>NW_018744249.1:0-600000 GCF_001683475.1 Chenopodium quinoa
GTTGAATTGATTTGTTTCAGGGCGATCAGGTGTTGGTGAGGGTTTTGGTGGGGGTCGTGGTGGGCGAAGTAGGTTGGGATCTGGTGTTGGTGGGGGTTTTGGTGGGGGTCTTGGTGGGCGAAGTACGTAGGTTGGGATCTGATGGATGGTGGGGTCGTTTTACGCGAAAATGGCTGGGATTTGGTGGATGGTGGTGGTGCGCATGCGTGGACGGTGGTGGTGCATGTGGACGGTGGTGGTGGTGGAGCAAGTGAACAAGAGCTGTTGTTGTTGTTGTTTTTTTTTTAATCAAGCTGTTGTATTATTTTTATTAATTACTTGTATTAATTTTTTTTTTTATGAAATGTAATACTTATAAGTTACAACAATCAATTAATTTATCTAAATATTATTGGTTTTACATATAGTTTGTTCGTGTATCAATTTTAGTGAAAAACACCAAAAAAAAATTATTTTTTATAGCCATAATGGGCAGCAGTTTGGCGCCAAAACCGCTGCCCATTCACTACAAATGGCAAGCGATTCTGAACCGCTTGCCATGTAAAAGGCTAATGGCAAGCCCCCTAAAAGCATGCGGTTCAGAACCGCTTCCCATTAGGGGGTTTGAACCGCTTGCCATTACATATTTTCTACTAGTGTCTGTTGTTCATTATCTAGTATCTTAACAATTTTACTTTATTACAAAAAATTGATTGGGTACAAATTAAAAATAAATAATAGAAAATAAAAAATGTTCTCCACTAGTTGATTAAAACTAAATGAAATTTGATAGGTAATGCTTTGTATTGTCCTATACATAGTAAAATACTTGTATGAATTAAGGATATGATAGAAAATGAAACGAAAAAAAATTATTTTCTTGATTAAGTTAAAAGAATTGAAAAAGTACCTTTTAGTTGAAAGGAACCCAAGAGAAAGAGAGAAAAAAAAAGGGAAGAATTCTAATATTGAAGCTAAGTGTCATCGAACCCACGACCTTCTAGTTAGCAAGATGTGAAATCATCAAATTAAAATACCATCGAGCCAAGCACACAACAGTATTATCATATGCAGCTTGTTTTTCTTATAAATACATATTAATAACTTAGAAGTTCAGGAAATTTGGGCCCCTTAGTTTCGTGGGCCCTGGGCAACCGCCCCGGCTGCCCTGGGTCAGATACGGGCTTGGCGCCCCGTTGACTATAGATTTTCTATTATATACTCGTAAGTCGTAACTAGCATTTACATCAACCACAGTCTACAGGATACTCCATAGAATGATATTTTTGAAATTTTATTGTCACTTCATTCGTGGCTTGTTGAATTGTGATTCTTGTTTTTAGTCACAACACTTTTATCTAAATTAAAATAATTTCTAACACTTCAAGATTACTATTGCGTTACAACGTAAATAATTAATATATCGTACAAAATATATATTCTCGTGTAACCTCATTGAATTAAGCATCAACTTTTAATACACCCTTTGTGTTTTCAAGTGCTTTAATTAAAACCTTTTGCACTAATCAGTTTTGATCAACTTCAATGATTTTCCTATCCCTATCTTATAAAATGTACAAGATTACTCTTATAAATAGTGTGATGTCAATTATATCCTTTAAAATATGTAATTTCACATGTACCCTCATTAACATGTACAAGTTTTATAAATAGTGTTTTAACAATTATACTACCTAAAATGTTTATTTATTTATTCAGAAATGATAATTACCTCTTTTATATATATATATATATATATATATATATATATATATATATATATATATATATATATATATATATATATATATATCTCATAAGAATAGTATGTGGACATTCATACCCCAATTAAATATATTTGTATATATATTTTCTCACATTATGCTGTCAATACCAAAATTTGTGATGTAAGGCCAAAACATGGCGCGCACATGAAAGTGATTCTGAATATGGCGCACACATCACACTCATTAAGTGCCTTATTATACATAAAAATAGATACTCCACAATCATATTAATTACTCATTACAATAGTCTCAATGTTACATATTGATAGTTACATACTCGAATTATAAGATATTTAAATGCTCAAAGGAATGCATTGAAAATGTAAAACAAAGCTAACAAAAACATCATTCAAAGTCAAAAATATAAAAGAAGAGCATATAATTATAGTATTTCAACAAATTTAAAAAACTCCATGAATAGTGTTCAACATCCACCATTCAAAAAAAAAAAAAAAAAAAAAAATCCACCATTTATATTTGACACATTGTTAGTACAAATATAAGAATTATGTCAAGATAAAATGATGATTGATGTTAGAATATAGAGGAAGGGAAATCATATGAACCGTAGAGAAAGCATATTCTATTTTTGTCTCAAAGTGGAGTATATAATTTATTAATTTATTAATATTATTCCGTATATGCTAATAAACCAATTTATTTATTTAATTTTATATTAAGGCGAGGTGTTATAATTAATTTGATGATCCGTACTACTTTATTATCTAATCTAATCTTAATTACCATCTTTTGATAGTGGAGGTGCATCTGGGGTTGGAAGATAAGCCTGAGATAAGGTAATTGTGGGACCCCACTATCATTTTCTTCTTTTTGTTAGATGCTGTATTCTCACGCGCCTTTTTTAGTAACTAAAACAACTAGATGCCACATGCATGAATATATATTGATGATTAAATAGTCTTTTGATGGTATTGAATTATCATTTTATCATCTGTGAATGTCATTATATATCCGGATGTATCGAGATGAATTAGGCCGTATAATGGATAGTATAATGGATATTATGCTATCGTGTAGGTTTTGTTTTGTTGTTTTGATATTTTGGTTGCTTGTTGATGTTGATTGGTTGGTGGGTTATTTACAAACTAATAGATTGTTTTTTTTTTTTTTTTTTTTTTTTTTAAATTGTCATATTTTATTAGCATCAACTATGATATATAAAAAGTATATAGTATTCAATCATAAAACAAAGATACATTAAAGTAATTAATACTCCATATTTCTTAGTATTAATTCAAAAGTAAATATATAATCATGCAGCTCTCTATACTAAACATTTTTCACTTTTTAATGAAAAAAAAACACACAATCTATTACTCCGTAATTTGTAAAAGAAAAACACTTTCTCTATACTTATTAAAAGAAAAAAAAAAACTTTCATTAGAAATTATTTTAATTGATTAAAAATTTAATAGAGAAAAGAATTATTAAAGTAAAAATATTGGAAACTAGTCTAAATTTAAAAATAAAATATTACTTGTATGAAATTGTCAATACTATGCACTGGTTAATTATTGAATTTTTATTTTATATTTATATACGAAACTCAAATCTACAAACTTTTATTTTAGCTACTTGTATCACTTTAGGTGTTTTTTTTTTTCAAGATTCTAACTATACATAGACTCATGGAGTATACTTCATATTATTCAAAAGGTAAAGTCGTGAGGAAACAACTCTTCTTTCAAACATATCTTATCGTATCTAATAGTACAAAATGTTATAAATTATGTATTACATTGGTGGAAACTAAACTCCATATGATTATGACTTTGATGGGCAAATTTAGCAATCCAATAAGCAAACTTATTACTCTTTAGATTTGTGAATTGTGATATGTGATTAGGGGATTTTGCTCCCACCAATCGGAATGCGTCACGTGGGCCAATCAGGTCCTGTCAAGTGTCCCCCAGTTGGACCTCTCAGGGCTTGCCACGTGGCACCCGCTTATTCGTCCACCCTGGACTTATTATGTCATGACACGTGGCATACTCCATGCCTAATGGAGAAGCCGGTCACCTAGGCCCAACTTCCGAGGGAAGCCCAATCAGCCCAAGGTTAACCTAAACCTAGATTGACACGTTTCCCGAGGTTATAAATACCTCCCTTAATCCTCATTAAGGGAGATTACGCAGATTACACACATTAAACACTCTCACCTAGAGAGACCCAATCACTTTAATTTCCGCATTAATTACTCCTTAATCAAGTACTAACTTGACCGTCGGAGGCGGATCTCCAATCATCCGGAGCATCCGTTTGTTTTGCAGGTACAGGCGTATGGTTCCAGTCTCGGAATTGTAACTCTCCCGCAGGACATCAGAAAACCCCGAAATATTTTGGCGCCGTCTGTGGGGAGAGTACTTCTGAGATGGCACCCACGTTTGTAGTGGCTCCTGAAGAGAGACGTCCCCTGGACGATCCTCTAGTTCAGTCGGACCACGATACTGAGAATGAATTTGAAGTTGAAGCTCACACAGCTTCAGATGGGACCCTAAGGGCCCGACATACCCGTCATACCGAAAGGAGGGAACGGGAACATCTTCAAACTGGAAGCGAGCCAGCAGGCGCACCGCCTGTTCGGCAGCAGCCGACTGATGGGTCTGCTCCCATCACAAGGAACGAACTCATGACCTTCATGAGGGACTTCAAGGGAGAAATTCAAGAGTTGATCAACAAGAAGTCGCCTGCTCTGGACAAGGACCAGTCGGCTAAGAAACCCTCCACTTCACAGAAGAGGAAGCCAGTTCAAGGGCGAGAGGCGACCCCTCATCCTAAATCTAGGAAGTGGGAGCCACCTGCCCTTGATTTCACAAAATACCGTTTTCCTACTCCAGGAAATAGGAAACATGTTCGTCATATTCAGGCGGACGGGTCGAGGAAAACATACACAGACGCTCGGCTACTGCTAGAGCAGAAGAAGAGTGACCGATTGTCAGAGTCGGCCTCTACTTCAAACTTCCAAGACAGTCTGCAAAATACCTCGATGAGGCATACTCAGTCGTATCATGAGAGTCAGTCAGGCGGCACCTCCCGTCAGTCCGGCTTTCATAGCGACCAGGCGGTACCAAACTTACCGTTTGTACCGCAACAACAGTATTTTTTACAGCCACCTCCATTTGGTGGACATGCAGAAAAAATGTCCAACCTATGGACTGGCAGCTACGGTTGCTTAGACTTGGTGAACAGCCGTCGGCCTTCTCTAAGGAAATTACTGAAGCCGCTCAGCCGGCCAAAGTGAAAAATGTATTAGTAGGCGCCTATGACGGCACTACTAACCCAGAAGACCATCTGATGGCATTCACCAACCTGATGTACCTTCAAGGGTTGGATGATCCCACTTGGTGCAAGTGTTTCCCAGCGACTCTCAAAGGAATCGCACAACAATGGTTCGGCAACCTGCCGACTGGTTGTGTAAATAACTTCAAGACGCTTGCTTACTTATTCACCTCCAACTTTGCCATGAACATCCCTGCAAAGAAGACGACCCTTGATTTAGGAACAATTCAGCAGGGCGAGAAGGAGGGGCTTCGTTCTTACATCAGGCGATTTAACCTGATGAGAATACAGATTCAAGGGTTACCGGATGAAGTAGCCTATACTGACTTTTTCAGAGGTCTCAAAGACGGGTCGACCTTCAAATTTGATTTGGTCCGAAAGAGGGTGGCGACTCTTCAAGAGGCCTTGATTGAAGTGGAAGCCTATATACAGGCGACTGATCTTTGTAGTACGCTAAAACAGTCAGACGGGAAAAGGTCCGACAAAAGAGAAGGACGACAGAAGCAGTCGTCAAACAAAGACGAGAAGAGAAAAGAGGTCTGGGCAACTGATTCCTCTAAACAGCCGTCCCAGAAGAAGAAAAAAGAATTCAAACCATACTCCCCAAAGTATGTGTTTAACAAGGATAGCCAATTTATCCTAAAGGAAATCAAGGGACGGATCTCAATTGAGAAGCCGGTCCCCATGAAGGGTTCTGCAAACAATCGGAACCAAGAAAAATTCTGTGATTATCATGAAGATGTTGGTCATCACACCAATGAATGCATCACTCTCATGCGGTATCTGGACCGCCTGGCTGAGCAAGGTGACCTTAACACTTATGTTAAGAAATCTACGGGGAACACTTCCTCGAAAAAGCAGTCGACCAAAAAGAATCAACAGGCCGACAACTCCGATACAGATGATGCAGTCGTCTACACCATTGCAGGCGGCTTCTCAGGAGGCGGCCCCACTATTAGGGAAAACAAAGACAATATCAGACGGCTAGATGTAAATTCCGTTCACCAAGAACGGCCCTCCAAATATTCATTTCCTGAGATTGTCATCACTGAAGAAGATCTAGGAGGGGTAAGAGGGCCGCATGACGACCCTATCATTATTGAATGTAAAGTGGCCAACCAAAGAGTTGGCCGAATCCTCATAGATACCAAAAGCTCCTCAGATCTCATCAGTAGCAAATGTCTGTCGAAACTAAAATATCAGACTGATTGCATACATCCGGCATCCCACCCTTTAGTAGGGTTTGGAGGAGGAGTCGTCCACCCAGTGGGACGAGTGGATTTACCCATCCGCCTGGGCGAAAAAGGGGAAGGACGACACATGGTAGTCCGGTTCCTGGTAGTAGAAGAACTCTCGGCCTACAACATGATTCCGGGACGACCAACCCTGAATAATTCCAAGGCTGTTATAATCCCATCTCTTATGTTGCTCAAGTTTGAGAGGGATAATGGAACAGTCGGGTCCCTAAGGGGAGATCAGAGGATGGCCCGAGAGTGCTATCTCTCGGATGTCAAGCCCACTGTTATGGCCACTATGGTCGAGCAGTGGAAAAATAGACCTTGACAATGTCAAGGAGAGTGCGCCTGTTCAAGAAGCAGGCGGCAAGAAGAGAAAGGCATCCCAGACAGGGGCCGCAAGTAAAGACAGAAAATAGCAATCATTGGCAGAGGAACGGTCGGATGAATTCCGCCCTCAGCCAGCTGGTGAGCATACGGACCTGATCTTAGATGACTCGCGTCCTGACAGAACAATCAAGGTTGGGACGACTGCTCTAAGGGACCTGGGTGACGACTTGCACAAACTATTGAAAGAATACAAGGACATCTTTGCATTCGAAGTCCATGAAATGCCAGACATTAGTCCTGATCTGGCGGTACATAAACTGGCCGTGGATCCGAAAAAGAAGCCGGTACGGCAGAAGAAGTGGAACCATGGCGAAGAAAGAAGTCAGGCGGCAGCCGCCGAAGTTAAAAAATTACTTGATGCAGGGTTCATTCGGCAATGTTACTTCCCAGACTGGGTTGCAAATGTGGTGCTTGTTAAAAAGCCGAATGGCACCTGGCGAATGTGTGTAGACTACACAGACTTAAACAAGGCGTGCCCTAAAGACATTTACCCTCTGCCTAAAATTGATAACCTGGTCGACTCAACAGTCGGCCATGATTTGATGAGCTTTATGGACGCCTACTCTGGTTTCCACCAAATTCCTTTATGGAAGAAAGATCAGGAGAAGACGGCCTTCGTCACTGATCAGGGGTTATACTGTTACACGGTCATGCCGTTTGGTCTTAAGAATTCCCCGGCCACTTTCCAGCGAATGATAAACACTGTGTTCTTTGATCAGATTGGGAGAAATGTCGAGGCATATATTGATGATATGATTGTCAAGTCTAAACTTCAGAAAGATCATCTGTCGGACCTCCGAGAAACTTTCGCCACACTCAGGCGGCACCATGTCATGCTCAATCCCAGGAAATGTTTCTTTGGAGTTGAGTCTGGGAAATTTCTCGGATTCCTTATCAATCAGAGAGGAATAAAGGCGAACCCTGAGAAGGTGCAGACGGTCATCGACATGCAGTCGCCTCGTACCAACCGAGAGGTTCAGAAGTTAACAGGTTGTCTGGCGGCCTTGGGAAGATTTCTAAGCCAATCAGGCGACAAATGCCTATACTTTTTCCAGGCAATTAAGAAAAAGGCAAGGTTTGAATGGGGGCCGGATGCTGAGGCGGCCTTCCAGAAATTGAAAGTTCACTTGCATTCCTTGCCGAGGCTGGTCAGCCCTTTGCCCAAAGAAGTACTCTACATGTACCTGGCCGTCTCTGATCATGCGTTAAGCGCCGTTCTCCTTGCTGAAAGAGACGGCTGTCAGCTCCCGGTCTACTTTGTCAGTCACGTACTGAAAAATGTCGAGTTGAGGTATCCTTTAGTGGAGAAATTTGGTCTTGCACTCTTCATAGCTGTTAAAAAATTGAAGCCCTACTTTTTGGCACATGCAGTCGTCGTGTATACAGACCAACCTATCAAGCGGCCACTGACCATCATGGAGTTGTCAGGCCGAATGATCAAATGGGCCATAGAAATACAGAGCCTCGAAGTTACCTTCGAGCCTAGAAAAGCAGTGAAGGGGCAAGCCTTTGCTGACTTTATTGTTGAGATGACTCGTCCTCCTGACTCTCAAGTTCCAGACCAAGTCTGGAAGGTATATGTGGATGGAAGCTCTACTTCAAATGGTTGTGGAGCAGGCGTCATATGTCAGTCGCCAGAGGGCGACAGGTACGAGTATGCTCTACGCTTCAGTTTTCAGGCCTCAAACAATGAGGCAGAATATGAAGCTTTACTAGCCGGAATCCGCATGTGCAAGGCGGCAGGGGCAAGAAAAATAGACGCCTGTTCCGATTCACAATTGATAGTGAGTCAGTACAATGGAGAATACGAAGCAACCCATCCGGCCATGATCAATTATTTACAGGCGGTCCGACAAGCAGTCGGCTCCCTTGAGGATTTCCATCTGACCCAAGTGCCGAGATCAGAAAACAACCAGGCGGATGCACTTTCAAAATTAGCATCATCCGCCTCCTGTGATACTCCTCGAACTGTTTTTTTGGGAAGTAATGGAGAGGAGAAGCATTGAGGAAGACCCTATTGGAATCTTAGACAGAAGCTCAACCTGGATGGATCCAATCAGGGCATATCTGACAAATGGTACCCTGCCGGATGATCATCAACAGGCGGCAGCACTGAAAAAAACGAGCAACCAGTTTTGAAATAATAAAGGGAGAACTTCACAAAAGGGGGTACCTTCAACCCTTCTTAAAGTGTGTTACTCCAGAAAAGGGGCGAGAGATACTAGATGATCTTCACTCTGGTTACTGTGCTTCCCATATAGGCGGTAGGACGCTTGCTCAACGGGCAAGGCGGCAGGGCTACTTTTGGCCTACTTTAGAAGCAGATGCGATGGAGATGGTGAAAAAATGTGACAAGTGCCAAAGGTTTGGCAAACTAATTCACCGTCCGGCTACTGACCTCACTACCATTCATAGCCCACTACCGTTTGCTAAGTGGGGCATGGATATTCTGGGTCCATATACGCCTGCTACAGGCGGAAGGAGGTACATACTTGTTGCCGTCGACTACTTCACAAAATGGGTAGAGGCGGAGGCTGTAAAGGGAATCAAGACGAAGGATGTAATTTCATTCATTTGGAAAAATGTCATCACTCGGTTCGGGGTTCCCATGTCTATAGTTTTTGATAATGGTCCCCAATTTGAGACGCCTGTTCTCAAAAGCTGGTTGGGTGACCAAGGAATTGCACACTACTTTGCATCTATCGGCCGTCCACAAGCAAACGGCCAGGTAGAAGCCTTTAATAAAATCATCTCAGACGGTCTCAAGAAAAAGATTGAACGAGCAGGCGGCCTATGGGCTGATGAATTACCACATGTTCTCTGGGCCATTAGGACGACTGAAAAGGGGGCGACTGGAGAAACTCCATTCCTCCTAACTTATGGTGCGGAAGCTGTTCTTCCAATAGAACACTACGAGCCGACTCTTCGAGTAATGCTATATGACAAAGAGGCAAACTGGGAAGCCATGCGCCTGGCATTAGACTCACTTCCTGAAAGGAGGGGCAATGCTGTCTTGCGCCATGAGATTTACCGCCTGAGAATGACTAGATCATACAACAAAAAAGTACACAGGCGTCCACTCAAAGTGGGGGACTTTGTACTTAGAAAAATGGAAGCAGTTGGAAGGGCTAATGAGTCTGGCAAACTAACTCCCAACTGGGAAGGACCCTACCGAATCTGTGAAGAGGTCAGGGACGGTACCTACCGTCTGGAAACACCAGACGGCCAACCGTTGCCTCGAACTTGGAATGTAGATAATCTTAAGAAATATTTCTTTTGAATGATATAAATAGTCAAGGGCTACTTAATAAAAGTTTGCATACTTAATATTCAATTTTGTACTAAGAGGGGCACGCCTACTAACAAACAGTCGGCTACTCTCCATACTCAGTTTTCATTTTTACTTAAGAGGGGCATGCCTACTGACAAACAGTCGGCTACTCTCCATGTTTAATTTTTATTCTTATTTAAGAGGGGCATGCTATGCCGTCCTAGTTACACTTATACAGCGTCGGCCTACTCTCCATTGAGTATTTTACTCTATCTTCAGAGGGGCATGCCGTCTGTACCTTTACAGTCGGCTACTCTCCATTGAGTATTTTACTCTATCTTCAGAGGGGCATGTCGTCTGTACCTTTACAGTCGGCTACTCTCCATTGAGTATTTTACTTTATCATCAGAGGGGCATGCCGTCTGTACCTTTACAGTCGGCTACTCTCCATTGAGTATTTTACTCTATCTTCAGAGGGGCATGTCGTCTGTACCTTTACAGTCGGCTACTCTCCATTGAGTATTTTACTCTATCTTCAGAGGGGCATGCCGCCTGTACCTTTACAGTCGGCTACTCTCCATTGAATATTTTACTCTATCACCATAGGGGCATGCCGTCTGGACATACAGTCGATTCCAAGACAGACGACCACCCTCCTATACTTAGCTAAAAAATGATAGTGGCCTGGCCGACCCTGTGCCTAAACAGGCGGCTACCCTCCTCTTACTTAGCACCTACGTTCACCAAGAACTAACCAAGGCCACAAGCCGAATGATCAGTCCAGGCGCCAAGCCAACTGATCCAATCTTTAAACTAATACGACCTGTCCCAACATCATAGCAGGCGTCCGGCGGCATCCCTCCGGATGAAATTCGTCGCAGAGAGCAGCTCCCTTTTGGGTGGAACATTGCTCTATAAACTAATTACACGGCACCTATACGACTGTCCCCAAGGGCAACCACGTAGCCGTTTTTTGAGACAAGGATAACTCTATCACTAACCAAACCAGTGATAGCAGTTGACATCTGAGTCAGATGACCGCCTGTATTACTTGGGATAAATGCAGGGGGTACCTCTTGAGTTAATAGCCAACAAACATTGGCGAATCAAAAGGTTCAGCCGGCCCCCGCCGCCTGGTACCTTTACTACTCAAGCAGGAGTGACGGCGACTGAGTAACACCAAAGTTAACTCATAGTCACTCTCTCAAACTTAGTATGGAGCCTAAAAGGTATGAGTCGTCCGCCTGTTTTTAGCAAACAGGGGCTCTCAACCACTACTCCTGCTAGGTTAACAACCTATGAGTTAAAAGCCAACAAACATTGGCGAATAAAGGGGAACAACCGGTACCCACCGCTTGATACCTCTACTACTCAGTTACTTGGCGACTAGGTAACGATCATGTTTACTTGGTCACTCCTTAAAAATTTAGTATGAAACTAAAAAGGTGTTCATACAGCACCTGTTCAAAGTAGATTAAATATGGCGGGGAACAGTCGGCCTAGACGGCCTAAAGTCTCCAGCCTAAAAACATGACAAGTAGGAAACCACTTTCCTACTTGGTTAATTTTACAAATGACAGGACCGCCTGCCTAAAGGGGATCCAGTCTTTAAAATGGTTCGAATACCGATTGGATAAATGGCCGACTGATCGTCTAGCCTGGAAACAGACAACCAGTCGTCCAAGGGCATAGGCGGCGTGACTAACTATCCGTACCTGTCTGCAACTATCGGCCATGTAAAACAGTCGGTATAGTGTACAATTGGATATCAGAATATTCAATACTTAAACAAATTTGAAGCAAAACAAAAATATTCATTAAAAGGAAGCCGATCATTAAAGACCGACAAAATATTCAAAGCCCCGGCCCCCTGGCCGGGTAAATACAAACAAACGGCACGCGGGCCGGGGAAAGAAGACATAAAGCTTATGAAGGGGGCAGATCTTCAATATTAGCAGCTGCCTTCTGGTCAGCACTCTTTTTGCTGGACTCGGCTTCAGCTGCATCCTTCTTCGATGCATTACCCCCAAGCGGCACAAGCGCCACTACCGGCTGCTCCTCCTCCTCCAACGCCTCTTCCTCAGCAGCCGCCAGGATCTCTTGATTATATCTATCAGAACACTGGCGGTACGTTTTTTCCCAGGAGGCAAAGTCGGCATTGGGGAAGAGGCGGCCCCAAGTCATGCGCTGGATTTGAGCAGAGTCTTCCATCATCTCCCGGACCAGCTCTTTCTTTTCTTGCTCGGCCTTTTCCGAGAGCTCCTGAGTAAGACTCTTCTCCTGGGTCACCAGGCGTTCCTTTACGCTCGCCAAGGATTTCTCCAAGGTTTCGTATGAGGACATCTTTTGGCGAAGAGGTCTCAGCTCGGTCTTGAGGTTGTTGATGGTCGCCTCCAGCTCGCTATTCCTCTTCTGGGCCGCCTCTAACTGAGCCCGGATAGCGGCGTTAGCCTGCGCCTGATAATAAAGAATATCAATTGTCAGAACTTCATTTTGGGCAATTTGAAACATTGCCTTATCACAGTCAGAGGCGGCCATAGCTTTTGCAGCCTTTACCTCTTTGTTCTTCCGGTCAAGCGGCTTGTGAAGGTCGTTCACTCGGAGCAGGGCCTAAGTAAAAAGGGGAACAGTCGTCAGTTTCCAAACAAAAAAGAAAACAGGCGTCCTGGAATTCAAATACTCAAAAATATGCTAAGTATACCTCAGCAAGGACCCCTGCAATCCCGTCTAGGTCAAGGGTGCCGACACCCCTGACCGCCTCCCTTTCAGCTGGAGGTACGGCCTTGATCATAGACTTGGCCACATCGACCAAGTCAGGCTCCTGAGGGCCGGCTGCATCAAGCATAAACATATGGATTAGACCTAGTAAAGGAGGGAGCAAGTCTAAAATTTACAAGGACAATTTCATACTTCTAGGTGGCCCAGCTGGAGTTTTAGAAGAAGTGGCCGGCTGTTTCTCAGCCGCCGCATGTTTCCTGGCAGAACCAGGAGAGCTCGCAACAGTCGTTCTCCGGGCCTTGGGGTCCGGCTGTTGGGAAGAAGAAGCTCTTGGAGCGCCCGTCTAAAAAAGAAGAAAAGAGTCAGTATATGCATAAACACAACTCCAAAAGGAGGGTGAAAGGTTCGAAGCCCACCAAGGGTGCCCCCTTGTTAGGGGAGTCGGTTGAAGACTGTTGCATGATGGAGGCCCGCAACATGGCCGCCGCAGTCTTGGAGGCGGTAATTTTGCTCATGGCGTCCGCTGCAAAAACAAATAGCAAAGTTAATAAAAGTCATAACAAGAAATGCACGGAACAACAGAGTATTCGACAGGCCGGCTACCTCTTGAGCACCGACTGCTGAGGCCACAGGCGGCCAAAAAGTACTCGTCGTAGAGCCATTTGAAGCTCGGGACGCAGTGCAGGGGTACTTGCTCTCGTACCCCTGAAGTAGAGTTCACCTTCGACTCTACTTTAAAGAGTCCTTTATCTAGGATCTCTTTCTTAGCCTTGGGGGGAACAGGCGGCATGCTGCGGCCGCCTGCAAGAAGGGGCGGATTCCTGTTCCACCTGTTGAAGCGCTTGTTCAGCTCTATGTCTGAACTCTCAATGATAAGGAAGGTGCTCCGCCAGTCCTTCCATTTGTTTGCTTTACCTCTCGTCATGAGGTAGCCCCTGTGGCTCGTCAATTGATACCAGCCGGTACCGCCTGCCTTAGGGGTCCGGCTGAGGTAGTTCATGTGGGCGAAAGCCTCGAAGTTCGGCTCCACCCCGTGCAGTTTGCACCCGGCCACATAGCCGAGTACGTTGACCCAGGAGTTCGGGGCTAACTGACATAACCCCAACTCATACCCATCCAAGATCCGCTGAACAGCCGGATGTAGTGGGAAGCGCAGCCCAGCCTTGATGGCCGCCTCGTAGCAGCCAAAGCAGGCGCCATCATAACTGGTACCAGCCGGCCAGACGACTGTGTCTTCTGGATCCGGCACGAACACTAAAAAGACGGGGCCCATTGTGTGGTTTGCGATAAAGCTCTCCACTTTCTCTTGCATGGCTGTGATCCGGCCCCGAGGTACCGTGCAGTAGTAGGGGGTATTTTGCTCTCGGTGAGAGGCGGATGGCTCCGCCCAATCGTCCCCCTTCTCAACTGCGTGAGAAAGCCTCGCCTCTTGTAGGCGACTGTTTTTCTCTTCTGTGTCCAGAGAAGCATGGCCAGAAGAGCTAGACTCGGAATCGTCCTCTGACGAGTCCGAAGAGGACGACTCCTCCCCTCTCCCGGAGGGGCCCGCCTCCTCTCCTTTAAAAGGAGCAGGAGATAATGTAGAATTGTCAACTGTAAAATGGGAAGGGGTCACTTTGACTCCTCCCTCAGAACTGCCGGCTTTCAAGCCGCTTTGTTTCACTTCCACATCTGGCGCCTGGTCAGATGTTTCACTAATCGGCACCCTGTGGGAGGAGCCGTCTGAGTTTGAGATCCTGGCAGTCTTTTTTGTTCTGGCCATCATGCTCTGCATAGACACAGATACAGTCGGACTTTGTATAAAGGGCAAAGATGGGGCCAGAAAAGGGTAGGCGGCACTCCTAGTCCTAGATTCAGCCGTCCCCGGTGACCGGCTGATCACTAACCTAGGTCGTGTCGTGTGCTTCCGTGGTGCCATTTCAAAAAAGAATAAAGTAAAGAGAAAATTAAGAGTAAGAGAACCGACGGTTACCTGAACGAGTGACGATTGATGAAGTTCTGAAAATCCTTTGCAGTCGGCTTGTCAGAGCAGGCGGTAGGCAGAAAGGGTCCAAAATGTCAAAGCAAGTTCAGGGGTCCGAATGTTCTCTCACAAAGTTTTCAAGTGTGAAAATAACCGAAGTCAACACTCCTTTATATAGGCCAAGTGAGAAGGCGAAGGGTCACTTCCAGAATTCAAAATTTCGGCGGGAGAATCTCTCGGCCTCTCGCCGAGTGACACCTGCAGCAGGTTGTCGCTTGTTACAGGGCGATACCGGTCACAGGTAACACGTGACCAGTCACGTGCCACCTGTGAGGGGCAAATGATTAGGGGATTTTGCTCCCACCAATCGGAATGCGCCACGTGGGCCAATCAGGTCTTGCCAAGTGTCCCCCAGTTGGACCCCTTAGGGCTTGCCACGTGGCACACGCTTATTCGTCCACCCTGGACTTATTATGTCATGACACGTGGCATACTCCATGCCTAATGGAGAAGCCGGTCACCTAGGCCCAACTTCCGAGGGAAGCCCAATCAGCCCAAGGTTAACCTAAACCTAGATTGGCACGTTTCCCGAGGTTATAAATACCTCCCTTAATCCTCATTAAGGGAGATTACGCAAAAAAACGCAGATTACACACATTAAACACTCTCACCTAGAGAGACCCAATCACTTTAATTTCCGCATTAATTACTCCTTAATCAAGTACTAACTTGACCGTCGGAGGCGGATCTCCAATCATCCGGAGCATCCGTTTGTTTTGCAGGTACAGGCGTCCGGTTCCAGTCTCGGAATTGTAACTCTCCCGCAGGACATCAGAAAACCCCGAAACATACGGCGTGTTTGTGTTGGTTTTGTTGTTTTTCAGAGAATATCGATACTTTGGAGAAGCGAGATACGAAGAGAATTCGTCAAGAGCAGAAAATGAGGCAATTTACTCGCTGCCCGGTCAGACCGGGCAATGTATGCCCGATCGGGCGCGATTAACGTTTCGAAGAGAAAGTCTGATCAAGGAGGAAGATTCAAGCAGAACATCGTAACCCCCTCCGCCCAATCAGACCAGGCAGAAAGAGCCTGATCGGGCGCGAGAGCATTGCTAGAACTGAGGTGCTGCGTGAATTTGAAGATGGCATTAGCCCCTTCTGCCAGGTCAGACCGGGCTGTGATTGCTCGATCGGGCAATGAGGGGTAATGATCCAGCAGGTATTCAAAAAAAAAAAAAAAAGGAAATCAATAAGGTCGCCTGATCAGACCGGGCAGGTCCAGCCCAATCGGGCGCGACAACCAGCAGCATTTCAGCAAGAACAACGCAATTCACACAGCAAACCCCCCCTCCGCCCGATCAGACTGGGCAAGCCCCGCCCAATCGGGCGCGAGGGTACACTGCGCCCATCAGCTTATTAAAACCCGAATTTTCTTTCTTCTTCCTCATACTTTTATTCATCTTCTACACTTTCTCTCTCTAAAATTCCCAATTCCTCAGACCTTAACCTCCTTTAATCTCTACAAATTCTCCACAAACTCTAAATTTCTTCATCCTCCATCCTCCTTATTCAATTTCTAACATCCACAACCATCTTTCTTACCCCCAATTCCTTTCTCACCAAAAACCCCATTTTCAAAATTAGAGAGAGAAACCTTCAACAATATCAATGGCTTCAATGTCTACAAGAAAGAGAAATAGGGGAGCACAACAACAACAAAAATTGGACTTGGAGAGAATTCCGGCATACCCAAACATCCGGTTCGTGCCCGAGTTCCCAAATCAAAAAGCAAGGTTGCTTGAGCTCCAACATAGGAAGGTAATTCCTACTCGGTTCATAGACCGATCCCTACTTGCTAAATTAGGCATTGATATTAAATGTAGGAACTTGTTTTCTAGACTTTGTATGACTTAACTATTTAACATGATACATTATACATTTGAGGATATCACTCTTTAATTTTTAAGTTCCTTTGATGTTGTGAAAGGTAGAGATGGTTTAGTTACGCATGTTGTATATAGACTCATGAACAAATCTCACCGCCTCACCTTAGAAGGCTTTGGTAGGAAGTTTGGCCTCCCCTCCACGGGATTGACCGTGCAACCCGATAGTTTTACCTCGGGGGAGTTATGGTTAGCAATGACGGGTGAAAACATAGACTCAATGCAACATGCCCGTGCTCACAAGATTCATCAATCGACCCTTAGGATATGGACTAGATCCTCAGGGTGGACAATTTTTGGGAGGATTGAGCCAAACAATGTTAGGGCAGACGAAATAGCCATTCTAGGTACCTACCTTAGATTGGGAGATGATGAGGAGGGGTTTAGAATGAACATAGCTCATCTATTTGCCCTCCACCTTAGGAAACAAGGGGCTACCTTTACCACCCTCAAACCCAATGGCGACCGTACCAACATCCCAATTGTCCTAGGTGGTTTAGTGACTCACCTAGCGGTTAAGGAGGGCTTTGTCACTAGTAGAAAAAACTAAATAGGCACCCCCCCTATAGCACCGGTTCTTGAAAACCGGTGCCAACATTAATGGGCGGGAATGGGAAATTCATAGTTGGCACCGGTTCTCACCTAAACCGGTGCCAACTTCTTTAATTAGCACCGATTCAAACCGGTACCAACTGTTTTTTTTTTGTAAAAAAAAAAACAAAAGAAAGGGATAGAGTTCGCACCGGTTTAAGGAGAACCGGTGCCAACTATGCTGTTTTGCACAGGTTCAAACCGGTGCCATATTTTTAAAAAAAAGCCCGGTTAATTTAATAACGTTCTTCTTTTTGCTCTAATTCTTCACTTCACGCACTGTGCCATTGAATTAAGTCAATATTTGTCTTCAATTTTTCCCTCTTCTTTTCTTTTCTCCTGCTAGCTACTTCATTTAACGGTCTTCGTTTTCCATTGAAGGGTTGCGAGCTTTCTCATCCTCCATTGAAGTAGTACTCCATATGCATCCCTCCATTGAAACAACTTCAAGCTAATTAAGGTAAGTTATTTTTAGGTTTTACTTACTCCATTGTTCAATTCCTTCGTACTCTTGAGTTTTTAGTGGATTTGCTTTACAATTTAGTAATTACAAGTTTCTTGTAATCTAGGGTTTGTCAATGGACGCGCATTGCCCCCCCTCCACAACTATGTTCTTTCTCTCACATTTAGTTAAGGCGCGAGTTTCAGGTATTGTGCATCTTTCTGGATTTGCCCTTGGCTGTTTGTGTATTGGTTTGCTGTGCCTAGGTTGTATAGGTGTTGGGCTGCTGTTTATTTTTGGCTGTTTGTGTTTTGGTTTGCATTGTTCTGGTAAGGTGCTGGGCGTTAGTGTTTTGGTTTGCATTGTGTTTTGGCTAATTAAGGTAAGGTGTTGGGTGTTAGTGTTTGGGTGCTGCTGTGTGGTGCATGGTGCAGCTCAGTGAGGCTGTTTTTCTTGGATGGCTGTTGCTATAGCCTGGTAGTGATAGTGGAATACTATACGTTTATTGGTGAAATATTCTGTCTCCATTAGTTCAGCATAACAATATATAATTGTAGGGTTAGAGGGGTAACCTAATAGAAATGGTTTGCGAAAAATTGGATTAAGTAAAACTATTGAGAATTAGTTAAAACGTCTGAAAACAGAAAGTGTAATAGCTACCCACTTATTGTGGGTGGGCACTAAAGAATTGGAGGTAATATGATGCATGCTACAAAAGAGACCATTTTATTGTTATTTATAAGCTTTTTTTGTTTGTTTTTATAGGTTCATATGTGAATTGAAGTTCAAGTTTAGCTTGAAGATTATACATATTTAGCTCAAGTGGGAAGTATTGATATGAATTATAAACTTCTCTAAGCTATAAATATTTCTTTCTCTTTATTATTGTTTTAATAAAAGTTTTTTCATGCTAGCTATTAGACTTGTGTATTATATAATGACAAACTAAATACAACAATAAATATATGAAATGCTTGCATCATCATATGCCTAGATACCCGTTCAAGGCTTTCTCATCAGGAGAAAGTCTTGAATAGTCCCCGGTTGGGACTCTTCTTGAACGTTTACTCTCACTTAGGTGGTGAATGTATGTCTATTTTTTTCAATTTTAAGGAACATCTTGGCTTACCATTTCCTCGAACACCATGTTCTCTGGGTACATATGTGGGTAACTTATTACCTACATCGTGTCTTTGGAGAACTGGTGGAAAATGCTGCCGGATTTTCCTTAAAATTGGAAAGTCGACATACATTCACTAGTGAGAGTAAACGTTCAAGGATGGGTTAGGTTGGAGTGATAAGGACCCTTTGGAAGCATATATGCATTTTTGTATCTATATGAATGTTATATGCATGTTGTGTGTTTGAATTTGATTTACATATATAATAGATGGTAGCAATTATACATGATTCGTAATATGTTGCCATGTTTAGAGACAATTTACTTAATGGAGAAGGATCGTGGCTGGATGTATGGTAGACGTGATACATTGGAATTCTTTAATGGGGTTCAAGAGTTTTGCGAGAGGGCTTCATCTTACAAGCGCAAAATGGGTTTCGATTGCCTCTATTGTCCTTGTGTGGACGAGGCATCCTAGTAGTCAAAATGGCCTTACTCGGGCCATTTTGGTTGAAATTGCGTTCTAAAACCCCTTAATTGCTATTTTCTTGTAATTTCAAGCCTTGGCCACCTATAAATAAGTGATAAAGACATGTTATAACTATTTATGAGTTCACTCCTACTAACTTACGTTTTGTGTATGTATTCCAAGTTTTGCAAGGGACAAATGGGAAATCCGTTCACGAGCGAGGAACTCAATGTAATTCGAGACATGTTGGCGGCCTACATCACATTTAATTTGTAAATATCATTTATTTTTGTTTTAACTAGCTTAGTGTACTACATTATTACTAATTATTTTTGTTTGTTTGTAGTTATGACACATTTTTCTAATTAATATCATATTTTGGGATTTTTATCAATATTTATGTCCTTGTTATTATTTTCAATTATTATTATTATTAATATATTAATAATACTAATTATTATTAATATTATAATAATAATAATAATAATTATTATTATTAATATTAATATTAATATTATAATAATAATAATAATTATTATTATTATTAACATTAATAATTATTATTATTATTATTATTATTATTATTATTATTATTATTATTAATTATCGGTATTATGTGCATGATCTCATTACTATTATATTTATTAGTATTAATATTAATATATATTATTTTCGGAAAAAAAAAAACAACTCAAAGGCACTGGTTCATGCTTAAAACCGGTGCCAACTACGTTGAATTTATTAAAAAAAAAAAACTGGCGCCATTAAAATTGGCACCGGTTAACCGGTGCCAAATGCTTTAGTTGGCACTGGTTTTAACCGGTGCCAAATTTTTGAGGATTTGGCATCCCTCAAATCCCCAACGGTTCAAAACCGGTGCCTTAGGGGGGGTTTGAACCGGTGCCAAATTAGGGTTTTCGTCTAGTGTGTAGAAGCCCAACACCGACTTGTGCCGGGTCCTATTACCTTGGACCAGCACTACCTCACCACCACCGGGTGGTTGTCGGTGGAGTACGGTAGCTATAGTTGGCTGTTAGATAGGAGCACCAGGCGGTCCATTACCTTACCCGCTCCTGAGCTTACTAGGATCCACCCCCACCAGCCTTCCTACCTTCTCGAGGCCCCTGACGGTCCACCTCCTCCTGCTGCACGTACTAGGACCTATCATAGGAGAGAGCAGGGCGACCAATCCTCATCCTCCACCGCTCCCCATATCCCTACCGACCGTGAGTCTATCATGGCCGGAATACATGAGCTTAAGTTAGGCCAGCAGGAGATTAGGTTAGACCATCAGAACCTAACCTCCCGTGTTCAGAACCTAGAGACTGACCTACGTCAGTCTATGTACCATGTATATGATTTCTTTTGCAGGCAAGGTCATATCCCGAGGGATGCTAAACATCCCTCCTGGTACACCTTCCCCGATATGACTGACATTGCGGGTACTAGCGGGGCGGCTGGTGATGACGATGAGGGTGATGATGATGATAATGGAGGCGATGATGAGTTCGCTTGAGGAGTCAAGTATTTCCTACTTCCCACACATTGCAATGAGGACATTGCTGAGTGTAGCTTGGGGGAAGTTTGTGCATAGTAGTTTAGGTATGTTCACTGAGATTTTGATTGTTTTGGTTTGTTTTCTTTTATTTGTTTTGGTGTGTTTTTATTGCTTTGATAGTTAGGTTTTTTTTTTCTAAAAAAAATGAAAAAATTGAAAAAATAAAAAATACGAGAATCATGATAATGAATAGCCATTGAACTACTTCCCTGTGCCCCCTTCCTTAATGCCAAAAAGGTTTTGATTTAATTTCGATTGAAAGACTTGTATTGTGGACTAAAAGATCATGATGTGACCTTGAATTGGTTGATCCCTAGTAGGAGTCAAAGCTTTTAACCATGTATGATTTAGGAGCTTGACTGTGTTAACCGTGAGGCTTGAACCTTATTTATTCATTCATATGTGTGTTTAGTTCCTGGTGTAGCATTGATCTTAGTTTTGATTCTAGACTTTTAGTAGTGTGTCATAATGCATTACACGTGCACGTCGAAAATGATGAAGGCCATGTTCATTAGGCGACCTCCAGACGAATTTAGAACATCTATTCCCTTCTTGCTCACCCATGTTGTAGCTTGTCTATATTTTTCATAAACCTCACAAAATTACCCCTTAGCCCCAATTTGGTTACTTTCCCAAAGTCTAGCTTGGGGGAGCTATATTATGTGAGATTTTGTGTGATTTTATTTCAAGTTGCAATTGATGTGAAGTATATGAAAAAAAAGGAGAGAAAAGAAGGAAAATTAGCATGGAGGTTGTTGTTGAAAAAAAAGGAGAAAGAATGAATCAAGGAGCAAGGAACAACAAGGAAGAAAAAATTTTGTACTCAAAAGAAAAGAAAGTACCTTGTTCTTGAAAAAAAAAGAGATCGAAGAAAAATGTTGATGTGAAAAAAAAAATGAAAAGAAGTTTGAAGTCGAAAGAAAAAGTAAGTGAAGAGGTACGGCGTTTTCATTGTAGTTGGGTATGTGTTTTGTGATCAAAATGGTGAATCGAGGGTGTGACTCATTGTATTTGATAGCTCCCCGGTTAGACTAATATAGCCCACATTTCCCAAATTATTTCTTGCCCATTCTTATTCCCGGCCTACGTTACAAGCTTGAAAAAGTCCTTCCGATCTTCGTGCATAGCATTATGTTCATGTGAAACGAGTCTTTTGTCAAAATGCTGGAGTATATGTTACATTTCGATTCGACGTTTGATTAGGTTGAGCGATATTATAACCCTCCAAACACGCGAGTGTTGTGAGATGGGGGGATTGCATTATTGGTGGGAATGGTGAGAGATCGAGCTCATTTTTAGCTCGCCACATAAAAAGTGTGTTGAGTGACCACCGATGTGAGATATTCTAGTCATCGATTCTTGAAATATACATGGTTGGTCTCGTTTGACGATTAATTAGGTGGATCAACGGTTTGAGTGATTTGATTGGTTGGCTAAGATGCATGCTTGTTTGATTTTTCGATTTTGAGTCCGTGTTTTAAAATTGCATTATTGGGTGAAGTATGTTGTTTGGTTGTTGATTATTTTTTATTGTCTTGCTCGAGGGCAAGCAAGAGTTTAGCTTGGGGGAATTTTATGTACACGTTTTATACATAGATTTGTCCCGATTTTACATCACATTCTTGCATGGTTTTAGGCTCTTTAGAGCCGTTTCTCGCTAACAATCTCTTCTCTAGTGTGTTCGATGTATTTTCGTAAGTTTTACAGGAATTTGGAGCTTCTTGGATGATTCATACACGTTTTAAACGTTTATGGAGATGTTAGTGAACAAGGATGAAGAACCGAGCTAAACACGAGCTAAGCCTGAGAAGCAATGCAAGCAAACACCTTGTTTCTACTGTGCCTGATTGGAACATGCTTGCCCGGTTGCACCGGGCACAGAAGGGCTGCTATGAGCTACATCCTACGAAGGACTAAGACAAGGCTGAGCTAATTATCCCACGCGCCCGATCGGGCAGCCATTGCCCGGTAGGACCGAGCGCGTGGTGGCTGAAGGATGTACGAAGCAAAGCAAGGCAACAAGGCAGCATCAAAGATTGAGCCTCGCGCCCGATCGGGCAGCCTTTGCCCGGTTAGATCGGTCGACAAGGAAAAAGCTACGAAGAAGATGCAGCGCAATGAGGTACCACTTGCCCGATCGGGCGGTGCTCGCCCGGTCTGACCGGGCAGGGTTATGCGCAAGTTGATTTTCTTATTTTCGGGATTTTATTTCATTAAGGGTATAAATTCCCCTTGTAATCCTCATTAGAAAACAGATAATTAATTCCTTAAGTTTTATTTTCTCTCTCTAGAACCCTAGTTTATTTCTTTTAAGCAATTTTATTCCTTCACTAGATTTGATTATTGTTGATCAACATTTTGAGTTATTTCAATTGAAGCATCATTGGTATTCATTTCTATTCTTTCCTCTTTCAATTATTATTGTTTTCAATTATGTTTTCTTTGATTATTTTTGTTATTGCTTATTTAAATATGTGTGAGTAGTTTTTATATTCCAAGATCTAGGGTAGCCCAATTATGATTGATGCATGAATTGATTCTTTAAATTCTCTAATAATAATTGCGATTATTTATGCTAAGTTGATTGTGATTATGCCAATACTAGATTAGAGATAATTAGTATTGTTATTATTCCATAGTTCTAATCACAACGAGTGTTGGGTTTGAACGGATTTGAGTAGATCAATTTAGGGTTTGAAATTTATCACGAGAGTAGTTGAATTGATAATTGGGAAGTGAAGTAAAGTGTTTAATGTCTCTAATTTGCATGATTCCATGAGAATAGGTTTGATTGTGGTTAGAGAAGCCATTGATACTCAATAGAGGTCCTTGGTATTGATTAGGGTTTTCTTTTCCCCATGTTAATTGGATTTGTATGATAGGGGTAGATAGATAATTGCATCGATCGTAATTGTGGTGATACTTGATCTTGGATGTTTTAGTTTATTGATTCATTATATTCTCTTGATTTATTCTAGTTTTTCATGCATTAGTTCTTAGCTTATTCCACCATTAATTTGATTCTTGCTTAGTGATTATTAGAGTCTAGATAATTTAGGTGAACCTTATTCTATTTGGATTCTATCCTTACTTTCCCGTCTACATGGTAGTGGTCCAGTTAGGTTATTTTTTTTAGGTACGCAACACGCCTATCAAGGTTTTTCATGGAACCAAGATCAGAATGGTGGTCCATATAGCGATAAATATCCAGCAATGACTCTACACAATTTAAATACACTTAAAGGGACAAATGCATGGTATAAAAGTCATTTTACCTCACAGGGGAACGTGTAGACTCTTTTTCAAATGTATGAAACACCATACCACTTACCTATTGCCTAGGATAGTTTTAGTATCCACAATTGGGACAAAATCCTATCAATGAGCCTTTTGCTCAGAAAAGTGGAAAAAATTATCCAAAGTGTTTAGGGTAAAAATTACCCTAGACACATGGCACAATCAAAAGGTGACACGTGTCACCCTAGGCCTGCGCTTAAAATGAGCCTACCTAGATATGACATATGACACCCATCATCATTGCGGAACTGATGGCTTTTAGGCCTAAATCCTAAGGATCCATAAAAACGGCGTAACCCATTTACCTAGGTTAAAATGGCCTAGTGGGAACACACTCCCACACTCCTATAAATATTGCACATTTATGACAGTGTGGGATCAGATTTACACTATTCACCAATTATTACAACAACATAAACTAATCTCATCTCGAAAACTGAGAAATCTATTTTCCACTTTTCACTTTGATTTTCGCCTATTTTTCTCATTTCGGTACTAACTTGACTGTTGGAGGCGGAACTCCAAACAACCGGAGCTTCCATTTGTTTTATGTACAAGCCGTCAGGCGAATAAGTCTTGATGTTGTAACTCTCCTATAGGACACAACAAAAAACCCCAAAACATTTTGCACCGCCTCTACGCAGAGTATCTCTAAGCTGGTTCAACATGATTCCATCCGATCAACAATGATTTGCCGAATGGGGCAGAGGTCTATACAGACCTTGTCGATGGCTCACTCACAGTTAAACGCATCCGGTCCGAGGATGCTAAGGAGAGAAACCTCAATGGGGTGAGCGACAGTTGTCGGGCTAGCAAGTCCTAGATTGAAGGGTCGACTCCTCCTCTCGTTCACATTACACGCTTGGAATTCATGGAGTTCATGAAGAACTTCAAAGGAGAAATCAAGGACATGAAGAAGACTAACACTCAACAGAAGGCTTGCCAAGAAAGGGCCAGTCGGCCAAAAAGTAGTCTCTGTCTGAGCAGGTGAAGGCATAAAAGACAGAGAACCCACTCCTCACCCCAAGCGGCACGATGTGGTTAAATCAACAATTGACTAGGTAAAGATTCGTCTTCTAAAGACACCCAAAAGGAAGCCTGTAATACCCTTCATAATTGCTTTAATATATATACTACTCATACCAACAAGATGCATCTTTCTTTTAGAGAGCTCATATGCTAAGATACTTCTTAGTTAACCATTCTTGGCTGGGAGTAGTCTTAGGATGGGTGACTTACTGGTAAGATTTCTCAGGGTGTGCATGAGTGAGGACAAAATGCACTGGAAGGACTTGTGTTGGTCTACGAGGACAGCTGTTGGTTCTACATTCGCATTTTGTGACAATAGGCCCTACCTTGATTTAAGATCGAGGTGTTACAAATGGTATCAGAGCAACCTTACGATCGTGTGCTGATTGTGGATAATTAATCCTTTGTCAGTCGCCTAGAGGAGGAGGATTCTGGGGCTATATGGTTGTATCCAGACTGGATGTAACATTTTGGCTACCCAGAGGCCATTAGGCGTAATACTGGGGTACCTAGGGTTGCAGGCGCAACGAGGGAGTTTCCATTCTCAAGTGGGGGTGTATGTAATACCCCTCATGATTACATTAAAAGGAACTTTATATACTAGTCATACCAACAAGATGCATCTTTCTTTTAGGCAACTTACAGGCGAAGATACTTCTCAGTTAAACGTGCTTGATTGGGAGTAGTCTTAGGATGGGTGACCTCTTGCAAAGTTTTCTCAAGGTGCGCATGAGTGAGGACAAAGCCGGAAGGACTTGTGTTGGTCTATGAGGCTTGGGGTCGGGTTGTTAGTGTATGTCGCTGTTGTGGCGCGATAGTTGTTCGGTTCACGTGGTACTCCTGATTTACGTCATAGATAACTTCTATGTGTTATTCGTGCTATTTGGTCCATGTGTGTGTCTCGTGTCACATCATTCTAGATTTATGATCATAACACTCGTCCAAATAATCCACTTAATCACAAAAATGTCTAGTCGTCGCACACATTGTGTATGAGTCGAGTCGTAACGTATGTTGTCAGTCATATAGTCATTTAGTTGAGTTTTGTATTTAAGAGCATGCATGTTGTCATTCGTATGTTCTATGACTGTATTTAAGAGCATGCATGTGTCGTGTTCCTTCATTTGGTTAGGGGACTAGTAAGTCTGATATACATCCTCCCATACATATATTTTTATATAACTTTTTCTTTTTCAAAAACTAGTCTTTTCATGAAAAAACCTTTAGATTTTTCTATATGGTAACCTTTTTGAATTCAGTTTTCTATGTTGTGCCCTTGGAAATAGCACGTTCCACACTATAACCCGCAGGTACATTTAGTAAGTATACAGTAACCTTGCCGTTATCCTGCTGTTAAAATATTCTGTTAGTATGGCCCACTTTGCACTTATGAATATTTTTTTTATATCAATTTGCGTGTTGGAAAATGTTCTATTAAAGGTTTTGGGGGCTATTTTGGTCCTTATGGGTCCAAATTGAGCTTAGATTTGGCCAAAAAAAACGTAAATGCCTTATTTTGCATATTAAGAAACGCCTCGATTTGCGTGTTTATGTTTTGAATACGAAAAACGGAAATGAGTGGTGTCCTTCGAACAAGTGTATTATTCCGATAGAAGGTTTAGAATTAATTAGGGAAGCTAATTATTTAGTGACGTCAAATGATCGGAATATCTAGATGAAGGCCGCTTCCGATCAGCGAGATTAATATAATTAATCTCATAGCTTTCTCTTGACTGAACCCATTGGGTCACACCGAATCGTGTAACCATACTAAGGTGATGAATTAAGCCGGAGGTCTTAATATGCCAATCAAGATATTACGTACTCAGACGTCGGATTCAGAGCTTAGAGCGTTGAAGCCGATATGGAGCAACCGAAAGGCCCTTAAGAGCAAGGAAGAGAGAGTTCAAGAACAAGGCAAAGATGCGATGCTTCTATTATGGTGGGCAAGGCCACTACAAGAGGGAATGCAAGCTCTTCCGAAAGGATGAGGAGGAGAGGAATGTGGCATTTGCCTCAGGTATCTTCATTAACACTTGTGTATAAAGCTATTCATAGGTATTGGATACCATGTGTAACTCACTTTATGTTTCCTTTTCAGGAACCAAGTGAGAGGGCTTCACATGTGGATGTGCAACTACGAGCAGACGACAAAGATGGTCTTTCGATCGTGCTTGTAGGCACTTTTTTTTTTGTCTATGGCTTGTAATTAAATAATCTTAGTTCTCATGCTTTTGAACATACTTTTGATCTATGGTGTTGGACACCGGGTTACTTTGGTCACAAGATGAAAACAATGGTTGTTTTGAATTGTCTTGCTTATATGTTCTGTTAAATTTGCATGTTTTACATATGATAAGACAAATTGATTATACCACCAAAAGAGCTAAGACCATCGAATCGAATTAAACCTACTTGTAGCATTATCGTCTTGGCGACATTAACATCAAATGCATCAAGAAACTTATCCATGAAGGTATCCTTTACTCATTCGACTTAAAGTCGTTTGAAAATTGCAAAGGATGTTTATTAGGCATGATGATAAAGCAGCCATTCTCCAAGTTAGGAGAAAGGGCTAGTGACTAATTAGGTCTAATACATACGAATGTATGTGGACCAATGAGTTCACCTGCAAGGACTGGTTGATGACTATAGTAGATATGGTTATCTCTACCTTATGTCGAACAAATCTGAATCTTTCGAGGAAATCAAAGAGTCTGAATCTTTCGAGAAAATCAAAGAGTTTCAGACTGAAGTTGAAAATCAAATTGGCAAGAAAATCAAAGCACTTCGATCGGATCAAGGTGGCGAGTATTTGAGCCACGAATTCGACGATCACTTGAAAGAATATGGTATTCTTTCGATATTGACACCTCTCGGAACTCCACAATGGAATGGAGTGTCCGAACGGAGGAATCGAACCTCGTTAGACATGGTTCGATCAATTATGGATCTTAGTTAACTTCCTATCTCTTTCTGGGGACGCGCACTTCTAACCGCGGCACTAACACTGAACCGTGCTCCGTCAAAAGCTGTCGAAAAGACTCCATATGAATTATGGACGAAGAAACCTCCACGGTTGTCTTTTCTTAAGATTTAGGGTTGCAAAGCATATGTCAAGAGATTAATTTCTGACAAACTTCACCCAAAATCTGACAAGTGTTTCTTTGTGGGCTACCCAAAAGAAACCAAGGGTTATTACTTCTACAACAAACCCGAGAACAAAGTGTTTGTTGCTCGTGATGGTGTCTTTTTGGAGAAGGAACACCTTTCCAAAATGACATGTGGGAGGAAAATCGAACTCGACGTAGTTCGAGAGGACAAGCAACAAAGTCAACCTAACAAAACTGACAATTACAATGCTTTAGAAGCAGCTGTTGATATTGGTTAGAGTCAAACCGACAATGCAAATGCTCAACCTATTACCCTGCGTAGGTCGCAACGGCCAAGATCTCAACAAGATAGATACCTCGGTGTTGTCTTAACCGAAAATCAAGAAATCCTAGTCATGGATGGAGATGAGCCAGCGACGTACAAACAAGCTACGACGAGCCCTGACTCAGCAAAATGGCAAGAGGCCATGAAATCCGAGATGGACTCCATGTCTGAAAATCAAGTCTGAGACTTGGTTGATTTGCCCGAAGGTTACAAACCTATTGGTTGCAAATGGATTTTCAAGTTGAAAACGGACAACGATTGACGAAAATGTATCTATTTACAAAGATAGACTGGTGGCAAAAGGTTACAAGCAAATTCACGGCGTTGATTATGATGAAACCTTTTCGCCAGTCGCAATGCTTAAGTCTGTTCGAATTATCCTAGCGATTGCTGCATATTACGATTATGAAATATGGCAAATGGATGTCAAAACCGCCTTCCATAATGGGATTTTGGAAGAAACTGTGTATATGACACAGCCAGAAGGTTTTGTTGATTCAAGACATGATGGGAAAGTATGCAAGCTTAAGAAGTCCATTTATGGACTAAACCAGACAAGCAGAAGTTGGAATCTGCGATTCGATGAAGCCATTAGTAAGTTTGGTTTAATCAAGAATCTAGATGAGTCTTGTGTTTACAAGAAGGTCAGTGGGAGTGACATCGCATTCCTAGTCTTATATGTTGATGACATATTACTCATTGGAAACAACACTAAACTGTTAGAGTTCTTAAAGGGCTGGCTTAGTAAGTGCTTTTCAATGAAGGACTTGGGAGAGGCACAGTACATATTGAGCATCAAGATCTATAGGGATTGATCTAAAAGGATAATTGGATTGAGCCAAAGTACTTATATTGATAAGGTACTGGCTCGATTCAACATGGAAAGAGCCAAGAGAGGACACCTACCCATGTCACATGGCATAACTCTCTGCAAGAAGCAGTGTCCATAGACACCTGATGAGCGAGAGAGGATGAATCAGATTCCATATGCTTCGCTTATTGGATCGATCATGTATGCCATGATGTGTACTACACCGGATGTATCGTATGCCTTGAGTGCTATGAGCCGATACTAATCAGACCCAAGAGAGGCGCATTGGAATGCGGCCAAGAATTTCCTAAAGTATCTGAAAAGGAACAAGGATAAGTTCCTAGTGTATGGTGGTAGTAATGATTTGGTTGTTGAAGGTTATACTGACGCGAGCTTCCAGTCTAACAGAGACGACTCCAAGTCGCAGTCAGGGTATATATTCTGCCTGAATGGAGGAGCTTTTAGTTGGAAGAGTGCTAATTAAGCAAAGCACCACTACAGATTCTACAACTGAAGTCGAATACTTGGCAACTTCGGAAGCAGCTTAGGAGGCAGTTTGGATTCGTAAGTTCATTAGTGAACTTGGTGTTGTACCCTCCACCAAGGGTCCGATAGACCTCTATTGTGATAACAATGAAGCTTTTGCTCAGGCTAGGGAGCCAAGGGAACAGTAGAAGGTCAACCATGTCAAGCGGCGATTTCACATGATAAGGGAATGGAAGTTTGAGGGTGAAATCAGAATTTGTAAGATTGAAACGGACGACAATGTAGCCGATCCATTGACTAAACCTTTGCCTCAAGTGAAGCACAACAAGCATGTTGAGGCAATGGGAATCAAGCGTGTTGGAGATTGGCTTTGATTTCCTTGTATATATGTTTTAGTTAAACTTGATGTCTTAATGTAAAGCACTATGTTGAACCATTCGGTTTTGGAGCAATTGAATTTTCCGCAAATTTATTATTACTCTATTTCTATTTAATTGTGGTTTAGAATTAAATAATAAGTTCATTCGATTTTTGAGAATATTCAAAACAGGGTAACAAGACCATGTCTTGGATAAAGAAACACCTGTTAAGTGAACATTGAATATTTTAATCGAAAATTATTCCTAATCAAGATCATTTAAATGATAAACGATTAATGACCACTTGAGATTAATGTGTAGTATGATTTATAGCACCGTTTCTTATGCTACAAGGACATGAATTTCATAAATCATTTGCACAGGTACTAGTTTGTAACTGTACTGGACTGACCTATGAGAGTACTTTAAGAGATTTAAAAACCTTCATAAGTACATTTCTCATAATAGCTGACCATGAGTAGTGTAAGTTCTCTTGTAGTACTAGTTGTTTTGATGTTGTCAAACATTTGCCGTAAATGGGGATTATAATGGCAACACTCGGACGACTAGATCCTCTTAGTAAGGGAAGCTAACAATACAAGATTGGGAATGTCCCCCTATTAACAATAGGGAATATGTCTTTATTGTTTACAAGGCCTCTCGAAGAGCGAGACTGTGAAAATGCATGGCCGTGCTCAGATGGATTTTAGAAATCATCATCTTATTGACAGTCAAACTCGGAAACCGAGAAACACTTCTGGACGTAATAAGGATGACGAAGAATCTTACCTTATAGTTCATGAAGAGACATTAAGCGACATAGGAAAGGGCTATACACTAACTGCACACTTGTTCAGAAGGACAAGTGGGACATTGAAATGAATGGTGTCCTTTCAACAAGTGTATTATTCCGATAGAGGGTTCGGAATTATTAGAAAGCTAATTCTTCAGTAAGGTCAAGTGATCGGAATGCCTAGGTGGAGGCCGCTTCCGATCAGTAATATTAATGAACAATTAATATTACGGCTTCATCTTGGCTGAACCCTTCGGGTCGCACCAAATTGAACAACCGATTCGAGATGAAGAATCAATCCGAAGGATTAGATGAGTCATTAGAGTATTACGAACAAAGACGTCGGATATCAAGCTTAAAGCTTCGAGACCGAGCGTCGCAAGTCGAGTCGAATTTAGAATTTAACATGACGTAGATTCAACAAGCGACAAGTTGAGCCAAGCTGTAGCCTTACATTGGCCTAGCCATGCGAGTGCTAGGCTAGGAAAGGTCACCAACCCATGTGTGTCATGCGTGCCTAGCATCGCCCAGCACACGCACATCGCAAGTTGCGTGCCATGCGTGTGTGTGCCGTGGCTATGCATGCATGGCTTGGTGTGCTTGGGCATAGCTCAGCACAGCCCGTAAGCATTGCAAGGCCAGCAGCACGCAAGTGCTTGCTAGGCCTCGCTATCGCAAGCAGGCAGCGCATAGCACACGAACAGCAGCACGCTATGCGTGCTTGTGCTATGGGCTATGCGTTTTGGGCATCGCATAACAGCAGCACCAGCACATGCACATAGCAGCGCCTAGGAGCATCAGCCAGCATGCGTGGCTTGCTAGATGCACGCATGCGTGGGCATGCTGGCTGGGCAGCCTAGCCTTGGTGTTAGGCGCCAACTGGCAGCCTTGGCAGCCAAGGTAGGCTGTCAGCCAGCCATGTGATACTTGGAGCTTGTTGATTGCCTTGCATTTTCATTTTGTTTTTGATTAAAATAAAATAGAGGATAATGCGAATCTCCCACATTGATGGGAGAAGGGAGATCAAGTCTCCATTCCCTATAAATACCCAAGTTTTGGGTTTGGGATAAATCACTTGCGTTGAACTCAATAAGGCATCTCATCATTAGTGAGAAAACCTTTAAGTTCGTAATACTCTAATTTTATTTGGTCAAGTCCCGACTAACCTTCGGGGTTAAGACCGTTCAGGTCGGGTCGATGGTGCGAGTCGTAGGAGGCCATCACGCTTGCATGGCTCGAGCTTTGAAGTAAGAGCTCGTGAATCGAGCGAAGCACGCGTCAAGGGTAAGAATGTCTTTTCTCATTCTCTCTCTTACGTTGTTAATTATATGATTTCATGTTTAGCTTCTTTAATTAGTGAGCGGGTCTTGGGAGGGTTTCTCTTCCGCGTAACGTTGGACACTAGAAAGCCCAACAATACCCAGATTCAAATGTAAGGTTGCAACACCTTGGGGGCTTATTCTAGGTCTTGAGCCTTTATCCCTTCTTTTTTAACCTTTATCCTAACTTTGTTACAACCCTTGCAAGATGTCCTTGAGGTGTACACACACTTGTGTGAGGTTCGGCTAGAGCTACGTTCGGCCTGATTCCTAACGGATACGTAGGCAACCTCACATTTGGGTGCAGCCATAATAAAAATGCATTCACTCATATTCACATCATGTTCATATGCTCATCCCTATCCGTTTAGATCTAGACTTGGGGGCTCTTCTCAAAATATTTTTCCACACCCTTTGCGTTTGCAGCCTAATCTTAGTGTCACTCTCACACACATCACAAATACGTAGCCATATAATCCTTCCCTTAGGAACCCTTTTTCATGAAATCATGATATAACTCTGAAGCACGCCTTATCATGTTAGAATAACTCATTATCATAATCATCATTACATCACAAAATATAAGATACTTAGCCTCCGAGCCTAAGTTACCCAAATACTTTCATTATCAGATCATCAGTTAAGATAGTCTAAGATGCTACAATCCTTGCACCATGAGATACAATGATTAATGCATACACTTGATTAAGCTCATTCAACATGCATCATTACTTGATTCATTCTTTTCATCTTTTTTTCTTTGCGGAAGTTAAAAAACTTCGTTTTTCACCAACACTTTACCTCTTTTCATTTTCACGTTTTTCTTTTTGGGAGAAAGTCGATACCCTCCACAAAAATAACAGAAAATTCTTGCCTTTCTGCATTTTCGAGTTGCACGAGCACAATCACAACACAATGCACACACAAGTCATGCACATCGAGTTATGTTATGTCATGTCACGACATCGAGTCATATAATATCAAGTCAAGTTGAGTTCATTGAGTCATACAAAATGAGTCAAGTACACCAAGTCTTGGGTCAACCTCAAGAAACACACTAGCAAAGTCCATTGGCAATATTTGATTTTATAGGATACACCAATTCATCGAAGCTTCTGTTCGTAGTCAATCAAACACTCTCACCATTTATCTTTCCAAAAGCTCTTGTTGTTCAGAGACACGTGGACATTCTCTTCAAAGCTCTTTTGTTCAGTGACGTGTGGACATTCATATTAAAGCTCTTTGTTCAGAGACGCATGGAAATTTTTTCCAAAAGCTCTTGTTGTTCAGAGACATGTGGACATTCATTTCAAAGCTCTTTTGTTCAGATACGCATGGACATACTTTTTCAAAGCTCTTTTACTTAGAGACGCGTGGACATCCCTTTCAAATCTCTATTGTTTAGAGACGCGTGGACATTCCTTTCAAAGCTCTTTTGTTCATAGACGTGTGGACATTCCTTTCAAAGCTCTTTGTTTAGAGACGCGTGGACATTCTTTCTGAAATCTCATGTTGTTTAGAGATGCATGGACATCCCTTTCAAAGCTCTTTAATTCAGAGACGCGTGGACATTTTTATTCAAAGCTCCTTTTTCAGAGACACGTGGACATTCCTTTCAAAAATATTTTGTTCAAATACGCGTGGACATTCCTTTCAAAGCTCTTTTATTTAGAGACGAGTGGACATTCCTTTCAAAGCTCTTTTTGTTCAAAGACGCAGGGACAATCCTTTTCAAAGGTTATTTTGTTTAGTGACAAGTGGACATTCCTTTTCAAAGCTCCTTTGTTCAGAGACACGTGGACACATTTTCAAATAGACAGCGCTCCATGAAAATGTGGAGGTTGTCACCGATAGTGCTCCCTGAGAATGAGGAGGTTATCCTTTGAATTTAAGACAAAGAGTCAACAATGCTCCCTAAGAATGAGGAGGTCGTCAAAATGAGTTCGAGTTGAGAAGATGTCAGCTAGGGACGTGTACCCAACAATGTTAGATTTGCCTTTCTTTCCATATAAATCCTTTATTTGTAGAACTAACGTTATCTACAGGAATCGGCGTTAAAAAGGATGATTACGGATCGCAGAACGTCTTAAATCATTCTCCGTCCCTATCGACTTACTTTGACTTTTGTTTTCCAAACTTACATTTCTCAAAACTCAGTCAAAGTGGGGGATTTTGTAGACACCTAATCGTGTCTACCCAAACACCAAACCTAGTGATGAGTACCTTTCACGTTTTAATTGACAAGTTCGGCAAAGAGTTGAAGGGTCGCGCAAAGTTTTCTTAAGCCTAGATTATATTTCTAACTTTACACAAAAAAAATTTAATCCAAACCATTCATTTTGTGTCCTTAAACCCAAAAGCATTCATTTCATGTCCTTAAACCTAAAATCATTCATTTTGTGTCCTTAAATTAAAACATTCATTTCGTGCCCAAATTTTAAAAAAAAACGTCCAACCTAATCATTTTGGTCCATTTTCCTAGTTCAAGTATTGTTTATATGAATGGGGATTGAAAAGAGCTTTCCAATGATATATTATAAACCCAATATACTAAACCGAGCCTAGGTCCACCTTTAGTACGAATCAATGATTATCTGGAGTCCAAATATTTTATTTAGGCCCTATATGATCATATTCCTAATCCTAAGTCAGCTAGGAGTCTTCTAGAATCTTCTAGAAGGTTCTATTATATCCTTTCCGAAGAGATAAAGAGCAAGAGTTTGAGATCGAATAGAACTCCTATAGTAATCCTTAATTGATCAGATGACGTTCGGATATATTTTGCAAAGATAAACCATCATAAACAAACTATTTCGAACTATTCTATCTTTTATGACCATCGCACAGCGACAAGACCATTGCAATCGCGATATCCTTGTCGCGCCGCGACCATCCTGTCATGGCGCGACAAAAGTGTTTTATCTCAATTAGAACTTCTGATCGTTTGACTCTCTATTTTCCCTATAAATAGAGGTCGTTTTCCCTGTTTCCATATCATCAAAAATCATCAATTCTCATCAACACACAACCCGGAATTCCTAATTCCCATGCTCTTTGCCTTAGTCTAAACACATCCTAGATACATCCAAATTATCCACCATACTTTCTTTGCGTGATTCGAATACTCAAAATCATACTCGACGTTGTCTTCGACCTCGACGTGAAAGGTTGATATTTTTGAGGGTTTGGTCCCAAATCTATATTTCTATTCTTAATTAGTTTAGTTTAGTTTATTATTTACTTTATTGATTTTTCTTTCTTGGAGTTTACTAACGTGTGTATTGTTTTAATAGCAAGAAGGTCGAAGCATCAGAGTAAGTAATTTAGTTATTTAATTACTCTCTTTTGGAACAGAAATCATGTTTAAGATAATGCTTTGATTTTGATTACTAGTATCATGTTTAGGATAACCTGTTGATTTTGTTATTAGTAACATGCTAGGATTGTTATTACTCTATTTAATATCATGCCTAGGATCTAACTACTAACGATGTTTTTATGATGATGATTATTATGTTAATTATATGTTGCTTGATTATCAAGAATTTATTGCTCTTGGTTGATCACGCCCCTTTCTTGCAGATCTAAAGGGAATTTGTAATTGAAATCACGCCTAATAAGATCATTAATATGATTTTAATTCAAGTGATCACCAATACTAGATTTAATTGTGCATTAATAATCCACCAATGTAGATTAAACTGATTTAGGATTAATTTGATGTTTGTATGTTGATCGAACTGCTCGCATGAATGTCAATAAGGATCAAATAGAGGCCTATTTTAAAGCGGATTTGACCTCTTTGAAAGTCAAATTCGTACCAACATCCCCGAATATTCAGTCATGGTTCCAGACCACTATGGAGTTAGCAATCTTTATGATTGTGAATGGGGTGTAACCTTCACAATCGTGAACGGTTTACAAGTTCTTAAAACTTGTTGGCGGCTCTTTTCTCTAGCTTCTTTTCCTTGGAGCGCTGGCATGCCTAAAAACATGACCCATAGTAGGGTGAGGTAAATATTCCCTACACCTTGATGAAGAGATGCATCTCGCTTCAAGTGAGGAGGTATCGCAAGATGCCCTAAACCGGTGGATAAGTGCCAACCGGGATGTCAAATGCATCATGCTAGCCACGATGTCCCCGGAGCTTCAAAAGACATTTTTGGAAAAGGGCACGGCTTTTGAGATCATATCCGAACTTCATAATATGTTTCAAGAGCAGGCTAGGACCGAAAGGTTCGAGACCCATCGACAAATTAAATCCTTGAGAGCAAGCTCAAAAAAGGAGAGCCATTCAGCCCGTATGTACTTTAAATGATTGGATTATTCGAGAACAAGTGGAGGCTTGAGGCAAGGTACTCGACCGAGTTGTCAATTGACATCATTCTCTATTCGCTGCATAGATATTATAACCAGTTCAAGATGAAATATAACATGCGCAGTATGGACCTCACAGAGCTTTACGGGATGTTAAAGCAAGCCGAGCAAACGCTCAAAAATGAGGGCAAGCATGACATACTTATGGTCAAGAAGGGCAAGCCATTCAAGAGATCACGCAAGAACAAGAGCTATAAGGGGAAGGACAAGAAGGCCTTTCCGCCTAAGCCAAAAGCTACCAAAGGCGACAAGCAAAAGAAGGTAACTTCTTCTCCGTCCGACTCCGAATGCTTCTACTTTAAGAAGAAGGGACATTGGAAACGGGAATTCCTCAAGCTCAGGGAGGATAAGAAGAACGACATCGTTGCTTTTGGATCAGGTATATACGTTATAGACCTTAACTTTGCTAGCAATGCTTCATGGGTATTAGATACCAGATGTGGCTCGCACTTTTGTTCCAATTCTCAAGGACTAAGGAAAATTAGGAAGCTAACGAAGGGAGAAGTGCAACTTTGAGTAGGCAATGGAGTAAGGATTGCGGCCTTTTCTATAGGAACACTTAGTTTGTCTTTGCCCTCGGGCCTTATTTTAGAATTGGACAATTGTTATCATGTTCCAAGTATCACTAGAAACATTATTTCATTTTTGGCGTTGGACGCCAAGGGTTTTGAATTTAAGATAAGAGACAATTATTATTCTATTTATCTTAACAATGTTTTGTATGGTACGACACATTCAAAAAATGGTCTTTATGTGCTTTCTTTAGATAAACAGATTTAAATGTTGAAAATACTACCAAAAGGGCTAAAACCGATAGGTTAAATACAACCTACTTGTGACATTGTCGTCTAGGCAATATAAACATCAAGTGCATCAAGAAACTTCTAAGCGAAGGTATTCTTGATTCATTTGACTTTGAGTTATTTAAAAATTGTGAATCTTGTTTACTTGGTAAAATGACAAAGCAACCCTTCTCCAAGCTAGGAGAAAAGGCAAGTGACATATTAGGACTCATTCAAACGAATGTGTGTGGGCCAATGAGCACGACTGCAAGGAATGGTTATCGCTATTTAATCACTTTCATGGTCGACTATTGTAGATATGGCTTATGTCTACCTAATGTCACACAAATCTGAATCTTTTGAAAATTTCAAACAATTTCAGAGTGAAGTAGGGAAACAGCTTAGCAAGAAAATTAAAGCTCTCCGATCGGATCAAGGAGACGAGTATTTGAGCTATGAATTCGACAATCATCTAAAAGAATATGGTATCTTTTCAGAATTGACACCACCCGAAACTCCACAATGGAACGAAGTGTCCGAGAGGAAGAACCAAACCTTGTTGGACATGGTTTGATCCATGATGGGTCTTGCTGATCTTCCTATATCTTTTTGGGGACATGCACTTCAAACTGCTGCACTAACACTGAACCATGCTCCGTCAAAAGTTGTTGAAAAGACTCCATATGAATTATGGACAAAGATATTAGGTTTCATAGCGTCCAACGCTACGCGAAAGAGAAACCCGCCCAAGCCCCGCCCCAATAATTAAAGCAATAAAGCATGCATAAACATAATTAAACAATAATTAAGAAAAGGGATAAAGAAGTAATACCCTTGAAGCGTGCTTTGCTCATGAATCGAGCTCTTACTTCGAAGCTTAAAGGCTCACAAGCGTGACGGCCTCCAATGGCTCGTACCCACGACCCGACCCAAACGATCTTCGTCTCGAGGGTTAGTTGAGACTTGACCAAGTGTAAAACTAGAGTTTTACGAACTTAAAGGTTTTCTCAATAAGAGATGTCTTTTTTAGTTCCACTCAAGTTGATTTCCAAATGCCCAATCTTGGGGTATATATAGGGAAATGCAACTTGCTCTTCCCATTCATGATCAATATGGAATAGTTGCATTTTTCACTAATTTATTTAATTCCAAAATAAATTGTAAAACAATGCAATTACAAATCAACAATTGGCATGAGGAGAGGAGAGGTTTGGTGAGGACCATGACCATGGGGGGACCATTATCTTGTTCCCCAAGGCATGGCTCTAAGCCTTGGTCCCCAACTGTCACAAACCGGCATCAAGCATAGGGGTGAGCTAGCAGCCCACCTTGCTGCCCAGCTAGCACTGCCAGCCTGTGCGTAGCTAGCATAGCCAGCACGCCTAGCACATGCGTGCTGCTAGCGAGCCACGCATGCTGCTGGCTGCTAGGCGATGCTCCTAGCTTGCTGCTCGCTGCTTGCTGCTATTGCATGCACGCACACGCACACACGCACAGGCCTAGCAATGCGATGGTGTTGTGTTATGCGTAGGCTGTGCGAGGCCTTGCGATAGCACCTAGGCACGCAATCTCGCATGCTGCGGTGGTGCTGTGCCATGTGAAAGCACACACACATGCAAGCATGTTGTTGCTGCTTGGTGCTGCCATGCGAAGGCACGCACACAAGCACGCATGGTGCTGCAATGGTGCTGCCATGCGAGGCACACACATACGCAAGCACCTAGTGCTAGCGATGGTGCGCCTAGCGCACATGGTGCGTCTAGGCTTGCGCCTAGCCATGCAAAGTGCATGCTAGCTCGAGCTAGCCTAGCGTCCACATGGCTAGGCCATTGTGATACTACGGTTACGCTCGAACTTGTTTCTTGTTGATTTTGCGACGCTCGGTCTCGACGCCCTAGGCTCGATATACGACGTCTGTGTTAATCCTTCGGATTGATTCATCGGTTCCGATCGGCAGTTCGTTTGGGTTTGACCCGAAGGGTTCAGTCAAGACAAAGCTGTAATATTAATTATTCACTAATATTAAAGATCGAAAGCGGCCTCCACCCAGGCATTCCGATCACTTGATCTCACTGAAGAATTAGCTTCCTGATAACCCTGTATCAGAATAATACACTTGTTGGTAGGACACCATTCCTTTCACAAGAAACCTCCGCGGTTGTCTTTTCTAAATATTTGGGGTTGTGAAGCATATGTCAAGAGACTTTATGTCTAACAAGCTTGCACCAAAATCTGACAAATGTTTCTTTATGGGGTATGCAAAAGAAACAAAGGGGTACTACTTCTACAACCAATTTGAGAACAAAGTGTTTGTTGCTCGAGATGGTGTCTTTTTGGAAAAGGAACATCTTTTCAAAATGACAAGTGGGAGGAAATTCGAACTTGATGAAGTTCGAGAGGATGAGCAACAAAAGGAATCTGGCACTCAAAGGGCTTCCGAAGCACCTGTTGATGAAAGTCATAGTAAAACCAACAATTTTGACGGTCAACCTACCACCCTGTATAGGTCGCAAAGGCAAAGATCTCAACCAGACAGATACCTTGGTGTCTTGTTAACCTAGAATAAGGAAATCCTAGTTATGGATGGTGTAGAACCTGCAACTTACAAGCAAGCTATGACGAGCCTCGACTCTACTAAATGGTTAGAGGCCATGAAATCCGAGATGGACTCCATGTTTGAAAATCAAGTCTAGGACTTGGTTGATTTGCCCAAAGGTTACAAACCTATCGGTTGCAAATGGATTTTCAAGATAAAAATCGACATAGATGGAAATTCATATGTTTATGTCTACAAAGCTAGATTGGTGGCAAAAGGATACTGGTAAATTCACGGCGTTGATTATGATGAAGCCTTTTCACCAGTTGCAATGCTTAAGTCTATCCGGATTATCCTTGCAATTACGAAATATGGCAAATGGATGTCAAAACCGCCTTCCTCAATGGGATTTTGGAAGAGACTGTGTATATGACACAACCTGAGGGGTTTTTTAAATATCCAAACAACGCTGGGATGTATGCAAGTTTAAGAAATCCATTTATGGATTAAAGCAAGCAAGCAAGCAAAAGTTAGAATCTTCGATTTAATAAAGCGATTAGCAAGTTTAGTTTTATCAAGAATCTAGATGAGTCTTGTATTTACAAGAAGGTCAGTAGGAGTGACATTACATTCCTAGTCTTATATGTCGATGACATATTGCTCATTGGAAACAGCATTCCAATGTTAGAGTCTATAAAGACTTGGCTTGGAAAGTGTTTCTTAATGAAAGGCTTAGGAGAGACACAGTACATATTGGCCATCCATATCTATCGTGATTGATCTAAGAGGATGATTGGACTGAGTCAAAGTACTTACATCGAAAAGGTATTAGCATAGTTCCAGATGGAAGGCACCAAGAGGGGCCATCTACACATGTCTCATGGTATAACTCTCGGCAAGACTCACTGCCCGAAGACACCCGATGAGCAAGAGAGAATGAATCAGATCCCATATGTTTCGCTAATAGGGTCGATCATGTATGTCATGATATGTACAAGGCCAAACGTATCGTATGCATTGAGTGCTACGAATTGATACCAATCAGACCCAGGAGAGGCGCATTGAACTGCGGCCAAAAATATCCTAAAGTACCTGAAAAGGAATAAAGATAAATTTCTGGTCTATGATGGAAGTAAGGACTTGGTTGTTGAAGGTTATACCAACGCGAGCTTCCAGACTTATAGAGATGACTTTAGATCACAATATAGATACATATTCTATCTAAATGGAGGAGCGTTTAGTTAGAAGAGTGCTAAGAAAAGCACAGTTGCGGATTCTACAACTGAAGTCGAATACTTAGCAGCTTCGGAAGCGGCTAAAGAGGTCGTTTGGATTCAAAAGTTCATTGGTGAACTTGGTGTTTTGCCCTCAATCAAGAGACCAATAGACCTTTTCTATGCCAATAATGGGGATATTCCTCAGGCAAAGGAGTTCAGGCAACACTAGAAGGCCAAACATGTCAAGCGGCGGGTTCACCTCATAATGGAATGGATTGCTCGAGGTGAAGTCAAGGTTTTTAAAGTTGGAACAGATGATAACATAGCCGATCCACTTACTAAACCTTTGCCTCAAGTGAAGCAAAACAAGCACGTTGAGGCAATGGGAATTAGGCACATTGGAGACTGGCTCTAATTTCCTTTTTTTATGTGTATTAATTAAGTTTTGGACACCTTGATGTAAAACACTAAGTTAACCATTCATATGTGGAGTAATTTTAATATTTACAAAATCATTATTCCATGTCTATTTAATTGTGGTTTAAAATTAAATAATGAGTCCATTCGATTTGACAATATTCAAGATAGGGTATCAAGACAATGTCTTGGATAAAGAAACACCTATTTAGTGAACATTGAATGTCATATCAAAATTACCCCTAATAGAGGTCATTTAAAGGTTGGACGACTAATGACTACGCGATATTAATGTGTAGTATGATTTATAGCACTGTTTCTTATGCTACAAGGACAAGAATGTCATAAATCATTTGCACAAGTATTAGTTTGGAACTATACTTGATCGACCTATCAGAATACTTTAAGAGATTTGAAATCGTCATTAGTATTTTTCTCATTATTGCTATCGGTACCTCTTTCCTCGGCCATGAGTATTGTAATTTTTCTTATAAGAGCACTAGTCCGTTTTAATGTTGGTCAAACATCTGCCGTAAAAGGGGGTTATAAAGACGACACTAGGGCGACTAGAACTCTTAGTAAGAGAATCTTAACAATACAAGATTGGGAATGTCCTCCCATTAACAATAGGAAACATGTCTTTATTGTTTACAAGGCCTCTCGAAGAGCGAGACTGTGAAAATGCATGGCCGTGCTTGGATGAATTTTGGAAATCATCTACACTTGACAGTCGAACTCAAAATTTTGAGAAACACTTCTAGACTTAATAAGGATGACGATGAATTTTACCTTATAGTTCATGAGAGGCATTAAGTAACATAGGAAAAGGGCAATACACACATTGCACACTTGTCCTTGGGAATTGAAGGACAAGTGGGAGATTAAAAGGAATGGTGTTCTTCGAATAAGTGTATTATTCCAATAGAGGGTTCGGAATCAATTATGGAGTTAATTATTCAGTAAAGTCAAGTGATCAGAAAGTTGGGCTAGAGACCATCTTTGATCAGTGAGATTAATCTCACAGCTTTCCTTTAACTGAACCCAATGGGTCACACCCAAGCGTGCAACCGAACTAAGGCGACGAATTAAGCCAAAGGTCTTAATACGTCAAACAAGAGAATACGTACTCCGACGTCGGATTCCGAGCTTAGAGTATTGAAGACGAACGTCAAACATCGTGTCGATTCTGGGAACCGACAAGACGTGCAAATAAGTCAAACAACAAATAAATAAGTTAAAGCGTATAGCCCTAGCCTCGCATTGGCCTAGCCATGCGAGAGCTAGGCTAGCTAAATGCTGCCGCAAGCCCAGCAAGCCACGCTGTCTAGGCTTGTTTGTCGAGATCATGTCGCGCAAGCCTTGCTAGCAAGGCCCAGCAGCTAGCGTAGCTAGCCAAGCCGCGCTAGCAAGTGTTGCGCCCAGCAGCAGCAGCCCGCATGGTGCAAGGCTTGCTTGCGGGCTGCGATAGCAGCCTTGGGCCGTGCTGGCCTACCCAGCCAAGAGCACAAGGCTGCCAGCAAGGCAAGCCTTTCTGTTCAAGGTTTTCGCCATCTAGGTCGATTGTCCTTGGGCGGTTTTTGGCTTGGAGAGCAAGGTGGCCATGTGGTCCTCACCTAACCCTTCCCACTTGCTTGCCACTTGTTATTTGATTATTTACTTGTTGCTTTTAACTTATTTTAGAATTAAATTACTTGCACTATTTTCTCAACTTTTCAAAGTCCCACATTGATCGAATATCAAAGGGAAGGAGATGTTTCTTTCTATAAATACGCAAGCTTGCCTTGGGAATTGAATTGCAAGAGTTGAACCCTATAAAGGGAATCTCCGATCCATTAAGAAAACCCTCGGAGTACCTCGTGTTAGTAGTGTTGCATATTAACCTAGCCGTAAATACTAACCAAGTTTTCGGGCGCGTGGGTGGACTTCATTGGAGGGACCACATTTGAGGTTCTAGATTCGTTGCGAGGTTCTTTCTCCTGCGAGGTGGAACCACGCTTTTAGGGTATAAGAGTCTTTTCCCTTCTCTCTCTCTCTCTTTCTTGTTATGTGTTTATTTTATATGCAGGTTTAGTTTAGTCGTATTAATTTATGCATGTGGTCTAGGGTGAAAGGAATGGTGTCCTTCGAACAAGTGTATTATTCCAGTAGAGGGTTCGGAATGAATAAGAAAGCTAATTATTTAGTGAGGACAAGTGATTGGAATGCCTAGCTGGAGGTCAATTCTGATCAGTAATATTAATGCATAATTAATATTACAGCTTAATCTTGACTGAACCCTTCGGGTCACACCCAATCATGTAATCGAACCGAATCGACGAATTAATCCGAAGGATTAAATGAGTCAATAGAGTATTTACGAACAAAGACGTCGGATACAAGCTTAGAGCGTCGAAACCGAGCGTCGTAAGTCGAGTCGAATTTAGGAATCGACGTGACGGAAAAATCGACCAAACGGCAAGTCATTGCTAGAGTAATATGGCTAGCAAGCTAGAAAATGTCGAGCTAGCTAGCTAGCACAACAAGGGGGAGCAGCATGACTGGCACGTATGCTAGCGTGCTAGAACTGGCCGCACCATCGCTAGCAAGGCTAGCAGCACGCACATGCTTGCTGAGCCTTGCAGGTGATAACAGTAGCTAGCTAGGCTAGCAATAGCAGCACAGCAGCTAGCTGGGCGCAGCCTAGCACGAGCAACGCAGCAGCAGCCCGCATGCGTGCGTGGCCTACTGGTTGTGCGTGTGTGTATGCGGGCTGGCTGGCAAGCCCAGCCATGGCGCTAGGCGCAAGCAAGGCTGCCTTGGTTACTAAGGCAGGCTGCCGGCTAGCACATGCTTGTTGGCTTGGTTTATTGAGAGTTTGCTTGGGGAGCAAAGGGTGGATGGTCCCCCCATGTGGTCCTCACCTAACCACTTGCTCTCCCCTTGCCACTTGTCATTTGGTGATTCATTTGGATATTTAATTTAATTTAGAATTAAATTAAAATCAAATTTTCCCTTTTTTTCAACTCGCCCACATTGATGGGAGATGAGATTTTAAGGGGTCTTTTCCCTATAAATACCAATCATTTGGCATTGGGAAAGAGCACTTGAGTTGTGAACTTGAAGGGATCTCCAAGAAGAAGAAAACCTTCGTTCTAATACTCTAAGTTATTTTTGTCCTAGCCCAGACTAAGCTTCGAGATAAGGGCCGGGTCGGTTCGGGGAGCGAGGGTGTTAGCCGTCGGAGGTTCGCGCATTTACGGGATTCTACGCTTTCAAGTCCGAGCTCAAGTGAGAGCGAAGCACGCTTCAAAGGTAATGATTCTTTCTCTCTCCTCTTGTTAATTATGTGATTATGGTTTTAATACATGTTTAGTTACTTTAATTTGTGTGCGGATTTTGGGCGGGTTTCCTTCCGCGTGATGTTGGACATCACGAAACCCAGCACGGGGTGGCTTTTGGTTCCGCACGGTGTTCGTACACCATAAAACCCAACATAACGATCTTCAATACATGCTATGAAAACTACGCTATTGCTTGGCTAGTAAGCCAAGGAAAAACTAAGAAAGCTAAGAAGAAAGCTTAAAGAAAATGAAATGCTTGTTGTTGATTGATTTGTTGATATCCTCCATACGGTTCCCTTACCTCTATTTATAGACAAATTAGAGCGGTTGTGGCTGACTTCCATAACTGTACTGTTTTGCAATTATTTTCTCATGGCGCCAACTCTCTTTTAAAATCAGATTACTAACTTTGCCTCCATACGGTCCTTTCTTTGTATTGGGTCATTGACTAACTTCTGCCCATTTTTCACTTGCTATCATTGGTTGACCCAAAACCTTTTACTAACTCTGAAGTCCATTCAACTTGGTTAATTGGGTCAAGGTCAAGGAAAAGTCAAGAAAAGTCAAAAATTTGATTTTTAGGTGTAACATTAACATTGTTTATCATCTCTATTTCTTTCATTCATGAACTTATGATAGTTTTTTTTAGAATTAAAATTTCAAATCTTTAAAAAAATGAAATAACAGCGTACCCTACGACCCGACCCAGGAATCTCGGGTACCCTAACCTCGGGTACCTAAGATTCTCCGGTCGGGTCATGGGCCAAATATTCAACTACCGGAAAACCCAGGTACTCGGATCTGAAGAGCCTTAGTGGAGGATGTTGAAGAGGTGTCGCGTGTTGTGACACATAGTTGGGCTATGCTCCTTGGTGGTCACCTCTCGAGGTTGACCATCATCAAATTCGAGTAATTTTCTATTTACTTAGAATAAAGCCCCAAGGATTTCATGTGTTAGCCAAGATAGAAAGCTTGTCAATGCATAGCTCAAATTCAATCAACCATATCTTCTTTATTACAAGAAATTTCAATTGATTAAAATCGGAGATGAAAGTAGAGTCCAAGAGTTTTCAAACGACAGGTCAAATACCTAATTTGAGCAAAAAGAGAAGAAATTAAAAGTGTTTGAAATCAAATTGTCCAGGTAAAACCGCTGGAGATGCCGCTCCACCCTTCAGAGCAACCGCTCCACCTTGACTTAGGAATTTTGGCAGAAGCTATGGAGCGACCACTCTAGAGCCCTTGTTCCATAATGGTTTTTTGTTCTTTGTTTGTTTGATTTTCTTGTTTTTAATCTTGGTTATTCTTGTAATCCTAGGGTTGTAAGTTTATGATCTCTAGGTCTGTTTGTAAAGCCCTATAAATTGGGGTGAGCTTGTTGTTTTGAGGGACTTTTGCTTAATTTAAATCTAATAAGATTTTTTTTCTCTCTCTCTCCTTAATCTTAATGATTATTTGATATCTTTGTGATTATATTGTTTCTTTGTAATCTTTATGGTTACACCTTAATCACAACTTTTTTGGTGTTGTCTTTGATTAAGAACCCCTATTTCATAGATTTTGGTCATTGATGGGATATATTTATCTTGTGTTGTTTCATTGGAATTGTTGTTATTAGTTAATTCATATCACATTCAACCTTAATTAATTTATTCAAAGTCGTTAGATTTTAAGGTGAAAGAGGAACTCCATAAACACGCAAGACTAAATAATTTATTCAAAGTTGTTAGATTTTAAGCACTTAGTAAATCACTTTTAATTTCTTTTCTTGTCAAAAAAACTTTAATTAATAAATTAGTGTTGCTTGATCATATTAAATAAAGATAATCAATTTATTCACCTAGTATTCTTTCGTTAATGAAAGACTAGAACTTGAAATTAAATTATCGTCTTATTTACTTAGAGGTCTATAGAATCCTCCTCCTTCTCTCTCTCTATAGACCTCTAAGTAAATAAGACGATAAAACCTTGTCATGCAGGCATGTAACCCTAGGCACCTAATCTATATATAATTATATTATACTAGATAAAGCCCGTGCGATGCACGGTTTGTTTGTATTTTTTAAAGGAAAAATTAGAAATAATAATCCCAACTTTCATCAATTTTGGTAGAATAATCCCAATTTTGGATTATTCTGTAATCCGAACTTTGGGGGGTCTTCTTTTTCTTCAATCCCAAACCGGTCAACAAAAGTCAATGACCTGTTATAACAGGTTATGTGCCATGTGTCAAGCTGTAGTTGGTCCAAAAAAAAGGAAAACTTTTATAAAAAAAATTTTTTTTTAAAAAAAAACAAGAAAACCCAGAAAATAGTAACCCCCACCGTAACCCCTACCTGACCACCGTAACCCCCACCACCACCACCACCACCACCTACCACCAGCCGTTCGCACCGATCCCTCCCTTCCCCTGCCCCAATGCTGCGTTGCTTTCCCCCCAATCCCCTTGTGCTGGTGTTGCGACCCACCTCCACCCTCAATCCCCTCCTTTACTGATTCGATTTTCCGCCAACCACAATCAAAACTCCGTTTAAACCTCTCCAACCATTCGAAACACCCTCGAAACCCCTCCCCCACTTCCAAAAACCCCCAACAGCCACTTCCTCACCGTCGAAAACCCTAGCCGCTAGGGTTTTGGGGGTAACCGGAGTGGTGGTTGGAAGTTTTTTGAAATGGGGGAGGGGTTTTATTGGCGGTTGCATAGAGGTTTTGGGGAGGGGGACGGTGGTTTAAAGGGAACGCCGGAGCGGCAACTCTAATGGTGGGGGAGGAACGACGGTTCGGCGAGAGAGGTGGTTGGGCTGGCCGGGTTGCCGGATTGGCTAGGTGGTTGGGGCTTTGGCTGGGTGGATTTTTTTTTATATATTTTTAACCAATTAATTTGTGACACGTGTCACTTTAACCCAAAAAAAAAAAATTAACCCATTGAACCGGTAACCGGTATTTGGGATTGAAGAAAAAGAAGACCCCCCAAAGTTGGGATTATTCTACCAAAATTGATGAATGTTGGGATTATTATTTCTAGTTTTTCCTTTTTTTAAAACAAATGATTTTGGTCATTTTATTCGTTGTACGTCGTATATTATTTAATATCTTTATTTTAAAATAAATTGTAAATATCCTCTCATTCGTTATATATTTAGATAAAATTCCTAATCTCAGAAGATAATATTTTATTTTAATTAATTTAAACTTTAAAATCTCGATCATTCGCCAATTTTGCTTATATGGCATATGAATTATTTAATTCTAAAAGAAATTATAAATCTCTTATTTAATTGGTTATAACTAAAATTTATTATCCTAATGGCGCGTTAAGAAAATTTAACCTAACGTGGCTCTCTAAAAACTCGGGATAAAGCTCCATTTTAAGTTAAGAAAATATATATATTAGTTTTGTGCTCGAGCGATGCCCAGATAGTTGATAAAATTTTAAGATAACATTTTTTACTTGGACGTTAAATACGGTCAAATAAATATTTAGACATACGATATCATATGGAGTGTACTTTGTAGAGTTTTGTTTGTAAATAGATATCTATGTTAATTGACTTGAAATTATTTTTATTGAACATAAATTATTTTCACTGAGCTGAAAGTATTTTTACCAAACTAAAATGATATTTACTGATTAAAAATTATTTTACTGATTATCTAATTTTTTTTTAAAAAATAAATCAAATAACAATGCATTTTGTATGTGGCTAACCACACCATATGGCCAGGCAAAGTAACCCCTATAAAACTGATCGAGTAACTCCTGTAATACTAACTGATCGAGTAACCTCTACCACTGACTTAGTAACCCTTATCTATAACACTGATTGAATAACCACTATAACACTGACCAAGTAACCACTATAGGACTAACGAAGTAACTCTGATCTTGTAATAGTTGGTGACAGGGTTTGACTAGCTACGTATAAAAGTTTGTGACTAAATATATTATAAATGGCTCTTATTTTAACGAACTTTTTAAAACGAATTTGATGATGGAAATAGAATTGAGTTATAGGATATTTATCAAAAGTTATGATTAATTTTATATATATAAAATATTAGAATTTTATCGATAATAAAACTCTATGCAACAATTTTATCTTATAAAATCTATTCAAAAATCGCTCACTTAGCATCATATGTGTCGCAATAATACCTATTTATCTCCTACGCAGCGCGACACTTAGCAAAAATCTGAAATGCCAAGTATCGCTGTCTCGTAATCTGGCTGCGAGACTGACTTTATTTATTAGTAATATATGATATATTATATTTAGATTAGAGAGCAAGCTCAAAACCCCTCCCCACACTCCATATGGCCGCCTAGCTAAGGGAAGACCCAATATGTGCCTTCCCTCTTATGTTCAACCTACATCACAGTGTGACCTTCCCCTCCCCTTCCGCTCGCTGAAATACACCCTTTACCCGAATCCCCCTTCCTGCCCTTCCCCCACCGCAGAATCCGTCTAGGCCCTCTTTCCCTGCCCCCGAAACCTCCCCTAAGTTTATGACCATGATTCACAAAACAAGAGTCAACAAAGCGGCAACACCAAACCCTCAAGAATGCCCAGCAAATGCCATCTTATTACACCTTCCGTTATCCACCCACAATTTCTTCCGTGTCTCTGACTCCTTATTAAGCAACAAAATCGTCGATTTCAGCAAACCATGATGTACATACCCACCGTCAAACATCTGCATTCCAAGTCGATATTCAAGCACTAACTTATTATCCGATTTTTTAATTAAATTAAGACCGCGAATAGCGAGAACGATTTCACGATGTTGGTGATCAGCATATGTAATGTAAGTTGGAGCATGACCTTCAGTTTCTTCATAGGTGACCAATTAATGAGCCAATCTGGGTTTAGTCGGTAGCAACTAGGTGGGGCAAATTAGGGGTTACTGAATACTGATACCTAGTTCATAAACATCAAGGATGACACGACAAAGGCGAGGGAGGAGGATTTAGGCGTATTTTGTGGTGGGGGTAAGGCGGGAAGGGGTTTTCGGTGAAAGGTGAGTTTTCCAGCAGGGGGAAGGGTATTGGAATGTACACATCGAATTTGTAATTTTGGAGGGGTTTGGAATGTACAAAATAAATTTGTGTCGTTTACACGTAATGCTTTGCTGGACTAATGTGTTGAGATGGATCGGAGTTTCACCGACACACCTCCACCAATTAAGCTTTCTCCACCGTTGAAGCTTCCTCCTTCTGCCCTCCTCAATCTCCACCCACCTTCCAGCAACGCTTCCACCGACAACCCCACCATCTCTGGCGTCTTTGGCGCCTAATTTAACGACAACCCTATGAAAAGGGTGAAATTTAGGGCATGGTTATCCCTAAAGGGTAAGGGTGTCCATCACCCCATGCTGTGAAGAACAGTGGTGGTAATGATGGGTATCGGTGAGCTAGCTAAGGGGAAAGTAGGTGGTGACATTGATGGGTTTCAGTGAGCAAATGAAAGATGGAGGAAGGTGTCGGTGGTGGGTTTCATTAGAGGAAGGGGAAGCTTGTTTTGGGAAGAAAGATGAAGAGTTGAGTCAGCAGTTATGAGTCTACAATTTTATGACATGTCAAACGAAAGATCAACAAAATTGGTTGATTACAAAGATAAATTTGTATTTCCCCTTGTTTTCATTTTAAAGATTGTAATTCAATTAAACAATTTTGGTGGTGATGTGTTGTTGCTTTGCCACTGCAGCTTGTGCCTCCGTCTCACTACTATTTCTCTAGCTCTACCACAATGGCTCTTCCTTATGGAGATCGAGCCCAAGGACCTAGTGAAAAAAAAAAACATTTTCTATTAGAAACTGTAAAGGTTGAAAAGATTTCAGGACTTAGTATTACATAGCAAGTGCGTCCTTAGTACTAGATGAATGATGCTTATGTTCTTCCTTGCAAAGAGAGAAGCAGGGAACCTCCTAACGCAACGAAAACCTCTTTGCTTCACATACATTATAAACCTGTATGACAATCATTACTACACAACAAACGATCCACACACAAGTACACAATAGCACACTAATGGGACCATAATTATAATCAATATGAAAAGAGAAGTTTTTGCCCTCGTTAGCTTATGAAAGCTTATAAAATCAAACAGCAGCAATGAATTAAATCCATTAATATGACAAACAAAATTAAAGAACATTAACAAAATAAACACTTAACTAGGCAACAGAAAAATGTTCATCAAACCCGTCTATACAAAGGGATCATCCAAACATTACCAGGTCACCGGCCAAACCAGGCCCTCTGCTGTATTTCTCCATCATTCATTAACTTGTCTAACACAACATTTAGGTCAACTGACTGGCCATTTTCTGTAAGTTTGCGAACTGTTGCCCTAACAAGGTCCTTGGGAAAGCCCATACTTGTCACCTTATCGACAACATCATCAATGGGAACTCTGTTACCACTTCCTCCAGAATTTGATCCACCACCAAGCCCAGCAGCAGTAGGAATAGGTTGTGGTAAAATTTTAGCAGTGGGAAGCTGAGGATAATTGCTGCCACTCCCAACGGGGGAATGTGGTTGTGCTTTAATGGATGAGCCACTGCTATAATGTGAAGCAGGTCCACCATAAGGGTACTGTTCACCAGGCCCTGATGGTGGGACATAAGCAGATGAAATACCAGAATTGGATCTGCCAGTTGGTGGTGGCTCATACATAGAAGTAGGGCTTCCATAGTATGGCTGGGAGTGAGGTGGTGTACTGCTTGGTTGGGATGCGGACTGATGGAGATTCGGTGGGTAAGTCTGTGATGGAACAAATGGACTATCCTCTAGAAGATGTCCCAATGGAGGTGAAATGTGAGGAGTGCTAGCACCCACACCAGTAGAATGCTGTTGTTGAGGAGGCTGGGGATAAGGTGGGGTAAGGGTTGATTGATATTGTTGAGGCGGTGGAGCAAGAGCAAGGGACTGTTGCTGGTGCTGAGCTGGAGGCGGCATTTGATATTGTTGGCTTGGTGCTTCTTGAGTCTGGCTAGGTGGTGAGAAATAGGAATCTTGCTGAGGCCCAGGCGGGATGTGACCTGGTGGAATGTGGCCTGAAGGAAATTGAGTGGTCCCAGGGGGAGGATGACTGTGCTGCTGAGATGGTGGAGGAACATTAGAAGGGAGAGGAGCTTGCTGAGGAGCCGCAGCAGAAAATTGTGGGAGACCAGATTGCTGAGGAGGAGCAGAGGCTGCTATTTGCTGCACAGGATCTGGATGGAAGGCCTTCGGAAGTTCAGGTGACTGCTCTGCCTTAGAAATTTGCATTTTTGCTAACTGCATATGACCTTCCATGACTTCTTGTTTGTCCTTCAAATCATGCACACCATTTTGCACCTGCAAACAAAAACAAACAAAAAGCAATCATGAGGAAATCTAGCAAGGTCTCGTGACAATCAGAATCCAATAAATCTCCAATATCAATGGGGTAAGGGAAATAAAATTGCGTGCAGCCAACAATAGATAATTTTACAAAAAAAATAATAATAAGTGCATGAAAACAAAAAGAAAAGTGTCAAAAAAAAAAACCTATGCCATTTGAATTTGGCATTTCTCTACATCCTTGAATATAGAAATAGTCAGAAACACTCAAGACTCTTAAGAAACAGTTATGCAGTCTCTGTTCATTCCCCAAATCTTTCAACGCCAGTTTCAGAGTGATCAAACTCTGCACCTGAGATGTAAATATTACTACACATGCTACACATGTAACAGAAAATAAATGAGCACATATCTGGTTTCAATTTTTTGTTTCCAGCGTTCCAATTTACGATATTAGAGGGGACAGAAGATGGGAGTCACAAAGTAGGTAATTGCGTGAGGTTGACATATACTTGGCAAAAAAAATAATAACTACCTTCTTCGTAGTACAACTTGTCACTACTTGAAAAATTCTATTAGTTTATTATAGGGTACAATTAGAACTTTACTAAAGATTCGCAAAAAATAGTACGAGGACAAAGCGTCTCTTTAGACATTAGGAGTTTAAAAGAGTATATTTTAACAGGGAAGTAACTTGGTTAAGACTTGTAAGAGAATTATTTGCAACAATAGTCGTCCTAAAATGATCAAAAGTTACCCCAATATAAGTAAAATGTTAGCTTTATATAAATAAAGGTATCTATGCTTCATCGATAAAGTCATTCTCTTTAGATAAGTAAAAAATTAAATCTCAGTGTGTAACTATAATACTGTTACAAAACTTATCCCATTGCTATTTTAATTTATAATTATCTCTGCAAATTAAAAGTCAGCCCAAACAAGTTTAAAAGCTATAACAAATTGGCAAAAATTTACCTTAAAATTATTCGAGGTACACTAATATTAATGTAAAGTTTAAGCAAAAATTTGTGGGTATTAAGATATCCCATGTGTGTGATATGTATAGAGAGTCTTAGACTTCAGAGAACCAAAACTTATTTTTTAGAGTAATACAAGTGTAATATTTGCTAAAAATATCCACCAAACTTTTAATCCATTGTTGTTCTTTAACCACACCATTATCTTACACGGTTACACCCAATCACTTTTTCCAAACTAACCAACAAATAATAGAAAAAACTAAAGACATAAACTCCAACTGCTCCCATTCGTCCAATTTAGCATACTTAAAGCGTACTAAAGATGGATAGAGAAGACCTAGATCTAATATTGAGGGCAATTATATCAAAAAAAAAAAAAGTGAAATGATGGGGCTTCAAGTCACAAGGCTAAGGAGAGTTGAATGCCATGGATGTTGCTTTAGCCAGTAGTCTTCTCCGGCGACCTTTGCTTTTCAGTTATGGGCAATATGCCACTCGTTCTCTTTTGTTCTCTCTCTCCGCCCACTACCTTTTTTGTTTTTTTTTTTCTCTCTCTCCTCCCACTACCTTCCTTTTATTCCTAATCTCCCTCCTATCTTTCATTTGGCAACAGGGCCATCAAGATCATTTTACTTTAATTTTTGGTAGTCACATGAATCTCTGTCAATAGCTAGCTAATTGGGCTGGTATCCTAAACCGCTACAAATTTTTTATTATTTTTTGTTATACTTCTATTAAAACAGAACCTACAAACATGTATTTACTATGGTAATAGAGAAACATGTATTTATTTGGTAAGACATACATTATTTGGAAACAAAAAGGTGTTACTCCTTGTGAGTTTTTTTAAGTGCCAAGTCACTGTTACATTTATCAAGAGACGAAACTTTGACCAATGATATTTTTAATTATAGATAATATAACTTATAAGAAGTTGATATTTGGAAACCATACATTGAGAAGATTATAACAAATACTCATAAGACTAATATCTTTAATCTTATATATGAATCACAAACATGGATCAAAGAGATGTATGTGGATCGTGAAAAAGTCAAACTGAGCAACTAAAAAAACGAAGGGAGTATTAAAATAACTTATAAACGAATTAAGTATTACTCCCTCCATTTTAAATACTTGCTCCATTTCTCCATGCGCGGAGTTTTAGGAGAAATTAATAAAATATAGAGGTAGTGGGGTTGGTGGAAAAAAAAAATTGTAAAAAGCAAAAGTAGTTGAAAGAATATACAATTAATAAAATATGATTTATGTTGGGTCCACTAGTTGAGAAAGATGAATTAAATATTGTAAAATCTTTCCAAATAAGGAAATGGAGCAAGTATTTAAAAATGGCCGGAAATAGAAAACGGAGTAAGTATTTAAAAATGGAGGGAGTACTAATTTGCACATTATGACCCTAAAAATCGTATTACTCAAAAAAAAAAAAAAAAAAAAAAAAAAAAAAGAAAAAAAATTATAATTCTCCTACCTAGCGTAGTGCGATTTCATACTCGATCTTTGTATTAAGACATACTACGTATTAGGTAACAAGAGCGCACAAGATTTTAATTAGTTTGAAAATACTCCCTTCATTTAGCTGAATGTATACTAAGTTAGTGTAATTACGCAAACCAAAGAAAAGTGAAAATGGGGACCATGCATGTGGGTACTTTTGAATTAAAGTGGAGAGAAACAGAGAGTATGAGATTTATTGAATAAAATTGGGCCTCAAAATGTGGGGTTGTGGATGATACAAAAATGAATATAAGTTGTAATAAAAAGAACAAAGCAAAAGTGAGTATAGCTTAAAAAAACGGATGCAAACAAAAAGTGGGTAGTACTTAGGAAAATGGAGGGAGTAGAAAAGAGGAAAAATTACAAAGTTGTCCATATGATTGTAAGTATAATAAAAGCAACTAGTTTTACAAAAGTAAGGGAGTATTATATTTGAAGAGTGAGAAGATATACTTCGTATATATGTTCGAGAAACATTTGTGTGGGAACATCTTTACCATCATAAGACTATTGTTGTGAGTCACTACAAGCATGTGACCTATCCCAGTTTTTCTCTTTCCTTGGCCCAACCTAACTAGAAAGTGTTCAAATCATGGTAAAGTGGTCTTATTTAAAAATTTGTATTATCCTAAAATGAGTACGTTGCAATTAAAAAAAAAAAGAGGGGGGCATGTTGCAATATTTGTGAAACTTCCTAAATACGTAAATGTTGCAATATTAAAGGAACGTCTTAATTGTATTTAATGATGAGAAAATTATAATTTGCAAAGATTAAGAAGCTTTATTGTATATATTAGCAACAAAAGACACAAAAAAATTCAACAATAATAATACGACAGCAATCCATATATTGGGACCAACAACATTAATCCAAAAAACAATGGCCCAAAAACAAAGAAATTATGTTAAAGAGAGTAGTAAATACCTCTAAAAGAATGTTTTCCAGTTGTCTCATTTTCCCATCAGTGCTCCCATGACTATTGCCAACTGATATCTTCAACTCATCAACAGAGTGTTCGAGATGGCGTGTTCTACTCTCCAGCTGGGACAGCCGCGCACTTAGACCATCAATGGCATTCAGGACACTGTCTATATATCTTTTCATTGTTCGATCAATCTCAGATACAATTGCTGAATCAGTTACTTTCTGAGATTTCTCAAAAATCATTCTGTCAGGTTCAACATGATCCACGGAATTGTAGCTCTGCATTATTCATAACGGCAAAAAGCCACCAAAAGAAAGAGTTACTAACATTCTCGAGTTGAGGAAAAAAAAAAACAAAAAGAAATGAAATTCGATATTTTCTACATATTACAGCTTAAATTAAGCACATTCTTCCTGGGAGACTAGATACTTCAAAATTTCATAAATCACCCTTTGCAATTGTTTATAAGCTCCCAATATCTCAAGAGGCAATACTCAGTAATGCCTTATTGTAATATTGCTTTTTTAAAACTCCTTTTCCATTACCCATTCTCCCTCCTCCTCACATTCAACGCCCAACCTTTAATGCCAATATCTAACAACCCACAGGCATGCAGCCAAACCATAGAGCAGCTGCTGTAGTTTACCATACATTGCCCCCCATGAGTGGCCAAGACCTGCTATTTCCTTTCACCAAGGTCAGGGCTGGGAGGGGCAGCAACAGTAGATAAGGGAAGGGGTAGTCAAACACTCAGAAGGGGGTAAGCATTGGTGGAGGCCAGCAGTGTGCCAGCATTCGAAGAGAGACAAAACTGTAGGGGTGCTCGTACAAAGGAGATGGCTGGAGGAGGCGGAGGAGCAGCAGCAGTGTATTTTAAAATAAGACCATTACATTTTGTTACTCTTTATACAATGAACCTATCTGGTTATTTTTCATACAACAAAGCTTCATTTAAGCAAGTAACTTCAAGGTTACTGGTCTGCAATTGGACAAATTAAATTTATTGATATATAAACCTTAAAATTCCTTATTAACACATCTCCTATTCTCCATCCTGAATTTTTTTATAAAAAATAAAATACATTGGTTCAACAAAAATCCTTAATTGCACACAAAAGTGGTTACATGACTGCATGATATGCATGGCAGTTAAAAGCAAAGAAGAAGAAGCATGATATCTCTCTTTCTCCCTAAACTAGCCATTACCATTTCATATACAGTCAGTTCACTGGAGGTTTTTTTCACTACATATGAGTTCAGCGATAAACATAAGCCTCCTGTCAGTTATCTTACAGCTCATTAGATGGTCTACTGAAGTTATTCGATTGGCTTTGCCTCTTGATTCTTACAAGACAAATCCAAGAATTAAATACACCAAATAGTAGAAAAAAATATAACTCAAACTAGTACAATTTTTCATGCACTGGTCAACAAGTCACCATAGGCTGCTGATTCTATCTTCTGCTCCATATGATCGTAAATATCCTAACTTGTTTGGCAAAAGAAGAAATTGAAAATCTCCAAAGCATAGCGATAAGGCACACAATATAATCAATCCATTTGTCACCCACCTTCTACAACCAATTCATGCAATTTTTCTATATGATATATATCACCATCCCACGCTTCAATCAATCAATCAATCAATCAAAGCCTTAATCCCATAAGTGGGGTCAGCTACATGAACCAAAAATGATAATCCGAATAGTCATCCCACGCTTCAATCCTCAATAATTTTCAAACTTGCAGTTTATGTAAATTTACAAATTGCAATAAGCTTAATTCCTAAATTAAAAATCCCCACATAATACAAAAGCTGAATGATTTCACAAAACATACAAAATTGCAGTATATCCCCAAATTCGAGAGGGAGAAAGTTTCTTTAATAATCTCGTTGCAAACCTCTAACCTACGATCGATTCCGGCCATAACTTAGAGATTACACATAACAAATTTCATATGCACTCACTAATTCCCAAACCCCAGTGAACAAAAAACATCCACAAACAAAAATAGAAAAAAATTCGCATAGTTTCCATCATTCATCCTAAAATTCAGATAACAATACAAATATTGTCAATCAAACAAGAAATTCAAAATTCATCATACAAAAACCTCAATCAATCAACTGAACAAGAGAATAAAGAGAGAAATCATACTCTAAGAGGGGTAGAATTGGACTTAGAATCGAGGGAATTCCAAGACTTAATGCTAGAAGCGGTAACAGGCGGAGGATCAGCGACGGCAGGGCGATGAATTGGCTGGAAATCGTAGTTGGGTAAAATCTCATCATTGGTATTGTTCAACGAAGATGGTCGAATATCATTGGTACCCTCTTCTTCAGATTGTGGATTCATCAGATCTACGAAATCGTGGGAATTGGTATCATTGTTGTTGAGGTCAGTGTTCTTTGATCGAGATAAGTCCATAATCTGTTTGTCCATGAAGTTTGACGCATTCATCGATGCAATCAATACACAAAAGCGTTAAGTAGAGAATGTGTAAATTTAGATGGATGAGCTTGGAAGATACAAACAATGGTGGAGTATTTGTTTAATCAAAGTGGGAGAGAGAATGATCAACAAGTGAATGAATTCTTTCTAAGGTGAGTGTGGCCTAGCGTACGAGGCTTGTTTTCACAAAACAGACCCTATCTGGCTATCTAGAGGTCGATTCCGGTGTTTAGATCGGTTTGGAGAAGGCGAGTAGGGTCGAGACAATTTTTAAATTTGAGTCATGTTAAATTATTATATCCATGCGAGTCAAAATTTGAATCGGATTCGGATATTTTTTGGGTCAATTTTGGATTGGGTCGTGTTTAGGGTAAAAATATCCCATCACGTGGACCAATCCTATAGTGACACGTGGCCCAATAAAAGGACGACACGTGTTCCAATAGGAAGATGACATGTGGCAAAACATAAGGGCACCTAAAAGAGAGAATACCCCCTTACATTAGTAGGCCCAAATCCCGAGAAAGGTGCCATTACGGCGCCCCCAAAAGACACGTGTCTCTACCTGATTGCGTCACCAATCAGTGCACTCCTTTTTAGGGCACCAACCCTAAAATACACACATTCCCACCCCTATGTATACGCCAATCATTTATGATGGGAGGGGTGGATTGAGACATCTCATTTAAGGCACATTAAATTGTTCTAATTTCTCTCTACTTTCTCTTTCTAAATATTTTCGTTTTCCGATCACTAACTTGATCGTTGGAAGCGAATATTCCGTCAAATGGAATATTTGTTGTTTTGCAGGTGTTTGCGGTTGTCCGGTTATATTCACAACCTGTATCCCGAGAGATTCCAAAAAATCCCGATACATTTGACGCCGTCTGTGGGGATACACGTCTGAAATGGCTAAAAACTGTCAGACACCCGATCCTAGTGACGACAGACATGTAGAGAATGTTGAAGTTAACATCAACAACAATGATCCTCTAGCTGCCTTGTTCCATGAGGCCGAGGATCCTCCTGTAACGGTTGACTCCTTATAGGCTACTATGGCTAAGCTCCGAAAAGAGTTTGAGGGCAAGATACCCTCTTCTTCTAGGCAGCTACCCAGGAAAGACGAAGATGGTACTAAAAAGAAACCCCATGCCAAGGCGGCCAATACTGAAGATATGGAAGTTACTCCATTTAGGAGGCAGCCGAGGTCCCTAGAGTGCCTCGGACGAACTGGTCGAGGCTGCCAAATGAGTTGTCCCAAGGCTTCAAGGATGCTAGAGACTATCTTCGGCACATGCGGCAAGAGCGAGCCTAGTCCTACTACTCGGACACTGCTTCCACCCCCACTATGCCGGATGAAATGTCAAATCATACCCTCTCCAAGCATACCAGCTTGGCCAGTAGGAGTCAAGCTCATTGTAATCAAGCTCCAATTCCTTTATCTAAACCAGCTCAGTTTCAAGTGCCCCATAATTATGGTGCAATTCTGCCGCCTACTCCCTCAGTGTACGGGTAATATGGAAAATTGTACGGCAAGGTAGCTTACCTTAGCCTATTGATTGGAAAATGCGCTTGTTGACTCTTGGTGACAAATCGCCTCCGTTTTCTCAAGAAATTCTCAACTCTCCCTATCCAGCTAAGGTGAAAAGTGTACTTGTGGGTGCCTATGATGTTATGAGCAATCCTGAAGAGAATATCTCCTCGTACAGGAATCTAATGTACTTTCAAAATGTGGATGATGCCACATGGGGAAAATGCTTCCCGGCCACCCTCAAGGGTATGGCTCAAGAATGGTTCAATAGTCTTCCGGCCGAATGCATAAATTGTTTCACAACTCTAAGTTTGCTATTCGTTGGAAACTTCTCCTAATATATACCACCCCGGAATACTAGTCTTAACTTGGCAACTATTGTCCAAGGGAAGAAAGAGGGGTTGCGTTCGTACGTTTAGAGGTTTAACATAGAGAAAGCGCAAATTTAGAATTTGCCGGATGAAATAGCCTAGTTGGAGTTTCTCCGAGGATTAAGGCACAATGGTTTTAAGTTTGATCTGTTCAGGAAAAGGATTCGGACATACGCAGGTGTTCTGCGAGAGGCTGAATAATATATTGAAGCAGCTGATTTCTGTTCACTGATAAAAGCAGAGGAGCCGCCCAAGGGCGCCGAGAAGAAACCCTCTTCTCAGCAAGACTCGTCCGGCAAAAAGAAAAAAGGAAGCAACAAAAGAAAGGAAGTCTAGGTGGCGGATTGCCAACAGACCAAGTCCAAGAAAGCCAAGACCTACTGAAAGGAATAGTGTCCTTCGAACAAGTGTATTATTTTGATAAAGGGTTCAGAAACAATTACGGAGTATTCAGTGAAGTCAAGTAATCGGAAAGTCGGACTAGAGGCCATCTCCGATATGTGAGATTAATTATATTAATCTCACATCTTTCCTTTAACTGAACCCAACGGGTCACACCCAAGCGTGCAACCAAACTAAGGCGATAAATTAAGCCGAAGGATTTAATACGTTAAACAAAAGGATATGTATTCCGACGTCAAATTATGAGCTTACAGTGTCGAAGTCGAACATCGAACGTCGAGTTAAATTCTAGGAATGAACGAGACGAACAAATAGTAGCTCAGCAGCGAAGCAGCAGCCCGCGTGCTGCGATGGGCCTAGGTTGGCATGCCCAGCCGAGAGCATAAGGCTGCCAACATAGGCAAGCCTTGCTGCTCAAGGCAGCCGCCAGCTATCCGCTTCTCATTGGACCCGGTTTTGGCTTAGCGAGCAAGGAGGGCCTTGTGGTCCTCACCTAACCCTCCCATGCTTGTGCCTCTTGTTGTTTGATTATTTGTTATTTGCATTTTAGTTTATTTTTGAATCAAATTAAATACATTTATCTCTCAACTTTGCAAAGTCGCACATTGATTGGAAATCAAGGAGATAGATATGCTTCAATTATCCTATAAATACCCAAGGCCTCCCTTTGGAATTCTTGCAAGAATTTAACTCTAAACAAGGCATCTCCATTGAGAAAACCTTATAAAGAGATCCTCTTGTTAGTAGTGTTAATATTACCCTAGCCGATAATATTAGCCAAGTTTGGGCGCGTGGGTGGACCACGTTGGAAGGTCATGTTTGAGGCTCTTTCTCTGTTCGTGAGTTCGTGTTCGTGCTAAGTGCAAAACACGCATCAAGGGTACGATCGTCTTTTCCTCTTTCTCTCTCTATATTATTTATGTGTTTATTGTTTAATTAATTGCATGCATGTTTAGTTGCTTTAATTTATGCACGGATCTTTGGGCGGATTTTGTTTTCGCGCTGTGTAGGACACCGCAAAACCAAACAGCAGTATCCGAGCCACGTGCATTTAATTATTGTGACTAATAATCAATTAAGGTGATTTAAATGGATTTAAATTTCTGGTCTGGCAACCTAATTAGATTAGGATTTCGTTTTTCATTAGATTAGAATCGTATTTTTTGCTATTTTTTGCCTATGAACCCGGATTTTGACTCAAAAATAGTGAATTTTGGGTGGAATTAGAGGGTGACATGTGTCACCTTAGGAGAGGTTCAAAATAAACCAATCCTTAGTTGACACGTGGCACTCCCAATCAGTAGGAAAAAAGACGGCCTAATTCCCGAGAAAAGCTGTAAAACGGCGCAGCCTTCCAAATCTAGGTCAGAATGACCTAGGTAGGGGCACATTTACCAACGACCCTATAAATAGGGAGATTTCCCCCATCTTGGGGACACGTTCATTTATTACACACAATCAATTATCTAACATCAGAGAAAAAACCTGATCTCGGGATCCGAGAAGATCTACTTTTACTTTCCGCACTTTTTACATCACTCCGAACACTTTCTAACTTGATTGTCGGAGGCGGAACTCCGAACGCCTGGAGCTTCCGTTGTTTTAAAGTTACAGCCAGCGGGAAATCAATCTTGGTGACGTAACTCTCCTGAGGGACATAAAAAACCTCGAAACATTTGGCCCCGTCTGTGGGGAGAGTACCTCTAAGATAGTTTCTCAAGAGACTGTACTGCCTCCTGAGAATAAGTAGCCTACGGCTGAGGTCTATTTATACCATGATACGGAACCATAGGTCGAAACATATACCACCGTAGATGGATCCCTCATTACAAGGCACATCCGTTCCAAGGTTAAGAATGTCATGGTGGGTACTTACGATGGTACCACCAACCCAGAAGAACACTTGTTGGCATACACCCACCTCATGTACTTGCAGGGGCTAGATGACGCCGCATGGTGCAGGTGTTTCCCTACCACGCTGAAAGGCATTGCCCAACAGTGGTTCGACAATTTGCCAACTAGGTGCATCAACAACTTTAGGACGCTTGCGTTCTTGTTCGCCTCAAACTTCTCCATGAACATACCCACCAAAAAGACAAGCCTTGACTTGGGCGTAGTACAACAGGGAGACAGGGAGGGGCTCCGCTCATATGTCAGGCGGTTTAATCTGATGAGAATCCAAATCCAAGGACTGTCTGACGATGTTGCTTACACAGACTTCTTCAAGGGTCTAAAAGACAGGTTGACTTTCAAGTTCAACCTCGTTTGGAAGAGAATCTCCACTCTTCAAGAAGCAATGATGGAGGTGGAAGCCTATATACAGGCGACCGAGCTTTGCTCCACCAGCAAGCAGTTGGACTCAAAGAAGTTCGAAAAACAAAAAAGGAGTCGGCAAGAACAGCCGGCTCACAAGGCTAAAGAGCAAGAAAAGAAAAGAAATCTGGGCGGTTGACGATTCTGATTAGCCTCCCTAGAAGAAAAAGAAAGAGTTTAAACCGTACGTCCCGAAGTACAAGTTTAACAAAGACTGCTACTCCATCCTTACGAAGATAAAAAACCGAGTGACTATTAAGAAGCCCGCAACAATGAATGGTCCGTCCAAAAACTGGAATAAAGACAAGTACTGCCACTTTATTGAGGATATTGGCCATGACACCAACGACAGCTATAGCCTCAAGCAGATGTTGGATAGATTGGCTGATAAGGGGGTGTTGAAATCTTACATCCTCAAGTCTAAGGTGACCCTGAAGACGGACCCCATACAACCGTAAAAAAAGCAAGCAAAGCCTACTAGTAATTTGGACACTGATAAGGAGCCGATCCACACCATAGCAGGCAACTTTGTTGGAAGGGGCTCGACAATCAGGGGATCAAAATGAAAGGAATGGTGTCCTTCCAACAAGTGTATTATTCCAGTAGAGGGTTTAGAATTATTAGAAAGCTAATTCTTCAGTAAGGTCAAGTGATCGGAATGCCTAGGTGGAGGCCGCTTCCGATCAGTAATATTAATGTACAATTAATATTACAGCTTAATCTTGACTGAACCCTTCGGGTCAAACCCAATAGAACAACCGATCCAAGACAACGAATCAATCCGAAGGATTTGATGAGTCGTCAGAGTTTTACGAACAAAGACGTCGAATATCGAGCTTAGAGCGTTGAGACCGAGCGTCGTAAGTCGAGTCGAATTTTGAATTCGACGAGACGTGAAATCAATCAAGTTACAAGTTCGAGCCTAACCGTAGCCTCGCATTGGCCTAGCCATGTGAGTGCTAGGCTAGGCAAGATCCCTCGCAATGCTAGCCGCAAGCCTAGCATGCTAGGCGTGCTTGGGCCATGTGTGCTAGCTAGCTATCGCATGTCACTAGGCATAGCCTAGCACTGCTCACAAGCATCGCAGCCTTGCGTGCTTGCTAGCATTCTGGCGCCTAGCCATCGCAGCCACGCACCATTGATAAGTGGCATTTATGCCACTATTCGGGATCCTTTTTCCTACCATTTCCCTCCATTTATCGCTTGTTTAGCCCTATTTTGCCGCGCTTCTCCATATATTGCACAACAATGCTATTTCCCTCATACGTCCCCTCTACTTTACCTTTTTGTACTGTTTTTGGGTGTTTTCCTGTGTTTTGCAGGTAAACCAATCGATACGTGAAGTAGAAGAAAGTTCGGGATAGTTTCGAGAGCCGGTTTCAATAGCAAATCAAGTGAGGAGCTTTAATCAGGCTGCGTGCCCAGGAGAGCCCTCTCTCTTACTCTGCGCGGGCGCGCAACCCAAGAGAGAGGGCGCGCATTCAAGGCCAAATCAGGATGCATACCTCGTAGATGCCTCGCGCCCTGGAGAAGGCGCGCTCATCATCCTGCGCGGGCGCGATGATTCCTGGAGAGAGCGCGCTCATCATCCTGCGCGGGCGCGATGGTTCCTGGAGAGGGCGCACAGATTAGCTTGAACTCTTGAGGATACAAGGCAACTTTTTGTAGATACCAAGCGCGCTCAGTCGAGGGCGCGTAGTGTACTTCGCGGGCGCGCACAATGAAGTTCGCGGGCGCGCAACCCTTAGTAGAGGGCGCTCTCATCATCCTGCGCGGGCGCGCAAAGAGCTGTAGCGGCGCGCACGCTATCAACCCAGCCCGTTTTTATTTCCCTATTTAAAAGCTGATTTGGGAAGGAATGAAGGCAGTTATTCCATTTAGGGTAATATGCTTAGAACATTTCTAGAGAGAGAATAGCCTCCATTGATGCTTGTATAAGTTTTTAGAGAGAGAAAATTTAGATTCTTAGTCTTTTATCACTCAAACTTTAATCTTTAATCTAGATTAGTGCTTTGATCATCCTTGTAATCAGTATTGGAGCATTCTATTGGATTTTTGATGGTTCACCATTGAAGGCTCAAAGACCCATTTTCTTATTTCAATACAAAGTTGAAGCTTTGTGAGCTCTTTCTATCTTAATCTCTTTTATTTTGGTTTATTTACATATTTCAAGTATTTTTGATTGTTATGTTTATGATTTTGATTATGGCCAATATTTTGGGTATTGTTGATATGAGTAGTTTCTCTCTCCTAGGCTAGACTTTTAGCTAGGGGAAGGGGAATGGATGACTTGGTTGCTATTTGATTAAATACTTGATTTTTGGGGATTTAAGCCCTTGTTGTATGAACTTGTGCTTATTATTATATGGTCGATGTTGTGCACCATTGAATATATTATTACATGTCCTAATTGATGCGCGGGAGTGATCATGTTAGGATAGATCGTAGTTTATACATTGCTTAATCAATTGCATGGGAATGAATGGTGTTAAGTAGGATCCTTGATCCCTTGGTTGTGAATCCTTGATTATCTATGTGTTTAACTCTTAATCTCCAAGTTTGATGTTCCCCGATCCCTTTAGCGTTTTTAATCCCATAGTTTCCAATACTTGTTAGTCTTTGTTAATTGTTAGAGTAATTTTGGTGGCCTTAGTTTATTTATTGTCTTGTTTTCCACCACTCTTATTCATATACACCCCTTTTAAAACTCTATTGTTAGCACTTAGCTTTGCAATCTCCCGTTTCTCCGTGGATCTCGACCCTTGCTTGCCCCTATACTAAGGACCTTCCGAGCCAAATATGGTGCGCCATGATTTCCCTGACGCATCCGGGTCCTATGATTTCAGGTTGGCGGGTGGTAGTGATTATAGGGGTGATCCCAATTACCCCTATGTTGACCCCACCCACCCCTAACCCCTAACCATGTCCCCCCAATTCGACCCGTTGCCTACTTGGCAACAAGACCTCTTCCGAGGTCATTATGGTTGGCCTCCAGGCTACACTGGAGGTTGGGATCCCCACGGCCCACCTGACGGCTTCTCCTACGGGGATACGGGGCCGGACTCCGGTGATGCTGGCCCTAGTGGGCACTAGCCCCTTGTTTTTCTTGGTTATTCCCCCTTTTCTTCCCTTCCTTTGTTTTGTCTTGGAGCAACGAGGTCGTTACTCCTTCTAAGTGTGGGGAGGTATAAGTATCAGGAGTCGATTCTTTTGTATATAAGGGGCTTGCATCACTATAGTGTGGGGGGGGGGGAGGGGCGGAAATCTTAGCTTGCTGTCTATTTCCGCTGCTTTTATTTGATATCCTGTTGTTTTTGCTGTTTATGATGGGAAGATCTAATCCTTTGTATATAGTTTATGCTCCTTTTCTTTCTTTCTTTTTGGTGTGTTTTCCTTGTCTCACTGATGCAGATTGAAGAAGGAACTTCAAAAACAACTTACCCACGCTTCAAATTGCAAACCCGATGGTGAGTATGGTATGACTGCGCATTCCAAATTCAAGCGGCATTCGGTGAGACCCTTCCTTTTTCTTTTAGGTGCGTTTAGTTTTTTCATCTTAGCCTAGGAAGGAGTTGAATGGTTCGAGGATGTTTGCATGCGGTTCCAAGGAACCTGGGATCGTTGGTATTGATACCGAACGATCACTTGTATGTCGATTGGGATTTATTTGAATCTTTATGCCTCATATGTGAATTGAACCCTCTTTACTCCTTTCTTTTATTTCATTTCCTTTTTTTTTTTTTATTTGTGATAAGCGTAATTATGACATGATGATATAGTGGTATTTTGGAACTTGCTTACTACATTCGGACTCTATCTCCGTGATGATGCACCTTAGAATGCTTGTTTCTTCGTTCTTAACTTTGTGATGAGATGCACATTTCGAGATTGTTGTTGATTGAATTAGTCGAGTCTTAGTCAAGGTAGCAAAGGCAAGAACTAGTGATGGCATTTGAACCCTTAGTTCACGGTTTGTGGTAAGATGGAGTTGCTCCTCATAGTGGATTTGACGCCCCCTAGTTGGTAGTTGCTTACTCTTCTCGTCCCTAGTGAGGTTCATTTTGTTCATGCCTTCATCAATTTGTTGAGCGGCGTTTTTAGGATCCTCATCTATGCACGTTTGAATCCTTGTGTTGATTATTAACTCCCAAGATCGTGACCTTGGACTTTTGGGGGAGGAAAAGGGCATCATTTCTCATTTTCATTTATATTTTCTTTTATTTAGTTACAAATTTGGTTTTCGCTTTTGCATCAACCTCCTTGCCAACCAATTTGAGCCTAATGTTTTCCATCCTTGTCTCAACCCCATTACAAGCTTAACGACCTATGTTTTACCAACCTTTTTAGTTAGTGAAGCACTGGGCTTGTAAGGCTAGTATGAAGAGTGTAGTGGATATGAGCAAGAACCTTTGATGAAATTGGTTTGGAGCAAATTCTTGAGATGAAAGTCTAAATTTGAGCGTGAAAGAAAATTTGGGAAGTGTGATGCTTTGAAAGAAAAAGAGAGAAAAAGAGAAAAAAGTGATATGAGAAATTGATCTATCTTGTATATCCTTGAATAAAGTTAGTGATGCGAATGAAATCAAAATGTTTGGATGTTCGTTTGAGTTGTGGTTATGCCTTGAATTTTGACCTTGAGGGCTGCCCTTCCTCTTGCTTCACTTAGGGATTACCGCCACTATTTCAAATTGTTCTTCCGACCTCTACCTTAAGCCGTGTCATTACAACCCATGTAAAGCCCCTTAGACCTTAGAAGTACGTGGTCATTAACCGGTGGAGGGAGATGGTTTTCAACCCTATGGAAAAAGCATGTATAGATGAGATGTCGAGATGATCTTTTACCTCCTCAAAGTAATTCTTTTTTTCGGTTCTTTCGTGGAATCATGAGGAGCCACCTAGGGGGATGATTTGAAGCTAGTGGGGGGAACGCGGACCGTTCTAGAGGGGACTAGGGAGGAAGATGACTCATTAGTTCTCTATGCTTGGCTTAGACTTGATTCTTGCAATCTTTAGCATCTTGAGAAGTGCGTGCACCATTTAGTTGAGGATGACTAATATTCTTTGATGTTGTTTATCATTGTTGAGCCCGAATAAAGCATTTGTCCATCTTGAAATTTGATGTTGTTTTTTTTAAGCCATGTCGAATTATGTTTATCTTTGTAATGTTTGATTTGTCTTTTTCTCCTTGGTTTTTGCCAAGAGTTGTGGGTTAATCTCTTAGGAAACCCTCACGAGAGCATACTCGTCCTCTTAGGCGACTTTGAAGTTTAAATGCCTTGTTGTTTGCGCTAAAAACAACCGTGATTCCTACGAAAGTGAGTTAGTGTATATTCTTGTGTCTTTCCTTTATTTTTAATCTTGGTTGTCTGCCTTTATTTCTAATTTGGGTGGTGATCTTGCTTGAGGACAAGCAAGAGGTAAGTGTGGGGGAATTTGATAAGTGGCATTTATGCCACTATTCGGGATCCTTTTTCCTACCATTTCCTTCCATTTATCGCTTGTTTAGCCCTATTTTGCTGCGCTTCTCCATATATTGCACAACAATGCTATTTCCCTCGTACTTCCCCTCTACTTTACCTTTTTGTACTGTTTTTGGGTGTTTTCCTTTATTTTGCAGGTAAACCAATCGATACGTGAAGTAGAAGAAAGTTCGGGATAGTTTTGAGAGCCGGTTTCAATAGCAAATCAAGTGAGGAGCTTTAATCAGGCTGCGCGCCCAGGAGAGCCCTCTCTCCCGCTCTGCGCGGGCGCGCAACCCAAGAGAGAGGGCGCGCATTCAAGGCCAAATCAGGATGTATACCTCGTAGATGCCTCGCGCCCTGGAGAGGGCGCGCTCATCATCCTGCACGGGCGCGATGATTCCTGGAGAGGGCGCTGGTAGGCGTGTCGCGTACCTATCAAAAATAACCTAACAGACCAATACTAATGTAGACTGGCAAGTAAGGGTCGGATCCCAAGAGACTAAGGTTCAAAAATAATTAAATAGACTCGAATTTTTACTAAGCAAGAATCAATTATAATCAATTATCTAAGGAACTAAGTATGAGAAGAATTCGAAAATAAACTAAATAAGATGATTAAATCAAGTACTTAAAACATCCAAGATCTAGTTTCACCACAATTATTATTGATGCAATTGTAATTCTACCCTTAACATACGATTTCAATTGAACGGGGAAAAGTAAACCCTAATAATTACTAAGGATCTCTCTCGAGTATCAATGGCTTCCCTAACATACAATCAATCCTATTCTCATGGTATCATGCATATTAAAGACATTAAACACGTTACTCTCACTTCCCAATTATCAAACATAACTACTCTCGTGTTATGAATCAAACCCTAAATTAATTTACTTAAATCCATTTATACCCAACTCTCGCTGTGATAAAAACAATGGAATAATCGCAATACTATAGTTACGTCTAACCTAGCATTGGCATAATCACAATCAATTTAGCAATTCAATTGTTAAAGTTGTTAAAGAATTTAAAGATTTAATTCATGCATCAATAATAATAGGGCTACACTAGATCTTGAATTAAAGAATCTACTCACACATGATTAAAGAGACAAAAACAAAAATAAATAATGAAAACATAATTAAATAACAAAGGATGAAAAATAAATACCAAATCTTGAATAAAATTGAAAGTAGAAAGCTTGAATCTTGAATCTTGAATTACAAAAACTTAGAAAATAATAATGGAGAACTAGTTCTTAAGGAGAGAATAGAAAAATAAAATAAGGCTTAATTAATGATCAAGAAAAACAAGGCTAAAAAGTATTTATATGAGCCTAAGAAAATAAGAAAAACGGCTAAGCCTTGACGCACAAGAATACCAGGAGGCACGGACGTGCCCCTTGCTAGGCACGGACGTGCCTCTAGGCGTAGCAAAATTCATCTAGCTCATGTCTTCCAGGCACGGACGTGCCTGACTGCTGGGCACGGACGTGCCTGCTTCTTTCTCTAGGAATGGGCGTGTCTCCTTGTTAAGCACGGGCATGCCTGCTTCCTTACCTAGGCACGGACGTGCCTCTTTTGCTAGGCACGGACGTGCCCAGGGTCTTCCTTTGGCGCAGCTTCAAACATAGAGGCACGGCCGTGCCTACCTCTAAAACGCCATTTTCTTGACTTTTCTTCAATCTCCAAACTCCATGGGCTTTGACTTACTTCGTGGATCTATAATTCATCCAAATTAGCTCCATTATTCCTGAAAATCATCAAAAACAACAAAACTACCCATAAAAGCATCGGATTATCCAAACTAGAGCAAAATACGCCAAAACAGACTCAAATACTCAACTAAACTAGCAAAACTAACTAAGAACAAGTCAAATAATATACACAAAACACAACATATCAGGCGCGCTCATCATCCTGCGCTGGCACGATGATTCCTCGAGAGGGGGCGCAGATTAGCTTGAACTCTTGAAGATACAAGGTAACTTTTTGTAGATGCCAAGCGCGCTCAGTAGAGGGCACGCAGTGTACTTCGCGGGCGCGCAGATGTTAGTAGAGGGCGCGCACAATGAATTTCGCGGGCGCGCATCCCTTAATAGAGGGTGCACTCATCATCCTGCGCGGGCGCGCAAAGAGCTGTAGCGGGCGCGCACGCTGTCAGCCCAGCCCGTTTTTATTTCCCTATTTAAAAGCTGATTTGGGAAGGAATGAAGGCAGCTATTCCATTTAGGGTAATATGCTTAGAACATTTCTAGAGAGAGAATAGCCTCCATTGATGCTTGTATAAGTTTTTAGAGAGAGAAAATTTAGATTCTTAGTCTTTTATCACCCAAACTTTAATCTTTAATCTAGATTAGTGCTTTGATCATCCTTGTAATCAATATTGGAGCATTCTATTGGATTTTTGATGGTTCACCATTGAAGGCTCAAAGACCCATTTTCTTATTTCAATACAAAGTTGAAGCTTTGTGAGCTCTTTCTATCTTAATCTCTTTTATTTTGGTTTATTTACATATTTCAAGTATTTTTGATTGTTATGTTTATGATTTTGATTATGGCCAATATTTTGGGTATTGTTGATATGAGTAGTTTCTCTCTCCTAGGCTAGACTTTTAGCTAGGGGAAGGGGAATGGATGACTTGGTTGCTATTTGATTAAATACTTGATTTTTGGGGATTTAAACCCTTGTTGTATGAACTTGTGCTTATTGTTATATGGTCGATGTTGTGCACCATTGACTATATTATTACATGTCCTAATTGATGCGCGGGAGTGATCATGTTAGGATAGATCGTAGTTTATACATTGCTTAATAAATTGCATGGGAATGAATGGTGTTAAGTAGGATCCTTGATCCCTTGGTTGTGAATCCTTGATTATCTATGTGTTTAACTCTTAATCTCCAAGTTTGATGTTCCCCGATCCCCCTAGCGTTTTTAATCCCATAGTTTCCAATACTTGTTAGTCTTTGTTAATTGTTAAAGTAATTTTGGTGGCCTTAGTTTATTTATTGTCTTGTTTTCCACCACTCTTATTCATATACACCCCTTTTAAAACTCTATTGTTAGCACTTAGCTTTGCAATCTCCCGTTTCTCCGTGGATCTCGACCCTTGCTTGCTCCTATACTCATTTAGGTAATCTAGGATTAATTTGATAGGAAGGTGTATTGACGACGACATTTCGCTGCTCATCAACCATTCTTGAGCATCACACAACATCGTAAGCAATGCGTGTGTGTGAGGCTGTGCATGCTAGCTGGGCCAGGCATCGCTGCACACCATGCATGCTGGGCCTCGCATGGCAACAACCCAACGCTTCGCACATCGGAAGCAACACGCACCAACCAGCAGCGTGCTAGGTATGCTGGGCTGTGCGTGTCTACTAGCAAGCAGCAGCACCAAGCATGCGTTGCTCGCTAGCAGCATGCATGCACTGGCTGGTTGCGCATGCTTACGGTTGGCTATACGAGTGTGCTGGCTGGCTGGCTAGGCTACCCAGTCTTGTTGCTAGGCGCCAACTGGCAGCCTTGGCAGCCAGGGCAGGCTGCCAGCCAGCCATTTGGCATGGTGGTCCGGTTTTGCTAAGAGGGGACCAATGCTTGGTCATAACCTTGGGGAGCAAGGTAGGATGTTCCCTTCCCTTGGTGGTCCTCACCTCCTCCCTCTCCTTCTATTGCCACTTGTAACTTGGTGATTGAATTGCAATTTTATTTTTGTTTTGATTAAAATAAAATGGGAAAAATTGCAAATCTCCCACATTGACTGTAAATGGGAAATCAAGGTTCATTTCCCTATAAATACCAAGGTTTTGGGATTTGGGAAGAACACTTGAATGGAACTAAAAAAGCATCTCCTTAGAAAAGTGAGAAAACCTTAAGTTTGTAAAACTCTAGTTTTTATTGGTCAGGTCCCGACTAACCTTCGGGACTAGGACCTTTCGGGTCGGGTTCGTGGTACGAGTCGTTGGAGACCTTCGCATTTGCGGGGTTTAAGTTTTGAAGTAAGAGCTCGGGTTCGAGCGAAGCACGCGCTAAGGGTATGAATGTCTTTTCTTTCTCTCTCCTAATTTTTGTTTAATTTGTGATTACATGCTTAATTGCCATAATTAGTGGGGGGGGGGGGGGGGTCTTGGGCGGGTTTCTCTTCCGCGTAGAGTCGGACTCTACGAAACCCAACAGCGGTATCGGAGCTACGCTCACTTTAATTTTTGTAACTAATAATTAATTAAGGTGATTTAAAATGGATTTAAATTTCTAGTTGTGCTTTCTAATTGGATTAGAAGCTCGTTTTAATTAGTTTTAATCTCGTATTTTTTCTAATTTTGGCCGATGAACCCAGATTTTGACTTAAAAATAGTGCTTTTTGGGTGGAATCGATGTTCTAAATCCACCCATAAATATGTTTTTCGAGAGGTTTTTCGTTTTTGATGAAAATTTTAAATCTTTTAACCTTAATTAATTATTGCATGTTGAAGGTAGATTAAATGTATGGTTGCATCCCTAATCTACTACAATTATAAACCTCATTAAGCATGTTTATGAAATCATAATTGGTGCTTAATTTGGTGTGTTTATTTTTCGCATAAACTTGAATTTTTCACATTGTTGCAAATAAATTGCTTCAAGTGTGAATGTTTATGGTGAACTTGCAATTTTGAAGCCCCTAAAATTTCAAATATCAAATCTTTAATTGTTTATTTGGTTGGAACTTTGATTGCTAAATTCCATGTTGAACTAATTTTTAGATTTAATCGTTTTTGTGTTGATTAAAGTCCTTCAAGTTCAAAACTTGTGATTGAATTTTGATTAATCTTCATATTGGAAGATGTAATTTTTTCATTTATAATTAAAGTTGGAAAATTTTCATTGGATGAATGGGTTTATTTTGCCAACCCCATTATTTTTGTCAAATCTCATTATTAATTTATATTTTGTTGAATTAATTATGAGTGTAGCCCTTCAATTTTTGTAGCAGAAAGAAAGACCTAACTGTTTTAAGAATAATAATTTAGGCTTGTGCACCATTAAAATTGAATTTAATTAAGTTGGACTTGTTTTATTTTCATTTTTGCCCTAAATTGATTCTAAAATAAATTTAGAATTAATTTTATGTCACACGTATAACGGGATTAAAATCACGAGAAAAAGCACGCAAATCGAGGCAAAAACACCCAAGCGCCACCAAGGCTAGCTGGGCTGCTCACACAGCCCACATGTGGCTGCCTTAGGTGCGCATAAGGGTGCTCCACCTCGAGTTGTTGCTGTTGTTGTGTGGATGGGCTTGTGTGCGCTACTGTGTGCTTGGTGCGTGGTGGATAGCTGCTGGCCATGCTTGTGCGTGCTGTTGGGCAGCGAGGCAGCAAGCCATCCATTCGCCTGCCAGCGTCAATAAGCAGCCATCATGCGTAGCAAGCTGTTGGTGCCAGCAAGCGTGCCATGCGTTGCCGGGCAAGCAAGCCAGCACCTAGCACATGCAGCCGCATCTCCCAAGCGTTGCTAGGCAGCCATGGTGCGCATCCCACGACTTTTGGGTGGGTCGATTTCTTGCTTGAATTGGGCTATCGGGTTTTGCAAAATTTTTGCCGTTTTAATTTTATTTAATTATTTTAATGAGGCTAGGCCTCGGTTTTTCCGGCTTTTGCAAAATTTTAATTTTGACAAAATTTGGGTTAACTGGCTTAATTAATTGGATTAATTAAGTTGGATGCGGAATTTAGTGGGAGCTTCGTTAATCGCATGAACTAATTGCGTCTTAATCACATAAAATGTTAAACAACTTTGACTAGTTTTAATTAGGCGCATTAATTAGATTAACCACCTAAGTTGGTTACTAGTTCGCGCTCGTTATGCATTGTTACTTATTTTTCGTGAAAATGGCAACTAGTGGGGCTCGATTAAGATAGTAAACACGGACTGCGATCCGTTATGTATTTTTGTAAATCTAAATACGGTCTGCGTACCGTTGTGTATTTTTTTACCTTAATATTTAGATTAATCTTAGTCGTAGTAGCTAGTAATGTTATTTTGGCGAGGATGTCTCAAGACGACGTTTTTATGAAGAAGAGCCAAGATGAAGACTCTTGAAGATTTGAAGATTTCAAGGGGTCATGCTAGTTGTCAAATGCATCTTATTTCATGTTTTCTATATATAATTGTACTTATATATGTGAATGATATGTTAGATGCATGTTTAGGATTTCAAATGTTGCGATGATTAATTAAGTTCACTTAAATCAACCAACATAGAAACCCTAGGTTCCTAAAATATTGAGCTAAAATATGCCATTCCAAGAACAACACTTACCGAACTAATGCGCGTATGTGATGGGCTACGCCAAAGTGAGGCATCACTACTTCCCTAAGAACGTAAGGTATACTAGGTATACAAGTTGTCTTGGTTAAGCTCAACGATATTAGTAAGGAGTCCTTAGATGTCGTGGCAATGGAGATAAAATGTCAAGGAAGCATTGGATTGCTTACCCTAAGATATTAAGTGTTAAGACAAGCCAAAGCATGCTTAATCACTTTTTGATTTTTGGGATCTTGGAATCATTTTATTCTTGCCTAAAAGGGACTAATGTTATTACGTGGATAAAATTCTCAATAAGATTGAAAATTTGCATGAACGCTTTAATTTCAAACTTATTGGTTTATGAATGGTTTTTCATTTCAAATTCTTTCAATTGTAGAAACATGTCTTCAAGTAACTCAAACAACTAGTTTTCATTACGCTTAATTCTCGACAAAGAGAAGTTGAGTGGGCCAAATTTTCTTGATTGGCAAAGGAATTTGCGTATTGTTCTCATGGCAGAGCAAAAGGAATACATCCTTAATGAGGAATTGCCCGACATTCCCAATGAGGTGGTCACACAAGCTGCCCTTAACCGATGGAAAAGTGACAATCGGGATGTCAAGTGCATCATGTTGGCCACTATGTCTCCGAACCTTCAAAAGACTTTCTTTGAAAAGGAGACGACTTTTGAGATCATTTCTGAACTTCAGAATATGTTTCAAGAGTAGGCCTAAACTAAAAGGTTCAAAACCCACAAGCAGATTCTTGAGAACAAGCTCAAGAAAGGAGAGCTAGTCAGCCCGCATGTTCTTAAAATGATTCGATTATTTAAGAACATGGAAAGGCTCGATGCTGGGTATTCGACCGAGATGGCACTTGAAATCATTCTTCACTCGCTGCACAAAGGCTATGATCAGTTCAAGATGAATTACAATATGCACAGCATGGAGAAAACTCTCACCGAGCTTCATGGTATGTTGAAGCAGGCCGAGCAAACCCTCAAAGATGAGGGAAAGCATGACATGCTCATGGTGAGAAAGGGTAAGCCATTTAAGCGCTCGGGAAAGAAGAGAAACTTTAAAGGGAGAATGAAGAAGAATTTTCCGCCTAAGTCAAGTGCTGCTAAGAGTGGCAAGGACAAGAAGGTAGCCTCTTCTAAATCCGATTCCGAATGTTTTTATTGCAAGAAGAAGGGACATTGGAAGCGGGATTGCCTCAAATTCAAGGAAGATAAGAAGAACGACATCGTTGCTTCTTCATCAGGTATTTTTGTTATAGACTTAAACTTTGCTAGCAAAACATCATGGGTATTAGATACCGGATGTGGCTCACACCTTTGTTCCAATGCTCAGGGACTAAGGATAAATAGGAGGCTAGAGAAGGGAGAGGTCGAGCTTCGGGTCGGCAATGGAGCAAGGATGTCTGCCGTCTCCGTTGGAACTCTCAGTTTGTCTTTGCCCTCTAGGCTTATTTTAGAACTTGACAATTGCTATCATGTTCCTAGAGTTACCAAAAACATTATTTTAATTTCGGCGTTGGACGCCAAAGGTTTTGAATTTCGAATTAAGAACAATAGTTGTTTATTTTATTTCGATAATGCTTTATATGGTAAGGCATATTCAAAAAATGGTCTTTATGTGCTTTCTCTAGACAAACAAGTTTATAATATTGATGATACCGCCAAAATGAAAGGAATGGCGTCCTTCCAACAAGTGTATTCTTTCGATAGAGGGTTCAGAATTATTACATAGTTAATTCTTCAGTAAGCTCAAGTGATCGGAATGCCTAGGTGGAGGCCGCTTCCGATCAGTAATATCAAGGTACAATTGATATTACAGCTTAATCTTAACTGAACCCTTTGGGTCGAACCCAAACGAATCACCGATCTGAGACGACGAATTAATCCGAAAGGATTTAATGAGTCGACAGAGTTTTACGAATACAGACGTCGGATATCGAGCCTAGGGCGTCGAGACCAAGCGTCGCAAAATCACAAGCGACAAGTACGAGCGTAGCCGTATCACCACAATGGTCTAACCATGTAGATGCTAGGCTAGTTCGAGCTAGCATGCACCTAGCATGGCTAGGCGCAAGCGTAAGCACACTAGGTGTGCTAGGCGCACCATCGCAGCACAAGCACAGCACCATCGCATGGCTAGGCCAGTGCGTGTGTGCGTGTGCTTGTGCCTTAGCCTATCGCATCATCACAGCAAGCATGCCTGCGCACATGCGTGCCTTCGCATGGCACTGCATCGCAGCATGCGTGCTAGGCACCATCACAGGCCCCTCGCACAAGCACAACACCATGGTAGGCCTTGTGTGCGTGTACGTGTGCGTGGAAGGCATCGCAGCAGCAGCAGCATGCGAGTGTATGCGAGGCTGGTGCGTGTGGTTGGCAAGGCAAGGGGCCAGCATGCGTGGCTCGCTAGCAGCACGCATGCTGGCTATGCGAGCATGTGCGAGATAGGCTAGGCAGCAGCACTACGCAACAGCTAGCCTGGTTGTGCGTGTGCATGTGCGAGTGTGTGCGATGGCCTAGCAGCAGCGCCCAACGCCCAACACAAGGCGTGGCTCGCTAGCAGCACGCAAGTGCTGGGATAGCTGGGTGATGCGTGCTGTGCGTGCGATGGAGGTGCTTGGTAGCAAGGCAGTGCTAGCTGGCAGCCAGCCAGCCCTCCTTGAGCCGGTTTTGTGCTTGCTTGTGGGGACCAATCAAGGGCCTTGGGGAGCAAGGCAAATGGTCCCCCCACCTAGCCTTGGCCATCACTCATTAGCATGTGATTGTGCCACTTGTCGCAATGTGATTAAGTTGATTATTTATTTAATTTGGAATTAAATAAATTGTTGATTTTACCAACTCTCCCACATTGATGGGAGATTGGAAATCAAGGGTGCTCTTCCCTATAAATACCAAAGGCATGGGTATTGGGAAGAAACAACCTTGAGTGGAATTAAAAAGGCAACTCTTGTAATTAGAGTAAACCTTTGATTCGTAAAACTTATAGTTTTGTTTGTCCGGGTCTTTACTAACCTTCAAGACTTGGGACGCTCGGGTCGGGTCGAGGGTACGATCCGTCGGAGATCTCGTAGTTTCGGGATTTTGAAGTAAAGCTCTTCGGGAGCGAAGCACGCAACAAAGGTATAATTCTTGTTCTTAGTCTTGCTTAATTATGTTTATTATGCTTGTTAATTGCTTTAATTAAGGGGCAGGTCTTGGGGGCTTTCCTTCCGCGTAGTGTCAGGTCACTACGAAACCCTACACAAAAGGGCTAAGACCATCGAATCGAATCAAACCTGCTTGTGGCATTGTCGTCTTGGCCACATTAACATCAAACGCATCAAGAAACTTCTTCAAGAAGGTGTTCTTGACTCATTCGATTTAGAGTCGTTTGAAAATTGCGAAGGATGTCTATTAGGCAAGATGATAAAACAACTATTTTCCAAGTTGGGAGAAAGGGAAAGTGACTTATTGGGTGTAATACATACGGATGTATATTTGAGCCATGAATTTGACGATCACTTGAAAGAAAATGGTATTCTTTCAGAGTTCACACCTCCTGGAACTCCACAATGGAACGGAGTATCCGAATGGAGGAATTGAACCTTGTTAGACATGGTTCGATCAATGATGGGTCATAGTGAACTTCCTATCTCTTTTTAGGAACACGTACTTCTAACTGCGGCACTAACACTGAACCGTGCTCCGTCAAAAGCTGTCGAAAAGACTCCATATGAATTATGGAAGAAGATACCTCCGAGGTTATCTTTTCTTAAGATTTGGGGTTTCGAAGCAAGGGGTATTACTTCTACAATAAATCCGAGAACAAAGTGTTTGTTTCTCGTGATGGTATCTTTTTGGAGAAGGAACACCTTTCCAAAATGACAAGTGGGAGGAAAATCGAACTCGACGAAGTTCGAGAGGTAGAGAAACAAAGTCAACATGACAAAACTGACAATCAAAGTGCTTTAGAAGCAGTTGTTGCCATTGGTCAGAGTCAAACCGACAATGCAAATGCTCAACCTATTACCCTATGTAGGTCGCAACGGCCAAGATCTCAACCAGACAGATACCTCGGTGTGATCTTAACTTAAGATAAAGACATCCTAATTATGGATGGAGATGAGCCAGCGACATACAAACAAGCTATGACGAGCCCCGACTCTGCAAAATGGCAAGAGGCCATGAAATCCGAGATGGACTTCATGTTTGAAAATCAAGTCTGGGACTTGATTGATCTGCCCGAAGGTTACACACCTATCGGTTGCAAATGGATTTTCAAGTTGAAAACCGACAAAGATGGAAATGTATATATATACAAAGCTGGATTGGTGGCAAAAGGTTACAGGCAAATTCACGGCGTTGATTATGATGATACCTTTTTGCCAGTCGCCATGCTTTAGTCCGTCCAGATTATCCTACCAATTGTCGCATAAAGCAGGCAAGCAGAAGTTGGAATCTGTGATTTAATGAAGCCATTAGTAATTTTGGTTTTAATAAGTATCCAGATCAGTCTTGTGTTTACAAGAAGGTCAGTGGGAGTGAAATCGCATTCCTCGTCCTATATGTCAACGACATATTGCTCATTGGAAACAACATTCCAATGTTAGAGTCTGTAAACTCTCTACTATATCTGCTGAATTGAATAAAGTATCATCTAGTGCACTTAGTAGAGAAATAGTAACACATGATTAGGAACAGTTAGTCATTTGACATTTATTAAGGAAGTATAATTGTTTTGAGGTTTTTTGTGTCCCTCGGGAGAGTTAAGTTACCAAGACTGATTTCCCGTCGGCTGTACCTACAAAACAACGGCAGCTCCGGGTGTTCGGAGTTCTTCCTTCGATGATCAAGTTAGAAAGTGTTCAGAGTGATGTAAAAGTGCAGAAAGTAAAAGTTGACCTTCTTAGATTCCGAGATCTGGTGATTTTCTCTATTTTGAGGGAATTGATTGTGTGTAATAAATGAACGTGCCCCCAAATTGGGGTAAATCTCCCTATTTATAGGGTCATTGGGATTTATTCCCTTAGGTCATTCTGACCTAGATTGGTGGGTTGTGCTACTTTGCGGCTTTCTCGGGAATAGGGCCATGAAGGCCGTCTTTTTCCTTACTAATTAGGAGTGCCACGTGTCAGCTGGGGGGTTGGTTCATTTGAAACCTCTCCTAAGGTGACACATGCAACCTTCTAATTGGGCCACATGGACTGGGTATTTTTAATGAAAACATTTGTCCCTCATAGGGGTGACGTGGCGTGCCACATGGCGTCTGTGACTCTTGACACTCATGCATTGGTGAATAATTTTTAGCTGTTTACCTTCTGGGGAAATTACTGGGATGCCCCTGAATTTACCCCTCTATAAATAGAATTTTACCCCCCCTCCGGTAAAAAAATAAAAAATTTAAAAGAGAGAGAGTCTGATAACCGCTTGTGTATTCCTCAGAGAATTGCCTTATTTCTTGCCCGCCTATTACAGCCGGTCAACGCTTGATACTTTCCAGAAAAACACATTTAAGGTACTATATCTCCCCCTTGTTCTTTTACCATTTGTGTATATAGCATTGAATAAAATGGATTCACCATAAGCACACACGGCACAGCCTAGGTCAGTAGTCAGCCGATCTCCTAGTACGGCTGATTCTAGGACTAGGGATGTCGCCTATGGGTGTTTGGACCACCCTTGTAACTCCCCATATCCGACCGTCTCTGTGTCTGTGCAGGACACAATGCCTAGGTTAATGTGGACGGCACCTGATCCAAACTATAGAGAGGAAGGCACGGAAGGTGTTCTGCCTGATGAGGTGGAACCGATTGGCGAGGAAAGAGAGTCTCCTCTAGGTGTACCTAGCACTCCTATTAATAGGATCATAGAGGAATTAGATCAAGAAGTAAAGTCCGAATAGAGAGATGGTGAAGAGATCGACTCTGTATCCGGCTTAGAGAGAGACGGTGGAGAGACCGCCTCTGGGTATGGCTCTGAGGAGAGTAGTGGCTTATTATCCCTGCTTGAGGATAGTGAGGAAGAAGAGCAAAAGAAGTGGAATAAAAAGACGGACCCGTTTCGGATCCATGTTTCCGCCAGGGATAGGGCAAACATGGAATAGGGTTTAGAGAACTTCAAGAAGAAACTTCCTCTTGGAGTGGGCTATGCTATGCGGGTGCCACCCGTGCTGAGCACCATTGCTTAGAAAGATAATCAACCACACGCCAATGAGTACTTTGGCTGTTATGAGGCGGCGTTCCTAGTCGTTCTTCGCTTCCCCCTCCACGATGCAATAAAGGCAATCCTTAGGGGATACGGCCTTAGCGTGTGGCAGTTGACCCCAAACTCCAAGGTCAATATTCTAGGCTACATTGCCGCCTACGAGATGTAGAACCTCCATCCCGGATGGGAGGCTTTTGCTCATATGCATTACTTGAGCCGTAACCCAGGCGGATGGAGGTCTTGGTACACATTGACAACCCATTCGAAATACCTAATGACGTTAGACAAACCGTCTAAATGGTCTGATTAGAGGAACAAGTTTTATCTTGTTTCTGCTCCCAAACGGCAAGAAAACTTCGAGTATCGCTGCTACAATAAGAAGCTGGATCTGTTGGGCCAAAAATGTGCCAAGCCCAAGGTTCCAACCAGCGAGTTGATAAGTGTACCCAAAAACGAGGTACCCAAGCATGAGTGGCTAAGAGACGAGGCATTCTTGTCTGCCAGAGGTCTGAGTACCATGTTCGATAGAAGTACGTAGAATAGACATCCAACAGTGTTTACCGTCTTTATGGTTTCTACACTTGGAATTTTCTTGTTTATTTAATGATTTGACAGACGATTCTTTTTACAGAAACCAGCAGAAGCATGCTTCGTGAAGGCAAGACGCCTGCTTGCTCTACAGCTCAAATAAGGAAAGACAATGCAGAGAAAAAGAATGCGCAGCTGGCTTCCAAGGGTCATGTATGAACCGCCTGCCCTAGTCTTTCTACTATTTGCCTCTTTATGTATAAAGATGGCTATAACCGACTGTATACTTATTGCTTGCATTTTCTTGTCCAGGATGGAGACAAGGGGCCTCCCCAATCCCTTTCCAAGCTATTCAAGCGGAAGCCGGATGACGAGGTCACAAGCTTGGCCAAGTCCAGGAAGGTGTCTTTTGCTTAGACGGCTCCTGATCTTCCGCTTGGGAAGGGTCATCTGACCATCGGTGGGAAGAGTATTAAGAGCATTGATCTTGGGATAAACCTTTCAAACAAGCCAGGTGACTCTCAAACCATCGGTTCTGTAGCGGTTGTGGGCGATCTATGCTTTTAGAAACATTCTCAAGGTACGAACAACTTTTTCGACTCCCCCTTTGAGCTTGGTTGGCCCATGCGGGTCAAGTCACGCTCTCAGCTACATTTTGAGGGTTCTTCAGGCAGTCGCCAGTCTGTTGGTGGCGTTTATGTAGCTTACTCACCAAATCTACTTTCTACAGCAGATCAATCCCCCCGATTGCTGGATGTGCAACAATTCTCCAAGACCATGCTGAGGTCTATAACCATTGAGGATATAGAGGCCATTCCTGGGATTCAGTCGTTCAATGTCGAACGCATCCTTACTCTGCTGTCTGAGGTATAATAACTTAATTTAGATTCTTTGTTGGGTTTCGTAGCGTCCAACACTACGCGGAATAAATCCCACCCAAAACCCGCACACTAATTAAGGTAACTAAAAAAGAAATTACATAATTAAACAACAAAGAGAGAGAAAGAGAAAAGACGATCTTACCCTCGACGCATGCTTCGCTCGCTTACGAGCTCTTACTTGAAAAGCTCTAGCCTTGAAAGTGCGTAGGCCTCCGACGGCTCGCACCCTCGACCCGACCCGAGTAGTCTTTATCCCGAAGGTTAGTCGGGACTTGACCAAAGATAAACTAGGGTATTACGAACTTAAAGGTTTTCTCACTTTCAAGGAGATGCCTTATTGAGTTCTACTCAAGTGATTTTTCCCAAACCCAAAACTTGGGTATTTATAGGGAAGAGAGCCTTGATCTCCCTTTTCCCATCAATGTGGAAGAGTTGTTTTCCTCAATTTAATTTAATCAAAAACAAATTAAAATGCAAAACAATCAACTAGCTCCAAGTGGCACATGGTAAGCAAGGGTAGGTGAGGACCACTAAGGGGGGGGGACTAAACACCCCTTGCTCCTTAAGCAAAGCCACCAAGACCGGTCCACCTTTGACCAAAAGATAGCCCCCACGCATGACTAGCTGGCAACCTGCCTTGGCTGCCAAGGTTGCGCAGCTGGCACCTAGCACCAAGGCTGGGCTAGCTGGCCAGCCTGCCATCGCATGCGCCTAACAAGCTACGCACGCATTGCGGGCTACTGCTGTGATCATTGCGTGTGCTGCTGAGCGAGAGTGCTGGCAAGGCCTAGCAGCTGCGAGTGGCTGGTGCTGCTATGCTAGCATGCACGCACAGCCACAGCACATGCATGCATAGCACGTTACTTGCGATGCTGCGAGCTGTGCAATGTGCGTGTGCTAGCGATGGCCAGCTGCTACGAGCTTGTGGCTGTGCGTGCATGCTAGCAAGAAACCATAGCACGCATACGTAAGGCACGATGCTTGCGATGCTCGCAAGCTAAGCACAGCGTAGCTACGGCTATGCATGTGGCTGGGTGCGATACCCACCACGCTAGCATGTATGCGGTTGGTGCCTCGCCTGGCCTAGTACTCGCATGGCTAGGCCAATGCGAGGCTATGGCTTGGCTCGTACTTGTCGCTTGCTTGATTCTACATCTCGTCGAATTCTAAATTCGACTTGACTTGTGACGCTCGGTTTCGACGCTCTAAACTCGACATCCGACGTCTTTGTTCGTAATACTCTAATGACTCATCTAATCCTTCGGATTGATTTGTCGTGTCGGATCAGTTATTCGATTAGGGTGCGACCCGAAGGGTTAAGTCAAGATTAAGTTGTAATATTAATTACACATTAATATTACTAATTAGAAGCGACCTCCACCTAGGCATTCCGATCACTTGACCTCACTGAAGAATTAGCTTTCTAATAATTCCAAACCCTCTATCAGAATAATACACTTGTTGGAAGGACACCATTCTTTTCAATCTCCCACTTGTCCTTCTGGATAAGTGTGTAATTAGTGTATAGCCCATTTCCTATGTCGCTTAATCTCTCTTCATGAAATATAAGGTAAGATTCATCTTTATTTTCTCCATAACTGTTTCTCGATTTTCGAGTTCGACTGTCAATAAGCAGATGATTTCTAAAATCCATGTGAGTATGGCCATGCATTTTCATAGTCTCGCTCTTCGAGAGGCCTTGTTAACAATAAAGACATGTTCCCTATTGTTAATAGGGGGACATTCCCAGTCTTGCATTGTTAGCTTCCCTTACTAAGAGGACCTAGTCGCCCGCGTGTTGCCGTTATAATCCCCTTTTACGGCAGACGTTTGACAACATCGAAATGAACTAGTACTAAAACAAGGGAACTTACAATACTCATGGTCGAGGAAAAAGGTTCCCATAGCTATAATGAGAAATATACTTATGACGATTTTAAATCTCTTAAAGTATTCTCATAGGTCGATCCGGTATAGTTCTAAACCAATACACGTGCAAATGATTTATGACAATCATGTCCTCATAGCACAAGAAATGGTGCTATAAATAATACTACACACTAATCTCAAGTGGTCATTAATCGTCCATCATTTAAATGACCTTTATTAGGGACAATTTTTTATTGAAATATTCAATGTTCACATAACAGGTGTTTCTTTATCCAAGACATTGTCTTAATACCCAATTTTGAATATTCTCAGAAATCGAATGGACTCATTATTTAATTCCAAACCACAATTAAATAGCTTGTGGAACATTCAAAATTTTTTTAATTCCACTATGAAACTTTCCAACGTTTCATCTAATAATAAATGGTTTTCCCCAAATGTTTCAAGAGTAGCACTCTTCACAAAACATTTATAGAAATCACACCCATATTTAATATGCTTGATTTCTTTCATGCAATTCTGGTGAATGTTGTCGTTCACTTATTGAATAGGTTTAGAAATGATTACTTTGCAAATCTTAACATCTTCATTATCGAACACTTTCATAATAAGATGATAAAATTTTAGTGTTATGGATCATATGTGATTTAGGATTTATTGTCCAAGTGATGGCTCCCACACATTTTCATGATTTGAGATCTTGCAACTTGACAACCTACAATCATAAACGTTCGACAACAAACTTTCTATTAAACAACTTTCTTATTATTGCCTTTCAGGCAACAATATTCTCAACTTATATTTCAGACTTTCTGATGGTTCTCTGCTCGGATTTCATTCCAAACGGCTCACAATGATTTGGGAGACCCTAATCACCTGTGATTGTGGAAATTTACCTTAAAATTTCCGCACATTATACATGGATGCGCGTCCATGTTACCATTCTTAAGCCACGACGCATTCTAACTCGTGCTTATAAACGGCTTCCTCATTAAGGATCTAATCCTTGCTAAGGATGTGCTTGCAACATCAATTCTCAAATTACATTTGTTTCCATGCGTCAAGAACTTATTCCCTTTACTTATCAAATTACTTTGGACTTTTGTTGATCATAATCTAACGATTCATCACTTATATTTTAAATTGATTGGTATTTTATACTTCTCATGCACTAAGCATGTAAGTTGGGTGACGATTCCATATCATACCATATATGATGGTTTCAATTGCAGAATTATTCCCAATATTATTCCATTCATGTGACCTTTTAGCTCATCCAGTTTCACCGAGTCTTGCTAAACCGTTTGCTATGTGATACTGTTGAAAGTCTTTACTAGAGTCTTTCTTGTTTGACTTAGTATTTGCCTAGATTATACTTAGTTCAAACATTTACTTAGTTTTATACATATAGGTCAAAAGCCTTTCAAAGTCCTTCATGTTTAACACGGTAAATTCTTCTACTCGTTTAAACATTTCATTAAGTCTATCCAATAGATCTTAATTCCCACTATGTACTAAGTATAGAATTTTGCTTGGTCCATTGTCGAAAATCCTTTCAAATCTAAGCATTCCGATTGGTGAATAGGTTTTACTAAAATCAACGCCGTGAATTAATTATATCCTTTTCAACCAATCTAACTATGTATGCTTATGCATTTCCACATTTGTCAGTTTTCTTTTCTTGAAAACCTATTTGCAATTGATGGTCTTTCACCCTTCATGCAAATGAATCAAGTTTCAAACATGAATTACAAACATGGAGTCTATTTCTGATTTCATGGCCTCTAACCATTATCCGGAATTCGGATTTGTTGTAGCTAATTTACAAGACACTATTCTCTCACCATCCAATGGTAAATAGTATGCTTGTAAGTCTTAGGTTTATTTCTAACTTAATAGAAATTTATAGGATTCAATCCAAGACTTTGGTGAATTGTATACCTATACGGAGTAATTGCATCAGACACTGAGTTTCAAGGTGCTTTTAAAGCCCTTCGATTACATTGATCTTACTCCACCACCTCTAAAGTTTTGTGAGGATTGAATTCTCATTTAAGGCACTTGTGAAGTCCTTTGAGTATTCTTGATCAATAATCCTCATGAAGCCCTTATAAAGTCTTCAGAGATTCTCAGTTTAAGTTTGTTGTTAATCTCGATGGTCATTGAGTTCATTTTCCTCCCACTTGTCGTTTTGGAAATGTGTTACTTTCCAGAAAGACACCACTTAGAGCAACAAATACTATGTTCTCAATTAGGTTGTGGAAGTAATTCTTGTAGTCTCACTTGAATACTTACAAAGAGACATGTATATTGTCTTTGGGTAAAAGTTTGTTGTGAAACAAACATTTAGCTCCTTCTCGAGCTACCTTAGCCCTTATTGAGCCACTTAGCTCCCACTAAGCTAATGAACTCCTACTGAGCTAAAATCCCTAGACATATACTTGAAAAGACGCTAGAAACTATTTCTATCCATAACTGAATATGGTGTACTTTCTTAGCTTCGACTATTTTTTTATTTTGTGTAACACTAGTCATTTGTGCAAATCATTAAGAACTTTATAGGAAGGGATGTGATCCATCATCATTCGAGTCATTTCCAAATGGCATCAAGGTCTACGTCAAGACATAATATATTATTTGTGGAGCTCATTATTAAAGTCCAATTTCATAACTTTGATATGATCACTCTTGGCTCAAGCAAACATTGCTCGATCTAATCTAGACGTTTTGATATCTTGCCAAGTCGATTCTATACTTCACTGAACACTTGAGCTACTCAAGGTCTAGTTTGTTCACATTTGATGAATGTAGCCACATTCTTTCAAATTTTTGTGAGATGTTGAAGTAATGGAATCCTCTTTAGCTTTTGGAGTCAATTGTCTATGCCAAGCACAATAGCTCCTTTCATTGTCGATTTCAACAAGTAAGACTTGCTTGTTTTAGAACGATTCTGAATTGATCAACTATAAAGAGTCTATCTAATAGAGCCTTGAGTACGTTCTTGTCGATGTGACATTGCTAAAGATGTTTAGAACACAAATCATGTCAATGAATTGAACCTTGTGAGTTTTCATGTTAGGGAAATGTTTGTTTATAATCTTGAATTCTTGACTTAGGGCTTAGACAACCATGCCATTAAAATAAAACCCGTAACTATTTCTCTTTTACTTTGAATGTGAGACTTTCCATGTGTAAACGGATCGTTTGCTGATTATGGAACACAATAACCATTATTCGTTCCAGCCTTGGCTTAAAAGGACTTTAAACAAAACAAATGACCTTACAACTGATGTAGCACTACTTGCTTCATTCTAAGCTTGTAAGTCAATAACTTAGCTTAACTTCAATGGTTTGAGGTCACTTTCAATGTGGAACACTCAAGCAGTATCCAATACTTGTGAAGATAACGAATTACTAAGTTAAACAGAATAACATGAACTCATGGGTAGAAAAGGAATCTTATTCCTTTCCTTTGTTCCTTGTTTCCTATATTTCTTATCATACCCCATCTCATAATTTTAAGAACCATTTCCTTAAGTGCCTTGACTTTTACACTTTGTTAGGCATAATTAAGCATCTAATGCGCTGTGAAACAAAGTTCCATCTTTTCCTTCAATTCGTACTTGAAATACTACGTCAATGAGTCCTACTCATTAGTGTATGAAGCGAAAAGATATGTTAGTTGTCAACTATTGACAATTTGAGTTTTTCAACTCAATATTTCATGTTCATCAAAACTACCTAGTATTTTAAACACATGATATTCAACCGTCCTTTCGGACTTTAGCTATAAAAGTCAATTATGAGAAGTTGTATTTTAGAAATGCCTTTTCTTGAGAACCATTCTCAAAAGATTTCCTTTACCAATCATTGAAAACAATATAATTCAAACTCACCTATCTTGGGGGAATATCCTCAATCCAACCCTAAGGGAACTTAATGGAACGGTTGGCCAATTGAAGGGTCATGGTGGTAAGAAGTGTACCTAGCTTAAGTTTCTTGAAGACGGAGTATGGCATGACGCTAACACTAGCACCTAGATTACAAAGAGCATTTTGGAACAATTTTCCATTTATATTGCAAGGGGTAGAAAAGTTTTCCTAATCTTTCATCTTTGGGGGTAGGTCATTATGGATAAAAGCACTACAACACTGCCCAACACTCATCGAGTCATCCATGTTGCACTCTTTCTTGCCACTTAAAAAGTCCTTAAGGAACTTGGAATAGTTTGGCATTTGTGTCAAAGCGTCGGTGAAAGGAATAGAAAGATGAATCTCCTTAAGCATATCAATAAATTTCCCAAATTGCTCATCCATTTTATGTCTCAAGAATTTTTGGGGGTAAGGAAGTTTAGATTTGATAACCTCACTTTGCACTCTCTCTTTCTCCTTGGCCTTCTCATTAGAAATCTCTCTCTTTTGGCTAGACTTATCATGCTCATCATAATCAAATGAATCACTCACCCTCTCTTTCTCTTGACTCCTCTTAGAAACACTATCCTCTAAGACCTTGCCACTTCTAGCGGTGATAGAATAAACTGGTTTCTTGGGTCCAAGACCTTGGGAAAAAAGAGAAGATGGACCAGCATAGTCTTTAAAAGCATTGGCTAGTTGGGTGATTTGGTTCTCAAGCATTTTTTTGTGGGTCATCATCTCGTTGAACTTGTTGTCACTCACACCTATGTATGTAGTAAGCAACTTGGTTTGGTTCTCAACAAATTTTTCCAAGGTAGACCAAGATGGTGAATTTGGTGCAAAGGAATTATCATTTTGAGCATGAGTCCTTGGAACGAACATGGGAGGGCCACTTTGTGAGTTGTTTTGGAAGTTGCCCCTTCCTTGATTGTTCCAATTACCTTTACCTTGGTTTTGGTTCCTATAACCTTGGTTGTGGTAGTTTTGATTACCCCCATAACCATGTTGGTTGTTATAGTTGCCTCGGAAACCTTGATTTCCTTGGTTTCTATGACCTCTTCCTTGGTTATAATTATCAAAATTACCACCTTGGTTTTGGTAATTCCTTTGCCCATGATTGCGTTGATTACCAAAATGAGGTCCATGATCATTAGGCACAAAGTTCACTTGTTCATTTTTAATAACCATCAAAATCATTAAATGCATCATTGAAAGCATTAGGACAAGAAGAAGAATCATGGTCTTAAGACCCACACACATCACAAAACAAGCATCCACTAGGCATATTATTAGAACAGGAAAGAGGAATAGGGTTAGAAGATGTACCTCTCCCCTTAATTTGGGAGGGAAGAATGGGTATTTGTGAAGAAGCACTCTCCAACTTGTCTTTGATGGAAGTAATCTCTTTTCCTAGATTTAAGATTTGTGACGACAAATTGTTAATGGCGTTTAGATGATCAACGGAGTAAACCGTGGAGCTACTCTTGCTTGTTAACTCTCTCTCACCATCTTGCCAATCCATACTGTTTCTCACCACGTCTTCAATGATGTCAACCACTTCTTCTTCCGTTCGATTCATAGTAGGGCCTCCAGCACTCGCATTAAGGCATGACTTGCCTTGAGGGCTCAAGCCTCCATAGAAAATTTGAATTACTTGATAAGTTGGGATACCATGATGAGGGCACTCTCTTTAGTACTCCTTGTACCTCTCCCAAGCCTCATAAAGGCTCTCATTAGGCTTTTGCTTAAATCTTTGAATAAGAGCTCTAGCTTCCGCCATCTTCTTTTGAGAGTAAAACCGAGACAAAAACTCCTTAGTGGCCTCATCCCATGTTCTCAATGAATTTTACTTCATCTCCTTATCCAAACATTCCAAAGCTCTCCCTATGAGTGAAAAGGGAAAGAGCTTCAAGAGAATGAACTCTTAACTCACACCATTGACTTTTATCATGTTACAATATTTCTGAAACTCCTTGAGATGATTTAAAGGGCTTTCATGTTTAGCTCCACTAAATTTCCTTCTCTCAATCAATGTGATCATGGCTGGTCGGATTTCAAAATCATTGGTGGGAGTTGTTGGTGGATCTATGCCACTTTCAAACCTATAGGCTCCGGGGATCCCTAATTCCTTCAAAAAAACCCTTGGATTGTCTCCCATTCTTGCTTGTTCAAATTCTTATTGAACCATGCACACAATCTCAACTAAACAATTAGTAGCACGGCTACAAGTGTAGCTTAAAAGAGAAAAATCCTTTTGTATTTTTCAAATAAAATGAAGTAGACTCAACAACTATAGCAAACAAACTACGTCGTTTCCTGACAACAGCGCCATTTGATAGAGAGGATTAAACACGTCGTTATATGCTCAAAACCCTATCAACAATATTTGTAAATACTCGACTAATCCTAAACATGAGTATAGGGTTAAGTCAATGGTCGGTCCACGAGGAATGGGAGAAAGGTTACTAAAGTCTAGGGTTAAGCTACTTCTAAGCTAAGAAAGGTGTTTGTTGTGTGAGCTATGGTATCAAAGCAAACTAAATCACTAGATAATTTCAATATCAACAACACTAGCGATTAGCATCCACATGCAATCAAGATAGGGATACTAATCGAGGGAAAACGATCAATCAAACATTACAAGGGCTAATAGTAATCGTAATCGAAAGAATTCAAAAGGTTATCTCATAGAAGTCAAACTAGGTTTCCTCTATGAATGAGTGAACAAGAAGAATCACAATTCAAATTAAATCAATAAATGCAATCCCTAAATCAAGTGGTCATGTCATTAGGAAATGCAATGCACTCTAGCTTAAAAATCAAGGTTAGCTACTCCTATCAACCCAAACACTTACACAACTCTATCAACCAATTTAATTACAACATTCTATCAATCAAATTCCATCAATTAGCAGTAATCCATCATTCATGCATGCTTCACCATGACCCTAGCAATGATTCTACTCAATAATCATTATGAATTGAAGAAGCAAAACTAAGCTAATCATCATTGACATTATCATAATTTTAATACAAACTAATCAAGATCAAATTAACCAACAAACTTGAAATTGGAACAATTAACAAAATCAAATGCAAAGAAATTGGATTAAGAAGAAGAATCTTATAAACTTTGATTAATCAAAGAAATTGTTCTTGCTTTCAAAGTAGTTGAAGATCAAAAGTAGAAATCAACAAATTCTCTCTCAAACTTTTCTCTCTAAAATCTAGTACAAAAATGAAAAATGAAGTCCAATTCTAGTTTATTTCTTTCAAAAATAGTAGAATATAGCTATTTATAGTATAACTAACTAGGAGGACATAGGAGGAAATCCGGTAGAAATCTAAAAATAGACCTAATTGAGCGCGCCCTTTCACGAGCATGCATGCTCGTGACGATCTGGGTACGAAGCAAGAAACCCAAGTGGCGCGCCTGCGCGGAAGAACTGCGCGCCCGCGCAAGTGGGGTGTGTGCCTGCGTCACTGGAACAGGGCATCTCCCAAGGTGCGCTCGTGATGTAGGTGGTACGCTCTTCGTGATCAACACTAGGTATGGCAGTCCCAAAATGAGGTCTACGGTGGGTTCAACACCATATCTTCATGCGAGCGTAATCAACAAATCTTAAAGCTAGCCATTCCTTGCCTTCTGAGCTATGTAAGTGCTTCCGCCTTGCCCTTTGAGCTTCCTCCAACCCGAGAAATCATCATAAGGGGTCTTGGGCTTCACCTTATACCGACAAACAAAGAAGGAAGAACAAATAAAAGAGAAAACACAATAAAATATACAAAAATAGAAGAAAAGGTTAATAAGCAAGAAAGAGATAAACTAAAGCATAAAAGTTCAAAACTAAGTGAAAAGAAAGAAAGGAAGCTATAAAAGCAACCAAAAACATTCTAAAACATCGCCATTTGAGTGCCATAAATGACACTAATCATTTTTCTACTCGTTTCTTTGAGCAATCTAACTTTTTCTTACTTCTTTTGGGAAAACTTCCTTATTTGTTTGTTTTATGTTAGCAAGGTTATTAATCTTTGAAACTGGTAACTCGAAGGGCAACCCCCTAATACTTTAGAACAAGATATAGTATTTAACTTGTTGGTAAAGAGAAATATTTACCTCAAAAACTTTATTGATTTTACTTTCTTGAAGTCTACTAACATATGTATTCATTTGGGTAAAAACACCCATGCCACGTTGCCCAATCAGAATGGGACACGTGTCATCTCAAGACAAGCCCAATAAAGGCCACTTATCAGTTTACACGTGTCACCCGCATTTAGCAAGGGAAAATGACGGCCTTCAAAGCCCAATTCCCGAGACAACCCATCAATCCTAGGTTTCCTTAACCTAGGATAGTGGCGCTGATTCCAAGACCCTATAAATAGGGAGATATTCCCATCAAAGGGGACATCCAGAAAATACTCGTAAAAAACAAAGTAATTATTAATTGCAGATATTCTTGACAGAGAGAATACTCTTGATCTCGAAATCCGAGAAGATACTTTACTTTCCACACTTTTTACATCATCTGAACACGTTCTAACTTGATCGTCAGAGGAGGAACTCCACTCAACCGGAGTCTCCGTTGTTTCGCAGGTACTGGCGCCCGAAATCCAACCTTGGAATTGTAACTCTCCCATGGGACACCGAAAACCCCGAAACATTTAGGGCCGTCTATGGGGAGAGTACTTCTAAGCTGGCTTTACATGAGTCTGTACCGCCTCTTAAGAAGAAACGGTCTACAGCCGAAGTTGAGGTCTATTCAGACTAAGACAGTGGTGATGACTTTAATGTCGAAACCTATGTGGCCCCAGACGCGTCACTCAGAACCAGGCGCACCCGTCCCATGGAAATAAGGGAACGGGGCAAAGAGCAAGCCGGTCTGAGTTAGCCAACCAGACAACCGTCACGAAAACCCCAGGCGGCAGAAGGCGCAGCCCCAGTTACTAGAGACGAACTCATGAAATTCATGACAAGTTTTAAAGGGGAAATTAAGGACCTAATCAACAAGAAGACGACTTGCTCCAACAGGGGTCAGTCGGCCAAGAAACTTTTTCCCTTAGGGAAGAAAAAGCCGGTCAAGGACTGTGTGCCTACTCCGCATCCTAAACCAAAGGAGGGGAACTGGCCCTTGATTGATCTATCCGAGATCCGATTCCCTGAAACAGGGAAGAGGAAGGCCATCTGGCGTGTTCAGCCGGACGTATCAAATAAGACTTATTCGGATGCCCGGATGTTAACCCAGCAGAAGAAAAGTCAACAATTCACTACTACATTTTTGACCTATTGCAACCCTCATTTCCGTTGCATTAGGCGTCAAAATCCGTGGCATTAGGCCTAATGCAACGGCCACGTACCGTGGCATCTGATGGCGTTGCAATAGGTCTAATGCAACGACATATGACACCTAATGCCACGACATCAATGATCCGTTGCATTAGATCAACACCTGATGCAACAACAACATTATTGCCGTGGCATTAGCTATAATATCTAATGCCACGGTTTCCTATACCTAATGTCACGGTTCCCTATACTATAATTCCACGGTTCCCTATACCCTAATGCCAATAATAATAATAATAATAATAATAATAATAATAATAATAATAATAATAATAATAATAATAATAATAATAATAATAATAATAATAATAATAATAATAATAATAATAATAATAATAATAATAATAATAATAATAATAATAATAATAATAATAATAATAATAATAATAATAATAATAACAACAACAACAATAATTAAGACGATTAAATTGGAATTTCATTAATATAAATTGAAGGTTTGTACATTATTGCCCTTAAAGGGAAAAGTTACAAAATCAAATTTCACTAATTAAATTAATTGAGAAAACTACAATGACTACAATCTTTGAGAGGTAAGCGACTAACATCAGCAGCTGAACAACAGCAGTAGAGACCAGCAACACAACAAGCTGTCCCAACTGCAACAAGCTCAGCAGATAGCAGCAGCAGCCAGAACCAGGCATGCACAACACCAGGCAGAAAGCAGCACAACAGCTGATTGAACAAAACAGCAACAACTGACAGTGTAGAACAGCAGAAACAGAACAACAACAGTAAAAGGAACAGCTGCAGTAACCAGCCAAAACCAAAACAAGACAGCAACAGAAACTAGGCAACAAGCCAGAAGCAAACAGGGAAAAGCAAGTCTAAACCAGGATGCCTTCTTCAACCCTGCAACAGCTCAGAACAGCAGAGACAGGCAGAAAAAACAACAACAACCAGGCAGCCTAAACCTGAACTAGCAGAGAACCTACACGACAGCAGCCTGCACCCAGCAGCCCCACAGGCAGCGAAACAGAGACCGACAAGCAGCTAGCAGGACCGTCAATAGCATAAACAGCAGCCAGCAACTCACAGATAGAAACACAGAACAACAGAAGCCAGTTACAACTCTTTTTAATAAAAAGAAGATGACCAGATTAACCACTACAAAACTGCAACTCAATCTCATCATAAAAGTTTGCTAAACAACATCTTTAAAACTAGAACATGAACCGTAACAAAGAAATTTTACTCAAACTTTTCATTCAACATTAAGTATCCATAATAAACATTAACATTTTAACACGGGTATGTAAAAAGGAGAGTTATTGCGCAAGTATCGCAACAATTTACTCCAAAATAGTTGAAATTTTCATTAATTATGACCTTTGGACACAAATTAAACAAAATCTGGGTAACATAGGTGACTTCTTAGAACTACTGCTGGAGTGCTGGTACCTATACCTTAAAACCCTTACTTTCCTTTGAGTTTGTAATAGGCATAGAAACAAGAACCGAGGAAGTCGGTGCCTTGACCGAGAATGTTGAACTGAGACCAAAACAAGAGCAAAAGAATTGAATCAGGGAGCCAAAATCAACTATTATTACGCGAAGAGGACATAAATAATAGACTTACCAAGTCAAATGGAAGGCCGCCAAATAAAAGCAAGCCAAGTCAAATTGTAAAAACATCCTATAACATCAGTTATATCATTGCAGTCAGAAACAAGAACCATTTTATTTCATAGCGACAAGTAATAATGCATTGATGTTTGCATTGTAATGACATACCTTCAAGTTGCCACATATAGTCTGTGTGAGTGCTGAATTCAGGGCTGTATTCCAGAACACGGTGTAATTCAAGAAGAATGCCAAGATACAGGAAAGAAACATGACGGCCTGGAAAAAAAATTACCATTAATATGTATTCATTCTGCTTGATTAAAGACATAAGTGAAATGTTGTACAATCATTTTTTTTCGGAGTTACATAAGAATAAGCACCTGAAAGCCGGGGGATGATAAGTGAGGAAAGCTAATCAACTTCTGAAGATCACTTTGTAAGAATGTTGACAGCAACAAAATCGGTCCACATATGATTCGTACAAGATGTTTTCTAAAACACTTGAAATTACACGTTCTCTTAAACTAACTAGGGATATCAACTCAGTCTAATGAATACAAGATGCTATGTTAGGAGCACATAAAATTATTTGTCCTAATACATACTGTTGCACCACATGAGGCCAAATGTATTTAGGCCACTAGATTTTCCTAAGAAAACGATTAGATTGAATTAAATGGAAGAAATATAATATGAAGGCACTGAGAAACAAAGAAGATTGTGGTATGAAAAAGCGATATGTATGCTACCAAGACGAGCTATTGAGGTCAGATAGACTGCGGTACAAAGATTTGATAAGAGCACAACATCATAGCTATAGAAGTCGAATGTGAGGTCTCGTGCTCCAGCTATAAATGCACCAAGTATGATGATAGCCACACTGATAGATCCCTTGGAAAATTTTACGAAAGATGATATTAGCAACTTAATAAACATCTCATTTGCTCAACTCGATCTAATATCAATAAAAAGTCTGGTTTTCAAACCTCATACATAAATTGCGGGCAAGAAAATACGCTATTAGTAGAAAGCTTTACTTCTAAATACATAATGATGATGAAAAAATAAGTCTGAAAAGGGCTAATGAGAGTCAGATTAGTTCAAATAAGGACTTTTCAGGTAATAATGTAAGAATGAGTACAAAGCTGCAAGAAACCGATTTATTTACCTGCCAAGAACACGGAGTGAATACTTTTGACGTGCCACTAGATACTCGACCACCATAGTAAAAGCCACAGTTGTACGCCTCAGAGTTGTGTACATAGGAACATTTACACCACGAACAGATTCCATCGAAACCAGCTTTATTTCATGGAGTATGCCAAGAGAATTCGACAACATTAATTACTTCTGGAATCTTAATTACATACATAGTGACTATATTAGACAGAAGATATACCGTGAATAGCAAGTATGAGAACGCGAGAGGCAGGGTCTGAACTAATGTCTTGAAGGGTACAATAATGATTGGATTGTCAAAAGTTTTGAGCGATTTATCATTTGTGAATGAAATGATCTTCCAATGTCTCATTACGTAGAGAAAAAAGCACGAGCATATTAACTGTAAACCAAGGTTCAGAGAACGAATTAGTTACTAAACAATCAAGCAAGTAGCTTAGAAGATTAACACCATTTAGCTAGTAGACAGCCAAACCATGCATAAGGATAAAGCCTAAACTAATAGCGAGAATAATGCCACATATAAAAGCTAACATAACAAAAAGTTACGGTTCATACTCTGGCATGGTTCCCTCAGCTGGCTTGTCTAACTTTACACCTGTTTGATTGAAAAAAAAAAATCTAAGAAGACCGGGATCAAGTTGGTTGGCTATGTTCTGTACTGCTTCACCAGGTTTCTTGGCCGTTGACATTGAAAAACTTAGAGCTTATAGAGTCTAGAGTAAATAAAAGGTGAAAGACAAAGGTTTAAGTTTGTTAAACTGATCAAATCTAGCTACTGAACCTTGCTGTATTTCTAAGCATGTTATTCTACATTTTCAATAGGCAAAGTAAGTTAAGCAGAAATGCTATAGTATGATAGATCACTTTCCTAGTGAACAACTTCCATAAATCCGGTTGACACACCAAAGCATGAGACATTGATAGCGCCCAAGTGCCATTGCCTTAATTCACATTGAAGAGAAAAATTAAGAATCTACTAAGACTACTATCAATCTATCATTGGCTCTTCATTATCCAAATCAAAGGGTGAAAAAAAGAGGAATTACATAAAGCCGAGGAAATCGGGTTTGGTTTTCAAGCAATTACGACCCTTTATTTCATTTTTTTTAAAGAGGGGAGTGTTAAGAAGGAGAGCAGTGGAAGATCGGTAATCATAAGAGAATATGCATGCTGTGAAATAAAACATTCACCAAAAAGAAAGCCACAGAACTAGTACAACCTAAAGCCAAACATACACTAAACAACTAAAGTTAAAAAAGATACTACGAAGAAAACTACAAGGTATTAGCCAAAAAGCAGAACCTGTAGGTTCCAGCATACCAACTGCGCATGCACCTACTTCCAAAGACTCAATAATGGGATGGTGGGATGCAATTAGCTCACAAAAAATTCAATGATCTCGTCAGCCAATACATTTAGATCAATTGAATAGTAAAGAATAAAAAAATTGGAGCAGAATCAGGAAAAATGAAAACACAAAAATTTAAACAAAAACGCAAGGAAACCATAAATAAGATAAAAAAAAAATGTATTACTACGGTAAGACTGTAGATCAGGAAGAGTATCAAGAAGATTGCTCACCTTAATCATTCTCTTTCTCTCAATCAAACCAGCAAAAATGCAAAATTAATTTAACAAAATTGATGACATCAGAATTATTGAAGCAATTACTTACGAAAACCCTAATTAAACAAATACTAGCACAATTTTTGAGAAATTATAGCATTTAACAATTAAATCGAGCCATTTTCAACAAATTATACTTGAATAAATTTAATTATTTCAAAATACATACCAGTAACTTGAGATTAATGAAGTGCAGCGAGAGAGGACTGGGTTTGGAGGTTAAAGATGTAGGGTTCGGAGTCGAAAGGAGGGAGAAAGAGGTCGTTCTTGAACCATAAAGGGTTCAATCATAGATTGGGTCGCCGAAGAGGTCGGTGTATGAGCGGGGTGGTGGTGCAGGCGGTGGTTGCGCCATTGCTAGATTAGACGAAGCCATTGTTGGTTGTTTTAAGGTCTGGGTTTTAAAGCGGATGCAACAACTACGACAAAAACTTACTCCTTCTCATCTACTGTGAAAATATGAGAATCTGAGAAAATGGAGAAAATTGGGAAAATGGTACTGTGAAAATGGTACTCTATAATCAATTAAGGTGAGAATGGGGAAAATGGAGAAAAAGGGGAAAATGGTATTGTACGTGAGAATTGTGAATAGAGGGAAGCAAATTAAAGACACTTGTTGTTCAAAATATTTTGTTAAAAAAATAGAGGGAAGAAATGCGCGCTTTTAAATTTTTCATGATACAACACTTACCGTTGCAATAGCTCTTACTTTTGTTAAAATAGCTAGGCTATTGCAACGGTTCTTTAGAGCCGTGGCAATATCTCTACCTCTAAGAACATTAGTGTTAAATCCGTGGCAATAGCCTACTCTATTGCAACAACATTTAAAATACCGTTGTATTAGCCTTTATTAGGCCGTTGCATTTGGTCAAAAATTTAGTAGTGATTGTCTGAGTCAGCATCAACGTCGACTTACCCAGACAGCTATCAAAATACCTCAATGAGGTATTCGAAATCAAATCGAGAGAGTCAATCAGGCGGCTTATCCATTCGCACTAGCCCTTAGATAATCCATTCGGCCTCGTATGCGCCTCAACAACCATACATGCCGTATGGACAACCATACATGCAGCCGGCCCTCTTTGGGGGTCAAGCGGCACAGAATGTCCAACCATTGGACTGGCAGCTTTGTCTGCTCAGACTTGGAGAACAACCTTCTACGTTCTCAAAGGAGATAACCGAGGCGGCACAACCGGCCAAGGTTAAGGATGTGTTGGTGGGTACTTATGATGGTACCACCAACCCTGAAGACAATCTCATGGCTTACACCAACCTCATGTACTTACAGGGGTTGGATGATGCCACCTGGTGCCGATGCTTCCCGGCTACATTGAAGGGCATTGCCTAACGATGGTTTGGCATCCTACTAGCCGGCTGCATTAATAGCTTTAAGACGCTTGCGTACTTGTTTACTTCAAACTTCTATATGAACATCCCTGCTAAGAAAACAAGTCTTGACTTGGGTGCAATACAGCAGGAAGATAGAGAAAGGCTAAGGTCCTATTTCAGGTGGTTCAATCTGATGAAAATTCATATTCAAGGGCTGTCTGACGAAGTGGCTTACACAGACTTCTTTAATGGTCTGAAGGATGGGTCGAATTTTAAGTTCTACCTCGTCTGAAAGAGGGTTGCTACCCTCCAAGAAGCTCTGATGGAGGCAGAAGCCTATATACATGAAACTGAACTTTGCGCCATTAGTAAGCAGTCGGGCCCTAAGAAGTCTGACAGAAAAAAGAGTCGGCCTGCTCAGCCGCTAAAAAATAAGAGAGCTAGAAGATAAAAGAAGTCATAAGTGTCGATCCAAAAAGGCATCCCAACCTGCTAATAGTTCGGACACTGATGAAGTGCCGATCTATACAATAGCAGGCGGCTTTGCTGGAGGGGGTCCAACCATCCGGGGCACCAAAGACTATATCAGGCGGCTGGATGTCAACTCAGTTGATGAGAGCTAGACGTCAAAAGACACCTTTCCTGAGGTTATTATCATTGAGAAGACATGGGCAAGGTCAGGCGGCCACATGATGACCCCATAGTCATTGAATGCAAAGTGGCCAACCAGAAGGTAGGCCGGATCCTTATTGACACCGAGAGTTTGTCTGACCTGATTAGCCATAAGTGCTTGGCAAAGCTCAAGTACAAGCCCAGCAGTATGCATAAAGTATCTTACCCTTTAGTTGGATTAAGGGGTGGAGTAGTGCATCCGGTATGGAGGATTGACTTACCCATCCGGTTAGAGGAGAAGGGAGAAGGACGCCACATGGTAGTCCGGTTCTTGGTCGTTGAGGAGTTGATCGCCTATAATCTGATATTGGGCCGTCCAACACTGAATGCATCCAAAGCCGTCATCATTCCATCCTTTATGCTCCTGAAATTTTAAAAAGATGACGGGTCTGTAGGTTCCTTGAATGGGGATCAAAAGACGACAAGGGAGTGTTATCTCTTAGACGTCAAGCCTACTGTGGCCGCATCCGGCCAAGGTGAAGAGCCTAAGACCTTAATGAACTCAAGGAAGCCGCGCCTACTCTAATGGCAGCAGGCAAAAAAAGAAAGGCGGACCAGTTGGTGGCCGTCAAAAAAGAGAAGCAATAGCAATCATTAACTGGGGAACGATCAGATGATCTCCGTCCCCAGCTGGCTGGTGAACACATTGACATCGTTCTGGACGAAACACGTCCGGAGTGAACTATTAAGGTTGGGACGGTTGCATTTGCAAAGTTGGGTGCAGACTTGCACAATCTACTAAAAGAATTCAAAGACATCTTTGCCTTTGAAGTAGAAGAGATGCCAGGCGTCAGCCCGGATCTAGCTCTTCATAAACTTGTTGTGGATCCCAAAAAGAAGCCGGTTAGGCAAAAGAAAAGGAACCACGGTGAGGAAATAATTCAGGCGGCAGTCGCTGAGGTAAAGAAGTTGTTGGATGCTGGATTCATTCGCCAATGTTAGTTTCCGGATTGGGTTACAAATGTTGTTCTTGTAAAAAAGCCGAATGGTACCTGGCGTTTGTGTGTTGACTACAAAGATCTGGATAAGGCAGGTCCGAAGGATAGTTATCCCCTTCCAAAGATCGACAGTCTGGTCGACTCTACAGCCGGTCATGCCTTGATGAGCTTTATGGATGCCTACTCAAGCTTTCATCAGATACCCTAGTGGAAAAAAGATTAAGAGAAGACGGCATTCGTCACTGATCAAGGGTTATTCTGTTATGCTGATGCCGTTTGGGTTGAAAAATGCGCCTGCTACTTTCCAACGAATGATTAATACAGTCTTCATTAATCAAATTGGGAGGAATGTAGAGGCGTACATTGATGACATGATAGTCAAATCCAAGCTACAAACGGATCACCTTGCTGACATCTGAGAAACATTCACCACCCTCAGGCGGCACAAGGTCATGCTTAATCCCAAGAAGTGTGTCTTTGCTATTGAGTCTGGGAAGTTTCTCGGATTTCCGATTAATCAAAGGGGGATAGATGCAAATCCAGTAAAAATACAGGCGGTAATTGACATGAAGTCACCCCGCACTGTCAAAGAAGTTTAAAAATTAACTGGGTGTCTGGCGACATTGGGGAGATTCCTCAGTCGGTCATGTTACAAGTGCCTCTACTTTTTCCAAGAATAAAAAAGAAGACTATATTTGAATGGGGGGAGGATGCTGAGGCGGCCTTTCAGAAGTTGAAAGAACACTTACACTCATTGCCAAGGCTTGTCAGCCCTCTGTCGCAAAAGGTTCTTTACATGTATTTGGCCGTCTCAAACCATGCTCTATGTGTTGTTCTTCTAGCTGGGAAAGACGACATTCAGCTCCCAGTCTATTTCATTTGCCATGTTCTTCGAAATGCTGAACTGCAGTACCCCATGGTTGAAAAATTTGGCCTTGCTCTTTTTATGGCAGTTAAGAAGTTGAAACCTTACTTCTTGGCGCATCTGGTTGTGGTCTACACAGATCAACCTCTTAAGCGGCCAATGACAACTTTGGAGTCATCCGACAGGATGCTTAAATGGGTCATTGAAATGCAAAGTCTTGAAATCTCTTTTGAACCAAGGAAGACAGTGAAGGGTCAGGCGTTTGCCGACTTCATTGTCGAAATGACAAGGCCGGCTGAGCCAGAGAATCTTGACCAGGTTTGGAAAGTATACGTAGACGGGAGCTCTACTATGAACGACTGTGGTGCAGGCGTTATATGTCAGTCTCTTAAAGGGGACAAGTATGAATATGCAATACGGTTCAAGTTTCAAGCCTCAAATAATGAGGCGGAATATGAAGCCCTGCCAGCCAGTATCCGCATGTGTAAGGCGGCAGGGGCAAGAAAAGTTGACGCCTACTCTGATTCACAAGTGATCGTTAGCCAATACCATGGTGACTATGAGGCCACCCATCCGGCTATGATCAAATACTTGCAGGCGGTCAAAGACGAGGCTAGGACACTTGATGAATTTCATCTAAGTCAAGTGCCAGATCAGAAAACAATCAGGCGGATGCTCTCTCTAAGCTGGCATCATCCGCCTCCTATGATACGCCTAGGTAAGTTTTTTTGGAAGTTATGGAAAAAAGGAGTATTGGACAAGATCCCATTAGAATCCTGGACCGAAGCTCTGCCAGATGTATCCTCAGAAGCGGCTGCAATGAAAAAACGTGCCGCAAGCTTTGAGATTCATAAGGGGGAACTTTTCAAGAAGGGTTATTTGCAGCCAGTATTGAAATGTGTCACCCAAGAAAGGGGGGAAGAGATTGTAGAGGATCTGCACTCGGGTTTTTATGCATCACACATAGGTGGCAAGTGTCTAGCAAAAAGGGTCAGGCGACAAGGTTATTTTTGGCCCACTCTTGAGGCAGACGTCATGGAAATGGTGAAGAAGTGTGACAAGTGTCAAAGATTTGGCAAGCTCATACATCGTCGGGCTATTGATCTGACGGCTATTCACAGCCCAGTGTCATTCGTCAAATGGGGCATGGACATTTTGGGCCCGTATACGCCTGCTACAGGCGGACGTCGATATGTTCTAGTTGCTGTTGACTACTTCATCAAATGGGTAGAAGCAGAGGCGGTCAAATGCATAAAGACAAAGGATGTCATCTCCTTCATTTTGAGGAATATTATCACCCGGTTTGGGGCACCTATGTCTATGGTCTTTGAAAATGGCCCTCAGTTTGAGATGCCTGCCCTTAAGAATTGGTTGGGAGATCAAGGGATCTCACATTGCTTTACATCAGTCGGTCGTCCCCAAGCAAACGGCCAGGTTGAAGCCTTCAACAAGCTTATCTCAAACGGTATTAAGAAGAAAATTGAAAGGGCTGGCGGTCTATGGGCAGATGAGTTGCCTCATGTCCTATGGGCCATCAGAACAACTAAAAAAGAGGCAACCGGTGAAACCCTGTTTCCTATGACATACGGCGCAAAAGCCGTCTTGCCTATTGAGAACTATGAGCTGACTCTTCGGGTCATGCTTTATGACGAATAAGCTAAGTGGGAGGCCATGCGGCTAGCATTGGACTCACTCTTGGAGCGCTGGGGCAATGTCGCCTTACGTCATGAGATTAATTGTCTGAGAATGACAAGAGCCTACAACAAAAGAGTACATAAACGGTCCTTGAAAGCAAGGGACTTTGTGTTACGAAAAATGGAGGCAATTGATAGGGAAAATGAGCAAGGAAAGTTGACTCCCAATTGGGAAGGCCCCTACCGGATCTATGAAGAACTACGAGGTGGCACTTACCGTCTGGAAACCCCAGACGGTAGACAGCTAGCCAGAACTTGGAATGTAGACAACTTAAAAAAATACTACTTCTAAGACCTGTAAAATTTTTGTAAATGAAAAGCCTATCAATGGAAAGTTGCTTTTTATTCTCAACACTATTTATTGCTTTCTATATGAATACCGTCTGTCCAATGTACAAACGGACATGTTAAAATTTCAAGTCAGCTCTAACATGAGTAAATATAAGCTAAGTCCAAAAACTTAGTAGCTAATGAGGCCAATGGTCGGATAATGCTACAAACCGTCGCCTGCTCCAACATGAGTGGGCATCCGGCAACGCCCATCCGGGTGAATTCATTGTAGAGAGCATCTCCCGTTTGGGTGGTACATTGATGTATAAACTTAAAAACGAACGGCCCTACCGACTGTTCGGATAAGGATAATTCGTAGTTTTTTGAATGATCAAGTGAGACCTAGTTACCATAGGTCACCGCCTGTAAGGTAACAAACAGTGACCAGTAACCATCTTGGTTGGATATAACCTGTTGTTGCTCAAAAGCACTACTAACGGGTAAATTGGAAAATCTAAGCTAAGTCAGAACCTTAGCAGCTAAAACATTGCTCATTTAAGGCAACTACACACGGCCAATGGCCGTCTGCTACTAAACGTTGATTCGTTTGCTCTAAGAGCAAGACCTCCGGCGAAGCCCATCCAGGTGAATTCGTCATAGGAAACAACCGGCAAAGACTGATTAATCCCAGGACTAAATCACAGCCGATTGACCTGAATAACCTAAGATGGAACCTAGACACCATAGAAAAAAACACCAGTCATTCAAATTTAGAATTAAATTTTGAAAATTAATCCAGATACGGTCAATGACCGTCTGACATTAAAATCGGATGCTCAATGGACGAATGTCCGCTTGGGTTGGGGCAATCACCTTGGTGATTGATTGACCCGAAACATTAGCCATACCCTTTTTAAAACCAAGTGCACATTCGTCTAGGGGCAACTACATCCAGTGCATCCGGTAAACCGCATGTATTAGGCTACTTAGCAAAATATGTGCATATTGAAAAAAATTGCAGATTGAAAAATTTATGCAAATTGCAATGATTAACAAAACCGACTCAGTCAGCTAAATCATTAAAAGCCCCTTATATAAAAAAAAAACCGGGACCTAAAGATTGTCACACCAGATCCGCATCCAAAAAAATAACAGATTGTTGATTGAAGTTACATAGAGAAACTCATCACGCAGGCTGGAAACAAAGAAGTTTATTTTTGTTGTTGCTGAGGAGGAGGCACCGTCTGGTCCTGACCGGATGGGAGCGCGCTTTCAGGTTTCCTTGGTTGAACTTGATCAGTGTCAACCGACACTTGCTCTTCTTGCTCCTCATCAGACCCCTCAATGCCGGCCCATTCTTAAAAGGGAGCCGGTGCTTCAAGACCAAGGGACTTGACATCATGTACCTCTGAGGCATACTTGTACCTCAAGTTGAAAAACTCCCAGTCATAGTACGAGTGGATGAGATTCCATGCCATTATCATGCGAGCATCACAATCTCGCTCATTCTCATCCACCAGCCTTTCTTGTTCAACAGCCAGCTCCGCCTTGTGGTTAATTTGCACCTGGGCAAGCTCTGATGAGTGGCCTTTACGCCACCATTTCACCCTTTTTCACTAATGAATTCCCCTCATTTGTCACTTGTTTGTACCTCTTCTTACTGTTTTTACCTTTGTTTTCGTTACTTTTATTCTTTCTCGTGTTTTTCCTTTTCTTTTATCTTTTCTTCTGCTTTTTACCCTTTATTTGTTTGCTTTGATAGCTCCTAGCACTCGTTGGCGGAATTTGAGTTGCTAACCAGAATTGAAGTTGCTAGAGTGGCTTATTCCAAGAAGAGGAGGTGCTAAAGGTGAGGGCGCGTTGCCACAACAAGCCGCAGGCGCTGGTGCTAAAGCCGCGGGCACGGACAGGAAGCTTCTGAGTTGAACACTAGTTTTTGGAGATGGTTGGGAGAGGGCACGACCCTTGTGGCCGCGGGCGTGGCGAGCTGGGTTTTCCCAACTTCGTCCCACAGCAGAGAGGGTGCGACAGCTTGCTGGAAGGCCTCCCCTTCACCCGTTTTCTTTGATTAATCAAGAAACTATAAATACTCTTTGGCTTGAATTTTCATGTTATTCACTATTCTATTGCCATCTAGAATATTTTGTAGAGAGAGAAAATATCAACATTTTACAGAGAGAAAATAGCTTAATCTTCAATTTTTCATTATTATAATCAAGATCTTTTCAAGCTTTCTTCAAGTTTTCATCTTTCTTATGCAACTACTTCATGTTTGGTTAATCCATCAATCTTTATAATAGTAATCTCTTATCCATAAATTTCTTTGCTTTTACTTGATTCATTGCTTTTCTTTAGTTTTGAATCATGTTTAGTTGTGTTGGGATTGAATACATGTTTAGAGTAGTTGTGTTGATATGGCTAGCTAGGAAAGGGGGTGAAAATCATGATTGATTGAGTTTATATTGATGATTGATTAGGTATTTCCTTGAGTTGATGATTTTGTGTTTATAATTCTTGGAGCTATTGTTGTGCACCTCTAGCCCCAATATTTGAGTTCTAGATTAGATGCATGAGAATGATCTAGTTTAGGTTTGATTGATTTCATCGACTTACTTTGAGTGATTGCATGAGAATACATTATTTTGAGTAGAGTTTGTACTCCTTGGCATGAATCTATGATGGTTTTCATAGTTGTCTTAGTTGATCATGATTGGAACCCCCTCTCCCTAGTGTTTTTTATCATATTTCCCTTAAAATCTTATTTTTCATCTTTATTTTGGTGATTCTAGTTTAACCCCTTATTTTGCTTGTTTTAATCCTTTCTTGGTAGATAGTTTAATCTTAGATATTCACAAAAACAAACCAAAAATACCCTTGTTACTTGCAATTGATTCTTAATTCCGCTTTGATTGTGCAATACCCCGTTTCCTTGTGGTTCGATCCTAGCTTGCCACTATCTAGTGTGAACTTGATAGAGTTAGGTAAGGAATATAAATTATTGATTTAATCTAGGTAGACACGACCTATTGTCCCCTGATCAAATTTTTAGCGCCATTGCCATGGATACGGCTAGTTTTGCACTCTTATTGTGTTTTTGCTTTTTTATTTTGTTCCTTTACTCTCTGGCTAGTCATTAATAATCGTTTTCTTAGCTTTGGTGGATGCTAAGGAGATCTCAAGGACCACCTGACACACTACATTGACCACGAGATCGACCGTACTTTGAGACAAGTCTGTAGGCTTTATGAAGAAGAGAGGCAAGGTCTTGGTGCTATTGTCGAGAGTGAGAGTGATTCCTGGTCTTCGAATCCTCAAAGTGAGGCAATGGCGAGACAACAAGATGATGTTTTTTTTTCGTGAGTTTGGGAATCCAGAGGATTATGAGCTCACGGGAGGGATTTTGCTACCCGTCACGAAAATCAATTTTACCATTCATCCTCAATACACTAGAATGGTACAAGCGGGACAATTTTTTGGTTTTCCAAGTAAAGATCCTATTAAGCAGCTTGATAGATCCCTTGAGCTTTGTTCCATGATTCAAACCAATTAAGTTTCTCAAGAATACATCTGTATGCACTTATTTCGACAATCTCTTTCGGGTAGAGCAAAGAAGTGGCTCAAACAAGTTAAGCCAAATTCTCTTACAACATGGAGAGAGATAGTCAAGGCATTCTTAAAGAGGATCATTTCCGAAGAAAAGACCGTCGTAATGAGAAGGAAGATTGCATCATTTGAACAAGAAGCGGATGAGAGTCTTAATGAAGCTTGGGATAGGTTCAAGGAGTTAGTGCAACCATGTCCTCACCACGAATACAATCAAAGCTTGCTCATGCGATTCTTGTATGATGGATTGGAACCCATGTCTAGAGCTAACTTGAATACGAGGGCGGGTGGACAATTGATTAAGGTCCCCCAAAATCAAGTTGAAGCAACAATTGAAGAGGTAGTGAAGAACTACTCTTGGGGTGGTAGAAGGAGGAATGCACCAAAGAAAGGTGGAAAGTATGAATTAGAGAAGGTTAATCAATTACAACATCAAATTGAGCTTTTGATAAAAGGGCTTGCAAAGTTGAATACGAGTGTTAATAGTGGGGCAAGCTCCTCTCAAGTCAATTCTTTCTCTTGTCAATATTGTGGTGGTACAAACCACGATACATTTTATTGTGGAGGTTTGAGCCCCGAACATGTGGCGGCATACAACACAAGGCAAGATGGATATAGGGGAAGTGGCGGTGGAGCAGCTTGGAGGCAACCACCCCCCGGGTTTGCACACTTACCTCAACAATGGAGTCAACAAGCTCAAAAATCATATAACTCCAACCCCCAATACCAAAACCCACCTCCATTCCAAACCCAAAACCCAAGAGGAAACTACCCAAGAAACAATCAACACAATAATCAAAACCAATACAACAATCAAAATCAAGTGTCTCAAAGGAGCCAAGAGTAAGCATCTCAACCCAATTCTACACAAACCCAAATTCTTCAACAACTTGAAGCCATGAATCAACAAATGCAAGAGGTCAAGGCTCATAACAAGATGGTTGATTAACAATTAGCTTAATTGGTTGAGAGAGTCCCTTTCAATTCACCTTCTAATGTACCCGGATAATCACAAAATAACCCTTCAAACATCATAAAACCTAACTCTTGCAAGGTAATCACATTGAGATCGGGTACATGCTATGAAGGTCCTAAGGAGGGGGTTAGTGAGGAAAAGAAGGAAGGAGAAGAGAATGTGGGTGAAGACAAGAAAGTTGAGGAAGATAAGGTTGTTGAGAAAGAAAGAAGTATGGAGAAGAAGAATCTTAAAGATGAGAATACAACTTCAACTCCTAATGAGGCTAGGAATCTTGATGGGTCGGTTCCATTTCCCGGTCGACTTGCGGAGAGGGTGTTGAATGACAAGTTTGCAAAGTTCCTTAGTGTGATGAAGAATTTGCACATCAACCTCCCTTTCATTGAAGTTGTCACACAAATGCCTTCAAACTCCAACTTCCTCAAGGATAATCTCACCAGCAAGAGGAAGCTCAATGATGAGCTCATCACTCTTCCCCGTCAAGTGAGTGCACTTGTCCAACATAAGATGCCCAAGAAGCAAAAAGATCCGGGAAGTTTCACTTGCTGGTAAAGATTGGGAACATGGAAGCTAGGGGCGCCTTAACCGATCTTGGAGAAAGTGTTAGTTTGATTCCCCTATCCTTTGCTCAAAAGCTTAACATTGAAATAATCCCTACAAGGAAGACTATTCAATTGGCCGACCAGTCGATGAAATTACCTTGTGGTGAGCTTGAAGATGTTCCTATTCAAGTTGGCATATTTATGTACCCTATGATTTTTTAGTGATGGATGTGGAAGAAGATGTTGATACTCCTTTGATTTTCGGCCATGAAGCTCTTAAGACTTTGGGGGCGGTGATCAATTGCAAGAACAACACCATTACATGTGAGGTTGTCGATGAAAAGATTTTGTGTGAGTTCTCTAATTTACTTAAGACCCCCATGGTTGAGAAATGCTATAGGGTTGATGTTGTGAATGAGGAGTTAGATCACTTGGGAAGGGTTATGATGAAGCCTAAAGATCCAATGGTTGAAGCTCTTACATGCAAGGAAGAGTATCACTCTCAAGAAGCAACAAAGTTTGTCATGGCCATGGAAGAAACTCAAATGGAAGAAGACCATGAACAACAAGATAGAGAAGATCTTGAACTAAAGGAGGAGAAAATGGAGGGGAGTTCCAAGCCTCCTCCCAAGGAAGAACTCAAACCCCTTCCCCCTTCTTTGAAATATGCTCATCTTAGAAATGATAGGGAATACCCTATTATTGTCAATGCCACCCTTGATGGTCTTGATTTGGAAAAATTGCTTGTCGTGTTAAGAAAATATAGAAATGTGATAGGGTATAGCATTGACAATATAAAGGGTATTAGCCCCTCTTTGTGCATGCATCGTACTCATCTTGAGGATGATCAATCCACCTCAATTAACCTCAAAGGAGGTTGAACCCCAATCTCCAAGAGGTTGTCAAGAAGGAAATCTTGAAATTGCGTGAAGCGGGCATAATTTATGGGAGAAGGAGGAGAGGAAATCTCCACCCAGACGGTGATCGGGTGGAGAATGTGTATTGATTATAGGAGGTTGAACAAAAATACAAAGAAAGACCATTTTCGTCTCCCCTTCATGGACCAAATGTTGGAGAGACTTTCTCACCATGCTTTCTTTTGCTTTTTGGATGGGTATTCCGGGTTTTTCCAAATCCCTATACACCCAAATGATCAAGAGAAAACTACTTTCACATGTCCAAATGGAACATTCGCATACCGAAGAATGCCATTCTGGTCATGCAATGCTCCTTCAACATTCCAACGATGCATGACTTCTATTTTCTCTGAGATGCTTGAAAATGAGATTGAAGTTTTTATGGACGGTTTTAGTGTTGGTGGCTTGTCTTTTGACACTTGTCTTTATAATCTTGAAAAAGTTTTGAAAAGGTGTCAAGAGACAAGTTTGGTTTTAAATTGGGAGAAATGTCACTTTATGGTTGAGGAGGGTATTGTCCTAGGCCATAAAGTGTCAAAGAAGGGCATTGAGGTTGATTCGGCAAAAGTTTCGGTGATTGCAAAGTTGCCCCCTCCTACTTCTGTTACGAGAGTGAGATCTTTTCTAGGGCATGTCAGTTTTTACTGGAGGTTTATCAAAAAAAAATTCATCAATCGCCAAACCTTTGACCGAATTACTGAAGAAAGATGTTGTGTTTAGCTTTAATGATGCTTGTCTTGAGGCATTTCAAAAACTCAAGGAAGCTTTCATTTCCTCTCTCGTTGTGCAAGCTCCGGATTGGAGCTTGCCTTTTGAGCTAATGTGCGATGCGAGTGATTTTGCAGTAGGTGCGGTGCTTGGGCAAAAGAAAGAAGGAAGATCTCATGTCATTTACTATGCAAGTAGAACTCTTGTTGAAGCTCAAAAGAGTTACACAACGACGAAGTAGGATATGCTTGCGGTTGTGTTCTCCATGGACAAGTTTAGGTCCTATCTTATTTGCTCCAAAGTGATTGTGTACACGGATCACAGAGCGGTTCGCTATCTTATAACTAAGAAGGAAGCAAAGCCACGCCTCATCCATTGGGTTCTTTCGCTTCAAGATTTTGAATAGAGATGAGAGATAAAAAGGAGCGGAGAACTATGTGGCGGATCATTTGTCTAGGCTTCCTTTTGAGATCAAGGAGGATGTACCAATCAATGAAGAAGTAGGATTTGAAACTCTCATGGCTATAGCTTCAACATCTAGCCCATGGTATACATATATAGCCAACTATCTTGTTTACGGAGTCATTCCCCCGGAGTTTTCTTCTCAACAAATGAAGAGGTTTTTCAAGGAAGTGAGGAGGTACTTTTGGAATGACCCCTACTTGTTTAAACAGTGTGGAGATGGCCTTTTCCGAAAATGCGTTCCGAACCATGAAATTGAAGGAGTTCTTGAGCATTGCCACTCGTTTCCATGTGGAGGACATGGGGGAGTTGATAAGACGGTAGCAAAAATTTCCCAATCTCTCATATGGTGGTCAACAATGCACAAGGATTATCACAAGTTCGTTTCAAGATGTGACAAGTGCCAAAGAAGTGGTGGCATAACCAAAAGAGAAGAAATGCCTCATCTAAACCTTTTGGAATTTGAGCCTTTTGATGTTTGGGGCATCGACTTTATGGGGCCTTTTGTCTCTTCATGTGGGAATTTATACATCTTGGTAGCGGTTGACTATGTGACTAAGTGGATTGAAGCTATACCCTCCCCTAACAATGATCATAAGGTTGTGCTTAAACTTCTTAAGAAAATCATATTTCCGCGGTTTGGGGTTCCTAGGGTGCTAATTAGTGATGGAGGTTCCCACTTTGCCAAGAAGCAATTCAAGGCTCCTCTCAAGAGGTATGGAGTTCATCACAAAGTTTGTCTACCTTATCATCACAAGTGGAGGTGTCAAATAGAGAGATCAAGAATCTACTTGAAAGGATAGTGAACAAATCTAGGAAGGATTGGTCCCTCAAGCTTGACGACACACTTTGGGCCTTGCGGACGGGGTACAAGACTCCAATTGGTACAACCCCCTATCGGTTGGTCTATGGAAAGGCTTGTCATTTTCCGGTTGAGTTGGAGTATAACGTTTGGGGGACCATAAAGGAGCTTAACATGGATATGTTGTTTGCCAGTGAGAAGAGATTGCTTAAGCTCAACGAACTAGAGGAGCTTAGATATGATGCCTACGAGAACTAAGGGCTATAAAAGGAGAAAACCAAGAAATAGCACGACCAACATATAAGGAACAAGAGATTCAAGGTTGGACAAGTTGTTGTTATTCAACTCTAGGCTTCGTTTGTTTCTCGGAAAGCTCAAATCCAAATGGTCGGGGCCTTTCGTGATTTCAAGGACAACTCCTTATGGGTCTTTTGAGTTGGAGGCGGGTGACAACAAGTTCATGGTTAATGGTCATCGTTTGAAGCACTACTTTTGCAAGGATGAAGTTGGTTTGATTAAATGCATGAGACTTGATCCGATGGATCTTAATCCACCCTCTGGATGATAATTTTTCAAGGTCAAGCTAGTGACCTCGTAAAGAAGTGCTTTTCGGGAGGCAACCCGAGTTCTCAACTCGTTTGTTTCTTTATTTACTTTAATTGGTCGATTTTGGTTGATCTCTTTTAGTGTTTTTATCTTATGGTCTTTGGTTTTTTCTTTTGTAGGTACTTGAACTTTTAGGCATTGCTTTTGTGGACTAAGATTTGAGGGTGTTCTCACCTCAAGGGAGTCCTTTATAAGAGCTAAGATGGAGTTATGAAAGAAGAAAGGGTCGAATGTTAGGTCTCAAGAGCTTAAAGTGCATGCGCACCTAGGGAGAGCCCTCTCCTGGGACCTGCGTGCGCGGCTAAGAGACACGCGGGCGCGGCTTCATGAGGAGAGGGCGCAGACAGAGAAAGGAAGCCTCTCCTTAACTTTTTAGAGATGCCTCGTCGCGCCCAAGGAGAGGGCGCGGATCTACGTGCCGCGGGCGCGGCGATTAGACCCGCGGACGCAACACTTATACCCGCGGGCGCAGCGAACCGGATCTGCGAAAATCCCAGCTTTCTTTTCATCAGTTTCGCCCACTCATCTCCCCTAATTTCGACATCTCTCATCTCACTCTCTCTAAAACTCCATTTCCCCCTCAAGCCCTAACCTCCCCTACCTCACATACTCATCACAAATCATCAAAATCAACAAAAATCCATCAAATTTCTTCACTCTCCTTCGATTTCCTCATCAAATTTCTGAAAATTTACCATTCAAGACTTGCTTTGGGTTGTTCTTCTCGCGGTTCTCTTGGGTCTCTATTGCTAGATTTCTTGAGATGGCTTGGATGTCTTCTTCAAAAGGCTTTTTGGAGTGGATTATGATCACTCATTGTAGGTATATTTCACTCTTTCTCTAGTTTTAATTGAAATTTGAAGCAATTTCTTTGGTGAGAAACATTGTTGCTCTTGTGATTTTGTTTGGATATTTTTGATGTATGCATTGCAATTTGTGTTGAAATATCTTCCTAAGCATGGTTGATTGTTGATTATTTGTTGATCTTGTTAATTGTTGGGGAGTTGTATTGATTGGTTGGTGTTGTTGGGTGAAATTTACAGTGTGGAAATTATGAAGGCTTGTTGAAGTAGTAGGATTGTTATTGTGATTTGAGTTGTGTTTTAATGAACTTGGGTGTTTGTTAAAATGGTGTTAGGTTCAAAAAAGAGAAAGAGTGGGAAGGAACCCCAAGGTTCTACCTCCCAAAACCCCCAACCCGATGAACAACCACCACCACCTTTACCACCTCTCAAATTCCACAACAAAAACCACAAAACCATCTATGACAACTTGCAAAATCGGAAGTTTAGACCCACCAAAAACTACCACCAACCGTCTAAAACCAAACTTGGCATCGATGACGATTGTTGGTTCCTATTCAACAATCTAAGGCTAGGCTCTTTTGTGGCAAGCGCTTACCGAACATACAAAGAGCCTACTCTCGAGTTTCTAGCCTCCTTCGAATTCCACGCCGTAGGAGAAAAGGACCTCACCATCTCCTTCCAACTCTTCAATAAAAAAGAAACAGTAAACCTTCTCCAATTCAACCAACTCCTAGACCTCAACCCTGATGTCGACATGTTCTTCCCTAAGTACGAAGTTCTTCGTGATTATAACCCCCTTGAGTGGTGGAAATGTATCTCGAGAATGGATGCCTTCAATGCCAAATATTCATTGGCCAGACAAATCATGCACCCTGCTATCAGACTTCTTCATAGAATACTTGGGTACATGGTTTTCAACAAGCAAGACTTGGGAAAGATTACCGCGGAAGAGATCCGAATTTTGTGACTAGCTACAAAATCGGAATTAGGGCGTAGAGTAAATTTTGGTTTTCTTTTCACCAAGTGCATTGAAGGAATTCTCTCAGGGACAAAGAAGGGGGAAATTCATTGTGGCGGGATGGTCACAAGGTTGGCTGAAAAGTTAGGTCATATGGATAAGTTTCATTCTTACAACCCCGTTGGGAGAAGTGATGGAAGTGACATCTGGTTAGACATTGACCAATTGAAAACAATGAAGTTTATTAGGGACACGGAGGATAGACGAAGGACTTTGATGAGTGGCATTTATACCACCATTTCACCCCTTTTCTCAAGAGAATTCCCCCGATTTGCCACTTGTTTATACCTCTTCTTACCGTTTTTACCTTTATTTTAGTTACTTTCGCTCTTTCTCGTGTTTTTCCTTCTCTTTTATCTTTTCTTTTACTTTTTACCTTCTATATTATGTGTGTTTTGATAGCTCCTAGCACTCGTGGGCGGATTTTAGATTGTTAAACTGAGTTGGAGTTCCTAAGGTAGCTTACTCAAGGAAGAGGAGATGCTGCAAAGGAGAGGGCGCGCTGCTACAAGTAGCCGCGGGCGTGGACAGGTGGATCCTGAACTACATAGCAGTTTTTGGAGATGGCTGGGAGAAGGCCTGGAAAGGGCACGGCTCAAAGGGCCGCGGGCGCGGCAGTCTTGGCCGCGGGGGCGGCGAGCTCGGTTTTCCCAACTTCGTACCCACAACGGAGAGGGCATGACAACTTGACTAGAGAGGCCCACGCCCATTTGCCTTGTTTTAACAAGAGACTATGAATAGTCTTTGGCTTGAATCTTCATGTATCCACTATTCCATTGACATCAAAAACACTTTGTAGAGAGAGAATATAAACATCTTCTAGAGAGAGTAAATAGCTAGTCTGCAAGTTTCAATCTTTGTAATCAAGTTATTTAAGTTTTCTTCAAGATTATTGCAACTATTTCATGTTTGGCTAATCCCTCAACATTTGTAATAGTAATCTCTTTTCCTTATTCTCTAGTTTTTAGTTTTATTGTTCTTATTAGTGTTTTCTTCCATAAATTTCCTTGCTTTACTTGTTTCATTGCTTTCTCTTTGATTTAGAATCATGTTAAATTGTGTTAGGATTGAATACATGTTTAGTTTAGTTGTCATGGATATTTTCCTTTCTCTAGCTTAGATTTCTAGCTAGGGAAGGGGGAAAAAAATCATGTTTGCTTGAGTTTCTATTGAGTATTGATTGGGTTTTGCTTAAAGTTGATGATTTTTGCTTAAAAATGTTTGGAGTTATTGTTGTGCACCCTTAACCCCAATATTTTAGTCCTAGATTAGATGCATGAGAATGATCTAGTTTAGGTTTGATTGATTTCATCAACTTGCTTTGAGTAATTGCATGAGAATGAACTATTTTGAGTAGAGTTTGTACTCCTTGGCATGAATCCATATTGATTTTCATAGTTGTCTTGTTGGTCATGATTGGAACCCCTTCTCCCTAGTACTTTTTTACCATATTATCTTTATAGTCTTGCTTTTCATCTTCATTTTAGAGTGTCTAGTTCAATCTCCTTATTTTTGGCTTGATTTAGTCTCTTGAGATAGTTTAATCATAGAATTTCTCAAAAATAAACTATAATACCCCCTTTGTTACTTGCAATAGATTCTAGATTTCATAGTGATTGTGCAATACCCCGTTTCCTTGAGGTTCGACCCTAGTTTGCCATTATCTAGATAGAGCTAGGTTAGGAGTAAAAATTTTAGATTTTATCTAGGGTAGTAGAAACGACCTATTGTCCCCTGATCAAATTTTTGGCGCCGTTGCCGGGGATACGGCTTGTTTTGCACTCTTATTGTGTTATTATTGGATTTCTTGCTTTTAATTTTGTCCCTTTACTCTCTTACTAGTCATCGCTGCCTCAAGTGAAACACAACAAGCACATTGAGGCGATGGGAATCAAGCATGTTGGAGACTGGCTTTGAAATTCCCTGTACATGTGTTTTAATTAAATAGGATATTTAATGTAAGACACTGTATTAAAACCATTCATTAATGGAGTAAATAATTTTTATGCAAAATTATCATTCACTCCATTACTATTTAATTGTGGTTTAGAATTAAATAATTAGTCCATTCGATTTACGGAAATATTCAAAACAGGGTATCAACACCATGTCTTGGATAAAGAAACACCTGTTAAGTGAACATTGAATATTAAATCGAAAATTATCCCTAATCGAGGTCATCTAACAGATGGACGATTGATGACCGCCATAGATTAGTGTGTAGTATGATTTACAGCACCGTTTCTTGTGCTGCGAGGACGTGACGGTCATAAATCATTTGCACAGGTACAATTTGGAACTGTATTGGATAAGACCTATGAGAGTACTTTAAGAAAATTTAAATTTTGTCATAAGTACATTTCTCATTATGACTATCGGAACTTGTTTCCTCCGACCATGAGTAATGTGAAGTTTTCTTGTTTGAGTACTAGACTCTTTGATGTTTCCAAACGTCTGCCGTAACTGGGGATTATAACGGGAACACTCAGGAGACTATGTCCTTTTAGTAAGAAGAACTTACAATGCAAGACTGAGATTGTCCCCCTACTAACAATAGGGAAAAATGTTTTGTTGTTTACAAGGCCGCTCGAAGAGCGAGACTGTGAAAATGCATGGTCGTGCTCAGATGGATTTTAGAAATCATCTGCTTATTGACAGTCGAACTCGGAGATCGAGAAACACTTCTGAACGTAATAAGGATGACAAAGAATCTTACCTTATAGTTCACGAAGAAACATTAAGTGACATAGGAAATGAGCTATACACTGTATGCACACTTGTCCGGAAGGACAAGTGGGAGATTGAAAGGAATGGTGTCCTTCCAAAAAGTGTATTCTTCCGATAGAGGGTTCAGAATTATTACAGAGCTAATTCTTCAGTAAGGTCAAGTGATCGGAATGCCTAGGTGGAGGCCGCTTCCGATCAGTAATATCAATGTACAATTGATGTTACAGCTTAATCTTAACTGAACCCTTCGGGTCGAATCCAATCGAATCACCGATTCGAGACGACGAATTAATCCGAAAGGATTTAATGAGTCGGCAGAGTTTTACGAATACAGACGTCGGAAATCGAGCCTAGGGCATCGAGACCGAGCGTTGCAAAATCACAAGCGACAAGTACGAGTGTAGCTGTAGCACCACAATGGTCAAACCATGTAGATGCTAGGCTAGCTCGAGCTAGCATGCACCTAGCATGGCTAGGCGCACCATCGCAGCCTAGGCATGCGCATGGCAGCCTATCGCAAAGCACCACAAGCCCCAGGCAGCCCATCGCAGCTAGCAGCGTGCTAGCCTGGGTGCCTGGGTGCGCATGGAAGCCATCGCAAGCGCCACAAGCACCAGGCAGCCCATCGCAGCTAGCAGCGTGCTAGGCTGGGTGCCTGGGTGCATGTGGCAGGCTATCGCTGCAGCATGGCACCACGCACAGCACCTTCGTAGTGCTAGGCATATGCGTGTGTGCATGTGCGTGTGCACCATCGCCCAGCAGCACGCAGATGTGTGCTTGTGTGCGTGCCTTCGCATGGCAGCACCAAGCACAGCGAGCTAGCAAGCAACGCTGACCATGCGTGCATGGGCACCATCGCAGGCCATGCACCAAGCACAGCGCACCTATGTGTGTGCGTGCCTCGCACCAAGCATAGCAGTGCTAGGCACTGGCTGATGCGTGTGCGAGCGTTGCGTGGTGCATGGTGCGTGGTGCGTAGGATGATGCGAGGGAAGGGCCAGCATGCGTGGCTCGCTAGCAGCACGCATGCTGGTTGTGCTAGCAATGGCGCGCAAAAGGAGGTGTGCGTAGGCTGCTAGGGCTAGTGCTAGCAGCGCCCAGCGCCAGCACACAAGCACCAGCACCAGCCCAGCACCAGCACACACTTACTGGCTAGCTGGGTGCTGGGCAGCAGGGCACTGCTAGCTGGCAGCCTTAGCTGGCACGCTAGCTGGCAGCCAGCTAGCCCTCCCTTAACCCGGTTTGTGCAAGGTTGTGGGGACCGAGTCAAGCCCTTGGGGAGCAAGGCATATGGTCCCCCACCTAAACTTGGCCACCACTCCTTTGCATGAAAACATGCCACTTGTCGCAATATGATTAACTTGATTATTTATTTAATTTGGAAATTAAATAAATGATTGATTTTTAACACTCCCACATTGGTGGAGGATGAAAAACCAAGGGTTCATTTCCCTATAAATACCAAGCTTGGGTATTGGGAAATGAACAACCTTGAGTGGAATTAAAAAGGCAACTCTAAGAAAGAGTAAACCTTTTATTCGTAAAACTCATAGTTATTTTGTCCGGGTCTTGACTAAACTTCAAGACTTAGGACGCTCGGGTCGAGTCGAGGGTACGATCCGTCGGAGATCTCGTCTTTTCGGGATTTTTAAGTAAGAGCTCTTTGGGAGCGAAGCACGCGTCAAAGGTATAATTCTTGTTCTTAATCTTGTTTGATTAAGTTTATTATGCTTGTTAATTGCTTTAATTAAGGGGCGGGTCTTGGTGGGTTTCCTTCCGCGTTGTGTTGGGTCACTACAAAACCCTACAAAGTTCGTACCATCATCCCCGAACATCCAGTCATGGTTCCGGACCACTACGGAGTTAGCAATCTCTGTGATTGTGAATGGGGTGTAACCTTCACAATCGTGAACGGTTTACAAGTTCCTAAAACTTGTTGGCGACTCTTTTTCTCTAGCCTTTTTCCTAGGATCATCGGCATGCCCAAAAACATGACCCACAGTAGGCGAGATAAAAATTTCCTACAGGTAGAAAACAAATTTTCAAAATGGTGGTAGTGGTAGTTTTAGAAATTTTTTGTTATGGGTTAGGAGTTGCTAAACACATATTTCGTATATGAATGAAATCATATAACATAATTCAAAATACATTACAATTGATGATCTGGGTGTGCACATTTGTTATACAAGTGCAAAATAATAAAAAATTACAATTGAACTTAACAAGTCTCCAAATTTTGGAACGAATATATATCTATAATAATCTCTATAAATCTTAACTAGAAAAAGTATTAAATCTTCAATGTAATCATATTTCATATTAAGGTATTTTGGATAATGGGTAATTGGGGTATTAAGTATGTAAAAGCCAAAGAAACAAAGTAAAAGCCCCAAAAAAAACAAGAGAAGGAAAAGAAAAAAAAAATCCTTCTAGATAACTTGTAATTGACGCAATCAATTACATTCTACTAAAAGCGAATCTAAGGAGACACTTGGCAATGTATTATTAACAATTTCCCGCTAAAATTACTTTCTAAAAAAAAACCATCGTTATATTAAAAAAAAGTTTGCATTTAAATCATGACTTTTATTTTATATAAAATCTAAAGTAAAGTTCCTAAAATACCAACTTGCACATAATAACAAATTTAAATATTTTTTTCTCATACATTTTTATCGTTTTAATATATTTCATGCGTAATAATACCGGGTGAATCAATTTATTATTTTTTTAAATAATAAATTATATTGTTTTTATAATTATTCTACATCCGTGCATTACATAGGGTTTAACCTAGTAAGTATGTAAAAGCCAAAAATGAAAAAGTAATAACACAAAAAATGAAAAAGAAAAATGACAACGATGTCAGGAAGAGTGGAACCCGCAACCTTCCTTTAATAATATTGGATTTCTACCGATGTGCCGCATTGGAAGTTCTACACATATGGTTACATTATATTTTATTCATCTAAACTTTATAACAAAGAAAACTAATCCAAAATTTTCGGATTCAGTATGGGTTCAGCTGAACCCACCAAACCCATACTAGAACCGCCATTGAATGGTGGAAAACATTTCCTTTACAAAAGAAGGGAAGCCACATTTTCCTCCATCATTGTTTCCTTCTTTTTCCTTTCCTTTCACCTATCATCACTTTTCCATTCCTATTACTCATTTTTCTTGAAAATGTTTTTTGTCAAGCCAAACGGAGCCTTGAAGAAAACAAATTAAGTGTTACGGAGTATATTACCTTAAATTGTTGACAAGCTAGTGGGAAGTAGATGTGTCAATTCGGATATATTCGGGTTCAAATTGGATCAAGTCAGGTCTCAAGTTATATCTAGAAACGCGTACACATAGCCTCTTGGTGAAATTTCGTTTATATTTAGGAACCTAGCCTTTTGGTTCATGTTATGTCTAATCATTAACCCTTTAACGTGTAAGTTAGACTGGGTTTGGTTCGAGTCAAATATGAGTTGGGTTTAATTTTGGGTTCGGGATTGTGTTCCGTCGAGTTATGGAATGGGTTTACGACGGTAGATTCAGGTTTGGGTCATGTTTTATGTCGGATAATCATCAAATTGGATAAACTTTAATTTAGATCAATTTAGTTACTAAAAAAAATAATAAATTTAGGTCAATTTAGGGCTCGGGTAAAGTTTGGGTTAGATGTCAATCAAATCTGACCTACTCCCTCCATTTTTTAATTTTACTTACTCAATCTTATCTTGGGCACGTATATCGATGCAAATATTTGATTTGTAAAATCTTTATTTATCAATAAGTATAATTATAAGAATTAATAATTAATAATCTATTTATTGAGGCGATTACAACAAGTACCCACAAAACTTTATATATATATATATATATATATATATATATATATATATATATAATTTACACACATTTGTCAAAATATGTCAGATAAATAGTACAAAAAGTGCAAATAGAGCAATAATAAAATACGTATGGAGGGAGTATATGATAATGCTTCCATGATTTGACCAAATACAATAACATGTTATTAAGCCAAAACTAAAACTTATATGAATAAAAGGAAAATGTTATACATAGCCCTAAGGGCTACATATAAGAAGCTAAAAATAGAAAAATCAAAAGAAAATATAACATTAATTATACTATTTGCTTGTGATTTTGTCATGTATTTCTTAGTTAATACCAAATAGGAAAGATATTAAATGCTTATTTGTATCCTAAGAGCTACGTATATCATTAGCCTTAATAATTTAAATGAAAAATCTATTTACAATATTAAATTCCTTTTTTTTTTTTGTGTTTCACCATTATAATTAAATTAAACTTTCAAGCTGAATAAAATAGGTCGAATTGACACTTGATTACATGTTGGTACGAGTCATAACAATTTGGTTCAATAACAGGTTGTGTCAGGTTATAATTGGTTTCGGAGTTCAACTGAATTGAATGCTAATTTGGGTTCATATAACTTGGCGGGTCGGGCCGCTCGGGTCAATCGATTATCGGTTAATATCAGGTCGGGTGTAAGTTAGGGTTTAAGTTAAAACGGCAAGGCTTGAATCAACAATATTCACCGCTCTCACGACCTTATCGTGTCACTAAATCTGTTCTCTGATACAGTATCGCGTCAAATAAGCTGTCGGTAATTATCAGGTTTAGTTCATGTCGGTTTAAGAGTCACTAAAATTAGCCCTTGTTCAAAAACATGTCGAATTCAGGTCATTGTTGATTCTGACAGTTTTTTAAGTCGGGTAAAATTTTGTTATCGCGACACTAAATCTGTTCTTTAATACACTATCGCGTCAAATAAGCTGTCGGTAATTATCAGGTTTAGTTCATGTCGGTTTAAGAGTCACTAAAATTAGCCCTTGTTCAGAAACATGTCAAATTCAGGTCATTGTTGATTCTGACGATTTTTAAAGTCGGGTAAAATTTTGACAACACTAGTAGAAAGGACTAGAAGGAGTGAGACCATAGAGTATATCACAACACACGTCAGTGCAAGCCCTTTAAATACAATTTCCATATCTCCGAATCTTTCGATTCTCCTGAAAGTCCATTAATATATTAACGACAGTTACTCTGCCTCTTTGGCAGTTGGCTATATCCCCTCAGCTACCATTTCCATTACCACCCCTTAAAATTCAATTCATTCATTCAATTTTAATCAAATTACTTTCTCAAAAATTGTAAACATCGAAGCCGTGATCTCAGCAGCTTTTATCTTCCACCTTTCTAACTTCACCAAAAAGCAATACACTCTCATAAACTCACAAAAACACCCCCAAACACACACACACACATACAGAGCTCAACAAAGAGAGAAATGAAGGAAAACAATGATGGGTATGTTAGAGCTGATCAAATAGATCTGAAAAGCTTAGATGAGCAGCTTCAGAGACATCTCAATAAAGCATTGACATTAGAAAGGAAAAGGAAAGAAGAAGACGAACTTCAAGAACAAAGAGAAAGAGGTAGAAGCAGTAATAGTAGAGCAGAGTGGGAAATTGACCCTTCTAAACTCCTTATTAAGTCTGTCATTGCTCGTGGTACTTTTGGTACAGTTCATCGTGGTGTTTATGATGGTCAAGATGTTGCAGGTTTTGTTATTACTTAAATTATTCTTTTTTATTTCAGTCAGGCATTTTATCATTCACTTGGTGTGCAACCTCTTATTTTTAGCTTGATATGGTTGATTTTAGTGTTTAATTGTATTTTTTGGTTGTATTTTTTTCTGGGTATTTTGTAAAAACTTATATTTTGTTTAGAATTGTCTTTTTTTTCGTAGTTTAATGTTGTTGTTGATGGTGGAGGTGGGGTGCCGTTGATGTTGGTTATGATTGTGAATGAACAGTTAGCTGACTTTTTTTTTTTTTGTAAGGGACTTTTAGTTGGGATTATCCGTGATTCACGAGATTAAGAGTCAAGTGGTGGATAAAGCAATTGAAACTTTTTGGGGGAAAAAAAGGTTTAACTTCAGTTCTTTTTGTCACAAGATTCATGTGATGTGAGATGAGTTGCCTGTCTGCCTGGTAGTAACTGTTTCTGGTTCTTGCTTTAGTTTCTGTAGGAAGAAAAAAAAAACTTTTTGTGATAAAGCCAATAGTAAAAGTTGGATTATTAGGCCTGAATTTACGGCAATGTTCACGAATCAGTTCGGAACATTGAATCAATGGAGTTCAAATTCGCCGATTATAGGACTTTATTACTAGAATTATATCTGTTCGAGAAGCAATTTCTTCAAAATGGTCTCATTCTGTAAATCAACTCAAAATTATAAAAATGAGCTTAAATTATGACTAACTAATGTCTTAAACGAATATGAGATTGGTGATGATATTTCTCCCTCTTTTTCTTTTTCTTTTTTTTTTTTTTTTTGTTCTCTTGGTGTGGTGTGTCCATAAAATTTAATCTTGATTTAAATTATCTTGCTCAGTTAAACTTCTTGATTGGGGAGAAGAGGGCCATCGGTCAGAGTCTGAGCTTTCGCAGTTAAGATCAGCTTTTTCTCAAGAAGTTGCAGTATGGCACAAACTGGAACACCCAAATGTGACTAAGGTATCTATGTGCATCTCTGCCTCATCTGTGTACACTTGTAAAGTAAAAGAAGATTTTATTATCATGAAGTTATTCAATACGAACATTAATATATCTCTGAAGGGATTTCTGCCATAAGGGAAATAGAGTGGTGCTGTATGTACATGACCTTACCCTTGCAATAACAAAGAGGTTCCAATTGACCTTTATTTGAATAAGCAGCGGCTATCTACTTCTTGTAGTTCCTAACAAAGGAAAATACTTTAATAAAAAATGTTGGCTTTCGAAAGTGCTAATTTAATTTTTGTCCATTATAATCCAAAGCCAAACGCCAGACTGCTAAAGAACATTCAATCACACCCAATTTGTTCAATATAAGGGGTATACTCTACATTATACAATTATACAGCTAGCTAGGGGCCTGACGTTGGTTATATGGTATCACCCTTTGATGATTGTTTGATGGACATCTACCAGCTAGTATAAGTGTAGATAAGGTAATTTTTCTTCCATAGTTTTTCATTAGATTTAGCCTGTTTCTTAGTCAGAACCCGTCCATATAAAGTCTCCATACAGCAAGAATGAGGAAGTAAATCAGTAACACCCTGGATCATCCATGTTTTCCCTTGATTTTACAAACTGATTGCTTGATCTTGTTAAAGCATAAATCTTTTCACCTTTTATAACAATGTCAGTATTTACCTTGCAGTTTATAGGAGCTACAATGGGTTCATCTGACTTGACTATCCAAACTGAAAACGGTCATATTGGCATGCCAAGGAATGTTTGTTGTGTTGTCGTTGAGTATCTTCCTGGAGGAGCGTTGAAAAATTTCCTCATAAAGAACAGGAGAAGGAAGCTGGCTTTCAAAGTAGTAGTCCAGTTATCACTTGATCTTGCACGAGGGTTAGTCCCTTAATCTTCATCTACATTCGGCCTCTGTAATCATCCTATTATGTTTGGGCACCTTCCATTATTTCTGCTCAAGTACTCAATTGTAGGTTAACTCTTCAATGGTCTTATAGTTACCTACCAGCATACATAATAGACCTCTCATTTATTTGACGATAAATGAGGACTTTACAAATAGTACACGATTGCAAAAGCAATTAATCAACCTGTTGGAAGTCATGTAAACCCATGATAGTGTCCAACTTGTTGCCAACACTTGTCAGTATGCGCAATTTACCATGGTCTTAAACCATTGCTCTTTCCTCTACTGAAGATGCATAATAAATTTATGAGCATTCTAGTTGATAATAATTGTACCCGGTATGACACGTCAATAAATATGGTAATTTGAAAGCCAGCATGCAATAGATATTGTTCATGTTCTTTTTTCCCCAAAACAGGTTCCTTCTGTTGTGTCCTGCTGTTATCTTGATAATTTCTCTTTTCTTATTTATGTTTCTGATGAAAGCAAGTATAGGTAGTTGCTATCCTTCAGTAAGAGAGCACATAAATTTCAGTACCGCAAAAATAAAAACGTGATCATGTTGCACCATCGAATCTAGTCTAATAATTATTGCTTCAATCTTTCTTCATAGGTTGAGCTATCTCCATACTATGAAAATTGTCCACAGAGATGTCAAGACTGAAAACATGCTTTTGGATAAGCAACGAAATCTTAAAATAGCAGACTTTGGAGTTGCTCGGGTTGAAGCTTCAAATCCTCATGACATGACTGGAGAAACAGGAACCCTTGGCTATATGGCTCCTGAGGTAGGTATTTTCTTGTGATGTAATTGTAACAAACCCAGCTCTAATGATCACAACTAAGAGCTTCTTTCAGATGCAAGCTCTCTTGTTGATTTGGTCTTCTTTAAACTTGCTGTGGTATTTGCTCCTATGGAACTTAGACAACTCAGGGTTTACTAGTTGGTTATTGACCCCTTGTTTTTAAATTCCAATGTCTTTTTGCACAGCTTTGTCATCCTACAGGAAAAACTTATGTTATCATGCCTATTCTGTATGTTGTCTTCCTTTCCTACTCACAGTCATAGACAATATTCTGCTGTTCCTTTTCGGATAATGTGCGTTGATCTGTAGTTGTTTTTCTAAAACTTCAATGCAATCAATCATTTGGGCAATGATTTACTAACATTGCACAGCTCTGTTATCCATGTTTAGTTTACCTGAATAAAATTACATAAAAGATGTACAGTTGCTGATTTAATTGGCTTTTCCTTAATTCCTTTCATGTTAGGTGACAACAACGTGCTAGAATTCCTTATATACCAATCTTCATTTGTTTTGGGGGGTTAATAATGCAGGTTCTCAATGGTCATGCATATAATAGGAAATGTGACGTGTACAGCTTTGGCATATGCTTATGGGAGATTTACTGCTGTGAGATGCCATATCCTGATCTTAGTTTCTCTGAAGTGACATCAGCTGTCGTCCGACAGGTAAAATTTAGTTTCTGGCAGCCTATTACTTTAGGATGTCATCTTCCCGAATTGGAACCTGAACCATTTGCCTTTATAATCTGAACTTCCAGAATCTGAGGCCAGAAATACCAAGATGCTGCCCCAGCTCTCTAGCACATGTAATGAAGCGATGCTGGGATGCAAATCCAGACAAGAGACCAGAGATGGATGAGGTGGTGACGATGCTAGAGGCTATTGATACTACCAAAGGCGGTGGTATGATCCCTATTGACCAACAGCAGGGATGTCTCTGCTTCCGCAGTAACCGAGGACCTTAAACTAGGCACTTGTTTTAGATAATGCATTTGTATTGTAGCTATCTTTAAGGGACTGGATGGAGATCATATGACATCCTGACTTAAAAACCAGGAAAACCCCCCCTTAGACATCTCTGTTAGATTAGTAGCTAGTGTAAAGGTAATTTTTCGTCCAGTCTGCCAGTTCTGGTTGTACAAGCATCTTTTCTGTAAGATGAAAAATTACACCATAAATAAATTTGGTCTCGTTGTGTAGATAATAGATCATTATAAAAGATTGGAATCTTGGTTAAATTCAGATACTTCTATTTGAATTTGTAAATCATCTACTGTATTGTTCAATCAATTCGAATTGATCACAGATCTAATGTGGGTGTAAGATGATACTGTGATCATTAGAGGAAGGAACCTTGCCATCACCAACCAGGTATGACTTTTACTGTAAATACCATGGCATTTTACAGTAAAAAAATGTATACTTTTTTTTTTTTTCCTAATCACTGGTTTTGGTTTATGTGCAATATCAATAAGTAAAAAATGTCATTAGATGGCCCATTTTCCCTCGTTGAACTCCCTTGGCAAGTGGGGGTTCACCATCAAAGCCAGTTGATCATGAGGGACAAGAAACCTATCCGAGCTATGCTAACAGACAACTCTCTTGACTAGATATCACAATACACCAAGTGTAAAACGTTGTGAATGAACGTACGATGATGTGTTAGTTCAAATGAGAATGCAATCTCTTTTGGCGCCAATTGGTCAGCCCATGGACGAAAACACACTTGCAACTCAAAAGCTCAAGGCAAACCATGATACTCTTTCTGTTCCTAAATAAATGCATCACTTACTTTATTTGGCCTTTCTAAGGTTTATTGACTACCTAAAAAAGATATGACTTTACACAAGGATAACTAAACCACATTTGAGTTTTTCTTAGAAAATTTTTCTCCACGGATTAAAATTATTTTCCATTAAAACAAATAAAGCCTATATAATGCTCTTACAGATCTAAAAGTGAAAATGAAAGTCGTTAATTTGGGAATGATGTGAGTTAGAGTAACAGTCATATTATTTTATTACCATTATATACTATAGTATAAAACCAAAAAGTAAATTCCTCAAATCAAAGAAAAAGGTTTAATAGGACAGAAAATTATTCATAAGCCATAAAAAGTGTTGCTAAATTAACATTCTTATAATAATTTCTTCAAGAGGCAGTTTACATTGCAGCAAAATAATAGGCTAATGAAACTTACAACTTTTACCAAAGCTTGAAGCTTGAATACAAACATATTCTGATATTCATATACAAATTACAAATGGAATGTTATACCTCTCCTACAAAGAAGGCTTGAATCACACCCCGCCGTAACTAATGAAAATGTCAGAACACTGTTCAGCTAATTTATAATGAATACGTATCCATACACAACCTCACGAATCAAGAAGATCTAGCCAGCAATTTTGTAAGTTGGATTGACAAGATTTTCACCGCCAGAGACCACTTGGACTGATTCTATGACATCGCCGACCTTGAGATCTGCTAAATAATCTTCGTTTTCAGTAACATAGCCAAATACTGCATATCGACCATCTAATATATTGGCATTACTTGGGGTCAGTTCACTTTCTTTTAGCAACCAAAATATTTGACTTGAAGCTGAATTGTTCTCAAATTCCTGCAACAAGTAGGAGTTGTCACAACAAATATACACTTTGACCAGATAGTATGTCAATACTACATTTCTAAATACATAACAGTACTTGTGATTATTCTATAAAAAGTAGTATTTGCGGTTATTGTATAATAATCCGTATTTGCGGTTGTAAGTTCTCACCTCTCTAGCCATGGCCATCGTACCGAAAGCATTGAATGGAAGCTTTGTCTGAGCTTTGTATAAACCAAGTTCCTGAAACCATATTGTACAGATTTGTAAGATCTGAAATCATTCAATGATTTTCAAAAAGAAATATATATTGTCTAAATATAAGGGTAATAGAGGATCAAAATTACTTAAGAATAAAATTTCACCTAATTAAACAATTTATGCAAAACAGCAGAACACCCAATAACAGTATACTATTAATTTAATATGCGATATACAGTACGCCAAATTTCACAAAAAATAAAATTAATAAATATAAATTATAGGAAAAGTTATACATATGCATATATATTGGTCTCTTGTTAAGCATAATTGTGCAGTAATGAACTATGGTGATGCACATTTGCAAAACATATTATGAGAGGAGCTTACTTCTAGAGTTGCACCATAAAAAGGAACTTTTTCTCCTTCCACCATGATTTCCAATGGGACTGTGCGAGGCTGTTCTGTGCTTGGGTCAATGAAACCCTCAGCCGGACCTTCAGGGTCTCCTGTTTGGACAACAAAGCCATCGGCTGCAATAGAAAAGAAAGGCCATCATATCGTTAAGACACACACACAGACACTTTCTTAGCATTTCAATAACCATGAGTCCACGAAAGCATTGTAATTTAAGAATTTCTTGGCATTTAGATAAAAAAATTTAGAATTTTAATGACCACTACAACAGGTAATATCAGAATTTTTTTAGCAATGTTATTGACCACCAGAGCCAAATGGGAGGAAACATTTTACGCCCCAGTAAGGCAGTAAATATGTTTATGACACCAAACAACCAAAAGAAATAAAAGTTGTCATCTGCGCTAGCCATCAAGTAAGTATTCTAGTTTCATAATTCATATTATAATTATCACCAAGTAAACAATCATATATAAACTGTCAATATAGTTCCCATTAATTGTCGTAATAGTTACCAAATTACAAAGTATTAAATATGGTACCTCTTTGGATCTCCATGCCATCATAAAAGTGCCTTTCCACCAAATCCACAAAATTACCAGCAGTGACCGGGGCATTATAACCATCAAGAACAATGCGAAAAACACAATCCTCAAGATTTGGATTGTCCTTCACCTTGACCTTCATCTGAACAACTGCTCTTCCCTTCAAGAGTGGCATAGATCGGTATTCTTCTGGCACTTCATAGGGGAAGCCATCCACCATCTCCTCTTCAACACTGCAGAAACCCAATGCCCCAGGAAGATCTCAGCTGCAGTCAATAAGGATACCTATGAGATAAAGCTTATTTTAAGAGGTTTTGGCTTTACATGTTCTTTCTAATTCATCACACTAATGTTGTACTATCCCTCAACCAACCTGAGTACCATACTTCCCCTTCATAACATCATAAGCACCCATTTTTTCCTCTGCCCTTTATAAAAGAGGAAAAGTGAAGAAACAAATAGGAAAGGGGACTCTTTGGATTTCAGTATTACGAAGTCATATCACAATCTCCGACAGATTTTTCAGCTAAAAAAAAAAACCCAGCAACCAATCCTTTTGTTCAACAGAGGAAAAGTGACGAAACAGACAGGAAATGGGGCTCTTAAGATTTTTATGTCATGAAACCATAAATCACAATCTCAGACTAGTTTGTCAGCTAATTATAAAACAACAAGCAAGCCTAACATATATCATAATCAATTAACAGCACAAAGTAACTTCACATTCCCAATAACAGTCTACAGACACTAACCTGCCAACATACTGAAGCAACTCCTTTTGTTTAGGAGCAACCCCGTCCCTATTCCTGTTTTCGACAATCTGTTGGAGCTCATCCATTCCTATCTCTAGCTTGTCGAGCAACTCCATACCGCGATCTTTCTTTGATTCAGCCAGCCCTGAAATAATTAAACTCTTGCCGTTCTTGAGTGCACGAGACGCCTGCTTTAGGTTCTACAATTACATAACAGCTTATAATCAATCATCAGCACTATCAACACTGAATAAGAAGACAATTCATGTTAATAAAAGAACAAGGCCCTTGAATCTTACTCTCTCAACAGAATCGAGAGCTTTAAGGCCCGCGACCTTGAGGCTATCCGTAATGTCTTCCAACGGTTTCTGAACTTCCCTAATGGCCTTATTATCAATAGGCAATGCATATCTCAACAATGCTTCAGGATCCTTGATTGGTGGACCAGATATTAACACTGCTAAATCTGGCAATGCTGGAGTTGTAATCGCTTGGGCATGGCTTTGCCAATTCAAATCAGGTGCTCCAGTTATCAACCCAATTGCTAATGATATCGAAATCGCACATTGCTTCATCGAAAATGAACTCTTTTTCTGCTATCATACACCATAAAAATTTACATATGCAACAAAACCGTCAATTATGACAACAAAATATTAGGCAGTATTAATGTTCTAGGTTGCACAGAAACGGATACGGGAGAAAAACATGGACGGGTACGGGAGCGGGAAAAGGCAAAATCAAAATTCCAAAAAAGGGGTACTTCAAAAATAATTAAACTTCATACATTTGACACTAAATATCGCCCCGTTAATATTGGTCGATATCGATCAATCTCACACACATGAGCGGTAAACCGCTAACTCGAATACAATATCACAAATAATTATGAAAACTATACAATTACCAAGCAATATCAGAATTAATTACTAAAGTTAAACTTACTTGTTTATCATGGGAGTCAATATGACGAGGAACTTCAGAATAACAACGAGTGCTCAAACGACTGAAGCGAGCTTTATCACGAAAATTGGGGATACCCAAATAAATAGGGGCAATTGGGTTATTAGGAAGTGCATGTTTTGAGGTGCAAAGAGAAGGATAAAAATGGTGACAAATGAAAGAAGACATTGATTTATTTAAGCTTAAGTTGGTTAGAATACTAAAACATCAGTGTTGAATGTAAGAGAGGGAGGAAAGAGAGAGAGAGAGATAAGGGAATGTAGTAGGGTTCATTTGACAAACGGGGTAATCTAATTAGTGGGAGGAAGTGACAAGGAGAAGATGATGTTGTGGATCATCCTCGAAATTTGGATAAGGTTCTTGTTTTTGTTCTCCCAAAATTTCCCGAAGTGTTTTTTTTTCTTTCTTTTCATTGCTAGTAGTCACCGTTAGGGGTGCTAAAAAAATCCGACCCGACTCACCCCTCTCTATAATTAAAAACACACGCTACGAGTCACCCCTCTCTTCCACCAAAATAATGCCACATCACCCAATTTGAAATATGCATGGTGTTTAGGACAAATTTTAGAGGGGTGGTTTCTAGAAATTTGCTTAAGGTTTTTAGGGGTATTAATAGTCAATCCTGTAAGAACAATCAAAATAACCAAGAACAATAAAAATATAAAGAAATCTCAACGGTGACCCCCAACTTCTGCTACGCACTAACGGAAACCCCTTTTTTTGGATTATACAAAATGACACTACTTATCTTTTTTCTCCTAATGATGACATTAATGATGGTGTTTTAACATAAATATCATTAATAAAGTTAACTATGGTTAACTTTTTCCTCCTAAAAGTCAGACAACAGGTTATAAAAACTCTTTCTCCCTTAATTCCCCCAACTTCCTCCATTGATGTTTTCTTCGTCATCCAATTTTACGCAGCCACCATGGGAAGAGCTTAAGCAATCAAAGCTTCGCTACTTGACAGGATCTAGTCGTATCAACTAATCAAAAGTAATTACCTAAGTCCTCTAACTAAAGTAGATAGGGAAGTAGGGTCGAATCCACAGGGAAACAATGTTCTTTTACTCCTAATTAATTATTATAATCTAAATTATAGAGTAACCAATTTGTATTTGTATGGATTAAACTAATAACAAAACTAAGCAAATAATCAAAGGAATAATCAATAATAAAAGCTCTAGGGTATAGGTACACCAATAAATAATACTCTAGGGTAAAACATACGATCAATTATCAATGCATAAATTAACCAGATTATAAAGGGTTGTCGCTACGTATTATAATCACATAATCAATCTACTGGTATTAAATCTCATCTCTCGAATATCGACCTAACCATTAATAGATTAACATGCCTATTGAAACTAAGCCTAAATATCAATTCTCATCTCTCGAATCTCGAATCAATATTGCAAAACTCATACAATTAAATCTGCGCAAATTTAATTGCATAGCATTAAATCAATTAATAGGAAATTAATCAATCATTAACTATTAACAATAAACAATTACCCCTTCGTACTATTCATGGATCCCCACAACCCTAGAATTAAACTACTCACACATATTAAAATCTAAACTAAGCAAAGCAAATAAAGAAAGCATAATTAAATCAAAGCAATTAAATTATTGAAAGTAAAGAGGGAAGAAATCGTTACCAAAATTAAAGGAAATAATGAATTGGATAAATCAAAAGTGTGTAGAGAGAAAAAGTGTAGAGAGAGAAAGTAAGAGGGAGAGAGAAAGAAAAGTCGTCCGTGTCAAAGACGCCCTAAACTCACTTGACAAAAACGTATTTATACTAAACTATAATCTTAAATAAAGAAAAAGAGGAACGAAAATAAAAATCCTTAATAAAACACGCGCCCGGTCGGGCAAAGGGCCACCCGGCCGGGCGCGCCTTTTGTGTGTCCTGAAGCTTCCTCACGCCCGGCTGGGCGCGCATCCGGGCGAAACGTGCCCGGGCCTTCTCCTCTCGCCCGGTCGGGCGCGCCTCAGGGCGAGGGCACTGCCCGGTCGGGCGGATGCTTGGGCTTACTCTTCTTCGTCCTTTGGGCCTTGTTATCTTAGCCCAATTCGTCATCCTTCTTGGATCGAATTGCCCAAGCTCCAAATCTCCTCATTGAGCCCTTAATCACCGGATTGAATCATCAATTACGATCTTGGGCTTCGAAACACGATCATACAAATACGTTTCAACTCCAATGCTCGCGGTGGCTCCACTAAATGCCGGGAAATGCACCAAATCTGCAATTTCCTGTAAAATAATGCCACAACTACAAAAACACTAGAAAACGCGTATTTGTAATAAAAGTAACTCCGTAGAGCTCAAGTAAACACAATTATGACCATTAGGACGGAGAATAAATATATATAAAATAGACTTATCAAACTCCCCCAAGCCAAACCTTTGCTTGTCCCTAAGCAAAGCAATGAATAAATAAATCAGTACTTCACCCCAAAAGCAATTTAAATCAAGCACAATCGATTCAAGGCAAATCCAGCAAATATGCATCAAAGTCAACCAATCACATCCATCCAACTACTTATCCTCACTAACAATTGTCAAGTAGAGCGAACCACAAGAGTATATGGAATTCAAGACTAGTGCTCACGCACTCAACTCTCATTTATGTGGCGAGTAAAAGATGTACTCGATCATTCTCCATCCAACCCCTTTAATATGAACAATGCCCTCCAACTCACGCACTCGTGTGTTTAAAAGACATGCTCTCAACCTAATAGTCGACTCGAAATACATCAAATCATTCTTTGCATTGATAAACAACTAATTTCACATTCACACAACTCTATGCACAAAGGTCAGAAGGTCTTCAAATCTTGTAATGTAAGGCTTAGGTAAAGGGTAGGAAATATTTGGGAAAATGAGAGAGTAAAGCAATGCTTAAGGGAGCCAAATCCTAATAAAACCAAGGTCAAAATTAAATAATGACCAAATCATCTCCAACAAAACTCAACTCTACCAAAAATTCACCAAACATCCAATTATATTAAAAATACCCAACACTTACAATTTCACTCATATATACAAAATATAGCACTATAGAACTTGAGTGAACTAACAAACTTGAACTCTTTTTTTTCTTTCTGATTTTTTTCATTTTTTTTTTTCTAGAAACCTTCGATAGAACATTTGAACATCAAACAATTTTTTTTTCTTTGCTCTTTTTTCTTCTTTTATCTCACATCGGAACTTTTTCACTTTTGAACAATTTTTTCAATATATTCCAACTCACAAAAATAAGAACAACTATGCAACTTCTCAAGCCCACCCAAAACTGTGCAAATGAATATGCACACTACAAACTCCCTCACCTCACTCACTAATAGCTCCCCCAAGCCAAGCTTGGGACTAGTAACCAATGGGGAAAAATAGGCTTGTAATGTGGCTAATAAACAATAAAAGGGCACAAGTAACAACATGGGTAGCAAGAAGGGAACAAATGTATCTAAAATCATTTGAAGGCCACCTAAGAGAACAAATGCCTTCGTCCTCCTCAATGTGCATAATAATGAGTCATATAAACATTACTAAGAGTTATAAACCAATACTCAAATTCATTGACATACCAGGAACTAACACACATTCCTAACCAAATCAACTAGTCAAGCACTATATTCACAGGTAGTTGGACAAAATTGACTCATGTTAGGGCATCCAAGAAATCAAACATCAAATCATGGCTAACCCATCCACAATACTCATCATCATATACCAAGAATCAAAACAATTTTAAAAAAATTTCATGTACGGGGCACGGGGAAACATGATTTATAATTCATTGGAACGTATTTTTGGATTTTTTTATCTTTTTTTAAATCAATAAAAACTAACCTATAAAGCAATAAAACTAGACTAAACTAAACACACCAAAGAAAATAAAGAGAAAAGGGAAGAAAGAGCACTTGTATATACAAGAAATTCCCTCCAAGCCAAACCAGACAATGTCCTCATTGGCTCAAAGGGAAGAAAGTAACCCAGGCGACTACCCCTCATCATCAAACTCATAAGCTCCACCATCCCAAGCATTGCAATGCATCACCTTGGTACAATTCTGGACAAGAAAGAAACAAAATGTTAGTAAGAAAAGAGGTAAAAACAAGTCAGCTTCGCTATTTTGATCATAACTTTTTTTATACAAATGATAATTCAGTGATTCCAACTGCATTAGAAAGAAGACTTGAAGAGCTTTCCAATGACAGTTCACACGCAAAATTCCGTAAAGAAATGCAAACGTTATGGCTTTTTGAAGTTGGCCAGTTTTGCTGTCGCGATCACGCGCCCGGTCGGGCGAGCTTAGCTCTTTTTTCGACCTTTGTTCTCGCGCCCGGTCGGGCGAATTTTGGGCAAAAATCCTGTTTTCTCTCGCGCCCGTTCGGGCAAAAATGCTCGTATATGGACTTCCTCTTGCGCCCGGTCGGGCGGGTGCTCGCCTGGTCAGGCGCCCTACAGCACTTTGAGTCCGATTTTTCTCAATTTGTTCCTTTTTCTCCACTTGTTCCTCTTCAAACCCAAGCCCTACATAATTTAGAGCCCTTTCTATAGCATTCACTTCATCCCTCCATGTAGTAGCTTTTCCTGTGGAAGATGTAACACAAGATACCGCCTCCAAGGGATCTCTAACGAGAGCTTGGGGCTTATTAGAAAAATTATATATATCAACCACATCAATAATATAGCATTTTTCTTCAACATGGGGCTTTTGGGGGCATTATGTAAATTAAAAATAATATTTTCATCCCCTACACATAACGTAAGTTTACCACTTTTCACATCTATTATTGCCCCTGCAGTATAAAGGAATGGTCTACCCAATATAATTGGAATTTGCAAATCTTCCTCCATATCAAGAACAACAAAATCAATATGTATATAAAATTTACCTACTCTAACAGGTACATCCTCTAAAACACCTAAAGGATATTTAAGAGAACGATCAGCCATTTGTAGAGTAATATTGACAGCTTTTAATTTACCCATATTTAATTTGGAGCTCACAGATAATGGCATAACACTTACACTAGAACCCAAATCACATAAAGCTTTTTCAGTCATCAAATTTCCAATGTGACAAGGAATAGAATAACTACCTGGATCTTTTAGTTTAGGTGGAGATTTATTCTGTAGTATAACACTACATTCCTCTATAAAAGCAACTGTCTCTACCTCACTAATAGATCTTTTTCTGGTCAAGATCTCTTTCATAAATTTAGAGTATGCAGGAACTTGAGTAATTAATTTTGTAAAAGGAACTGTTACCTGCAAATTCTTGACAACCTCCAGAAACTTACCAAATTGCTTATCCATCTTACTCTTAAGATGTCTATTTGGGAATGGTAGTTTGATAACTAGTTTCTGTACATCTCCACTCTTGTCTTGATTTTTATCCTTCTTTGGAGTTACACCCTGCAATGTATCATCAGAAATGCTAGTTTTACTCTGGAGCCCAGCAGGGCTAGTAACAACAATATTTGGTATAACAGAATCATGATTAGCAATTTTTGTAATTATAGGTTCATCATCTTTGGGCATAAGAGGCCCATCGTAATTTGAACCACTTCTCAGCGTAATTGCATTCACGTGATCTGTAGGTTGCACCGGCTGCGATGGTAGGGCTCCCTGCTGGCGAGTTTGTAGAGCAGAGGAAAGTTGCGCAATTTGATTGTCTACGATTTTATTATGTGCTAAAAGTGAATCAATTTGTGCATCCCTACTCTGCATGTGTTTTTGCATACTTGCTAACATAGTTCTAATTTCGGACAAGGCAGGGTCAGTGGGTGGAGGTGGATTTTGTGGTTGGCCCCTTTGGTTGGGAGGTTGATAATATTGTTGCTGTGTTTGTTGTGGTGCTTGTTGTTGTGATTGTTGTGGAGGTAGAGGGTTTAGCACATTGGTACTCCGGTAGGAAAGATTTGGATGGTCTCGGAAGCCAGAATTATAAGTGTTGGAGTATGGGTTATTTTGCCTATAGGTTTGGAAGGCATTAACTTGCTCCATGGAACTCCTACAATCTTGTTCCCAATGACCTACAATTCCACAATTTTCACAAAAAACATCATTAATATTATTATTAACAGCCGAAACATTAGCTACGGAAGATGAATTAGAATTATTAATATTGTCTATTTTCTGGCTAATAGCAGTCAATTGTGCTTGCAAAAAGGATATAGAATCAACTTGGTGCTTTCCCTTATTTGCAAATCCTCTAGGATTCCTATATTGGGAATTATGAATAGCCATCTCTTCAACAACATTACTCGCTATATTCACATCTAAGTTCATAAATCTGCCGTTAGTTGCAGAGTCCAGAATCATTCTTGAATTATATCCAATCCCATTGTAGAATGCTTGGATTATCTGCCACTATGCTAGCCCATGATGAGGGCATTATCTCTGCAAGTCCTTGAATCTTTCCCAAGCTTCATATAATGACTCATCCGCTTCTTGGGAAAAATTTAGGATCTTACTCCTTAACAAAGCTGTTCTCTCTGCAAGATAGTATTTGTTATAAAAATTCAAAACAAGAGTTTCCTAGTCAATAATACCAAGTGCAGTTCTATTTAGTCCATTATACCATAATTTAGCTTTGCCACATAAAGAGAAAGGAAAAAGAATCTCCCTGATTTGGTCCTGCGTGACCCCAGCTTGCCTAATAGTATTGCAATATTGACAGAAATCTAAAATATGAAGATTTGGATCTTCCCCCTTAGCTCCGCTAAATTGCTTCCTTTCGATCATAGTAATAAACTGGGGTTTGATTTCAAAGTGTACTCCTTCGAGATCAGGAGGAGAAATAAGATGTGGGAAGTCTATCAGGGTCGGCTGCGAATAATCACTGAGCTTGCGGAGTGGTAGATTCGCCATCTCTGCTTCTAGTTCTGATTGAACCTCTGTATCACTAGAATCAGATGGTGGTTCCAAAGGTATAGTACCCTCGGAAGTAGCTCGTACCTATCTAAAAAGATTCTTTTTTTTATGAAAAGAACGTTCAATTTCAGGGTCAAACGGAATGTAACCATGCGTGCTAGCTGTGCTAGGCATCCTGTGCACCATGCGTGCTGAGCCTCGCATAGCAGCAGCCTAGTGCTTCGCAGCATCGCAAGCAACACGCATAGCCAGCAGCGTGCTAGGCATGTTGGGCTATGCGTGTGTGCTAGCAAGCAGCAGCACGCTGTGCCTCGCATAGCAGCAACGCCCAGCATGCGTGGCTCGCTAGCAGCATGCATGCACTGGCTAACTGCGACTGGCTGTGCGAGTGTGCTGGCTGGTTGGCCAGGCTGCCCTGCCTTGGTGCTAGGCGCCAGCTGGCAGCCTTGGCAGCCAAGGCAGGCTGCCATCCAGCCACTTGAGGGGAGGGCCGGTTTTTCTTGTGGGGACCAAGGGTTGGAGCTTTGCCTTGGGGAGCAAGGCTATGGTCCCCCCCTGGAAATGGTCCTCACCTAATCTCTCATCCTCCTTGTGCCACTTGTAACTTATTGATTGAATTGTAATTTTATTTTTGTTTTGATTAAAATAAAATGGAAAAATTGCGAATCTCCCACATTGATTGTGAATGGAAAATCAAGGTTCATTTCCCTATAAATACCAAGGTTTTGGAATTTGGGAAGAACACTTGAATGGAGCTAAAAAGGCATCTCCTTAGAAAAGTGAGAAAACTTTAAGTTCGTAAAACTCTAGTTTTTATTGGTCGGGTCCTGACTAACCTTCGGGACTTGGACCGTTCGGGTTGGGTTCGTGGGTACGAGCCATCAGAGACCTTCGCATTTGCAGGTTTCAAGTTTTGAAGTAAGAGCTCAGGATTCGAGCGAAGCACGGGCCAAAGGTATGAATGTCTTTTCCGTCTCTCTCTTAATTGTTGTTTAATTTGTGATTACATGCTTAGTTGCCTTATTTATTGGGCGGATCTTGGGCGGGTTTCTCTTCCGCGTAGAGTCGGAATCTACGAAACCCAACAGCGGTATCGAAGCCGCGCGCACTTTAAATATTGTGACTAATAATTGATTAAGGTGATTTAAAATGGATTTAATTTCTGGTTGTGCTTTCTAATTGGATTAGAAGCTCATTCAATTAGTTTAAATCTCGTATTTTTTCTAATTTTTGCTGACGAACCCAGATTTCGACTCAAACATAGTGATTTTTGGGTGGAATCGATGTTCTAAATCGTTTCTGTTCCTTTTAGGGCTGTCCAGAAGCCAAAATCCACCCAGAAATATGTTTTTCGAGGGTTTTTTCGTTTATGACGAAAAACTTTAAATCTTTTAACCTTGATTAATTATTGCATGTTTAAGGTAGATTAAATGTATGGTTGTATCCTTAATCTACTGCAATTATAAACCTCATTAAGCATGTTTATGAAGTTATAATTGGTGCTTAATTTGGTGTGTTCATTTTTCACATAAACTTGAATTTTTCACATTGTTGCAAATAAATTCCTTCAAGTGTGAATGTTTATGGTGATCTTGCAATTTTGAAGCCCCTAAAATTTCAAAGATCGAATCTTTAATTGTTTATTTGGTTGGAACTTTGATTGCTAAATTCCATGTTGAGCTAATTTTGGATTTAATCATTTTTGTGTTGATTAAAGTCTTTAAAGTTCTAAACTTCTGATTAAATTTTGATTAATCTTCATATTGGAAGATGTAATTTTTCAATTTTACACAAGTTATTGTTGGGAAATTTTTCATTGGATGAAAGGGTTTAATTTTCCAACCCCTTTAATTTTGTCAAATCTCATTATTAATTTACATTTGATTAAATTAATTATGAGAGTAGCCCTTGAATTTTGAAGCATCAAAATAGACCTAAATTGATTTAAAGAATGGTTCTTGAATAATTTAGGCTTGTGCACTATTTAAATTGAATTTAATTAAGTTGGACTTATTTTAATTTTTCATTTTGCTCTAAATTGATTCTAAAATAAATTTAGAATTAATTTTATGTCACACGTATATCGGGATTAAAATCCCGAAAAAATAGCATGCAAATCGAGGTAAAATCACCCAAACGTTACCAAGGCTAGCCAGGCTGCTCACGCAGCCCACATGTGGCTGCCTTGGTGCGCATAGTGGTGCTCCCACCTCGAAGCGTTGCGGCTGTGTGGCAGGGCTAGGAGTGCGCAAGGGACATGCTTGTGGCTTGTGGAGCGTGGCTGCTAGGATGCTCGCAATGCTGCTCGGCAGTGTTTCGGTGTTTTTTGATGTCCTTCGGGAGAGTTACAATTCCAAGACTGACCTTTGGACGTCTGTACCTACAAAACAACGGAGACTCCGGTGGGTGGGAGCTCTGCCTTCGACGATCAATTTAGAACGTGTATGAGGAATAAAGTGCGGAAATTAAAGGGTCTCTCTCGGATTCCAAGAGAGAATCTGCAATGTGTAATTGCTCAGTTCGAGGTGTCAGATGTCTGACTTTCTCTGATGGAGAGTTAATGGGTATTGAATATTTCTGAATAGATGTTCCTCAGAGGGAAACATCTCCCTTTTATAGGGTATTAGAAAACGTGCCTAATACTAGGTTTCAGTAAACCTAGGGCTGATTGGGCTTTGCCTGGAACTTTGGGCCATAGGAGGCCACTTGCTCAGTTGGCAATTCTACCTGCCACGTGTCGTGACCTGATTGGTCCACCTTGGACCTCTCACGAGGTGACACGTGGCGGAATCTGGTTGGTCCACGTGGATGACACCTGGTAGGATATCTTTGGTCCACGTGGCGGGGAAAAATCCCCTAATCATTTGCCCCTCACAGGGGTGACGTGGCATGCCACGTGGCGCCTGTGACATGTGTCACGCCATAATTGGAGAACGGTTTTTACCCTCTTTTTTTTTCACTGTCTCTTGGAATTCACCTCCCTATAAATAGGGGATGTCCAAATCATTTGATGGACATTTCCAAAAAATTTCCAAAGAGAACTTTTTTTTTTTTTTTTTTTTTTTTTTTTTTTTTTCTGAGAGAGAACAACCGATTGCATCAGACCGCCTGCTTTATAGACCGCCTGCTCCTACAATCGCTTTGGACTTTTGAGTACCTTCATCTTCATTTAGTAAAGGTAATCGTCTGTTCCTTTTTATTTTTTCATACTTTGTTTTTCTTTTTGAAAATGGTTTCCTAAAAGCACACGGCACGGCCTAGGTTAGTGATCAGCCGATCACCGGGGACGGCTAAATCTAGAACTAGGAGTGTCGACTGCCCCTTGCTGGATCACCTTTTGCGAACTGCCCCAAGTCCGACTGTCTATGTGACTGTGTAGGACGCCATGGCCAGAACTAAAAGAACAACAAGGGTGAGCAATTCAGACGGCTCCTATTTCCATGCGCTTGTCAGCGAGTTGTCTGACGTACCGCCTACCCCAAGTACCCCTAGTGATTCCATTTTAGACGAATTAGGGGAAGAGGTTGAAAATGCTATGTCAGTGCTTGTCGATCTTGCAAACTTGGCGGACTCTTCATCCGAGAGCTCAGATAGCGACTCTGAGCCAAGTACTTAAAATAGAGTCTCGGATGAATCTGAAGAGAGGAACTCTCGGCTAGAGACTACGCGAGAGTCCCTTTCAGTAGACCTGGGCCCAAGTTGGGCGGAGCCGTCTGCTTCTAACATAGAACAATACACCGCCTACATTCATCATGTCCCAAAGGGCAGGCGGAAGGTGATGGCTGAAAAAATGGAGAGCTTTAGAGATGAACATGTCATGGGACATGGGTATGTAATCTTCCTGCCGGATGTCGAGGACACGGTAGTTTGGCCCGAGAAGTCCAGCTACGAGGACGCCTGTTTTGGCTGCTATGAGGCGGCAATTAAGGCTGGCCTGAGATTTCCTCTACATCCGGCTGTAGAGAGGATTTTGGACAGATACCAACTAGGTGTCTGGCAACTAGCCCTAACTCTTGGTTCAACATCTTGGGCTATGTTGCCGGCTGTGAGATGCATGAGGTAGAACCAAGCTTTGAGGCATTCACCCATATGAACTACCTCAGCCGGACCCTAAAGATAAGCTGGATTGGCTGGTATCAGCTGTCTAGCCACAAAGACTATCTGATGACTGTGGGGAAGGAGAATAAGTGGAAAGATTGGAGGAACACTTTCTACATCATCTCCATCCCTGACACAGTTAGGAACAAAAAATTTAACAGGTGGAACAGAAACCCACCTTTCCTAACAGGCGGTTTTAAGCTACTGCCTGTTCCCCGTAAAGCCAAAGAGGAGATCCTTGACAGAGGACTCTTCAAAGTTGTCATTCAGGCAAACCCCAAGACTAGGGCGAGGGAATTCATTCCTCAAAACTATGTTCCCAAGTATAAGTGGTTATACGATGGGACATATCTGGCCGCCTGTGGCCTAAGTGATGAGATGCCGAGAGGTAGCTGACCGCCTGTTTACATGTTTTGTGAAACTTGTTTTGCTTTGTATCGAACTAACTCCTTGACTCATCTTTTGCAGACAAAGCCATGGAGAAACTCTCAGCCTCCAAAAAAGCCGCTGCTCAGTACCGCTCGGCCATCCTTGGCAAGCGGCCCGCTGAAGAGTCGCCTGTTGTCCAGGCGTCAAAGGTGAACTTTGAATCTGAACAGCTTTCATTTAGTTTTTCTTCCGCCTGTTTTTTTTACTTATTGTTGTCATTTTGTAGGGTACTCCAGCAAAGCCTTTCTCCTTCACCCAGCCGGCTCCTAAGGTTAGGAAACAATCAGCTGGTGACGTGACGACTCTTGGGAGAACCAAGAAGCACATGGCCTCAAGGCCAGGAGGCCATGTACCCCCAAAATCTCTAGCCATCCCAGGCGGCAGTCGGCAAGGGAAGGAGAAGGAGAAAGAGGCGGCCACTGAAGGTATCAAGGACTTGTGTCCCTACCCTTACCACTGAAGGCCTAGCACTTCTGAGAGCAGTCGGTCTATTGGCTGCATTTGCACCAAGTACTTACAGGGTATTGATTGTGCAAATGCCCCTCAAAGGCCGGATCTGGTTCAGATGGCTAGGTCTATGCCGAAGGCCATCCCTGTGGAGGACAGGAAGTCTGTTAAGGGACTTGGCACCCTTAACCTTGGGGCCATCCTGGCTATCCTAACCGAGGTATACTTAGTAATTTTTCCTTTGTTTAAATAAATGCCTAGCGCCTGTCACTAACGACTGTTTTTTGGCCGAGTGCAGGCAATGCTGCGAGTGTATGGTCTCCGCAAGCCCCTGAATGAAAAGAACAAAGAGGTAAAGGCTGCGAAGGCCCGGACCGCCTCTGATTATGACAAAGCTATGTTCCAGATTGCTCAAAACGAAATTCTGACCACTGACATACTGTATTATCAAGCGTCTGCCAATTTGCAGGTCAAATCGGATTTAAAGGCGGCCAAAAAAAGGATCTCTGAGCTAGAGAAGTCTATCTCAGACCTCAAGGTTAAGCTCGGGCCTCTAAAGGAGGCGGACAAAGAGGCAGAGGGACTTCGCAGCTGGGTGGAGAAGCTGAAGCAGAAGCCGGCCAACCAGGAGACCTTGCTTGCCCAAAAATACACTTCCCAGGCCAACGAAGAGAAATAGGCGCTGGTCAAGAACATGATGGAGGACAACAACTTCATCATGGAGATAACTTAGGTGGATCTCTTCCCAGGGACTAACTATGACAGCTGGAGGAATCAATTCGCCACCAGCACCCAAGAGTACAATGACAACATCATGGGGCAAGACCATGATGCAGAAAAGGAGGGTGGTGAGTCGTCTGATTCCACCTCTAGGGAGTTAAACCAGGAGGAGGAGGAGGAGGCGGATGTCGAGAAAAAGGAGGAGCCGACTGCTGATCAGAAGGATGCGGCTCCTGAATCTGAGAAGCCGCCTCCAGAAGCTTAAAGTCTTTTTCCTTAGCCTGCGTGCCACTTTGTATATCATTATCCACTAAGGGTTCGGGGTTTATTGACAATTTCACATTTTTAACATTTCTAGTCGGTTATCTGGCACTATTTATATTAATTATCTGGCTGTTTTTTGCCGGTATTCTTCAATTTTCATGAATTTTTTGAATTTTTGCTTTTCATGAATTTTGCTAAGTGTATGTGGCTTGCCTCTTGCTGTCATGAATGCATTATATACCGACTGTTCTTGCCCCTGGGCGACTGGTGCCTGGTTTTCAAAGGTGAGTTGATTGACTTAGAATTTTTGATACTTTTTCAGTATTACTAATTCTAGGTCAATGTCAATCAATCACTGTGGTGATTGACCCAAACTAGGCGGACAGTCGACCATTGCCCAGGTGAACACCTAGCATAACTTGGCTCTCGGTCTTAATATAGTTCTTGACGAACCTTTGCTTTGTACTTAGTTTATTTTATTGACTATAAGTAGTCCGTCTGTTTGGTGCTTGTATAGAACAGGCGCTAATCTGGACGTTTTTAATCAAGGTAGCTTCATGGTGCTAGCAAAAATAGAAACAGTGGCCGAAGGCCGTTTGTTTGCCAAAAAACAGGCGGTTTCATTCGTACCTTTTAGATTCCAAATGTAGATGGTTGAGTGACTATGAACTTTTTAGGTTGATCAATCTATGTCACTTGTACTTGAGTAATCAAAAGAAATAGTCGGCTGTGGCCGCCTGTTGTGTTTGTAACTTAGAGGAATAGTGGCCGAATACCGTCTGTTTTCCAAAAAACATGCGGCTTGGTTCGCACCGTTTAAGTTCCATCTTAAGTTTGCTAGAGTGACCATAATCAATTTGCCATTTTGATTTGAGTAAGTAGAAGAAATAGGCGGCTTTGGCCGCATGGTTCCTCATATGAACTGCAATGTACTAAGTTTGGTACTTAGTTTATTTTGTTGGACGTTAGCTGGCCGTCTGCTATTGTGGCTGCATAGAAGCAGGCGTCAAACGAGATGTCCAACCGAAGTAGCTACGCCTGTTAGGTTACAGGTGGTAGCTTTAGTATAGTCCATCTAGTAAGAATAGAGGTCGAGTACCTCTGTTTGCCAAAAAACAAGCGGCTTTCTCATACCTTTTAGGTTCCGTACTAGGTTGGTTGAGTGACTTATGAGTTAACCTTGGGGTTAATCAATCTCTGTTACTTTTGTTTGAGTAGTAGAAGAATCAGGCAGCTTAGGCCAGATGACCTCCTTTATTCGCCAAGTTTTACTTAGCTATTTACTCAAATTGCACCGTCTGCATTTATACCAAGTAATGACAGGCGGTTTCTTACTCGGATTTTAACTGTCTACCGCTTGTTCGGGGAGCGCTACGTTTATCTTTGTCTCAGGTCAAACGGCTATGAGGTTGTCAAGTGGACACTCGGTTGGGCTGTTTGTTTTAGGTTTATAGAGCAATGTGCCACCCAAATGGGAGATGCTCTCTACGACGAAATCACCCGGATGGATGTCGCCGAACGCCTGCTCAAGTTTTGGGACAAAAGTATTAGTTTAATTTTAAAAAGATCATTCGGCCATGGGCCTTAGGTTGATCATCCAGCTTATGGCCTCATTAGATTGTTAAAAAAAGAACAGATTGCTAAGTAAACAAATATGGCCGACTGTGTTCTGCACAGGCGGCTTGCCCTACTGAGGAGACTTGCACAATAATTGAAATAAATTGCAAACTTTATTGATATGTATACAAATAATTTAAAAATCTCAGAAGTAGTACTTTTTTAAGTTGTCTACATTCCATGTTCTGGCTAGCTGCCTGCCGTCTGGTGTTTCCAAGCGGTAGGTACCGCCTCTAACTTCTTCATAGATTCAGTAGGGGCCATCCCAGATAGGAGTCAGCTTTCCCTGCTCGTTGGCCCTACTAACTATTTCTATATTTTGTAACACAAAGTCCCCTACTTTTAGGGGCCGCTTGTGCACCCTCTTATTGTAAGCTCACGTCATTCTCAGACAATAGATCTCATGGCGCAAGGCTACATTGCCCATGCGTTCTGGAAGTGAATCTAATGCTAGTCGCATGGCTTCCCAGTTGGCCTCTTCATCATAAACAATGACTCGAAGAGTCGGCTCATAGCGCTCAATAGGCAGAACAACCTCTACCCCATATACCATGAGAAATGGCGTTTTACCAGTCGCCCCTTTTTCAGTCGTCCTGATGGCCCACAAAACATGCGGTAGCTCGTCAGCCTATAGGCCGCCGGCTCTTTCTATTTTCTTTTTGATGCCATCAGAGATTAACTTGTTGAATGCTTCAACCTGACCATTTGCTTGGGGGCAGCCAACTGATGAAAAACAATGAGAGATCCCTTGGTCTCCCAACCAGTTCTTGAGAGCAGGCGTCTCGAATTGAGGTCCATTGTCAAAAACCATAGACATGGGTACCCCATACTGAGTGATGACATTTCTCCAAATTAAGGAGATGACATCTTAAGTTTTGATGCCTTTGACTGCCTCTGCCTCTACCCACTTGGTGAAGTAGTCAACTGCTACCAAAATATATCTCCGTTCGCTTGTAGCAGGCGTATAGGGACCCAGAATGTCCATGCCCCATTTGGCGAACGATACTAGGCTATGAATAACCATCAGGTCAGTGGCCAGACGATGGATGAGTTAGCCAAACCTTTAGCACTTGTCACATTTTTTAACCATCTCCATGGCGTCTGCTTCAAGGGTAGGTCAGAAGTAGCCTTGCCGCTTGACTCTCTTTGCTAGGGTCCTGCCGCCTATATGGGAGGCACAGAACCCTGAATGCAAATCTTTTAGGACCTCTCGGCCCTTCTCTGGGGTAAAACACTTCAAAAGAGGTTATAGATAACCTTTGTTGAAAAGTTCCCCTTTGTGAATCTCAAAGTTAGACGCACACTTTTTCATTACAATCATCTCTAGGTAAGTATCCGGCAAGGTGTCGTCTGTTAAGTATGCCCGGATGCCATCCATCCAGGTTGAGCTTTAATCAAGGACTCCAATAGGTTCCTCCTCAATGCTCCTTTTTTCCATCACTTCCCAGAAAACAGATCTTGGTGTGTCACAGGAGGCGGATGATGCCAATTTGGAGAGGGCATCCGCCTGGTTATTCTCGGACCTGGGCACTTGAATTAGGTGAAATTCTTCAAGTGTCCCGACCTCTTCTTTAACCGCTTGTAGATACTTGATCATATCCGGATGTGTGGCTTCATAATCACCATGATCTTTGCCCCGGCCGCCTTGCACATACGGAAGTCGGCTAGTAGGGCTTCATATTTAGCCTCATTGTTTGAGGCTTGGAACTTGAAACGTAGTGCATACTCATACTTGTCTCCCTAAGGAGACTAACATATGACGCCTGCACCACAACCATTCATTGTGGAGCTCCCGTCCACATATACCTTCCAAACTTGGTAAGGATTTTCTCGATCAGCCGGCCTAGTCATTTCAACAATGAAGTCGGCAAGTGCCTGCCCCTTCACTGCTTTCCTTGGCTCAAAAGTAATTTCTAGGCTTTGCATTTCAATTGCCCACTTGATCATTCAGCCGGATGATTTCATGGTTGTCAGTGGCCGCTTGATCGGCTGGTCAGTGTAGACCATGACTGGATGTGCCAAGAAGTAAGGTTTCAGCTTCTTGACAGCCATGAAGAGGGCCAAGCCAAAATTTTCAACCATGGGGTACCGTAACTCAGCATTCTTTAGGACATGGCTGATGAAATAAAAAGGGAGCTAGCAGCCGTCTCTTTCAGCAAGGAGAACGACACTGAAAGCATGATCAGAGACAACCAAATACATGTATAACACTTCCTTTGACAGAGGACTGACGAGCCTAGGTAAAGAGTGTAAGTGTTCCTTCAACTTTTGGAAGGCCGCCTCTACATCTGTCCCCCATTCAAACATAGTCTTCTTCTTGATTGCTTGGAGGAAATAGAGGCACTTGTCGCCTGACCGACTAAGAAATCTCCCCAATGCCGCCAGACAACCTGTTAATTTTTTAACTTCTTTTACAGTGCAAGGCGACTGTATATATGACCGCCTGTATTTTTCCGGATTGACCTCTATCCCCCTTTGATCAATCAGAAATCCGAGGAACTTCCCAGATTCAACACCAAAAACACATTTCTTGGGATTTAGCATGACCAGGTGCCGCCTGAGTGTGGCGAATGTTTCTCGGAGATCTGTAAGATGGTTCATCTGGTGTTTGGATTTAATAATCATATCATCAATATATGCCTCCACATTCCTTCCTATTTGGTTAATGAAGATTGTATTAATCATTCTTTGGAAGGTAGCAGGCGCATTCTTCAAACCAAACGGCATCACGGTATAGCAGAATAACCCTTGATCAGTGACGAATACCGTCTTTTCTTGATCTTTCTTCCATAGGGGTATTTGGTGAAAGCCTGAATATGCATCCATGAAGCTCATCAAGGCATGGCCGGCTGTAGAGTCGACCAGACTGTCGATCTTTGGGATAGGATAACTATCCTTCGGACATTCCTTGTTCAAGTCTGTGTAGTCTACACACATGAGCCAGGTTCCATTTAGCTTTTTTACCAGCACAACATTGGCAACCCAATCAGGGAAGTAGCATTGCCGAATGAAACCAGTATCTAACAATTTTTTCACTTCGGCGGCTGCTGCCTGGCTTCTTTCTTCACCATGGTTCCTCTTCTTTTGCCTTACCGGCTTCTTTTTAGGATCCACAGCAAGGTTGTGGACGACTAGATCTGGGCTGATGCCTGGCATCTCGTCCCCTTCAAAGGCAAAGATGTCTTTGAATTCTATCAGCAAGTGGTGCAAGTCTGCACCAAGTTCAGCAAAAACAGTCGTCTCGACCTTAACAGTCCGGTCGGGACAAGGGTCATCTAGGACGATGTTTATGTGTTCACCAGCCGGCTGGGGACGGAGTTCATCTGGCCTTTGACCGATCAGTGATTTCTATTGCCTGTCTTTTTGTCTGTCTATTGTCTTTTGGTTGGCCTTTCTCTTCTTGCCGGTTGCTGTTGCAGTAGGTGCGGCTTTCTTGACTTGTTCAAGGTCAGTAGTTTCTCCACTGCGGCCGGCTGCGACCACGGTGGGCTTGACATCAGAGAGGTAGCACTCCTTGGCCATCTTTTGGTCTCCCCATAGGGAGCCGGCTGTTCCATCATCCCTCTCAAACTCGAGAAGCATGAGAGAAGGGATGATAACAGCTTTGGATTCATTTAGGGTAGGGCGCCCCAAAATCATGTTGTAGGCATTTCGTTCTTCAACAACTAAGAACCGGACCACCATGTGGCGTCTCTCCCTTTTCTCGCCAAGACGAATGGGTAGGTCTATTCGACCTACTGGATGTACCACACCACCCCCAAATCCTACTAAGGGATGAGAGACCTGGTGCATACTCTTGGGCTTGTACCTGAGCTTGGCCAGGCACTTGTGACTGATGAGATCATATAAACTCCCAGTGTCAATGAGGATCCGGCCAACCCTTTGCTTGGCCACTTTGCATTCGATGACAATAGGATCATCATGCGGCCTCTTGATTTGTCCTTGTCGTCCTCAGTAATAACGACTTTGGGGAAGTAGTACTTGGACGCCCGTCCCTCGTCGACTGAGTTAACATCGAGGCGCCTGACATAGTCTTTATTGCCCCGGACGGTAGGGCTGCCTCCAACGAAGCCGCCTGCTATTGTATAGATCGGAGTTTCATCCGTATCCGAGCTATTAGCAGAGTGGGGCTTCTTCTTGGACGACTGTCCAGGGTTAGTTTGCAAGGTAACCTTGGAGCTCAAGATATAAGACTTAAGGAATCCTTTATCATCCAGACGGTTCAACAATCGCTTGAGGCTATAACATTCGTTGGTGTCGTGGCCAATATCCTCATGGCAATGGCAGTATTTGTTTTTGTTCCGATTTTTGGCAGAACCCTTCATAGGAGCCGGCTTGTCAATAGAGACCTAGTCCTTAATCTCCATGAGGATGGAGTAGCAGTCCTTATTGAATTCGTACTTTGGGGAGTACGTCTTCACTTCTCTCTTTTTCTTCTGGGATGGCTGTTCAAAGGATTCAGCCACCCAGACTTGTTTTCTTTTCTTTTCTTCTTTCTTAGCTGGCTTTGATGGCCGACTCTCTTTTTTGTCGGACCTCTTTGAGTCCGACTGCTTACTGATGTTGCAGAGCTCGGTTGCCTATATATTGACGTCCGCCTCCATCAGTGCCTCTTGGAGGGTAGCCACCCTCTTTCTGACGAGGTCGAACTTGAAGGCCGACCCGTCCTTCAGACCTTTGAAAAAGTCAATGTAAGCTACCTCATCAGACAGCCCTTGAATCTGAATTTTCATCAGATTGAAGCGCCTGATATATGAGCGCATCCCCTCCTTCTGATCTCCCTGCTATATAGATCCCAAGTCAAGACTTGTCTTCTTTGCAGGGATATTCATTGAGAATTTTGACGCGAACAAGTATGCCAGCGTATTAAAGTTATTGATGTATCCGGCTGGCAGGTTACCAAACCATTGCTGGGAGACGCCCTTTAATGTGGTCGGGAAGCATCTACACCAAGTAGCATCATCCAACCCTTGTAGATACATAAGCTTGGTGTATGCCATCAAGTGGTCTTCTGGGTTGGAGGTACCATCATAAGTGCCTACCAACACATTCTTCACCTTGGCCGGCTGTGCGGCCTCAGTTATTTCCTTGGAGAAAGCTGAAGGCTGTTCCCCAAGTTTTAGCAGTCGGAGCTGCCAATCCAAAGGCTGGATATTGGATACCGCCTGCCCCCCGAAGAGGATAGGCTGCATATAAGGTTGTCCATACAACATGTATGGCTGTTGAGGCACATACGGGGCCGCTTGGAACATCTGAGGACTAGAATGGGCGGACAAGCCGCCTGTCTGGTCTTCTTGTTTCGATTGAGAATACCTCAGTGAGGCATTTTGAAAACTGTCATTGAACTTCGACGTTGAGGCCGACTCTGACAATTGCATATTCTTCTTATGCTAGATTATCATCCGAGCATCGGAATATGTTTTCTTAGAACCGTCCGGCTGTACATGCCGGATGGCCTTCCTCTGCCCTGGCTCAGGGAAACGCTGTCCATCTAGGTTTATCAAAGGCTTCAGTCCCTCCCTTGGTTTAGGGTAAGGAATGGCCTCTCGATCTTTGACCGGATTTTTCCTCCCAGAATAAGAGGGTTTCTTGGTAGACTTTTCCTTGGTAGGGACAACCGTCCGTTTTTTAATAAGATCTTTTATCTCCCCTTTGAAACTTTTCATGAGGGTCATGAGCTCGTTTCTAGTGATGGGGGTGGATCCTTCGGCCGTCTAAGGCTGACCTGTCAGCTGGCCGACTGTTTCACTGGGGCCTGCCTGGTCAGTGTTCCATTCCCTCCTTTCGGTGGGTCGGATATGGCGTGTCCTAAGGGACCCGTCAGGGTCGTATGGGTGGCGACTTCATAGTCGTCATCCGTATCTTGGTCTCAGAAGACTTGCACGTCGGCCGTAGGCCGTTTCTCATTAAGAGGTGGTACAGGTTCTTGTGAAGTCATCTTTGAAGTACTCTCCCCACAGATGGCGCCAAATGTTTTGGGGTTTTTTGATGTCCTTCGGGAGAGTTACAATTCCAAGACTGACCTCTGGACGCCTGTACCTGCAAAATAATGGAGACTCCGGTGGGTGGGAGCTCCGCCTCTAACAATCAAGTTAGAACGTGTATGAGGAGTAAAGTGCGGAAAATAAAGGGTCTCTCTCAGATTCCAAGAGAGAATCTGCAATGTGTAATTGCTCAGTTCGAGTTGTCAGATATCTGACTTTCTTTGATGGAGAGTTAATGTAAATTGAATATTTCTAAATAGATGTTCCTCAGAGGGAAACATCTCCCTTTTATAGGGTATTGGAAAACGTGCCCAATACTATGTTTCAGTAAACCTAGGGCTGATTGGGCTTTGCTTTGAACTTTGGGCCGTAGGAGGCCACTTACTTAGTTAGCAATTCTGCCTGCCACGTGTCGTGACGTGTTGGTCCACCTTGGACCTCTCACGAGGTGACACGTGGCGGACTCTGATTGGTCCACGTGGATAACACGTGGCAGGATATCATTGGTCCACGTGGTAGGGAAAAATCCCTTAATCAGGCAGCAAGGCAACGAGCCCCAAGCAGGCCCAGCCATACCTACCAGCACGCATGCTAGCATGCGTAGCATGTTGCGATGCATGCTTGTGCTAGCAGGCACAACAATGCCTTGCTAGGCATGCTGCCTGCGCCCAAGCAACCCCCCATCCGTAGCTTTGGTGCTTGAGTAGGCTGATTTTTTCGATACGTGGGCTATGTGTTTTGCAAATTTTAAAATTTTGTCGTTTAAATTTTACTTAATTATTTTACGAGGCTAGGCCTCGGTTTTTCCGGCTTTTGCAAAATTTTTAATTTTGACAAATTTTGGGTTAACCGAATTTCAAATTAAGAACAATAGTTGTTCATTTTATTTCGATAGTGTTTTATATGGTAAGGCATATTCAGAAAATGGTCTTTATGTGCTTTCTCTAGACAAACAAGTTTATAACATTAATGATACTGCCAAAAGGGCTAAGACCACCGAGTCGAATCAAACCTATTTGTGGCATTTTCATCTTGGTCACATTAACGTCAAACGCATCAAGAAACTTCTTCAAGAAGGTGGTCTTGAGTCATTCGACTTGGAGTCGTTTGAAAATTCCGAAGGATGTCTGTTAGGCAAGATGATAAAGCAGCCATTCTCCAAGTTGGGAGAAAGGGCAAGTGACTTATTGGGTCTAATACATACGGCTGTATGTGGACAAATGAGTACACCCGCAAGGCAAGTTATTGATATTTCATTACCTTCACCGATGACTATAGTAGATATGGCTATATCTACCTTATGTCGAACAAATCTGAATTTTTTGAGAAATTCAAAGAATTTCAGAGCGAAGTTGAAAATCAACTTGGCAAGAAAATAAAAGCACTTTGATTGGATCGAGGTGGCGAGTATTTGAGCCATAAATTCGATGATCACTTGAAAGAAAATGGTATTTTGGTATTCTTTCAGAGTTGACACCTCTCGGAACTCCACAATGGAACGAAGTATCCGAACGGAGGAATAGAACCTTGTTAGACATGGTTCGATCAATGATGGGTCTTAGTGAACTTCTTACCTCTTTCTAGGGACACGCACTTCTAACTGTGGCTCTAACATTGAAACGTGCTCCGTCAAAAGTTGTCGAAAAGACTTCATATGAATTATGGACGAAGAAACCTCCGAGGTTGTCTTTTCTTAAGATTTGGGGTTGTGAAGCATATGTCAAGAGATTAATTTCTGACAAACACTACTAGAAATAGGCCGATTTCAGACGGACAGTTTCCGACGGACAGGTATTTCCGTCGGAAAAATCAGAAATTTCGGCGGATTTTAATTTCGTAGGAAATCTGTCGGAAATTTCTGACGGATATTATTTCTGTCGGAATATATGGGCTTTCCGACGGAATATTCCGCCGAAATATTAAATTTTCGATGGAAATAAAATCCGTCGGAAAGTCCATATATTCCGAAGGAAATAAAATCCGTCGGAAATTTCCGACGGAATATTCCGTCGGAATATAATGATATAAAAAAAAAAAACCCTAACATTAACCACTGTTTCTCTTTCTCTTTCTCTAGCCACCTATTCTTTCTCTCTCCTCCTCCTCCTCCTTCTCTTCCTACTCTTTCTCTACTCTTTTTCTCACCTCCTCCTCCTTCTCTTCCTACTCTTTCTCTCTCCTCCTCCTCCGTCTCTTCTTTCTTCTCTTTCCTCTTCTCTCTCTGGTCTTCTTCTCCTTCTCTTGCCCTCCCTCATCTGATTTTCTCGGTCTTCTTCTCATTTTCTTGTCTTTTTCCTCTTCTCTCTCCGTTCACCACCAACATCAAGCCAACAACCACAACCACCATCTACCGCAACAAACCAGGGCAACAACAACCACCGTCGCGAGCCACCAGTCTCAAGGTTTTTTTTTTTTAGATCTTGTAATTTAGGTTTAGTGTAGATCTAGTCAATTTTGTATGGAATTGTAATATTAGTTTATAAAAATTATGATAAAATTGTATATTTATTTATTTCTTTTAATTTTTGTTGGTGAATTATCGTTTTTGTTAAATGTTTTTAATGAAATTCTGATTAATATGTAGATCTGGTTTTGATTTTTTTTTGTGGTATAATTTTATTATGTTGTGTTAATTTTCGTATTTTTGGGGTTAATTTTCGGTTTTTTGGGGCTGATTTTCCTATTTTTGGGGTTAATTTCGGCTTTTATTGAATTTTTGGAATGGTGGTGGTATGTGGTGGTGGGGTGGGGGCTGGTGTGAGTTTGGTGCTGGTGGTTTCGGTTTGGTTTGGGTGGGGTTTTTGTAGGGGTGGCTTTGGGTGGTGGTAGGGGCTGTTTTGGGTGGCTGCTGTTGGGGTGGCTTTGGGTGGGGTTTTGGGATGGTCGGCGGTTTCGGTTTTGTGTGGGTGGGGCTTAGGTACGGTGTTGGTGGATCTGGGTGGTTGGGGCTAGATTAGGGGGGTTAGGGCTGTTAGAGGTGGTGCTAGGTTTTTTTTTTATTTTTTTTTGCAGCTTCTTACGGAATTTCTGTCAGAAATTTCCGGCGGATTTGTTTTCCGTCGAAAATTTCCGACGGACTTTCCGGTGCCCGAAAAACCATTTCCGACAGAACAATTCTGACAAATCGCCGGAAAACACTGTTCCGACAGAATTTCCGTCGGAAAAGGTCGATTTTCCTACAACAGGTTTTTCGACAACCCTTTCCGACGGAATTTCCATCGGAACATTGTTTTCCGACAAAATTCAAGGTGATTTCGACGGAATATTTCCATCGAAAATGGCCTGTTTTCTTGTAGTGAAACTTCACCCAAAATCAGACAAGTGTTTCTTTGTGGGCTACCCAAAAGAAACCAAAGGGTATTACTTCTATAATAAATCCGAGAACAAAGTGTTTGTTACTCTTGATGGTGTCCTTTTGGAGAAGGAACACCTTTCCAAAATGATAAGTGGGCGGAAAATCAAACTCGACGAAGTTCGAGAGGTAGAGCAAAAAAGTTAACATGACAAAACTGACAATCAAAGTACTTTAGAAGCAACTTTTGACATTGGTCAGAGTCATATTGACATTGCAAATGCTCAACCTATTACCCTGCGTAGGTCGCAACGGCCAAGATCTCAACCAGACAGATACCTTGGTATTGTCTTAACCGAAGATCAAGACATCCTAGTTATGGATGGAGATGAGCCAACGACATACGAACAAGCTATGACGAGCCCCGACTCTGCTAAATGGCAAGAGGCCATGAAATCCGAGATGGACTCCATGTCTGAAAATCAACTCTAGGACTTGGTTAATTTGCCCGAAGGTTACACACCTATCGGTTGCAAATGGATTTTCATATTAAAAATAGACAAAGATGGAAATGTATCTATATAAAAAGCTAGACTGGTGGCAAAAGGTTACAGGAAAATTTACAGAGTTGATTATAATGAAACCTTTTCACCAGTTGCAATGCTTAAGTCCATCCGGATCATCCTAGCGATTGTTGCATATTACGATTATGAAATATGGAAAATGGATGTCAAAATTGCCTTCCTTAATGGGGTTTTGGAAGAAACTGTGTATATGACACAGCCGCAAGGTTTTGTTGATCCAAGCAATGTCGGGAAGGTATGCAAGCTTAAGAAGTCCATTTATGGACTAAAGCAGGCAAGCAGAAGTTGGAATCTACGATTCGATGAAGCCATTAGCAAGTTTGGTTTTATCAAGAATCTAGATGAAGCTTGTGTCTACAAGAAGGTCAATGGGAGTGACATCGCATTCCTAGTCTTATATGTCGATGACATATTACTCATTGGAAATAGCACTAAACTGTTAGAGTCCGTAAAAGGGCTGGTTGGGAAAGTGCTTTTCAATGAAGGACTTGGGAGAGGCACAATACATATTGGGCATCAAGATCTATAGGGATAGATCTAAGAGGATGATTAGATTGAGCCAAAGTACTTATATAGATAAGGTACTGGCACGATTCAACATGGAAGGAGCCAAGAGAGGGCACCTACCCATGTCCCATGGCATAACTCTCAGCAAAAAACAATGTCCACAAACACATGATGAGCGAGATAGAATGAGTCAGATTCCATATTCTTCGCTTATTGGATTTATCATGTATGTCATGATATGTACTAGGTCGGATGTATCGTATGCCTTGAGTGCTACGAGCCGATACCAATCAGACCCAGGAGAGGCGCATTGGACTGCAGCCAAGAATATCCTAAAGTACCTGAAAAGGAACAAGGATAAATTCCTGGTCTATGGTGGCTGTAATTAGTTGGTTGTTGCAGGTTATACTGACGCGAGCTTCCAGAATGACAGAAACGACTCCAGTCGCAGTCAGGGTACATATTCTGCCTTAATGGAGGAGCGTTTAGTTAGAAGAGTGCTAAGTAGAGCACCACTGCAGATTCTACAACTGAAGCCGAATACTTGGCAGCTTCGGAAGCAGCTAAGGAGGCAGTTTGGATTCGTAAGTTCATTGGTGAACTTGGTGTTGTTACCCTCAATTAAGGGTCTAATAGACCTCTATTGTGATAACAATGGAGCTATTGCTCAGGCCAGGGAGCCAAGGGAACACCAGAAGGTCAAACATGTCAAGCGGGGATTTCACATGATAAGGGAATGGAAAACTGAGGGTGAAATCAGAATTTGTAAGATTGGAACGGACGACAATGTAGCCAATCCTCTGACGACAAGTGAAGCACAACAAGCACGTTGAGGCAATAAGAATCAAGTATATTGGAGATTGGCTTTGATTTCCCTGTATAGATGTTTTAATTAAACTCGATGCCTTAATGTAAAACACTATGTTGAACCATTCAAATTTGGAGCAATTAAATTTTCTGCAAATTTATGATTACTCTTATTTAATTCTGGTTTAGAATTAAATAATGAGTCCATTCGATTTTTTAGAATATTCAAGATAGGGTATCAAGACCATGTCTTGGATAAAGAAACACTTGTTAAGTGAACATTAAATATTTAATTGAAAATTATCCCTAATCGAGGTCATTTAAACGATGGACGATTAATGACCACTTGAGATTAGTGTGTAGTATGATTTATAGCACCGTTTCTTTTGCTACAAGAACATGATTAGGGGATTTTTATCCTCCAATCACCGTCTGACAAGTGGACCAACCAGGTTCCGCCACGTGTCCTTCACGTAGGCCAATAGGAGCCTGCCACGTGTCAATCATAGATACGTCCTCTGCGGACCAATCGAGGCACGCCGCGTGTCCACCCATGCCAAATGGGAAAACCGGCCATCAAGGCCCAATCCAGTCTAGAGGCCCGATCAGCCCTAGGTTTACCTTAAACCTAGGATGGGCACGCTTCTCAAGACTATAAATACTCTTCTTAATCCTCATTAAGAAGAGGGAGAGAAAAAGAGAGAGAACTCTAATAACACAGAGATTACAGAAAAAATACATTAATTACACACAGTAATAACCGGCTGATCTCGCTAACAAAGCAGATTACCAACACTAAGCACTCTCACCTAGAGAGACCTTATTACTTTAATTTCCGTATTAATTACTCCTTAATCAGGTACTAACTTGACCGTTGGAGGCGGAGCTCTCAGGAGTCTCCGTTATTTTGCAGGTACAGGCGTCCGGTTCCAGTCTCGGAATTGTAACTCTCCCGCAGGACATTAGAAAACCCCGAAACATTTGGCGCCGTCTGTGGGGAGAGTACTTCAGAGATGGCATCCAAGTCTGTACCGACTCCAGAAGAGAGGCGTCCCCTAGACGACCCTCAAGTTCAGTCGGACCATGATACCGAAAGTGAATTTGAAGTTGAAACTCATACAGCTCCAGACGGGACCCTAAGGGCCCGACGTACCCGTCATACCGAAAGGGGGGAACGGGAGCATCTTCAAGCAGGAAGCGAGCCAGCAGGCGCACCGCCTGCTCGGCGACAGCCGACTGATGGGTCTGCTCCCATCACAAGGAACGAACTCATGACCTTCATGAGGGACTTCAAGGGAGAGATTCAAGAGTTGATCAACAAAAAACCGTCTGCTTCAGTCAAAGAGCAGTCGGCCAAGAAACCTTCCACTTCACTGAAGAGGAAGCCAGTTCAAGGACGAGAGGCGACTCCTCATCCTAAATCCAAGAAGCGGGAGACACCTGCTCTTGATTTCACAAAATTCCGTTATCCTACGGGAAATAGGAAACCGGTTCGTCATATTCAGGCGGACGGGTCAAAGCAAACGTTCACAGATGCTCGGCTCCTGCTAGAGCAGAAGAAGACTGACCGATTATCAGAGTCGGCTTCTACTTCAAATTTTCAAGACAGTTTGCGAAATGCCTCGATGAGGCATACTCAGTCGTACCATGAGAGTCAGTCAGGCGGCACCTCCCGTCAGTCCGGCTTTCATAGTGCCCAGGCGGTACCAAACTTACCATTTGTGCCGCAACAACAGTATTTTATGCAGCCACCTCCATTTGGTGGACCTGCAGCAAAAAACGTCCAACCTATGGACTGGCAGCTACGGTTGCTTAGACTTGGTGAACAGCCGTCGGCCTTCTCCAAGGAAATTACTGAAGCCGCTCAGCCGGCCAAAGTAAAAATGTTCTAGTAGGCGCCTATGACGGCACTACTAACCCAGAAGACCATCTGATGGCATTCACCAACCTGATGTACCTTCAAGGGTTGGATGATCCCACTTGGTGCAAGTGTTTCCCAGCGACTCTCAAGGGAATTGCACAGCAATGGTTCGGCAACCTGCCGACTGGTTGTGTAAACAGCTTCAGGACGCTTGCTTACTTGTTTGCCTCCAACTTCGCCATGAACATCCCTGCAAAGAAAACGACCCTTGATTTGGGAACAATTCAGCAGGGTGAAAAGGAGGGGCTTCGTTCTTACATCAGGCGGTTCAACCTGATGAGAATACAGATTCAAGGGTTACCGGATGAGGTAGCCTATACTGACTTTTTTAGAGGTCTCAAAGATGGGTCTACCTTCAAATTTGACTTAGTTCGAAAAAGGGTGGCGACTCTTCAAGAGGCCTTGATTGAAGCAGAAGCCTATATACAGGCGACTGATCTGTGTACGATAAAACAGTCGGACGGGAAAAGGTTCGACAAAAGAGAAGGACGACAGAAACAGTCGTCAAACAAAGATGAGAAAAGAAAAGAGGTCTGGGCGGCTGATTCCTCTAAACAGCCGGCCCAGAAGAAGAAAAAAGAATTCAAACCATACTCCCCAAAGTATGTGTTTAACAAGGATAACCAGTTTATCCTAAAAGAAATAAAGGGACGGTTTTCAATTGAAAAACCGCTCCCCATGAAGGGTTCTGCAAACAACCGGAACCAAGACAAAGTCTGTGCTTATCATGATGACGTTGGTCATCACACCAATGACTGCATCAGTCTCATGCGGTACCTAGACCGCTTGGCTGAGCAAGGTGATCTTGACACTTATGTCAAGAAATCTACGGGGAACACTTCCTCCAAAAAGCAGTCGGTCAAAAAGAATCAACAGGTCGACAGTTCCGATACAGATGATGCAGTCGTCTACACCATTGCAGGCGGCTTCTCAGGAGGCGGCCCCACTATTAGGGGCAACAAAGATAATATAAGGCGGTTAGATGTAAATTCCGTTCACCAAGAACGGCCGTCCAAATATACGTTTCCTGAGATTGTCATCACTGAAGAGGATCTAGGAGGGGTAAGGGGGCCGCATGATGACCCTCTTGTTATTGAATGTAAAGTGGCCAACCAGAGAGTTGGCCGAATCCTCATAGATACCGGGAGCTCCTCAGATCTCATCAGCAGCAAATGTCTGTCAAAACTGAAATATCAGACGGACTGCATACATCCGGCCTCCCACCCTTTAATAGGGTTTGGAGGAGGAGTCGTCCACCCGCTGGGACGAGTAGATTTACCCATTCGCCTGGGCGAAAAAGGGGAAGGACGACACATGGTAGTCCGGTTCCTAGTAGTAGAGGAACTCTCGGCCTACAACATGATTCTGGGTCGTCCAACCCTGAATAATTCCAAGGCTGTTATAATCCCGTCTCTTATGCTGCTTAAGTTTGAGAGGGATAATGGAACAGTCGGCTCCCTAAGGGGAGATCAGAGGATGGCCCGAGAATGCTATCTCTCGGATGTCAAGCCCACTGTTATGACCACTGGGTCAAGTGGAGAAAAAACAGACCTTGACAAAGTCAAGGAGAGTGCGCCTGTTCAAGAAACAGGCGACAAAAAGAGAAAGGCTTCCCAGACAGAGTCCGCAAGAAAAGCAAGAAAATAGCAATCACTGGCAGAGGAGCGGCCGGATGAGTTCCGCCCTCAGCCGGCTGGTGAGCATGCGGACCTGATATTAGACGACTCACGTCCTGACCGAACAGTCAAAGTTGGGACGACTGCTCTGAGAAATCTTGGTGACGACCTTCACAACCTATTGAAAGAATACAAGGACATTTTTGCATTTGAAGTCCATGAAATGCCAGGCATTAGTCCTGATCTGGCAGTACATAAACTCGCTGTGGATCCGAAAAAGAAGCCGGTACGGCAAAAGAAGCGGAACCATGGCGAAGAAAGAAGTCAGGCGGCAGCCGCCGAAGTTAAAAAATTACTTGACGCAGGGTTCATTCGGCAATGTTACTTCCCAGACTGGGTTGCAAATGTGGTGCTTGTTAAAAAGCCGAATGGTACCTGGCGAATGTGTGTAGACTACACAGACTTGAATAAGGCGTGCCCCAAAGACAGTTACCCTCTGCCTAAAATTGATAGCCTGGTCGACTCAACAGCCGGCCATGCGTTGATGAGCTTTATGGACGCCTACTTTGGTTTCCATCAAATTCCTTTGTGGAAGAAAGATCAGGAGAAGACGGCCTTCGTCACTGATCAGGGGTTATACTGTTACACTGTCATGCCGTTTGGTCTTAAGAATGCCCCGGCTACCTTCCAACGAATGATAAACACAGTGTTCTTTGATCAAATTGGGAGAAACGTCGAGGCATATATTGATGATATGATTGTCAAAACTAAACTTCAGAAAGATCATCTGACGGACCTCCGAGAAACTTTCGCCACACTCAGGCGGCACCATGTCATGCTCAATCCCAAGAAATGTGTATTTGGAGTTGAGTCTGGGAAATTTCTCGGATTCCTTATCAATCAGAGAGGAATAGAGGCGAACCCTGAGAAGGTGCAGGCGGTCATTGACATGCAGTCGCCTCGTACCATCCGAGAGGTTCAGAAGTTAACAGGTTGTCTGGCGGCCTTGGGGAGATTCCTAAGCCGATCAGGCGACAAATGCCTATACTTTTTCCAGGCAATTAAGAAAAAGGCAAGGTTTGAATGGGGGCCGGATGCTGAAGCCGCCTTCCAGAAATTAAAGGTTCACTTGCATTCCTTGCCGAGGCTGGTCAGCCCTTTGCCCAAAGAAGATCTCTACATGTACCTGGCCGTCTCTGATCATGCGTTAAGCGCTGTGCTCCTTGCTGAAAGGGACGGCTGTCAGCTCCCGGTCTACTTTGTCAGTCACGTACTGAAAAATGCCGAGTTGAGGTATCCCCTAGTGGAGAAATTTGGTCTTGCACTCTTCATGGCTGTTAAAAAATTAAAGCCCTACTTTTTGGCACATGCAGTCGTCGTGTATACCGACCAACCAATCAAGCGGCCCCTTACCGTCATGGAGTCGTCAGGACGAATGATCAAATGGGCCATAGAAATTCAGAGCCTCGAAGTTACTTTCGAGCCTAGAAAAGCAGTGAAGGGGCAAGCCTTTGCTGACTTTATTGTAGAGATGACTCGTCCTCCTGATTCTCAAGTTCTAGACCAAGTTTGGAAGGTATATGTGGACGGAAGCTCTACTTCAAATGGTTGTGGAGCAGGCGTCGTATGTCAATCTCCAGAGGGCGACAGGTTCGAGTATGCTCTACGCTTCAGTTTTCAGGCTTCAAACAATGAGGCAGAATATGAAGCTTTACTAGCCGGGATCCGCATGTGCAAGGCGGCAGGGGCAAGAAAAATAGACGCCTGTTCTGATTCACAATTGATAGTGAGTCAGTACAATGGCGAATATGAAGCAACCCATCCGGCCATGATAAAGTATTTACAGGCGGTCCGCCAAGCAGTCGGCTCCCTTGAGGATTTCCATCTGATCCAAGTGCCGAGATCAGAAAACAACCAGGCAGATGCACTGTCAAAACTAGCATCATCCGCCTCCTCCGATACTCCACGAACTGTTTTTTGGGAAGTAATGGAGAAGAGAAGCATCGAGGAAAACCCTATTGGAATCCTAGACAGAAGCTCAACCTGGATGGATTCAATCAAGGCATATCTGACGAACGGTACACTGCCGGATGATCCTCAACAGGCGGCAACACTGAAAAGACGAGCCAACAATTTTGAAATTATAAAGGGAGAACTTCACAAAAGGGGGTACCTACAACCCTTCTTAAAGTGTGTTACTCCTGAAATGGGACGAGAGATACTAGACGATCTCCACTCTGGTTACTGTGCTTCACATATAGGTGGAAGGACGCTTGCTCAACGGGCAAGGCGGCAGGGCTACTTTTGGCCTACTTTGGAAGCAGATGCAATGGAGATGGTGAAGAAATGTGACAAGTGCCAAAGGTTTGGCAAATTAATTCACCGTCCGGCTACTGACCTCACTACCATTCACAGCCCACTACCGTTTGCTAAGTGGGGCATGGACATTCTGGGCCCATATACGCCTGCTACAGGCGGCAGAAGGTATATACTTGTTGCCGTTGACTACTTCACTAAATGGGTAGAGGCGGAGGCTGTAAAGGGAATCAAGACGAAGGATGTAATTTCATTCATTTGGAAAAATGTCATCACTCGGTTCGGGGTTCCCATGTCTATGGTTTTTGATAATGGTCCCCAATTTGAGACGCCTGTTCTCAAAAGCTGGTTGGGTGATCAAGGAATTGCAAACTACTTTGCATCTGTCGGCCGTCCACAAGCAAACGGCCAGGTAGAAGCCTTTAATAAAATCATCTCAGACGGTCTCAAGAAAAAAATTGAACGAGCAGGCGGCCTATGGGCGGATGAACTACCACATGTTCTCTGGGCCATTAGGACGACTAAAAAAGGGGCGACTGGAGAAACTCCATTCCTCCTAACTTATGGTGCAGAAGCTGTTCTTCCAATAGAACACTACGAGCCGACTCTTCGAGTAATGCTATATGACGAAGAGGCAAACTGGGAAGCCATGCGCCTGGCATTAGACTCACTTCCTGAAAAGAGGGGCAATGCTGTTTTGCGCCATGAGATCTATCGCCTGAGAATGACTAGATCATACAACAAAAAAGTACACAGGCGTCCACTCAAAGTAGGGGACTTTGTACTTAGAAAAATGGAAGCAGTCGGTAGGGCTAATGAGTCTGGCAAACTAACTCCCAACTGGGAAGGACCCTACCGAATCTATGAGGAAGTCAGAGACGGAACCTACCGTCTGGAAACACCAGACGGACAACCGTTGCCTCGAACTTGGAATGTAGATAACCTCAAAAAATATTTCTTCTGAATGATGTAAAGTAAAGAGCTACTTAATAAAGTTTGCATTTACTATTTAATTGTATTACGAGGGGCATGCCGTCTGTACCTTTACAGTCGGCTACTCTCCATTGAGTTTTTCACTCTATCTTCAGAGGGGCATGCCGTCTGTTCCTTTACAGTCGGCTACTCTCCATTGAGTATTGTACTCACAATACTTAGCTAAAAAGATTAGGGCCTGGCCGACCCTGTACCTAACAGGCGGCCACCCTTCTTTTACTTAGCACCTACGTTCACCAAGAACTTACCAAGGCCACAGGCCGAATGATCAGACCAGGCGCCAAGTCACCTGATCAATTTATAAAAAACTAATACGACCTGTCCCAACATCATAGCAGGCGTCCGACGGCATCCCTCCGGATGAAATTCGTCGCAGAGAGCAGCTCCCTTTTGGGTGGAACATTGTTCTATAAACTAATTACACGGCACCTATACGACTGTCCCCAAGGGCAAGCACGTAGCCGTTTTTGAGACAAGGATAACTCTATCACTAACCAAACCAGTGGTAGCAGTTGACATCTGAGTCAGATGACCGCCTGTATTACTTGGGATAAATGCAGGGGGTACCTATTGAGTTAATAGCCAACAAACATTGGCGAATCAAGGGGTCTAGCCGGCCTACGCCGCCTGGTACCTCTACTTCTCAAAAATAAGTGGCGGCGACTGAGTAACTCCAACGTTAACTCATAGTCACTCCTTCAAACTTGGTATGGAACCTAAAAAGTTTGAGTCGTCCGCCTGTTTTAAACAAACAAGGGCACTCAAACCCCTATTCCTACTAGGTAACCTATTGAGTTAATAGCCAACAAAAATTGGCAAACCAAGAGGATCAGCCGGCCTCCGTCGCCTGGTACCTCTACTACTCAATCAAGATTGTGACGAAGACTAAGTAACTCTTATGTTAACTTAATAGTCACTCAAACTTAGTATGGAGCCTAAAAGGTATGAGTCGTCCGCCTGCTTTTAACAAACAGGGGCTCTCAACCACTACTCTTGCTAGGTTAACAAATTACGAGTTAAAAGCCAACATTGGCAATAAAGGGAAACAACTGGTACCCGCCGCTTGTTATCCTACTTAATTCCTTGGCGACTAGGTAACACTATTTACTTGGTCAGACCGATTGAATAAATGGCCGACTGATCGCCCAGCTTGGAAACAGACAACCAGTCGTCCAGGGGCATAGGCGGACCATCCGTACCTGTCTACAATCGGCCATGCAAAACAGTCGATATAGTGTTCAATGCAATATCAAATATTCAACACTTAGACAAATTTCAAGCAAAGAATGATTTCATTAATAGATAAAAATATTCAGAACCCCGGCCCCCTGGCCGGGTAATTACAAAGCAAACGGCACGCAGGCCGGAGAAAAAATACTTAAAGCTTAAGGGGGCAGTTCAGTATCAGCAGCTGCCGCCTGGTCAGCACTCTTCTTGCTGGACTCGGCTTTAGCTGCACCCTCTTTTGATGCCTTACCCCCAAGTGGCACAAGCGCCACAACCGGCTCTTCCTCCTCCAACGCACCTTCCAATGCCTCGTCTTCAGCAGCCGCCAGGATCTGTTGATTATATGTTTCCGAACACTGGCGGTACGTTCTTTCCCAGGAGGAAAAGTCGGCACTGGGGAACAGTCGTTCCCAGGTCATCCGCTGGATTTGAGCGGAGTCTTCCACCATCTCCCGGACGAGCTCTTTCTTCTCTTGCTCGGCCTTTTCCGAGAGCTCTTGGGTAAGACTCTTCTCTTGGTTCACCAGGCGTTCTTTTACGTTGGCCAAAGATTTCTCCATGGCCTCGTAAGAGTGCATTTTTTGGCGCAGAGGCTTCAGCTCGGCCTTAAGGTTTGTGACGGTCGCCTCCAGCTCGTCAACCTTCTTTTGGGCCGCCTCTAACTGAGCCCGAACAGCGGCGGTAGCCTGCGCCTGATAATAAAGAAGATCAATTGTCAGTACTTCATTTTGGGCAATTGCAAACATTGCCTTATCACAGTTGGAGGCGGCCATAGCTTTGGCGGCCTTTACCTCTTTGTTTTTCCGATCAATCGGCTTGCGAAGGCTGTTGACTCGGAGCAGGGCCTAAGTACAAAGAAAAACAGGCGTCAGCTTCCAAACAAAAAAGATAACAGGCGTCCTGGAACTCAAAAACTCAAAAATATGCTAAGTATACCTCAGCAAGGATCCCTGAAATCCCATCAAGGTCAAGGGTGCCGGCACCCCTGACCGCCTCCCTTTCAGATGGAGGAACTACTTTAACCATGGACTTGGCTACCTCAACCAAGTCAAGCCCCTGAGGGCCGGCTGCATTAAGCGAAAGGAAAAACAAGTTAGACCTAGTCAAGAAGGAAGCAAGAGTGAGTTTTTACAAGTGAGGGTCCATACTTCTAGGCGGCCCCGCCGGGGTTTTTGAAGAAGTGGCCGGCTGCTTCTCAGCCGCCACAGTTTTCCTGGAAGACCCAGGAGAGCTTGCAACAGTCGTCCTCCGGGCCTTGGGGTCCGGCTGTTGCGAGGAAGAAGCCCTTGGAGTGCCAGACTGAAAACAAAAAGAGTTAGTATATGCAAAAGACAACTAAAAGAGGAATAGTTTTCGAAGCTTACCAAGGGTGCCCCCTTGTTGGGGGAGTCGGCATAAGACTGTTGCATGAGCGAGGCCCGCAACATGGCCGCCGCAGTCTTGGATGCTGTTATTTTACTCATGGCGTCAGCTGCAAGAAATAAACAGCAAAGTTAGTAAAAATCCCAAGTAAACAAGGCGTGAAAAAGCAGAGTATTTGTCAGGCCGGCTACCTCTAGAGCACCGACTGCTGAGGCCACAGGCGGCCAAAAAGTACTCGTCATAGAGCCACTTGAAGCTCGGGACGCAGTTTAGGGGTACATGCTCTCGTACCCCTGACGTAGGGTTCACCCTAGTCTCTACTTTAAAGAGTCCTTTGTCTATGATCTCTCTTTTAGCCTTTGGGGGAACAGGCGGCATGCTGCGGCCGCCTGCGAGAAGAGGCGGATCCCTATTCCACTTGTTAAAACGTTGGTTCAGCTCCGTGTCTGAACCCTCTATGATAAGGAAGGTGTTCCGCCAATCCTTCCATTTGTTCGCTTTACCTCTCGTCATGAGATAACCCCTATGGCTCGTTAATTGATACCAGCCGGTACCTCCCGACTTAGGGGTCCGGCTGAGATAGTTCATGTGGGCGAAAGCCTCAAAGCTTGGCTCCACCCCGTACATTTCGCACCCGGCCACATAGCCGAGTACGTTTACCCAAGAGTTGGGGGCTAACTGCCATAACCCCAAATCATACCCATCTAAAATCCGCTGAACAGCCGGATGTAATGGGAAGCGCAGTCCAGCTTTGATGGCCGCCTCATAGCAGCCAAAGCAGCCGTTATCATAGCTGGTACCAGCCGGCCAGACGACAGTGTCTTCTGGATCCGGCACAAACAGTAAAAATCCGGGACCCATTCTATGGTTAGCTATAAAGCTCTCCACTTTGTCTTTCATGGCCGCGATCCGGCCCCGGGGTACCGTGCAGTAATAGGGGGTGTTTTCCTCTCTGTAAGAGGCGGACGGCTCCGCCCAATTGCTCCCCTTCTCAACTGCATGAGAAAGCCTCGCCTCATGTAGGCGACTGTTTCTTTCTTCTGAGCCTGGAGAACTGTGGCCAGAAGAGCTGGACTCGGACTCGTCCTCTGACGAGTCCGAAGAGGACGACTCCTCCCCTCTCCCAGAGGGACCCGCCTCCTCTCCCTTAGAAGGAGCAGGAGTAAAGTTAGACATATCAACGGTAAGATGGGAAGGGAACACCTTGCCCCCTCTTTCAGAACTGTCGGCTTGGCAGCCGCCTCGTTTCAATTCTACATCTGGCGCCTGGTCAGATGTTTCACTAAGGAGCACCCTTTGGGAGGAGCCGTCTGAGTTTGATATCATGGCAGTCTTTTTGGTTCTGGCCATCACGTTCTGCATAGACACAGATACAGTCGGACTTTGTATAAAGGGCAAAGATGGGTCCAGAAAAGGGCAGGCGGCACTCCTAGTCCTAGATTCAGCCGTCCCCGGTGACCGGCTGATCACTAACTTAGGTCGTGTCGTGTGCTTCCGTGGTGCCATTTCAAAAAATAAAAAGAAAATTAAGAGTAAGAGAACTGAGTTACCTGAACGAGTGACGGTTGATGAAGTTCTGGAAATCCGGGTCAGTCGGCTTGTCAGAACAGGCGGTAGGCAGAAAATGTCCGAAATGTCAGAGCAAGTTCAGGGGTCCGAATGTTCTCGCAAAGTTCTCAAATGTGAAAATGACCGAAGTCAGCACTTCCTTATATAGGCAAAGTGAGAAGGCGAAGGGTCGCTTCCAAATTCAAAATGTGGGCGGGAAAATCTCCCGGCCGTTTGCAAGGTGACACCTGTAGCAGGCCGTCGCCTGTCACCGTGCGACACCTGTCACAGGCGACACGTGACCAGTCACGTGCCACCTGTGAGGGGCAAATGATTAGGGGATTTTTATCCTCCAATCACCGTCTGACAAGTGGACCAACCAGGTTCCGCCACGTGTCCTTCACGTAGGCCAATAGGAGCCTGCCACGTGTCAATCATAGATACGTCCTCTGCGGACCAATCGAGGCACGCCGCGTGTCCACCCATGCCAAATGGGAAAACCGGCCATCAAGGCCCAATCCAGTCTAGAGGCCCGATCAGCCCTAGGTTTACCTTAAACCTAGGATGGGCACGCTTCTCAAGACTATAAATACTCTTCTTAATCCTCATTAAGAAGAGGGAGAGAAAAAGAGAGAGAACTCTAATAACACAGAGATTACAGAAAAAATACATTAATTACACACAGTAATAACCGGCTGATCTCGCTAACAAAGCAGATTACCAACACTAAGCACTCTCACCTAGAGAGACCTTATTACTTTAATTTCCGTATTAATTACTCCTTAATCAGGTACTAACTTGACCGTTGGAGGCGGAGCTCTCAGGAGTCTCCGTTATTTTGCAGGTACAGGCGTCCGGTTCCAGTCTCGGAATTGTAACTCTCCCGCAGGACATCAGAAAACCCCGAAACAATAGTCATAAATCATTTGCATAAGTACTAGTTTGGAACTATACCGGGTAGACCTATGAGAATACTTTAAGAGATACCAAATCGTCATAAGAATATTTCTCATTATAGTTATCGGAACCTTTTTCCTCGACCATGAGTATTGCAAGTTCTCTTGTTTGAGTACTAGTCGTTTTGATGTTGTCAAACGTCTGCCGTAAATGGGGATTATAACGGCAACACTCAGGCGAATAGGTCCTCTTAGTAAGGGAAGGTTACAGTACAAGACTGGGAATGTCCCCCTATTAACAATAGGAACGTGTCTTTGTTGTTTACAAGGCCTCTCGAAGAGCGAGGCTGTGAAAATGCATGGCCGTGCTCAGATGGATTTTAGAAATCATCTGTTTATTGACAGTCAAACTCGGGAATCGAGAAACACTTCTGGACGTAATAAGGATGACGAAGAATCTTACCTTATATTTCATGAAGAGACATTAAGCGACATAGGAAAAGGGCTATACACAAATTGCACACTTGTTCCGAAGGACAAGTGGGAGATTGAAAGGAATGGTGTCCTTCCAACAAGTGTATTATTCCGATAGAGGGTTAAGAATTATTAGAAAGCTAATTCTTCAGTAAGGTCAAGTGATCAAAATGCCTAGGTGGAGGCCGCTTCCGATCAGTAATATTAATGTACAATTAATATAACAGCTTAATCTTGATTGAACCCTTCAGGTCGAACCCGATCGAACAACAGGTCCGAGACGAAAAATCAATCCGAAGGATTTGATGAGTCGTCAGAGTTTTACGAACAAAGACGTCGGATATCGAGCTTAGAGTGTCGAGACCGAGCGTCGCAAGTCGAGTCGAATTTAGAATTCGACGAGACGTGAAATCAATCAAGTTACAAATTCAAGTTAGGCCGTAGCCTCGCATTGGCATAGCCATGCGAGGGCTAGGCTATCTCGAGCTAGCATATGCGCCGCAATGCTAGCCGCAAGCCTAGCATGCTAGGCGTGCTAGGGCCATTCATGGTAGCTAGCCATCGCAAGCATCGCAGCCTTGCGTGCGTGTTAGCATGCCATGCGCACAGCCAACGCAAGGCTAGGCCTTGCTAGCATGCTAGGCGCTGGCGCAAAGCATGGCCTAGCACTACTCGCAAGCATCACAGCCGTTGCGTGCTTGCTAGCGTGCTGGCGCCTAGCCATCGCAGCCACGCACCATGCGTGCTAGCTGTGGCAGGCATCGCTGCACACCATGCGTGTTGGGCCTCGCATAGCGGCGGCCTAGTGCTTCGCAGCATCGCAAGCAACACGCACCAGCCAGTAGCGTGCTAGGCATGCTGGGCTGTGCGTGTGTGCTAGCAAGCAGCAGCACGTTGTGCCTCGCACAGCAGGAGCGCCCAGCATGCGTGGCTCCACTAGGCAAAAATACGTCATCCCCACCGGTTCAAACCACACATTTAGCACCGGTTTTGAACCGGTGGGGATTTGGGGGGTGCTAAAACCCCATACATTTCGCACCGGTTTTGAACCAGTGCGAAAAATGACTTTTCGCACCAGTTCTGGGGGAGAACCGGTGTCAAAAGTGCTTCAAAAAAATATTGTAAAAAATCTTTTAGCACCGGTTCTTTTCCAAAATCGGTGCCAAAAGTGCTTCAAAAAAATAAATTTTTTTTTTCATTTTTTTCACTTAAATTGTACCAAATACTTATATATAATACTAATATACATAAAACATATATATTTTGTTCAATAACTTGTATATTACACTTTAAAAACTGAAAAAAAAACATATAGCTGTTTTGCTAGGCCTGGTGCTACAACGTTGTGAACGATAGTGCATGTCAAAAAGATAATTATAAAAGCTGCCCAGAACACCTCCGATAACTCCAAGAACTATCACAGCCAAGATATCATAACTACTGCTGTTCTGCTTCTGCTACTGCTTCTGCTACTATTGTTCTGCTTCTGCTACTTTGTGTTCTGCTTGCTGTTCTGCTATTGCTATTCTGCTACTGCTTGCTTTGCTTTGTAAACCCATGTTAGAACTCCTTGCTTTGTAAGAACATGTGATCTGATGGTCCAATCTGAATGAATAATAATTTGTCTACTTGATTAAAAGTTCATCTATGAACTTCTGTATTACAGCACCTATAAGCCACGTGTTTTGCATTTTAAATCACTATATCGTCAATCCTGCTAACTCCCTCCTAAATCCATCATTTATAAATCGATTTTCTCTATTTCTGTAAGAAGGAAAGAAAGCATGTGTTAGTGGCAACATATCTTTTTTTAAAATACATCTAAGATTAGCTTTTAATAGATGACATCAGTAATTGGACCTCTTTATATTATTAGGGTAATCATTGCAAAGAAATAGCTAGCAAGGCTTACAAAATTAGAGGGTTCTTCAATCTAGAATTGAAGTTGAGAGCATTTGTATAGTGTTCAAAAAGAGAATGTATACAGTTATATATAGAAAACTAAGGCTGAAGAAAACAGCTTTTTTAATAGTAGAAGGGAGAGGGAAAAGGGTAGGAATTGTAAGCAAAGGTAAATTATTAAGCATACCTGCAGCCAACTCTGATCATAGACCAACATAAAGCCGTCCATGTGAAAAACAAGGGGTGTTTAAATATAGGGCAACCTGGGATAGAGATTGGCCTTCAGCATTATTTATAGTCATGGCAAAACTAAGCTTAATAGTGAACTGTTTCCTCTGAAATTTGAATGGATAGTTTAATGTCTCAGAAAAATAAAGGAATCTAAGCAAACCAAACCGGAAAAACAACCAAAGGAACAAATCATCACAAAAGCTTAATAAAACGAACCCCCTGATAACACAGTACTCAAATTAGATCTTTCCTATTCAATGCCATACTATACAAATTAAACAACAACAAACCTAATTTGTAACTTGAGTAGCCAAATCATATAAAATGCACCAAACAAAAACCATTTTAACCAATAAATAGTAAAGTCTGAATTTTTCAAACTAAATTATCATTAGCAAGCATCATTCTGAGTATCACTGTACAGTCCAATATGATTATAAAGTCCAGCATCATAGTAGGGTAGTTTGAAATCTATTCAGTTTTTGGTGTCCAGAATTAGCAGATTTAGTTTAATATAGGTTCAGTAATCAAAGTTCATTTGTTAAAGTACACTGTATAATTAAAAAAAAAAGTTGCCTCTGAAACACCGTATACTTACAGCCAAAAGAAAATGAAGAGAAGACAATAAGACTCTCCAAAACCAAACCACTCTATATATAACCAAAGAGAAAAGAGTAACACAACAATTTCACAATTAAATAGAAAGCCAATAGTACAAAAACAAAACAGCAAGCACTAAAATCAGGAACAAATTACACTGTCATCCTACACTAAATAGTGTTACTATGGGCAAGCCACCCTAAAATAGTCCTTATAGCCTTTTATTGTCTACAATTTACAACACAACCTATATACCAAGTTGAGAGAAATTACCTCTGTATAATTTCACTGCTATTGCTATTGCTATTCTTCAATAATTTTGTCAGATTCTTCAGAACGTTTACCATCAAAAGCTGGACCTACGCCCATGGCAAGGTTTCAAGAAAACACAAAAGTTGGGATGAGGCCTCAGAACTCGGATAATAGTTTTTTCATAGGCACATATTGACAAGACCTCAAAAATACCACTAGTCATCATAGGCCTTTCACACAGCTTTAACAAAAAAGCACTTAAGAAATACATAAGTTGCTCATGCAAAAAGACAAGAATATCAATAAACCAAGTCAAAACTGAACAAGTACACCAAAAGGAAAGCAACAAATTTCAATGTAAGACTAACCTGTTCACATCTGAGGAAGAAGAGTCGATTTTCCTTCGACAATATGGTATCTGAGCTCTTACACCCATTACATATAACATACTAATCTGCAATATATAAAAATGCTGCCTTTTAGATCTGATTGTTTGGACCACTGCAGAACATGGTTGGGGAACTATGTATTTTTGTCATGAAAATTAGGCTGCTAAATATATCCAGTCACGACAGTCACAAGATAATGCAAGGCCATTTGCAATAAAGTTCATCATATCAAAGAGATTTTCTATTCATGCAATTAGTCAGTCATGATAAGCCTATATAATTTTATATAAGGATGACGCACTATATAAACATACGACTTGGCCTTGCATAAGAGCAATAGAGCACAATGATCACTGCCTCATCATTCATCAAGTTCTGTTGCTGAGCACAAACAGATACTATGTGAAATATCTATGTTCCTTGTTCTAAATATAGCAAAATTGGCACACACTACAGTTCAATGTTGTTCACTGAGACTGATCTCTGAATTTATCATAATGGTCTTACAAAATCCTTTTTTATAACTAACATCGTATTCTGTGAATAACTCAAAATTTAGTTAATTTGCTTGTAACTTCTAATACTCAAAACTCGATTTTGCTAAACATTCTCTGGTTTTTCTATAACAGCAAATTAGCAAGTGCTAGTTGAACCATTTTGTGATCATATCTCCAGTAAAATAGATAGGAGAAACACATGATATAAATAAAATCAAGAAAACAACTCATATTCATTGCAGCTCATGATAGCAATATTCAGGTAAATTGTCTTATAATTTGAGACAAGTAGCTTAGTCTTATTTGCAGATTTGCATTATCATTTCTGATAAGGTTTATAATGGGATAACAACAATAACAAATGTATTTATCAACACAAGAAACTAAATTTCACAACATAAGTATCAACACAAATAGCTTATTTTTTTACAATGTTTGTCTCGACGACTCAATGCAAGCAACTAATTTTCACAATGTATATACCAACACAAGCAACTAATTTTCACAATGTATGAACCAACACGAGCAACTAATTCTCACAGTGTACACACGAGCAACTAATTCTCCCAATGTATGTCATCCATTCTGTTCACCGTAAAGAAAAACTGTATGAGGTGATACAAGGGTTTGAACATAATTCAAAGCTGTCACTTGGTGTCCAAAACAAACAGACCTCGATTCAAGTGGAACTCGGCTGAAGTCAATAAGTACTAGCCAATTAAAATGGAACATCATAACCTCTCTAGCCTTGGTAAGTCCAAAAAAATTCCAATATTCACATCTCATATCACCACAAAACAACCTGGTCCATGATTCCCACACATCATATTCTTTCAACATCCACATATCAACTACATATCCACCATTATAATAAGCCCAAGCACACAAGCGATCCTTCGTACGACACAAACTAAAAGCAGTATGAACAATATCAGGACAATCAGGTTCCCCAAAATAGGCATACGACAATTTCATAAATTTGATCCTACGCCGACTAACCAAATCAAAGACAGCAATGCATCTGAGATTCATTCCTACAAATATAAGCAATACAAACAATCACATAATGAGCTAGCTAAAGCTAAAGTCATGCTAAAATTTAATAATTTGTCTATCATGACCCTTTTAGACAAAAAAATTACAGAAAAATTACAGAAAAATGTAATAATTTAGGTCATATTTAGAATTTCAGTTCCAATTAGTTTATTAAAGGAAGATTTAATCAGTACTTAGTATCTTCATGCACCTTAATCTATCATGACCGTTTAAATTGTACCATTCCCCTCAAATAAAAAAATAAAAATAAAATAACAAAAACCCAAAACATATGAACTGTATAAATCATTGTTGTGTACTTCAAATGCAGAAAATAATTATTAAACAATTTACAAGAACAGATAACTTTAACAATCAAATGCCCACAAAAATTAAATAATGGAATATTTTCATATTTATTGAATGTAAATAAATTATATAAAAGAAGATAAACTCACAAAATCAAAATCCCTAATTAGAAATAAACTCACAAACCTGACGATTAGGGCAACCAAAAAACTTCCGACCGCGATTACGCTCCGTATTAGCAGTAAGAACCAAACAACTCCCCAATCCACAAGGACACGCCTTCTCAACTCCCACCATGAAGAGTATTCGCAGTATTCTAAAATATCATCCCAAAAACAATTTCAGAGATTCAGAGTCAAATTAGAAACCCTAATTACAAAACCCAGCAAATATTATCATAAAAATTGAAGAAAGAGAAACGAACCAGGAGACGTTAAGGAACATTGAAGGAGCAGAGAATACGAACATGTTCGATTTGAGCCTATTTCGGACAGAGAAGGAGAAGGAGATCGAAAGAAAGAAGAAAGGAAAGGGAAATTGACAGTTATGGAGAAGGAGATCGAAGGAGAGAGAAGGAGTTTGAGGAAAGTACTGAGAGAAAGCTCAGAAGCCCCTTTAATGGAGAATTTCGAGTACCCTTCAATGGAGGAGAGAGAGCCAGATGAGAGAGGAGGAAATATCGAGGAAATGAAAGAGAAAGAAAGAAGATTGACCGTTTTTTTTTTATATTTAACAATAGATTTCGAACCGGTTCGAACCGAACCGGTGCGATTTACTCACTTTTCCCACCGGTTTTGTAAGAACCGGTGGGAAAAACAAACTTTTCGCACTGATTTGATTAGAGCCGGTGCGAAAACTCTTTCCCTCAATCTTGACAATTTTTTTTCGCACCGGTTATTAAAAACCGGTGTGCATTTGGCGGTGCCCATTTCAGTTTTTCTACTAGTGCTCGCTAGCAGCACGCATGTACTGGCTGGCTGTGCGAGTGTGCTGGCTGGCTGACCAGGCTGCCAAGCCTTGTTGCTAGGCGCTAGCTGGCAGCCTTGGCAACCAAGGCAGGCTGCCAGCCAACCACTTAGAGGGGAGGGCCGGTTTTTCTTGTGGGGACCAAGGGTTGGAGCTTTGCCTTAGGGAGCAAGGCTATGGTCCCCCCCTTGGAAATGGTCCTCACCTAATCTCTCATCCTCCTTGTGCCACTTGTAACTTATTGATTGAATTGGAATTTTATTTTTGTTTTGATTAAAAGAAAATGGAAAAATTGCAAATCTCCCACATTAATTGTGAATGGGAAATCAAGGTTCATTTCCGTATAAATACCAAGGTTTTGGGATTTGGGAAGAACACTTGAGTGGAACTAAAAAGGCATCTCCTTAAAAATGAGAAAACCTTAAGTTCGTAAAACTCTAGTTTTTATTGGTCGGGTCTAGACTAACCTTCGGGACTTAGACTGTTGGGGTCGGGTTCATGGGTACGAGCCGTTAGAGACCTTCGTATTTAAGGGGTTCAAGTTTTGATGTAAGATTTAGGATTCGAGCAAAGCACGTGGCAAGGGTATGAATGTCGTTTCCTTCTCTCTCTTAATTGTTGTTTAATTTGTGATTACATGCTTAGTTGTCTTAATTAGTGGGTGGGTCTTGGGCAGGTTTCTCTTTCGCGTAGAGTCGGACTCTACAAAACCCAATATCATTCACCAATATAGACACATTACATGTACATAACAACGAATATGTTACCTTCTAACAAAGTCAGAACAGGTCTTGCTCTGTCCATACCCAATGTGGCATTAAAGCTTTCCACAAAGTTGCTTTTGCTTACATCACATTTGATAGCCTCATTGAATTTGTCCTTGGTCCATGTTGATTGGTCCCCAACTTTAGACAACCATATCAAAGTAGCTAGATTGACCTTCTGGAGCTGTTCCATGGATTTCTTGAATGTGAACTCAAAATAGGCCCCACAAGCCCTCTAGAATAGGCTAAACATCAAAGGACCAAGGAATGGTTTCTTCCAATTCTTTACCAGGTGCTTGCAGCAATATCTTCTTCTAGCCTTTGGCCATAACTTAGTTAATGCAGCATCAATACCCTACAAAAAAAGATAGATGTAAGACAAAGAAATGCTCAAGGAAGTTAACAAAGAAAATTGAGGCTAAGTTTCATACCTTATGTCTGTCTGAGATAATGCACCACTCATCACCTCTCCCACTATCTTTGAGCAATTGCTTCAAATGCCACACAAAGAACTTCCAATTATCTATGTTCTCAACTGATACAATTGCCCAAGCAAAGGGGAATAGCTCATTGTTTGCATCCAGTGCTACTGAAGATAATAGGACACCACCATAATTCCCTTTTAAGTGAGCCCCATCCACACTGATGAAGCTCCTACAGCTAGCTAGCAACCCATCTATACAACCTTTGAATGATATGAAGATACTTAGGAACTGCAGAGGCCTGTCAATATGATCTTAAGGTGTCCAAGCACAAAATGCAGAAGAACCTGGGTTTGTTGATCTCACCATTTCACAGTATTCAGGAAGCTGGGCATATGAGATGTCATGACCCCCATTAATATTCCTCAGAGCCTTTGACCTCATCCTGTATAGAGTACTTGCAGACAGTTGTACTCCATATCTTTGCCAGAGTAACTGGTTCAATTATTTGGCAGGGATATCATTATTGGCTCTTATATCCTCAAGCAACACTCTTGCAGCCCACTTGGTAGACACCATAGGATTCTTCACCTCTAAACCAGAACAAATGTGCTCCATGTTTTGAATGGACTTGATTGCCCATGTGACACCATCAGGAAGCCTAGATGCATGCAGCCTCCACTCACAGTTACTTGCAAAACATTTAACTGTCCACCTCAAATTAGATGCCTTGAGCACAACTATAGAAAACCCACTTTGTATGCAGTAATCCCTCATAACATCTCTCAAATACTTTTTATTTGTGAATAATTGCCATGGTTTGATGAAAATTTTGCCAAACTCCTCATCATTGTACAACTCTCCATTTTTGTACAATTTTACAAAGTAATCTTCAGTTTCATTATCATTCTCCCACACAGGGCCTTCCCAAGGATCAAAGTTGTCAACAACTGGTTCTACATCATCTTCATTTTCTTGATCTTCAACTTCTTCATAATCAAATTCACCACCATCCCCTTCATCACTCAGAATAGATTCATCTTCACCTAATCTCATAGTAAGTTGGTTTGATGGCTCAGTTGCTCCATCAGAACTTGTTCTGATAATCAATCCCCTCCTCTTAGCTGTAGTTTTTGGAGTTCTTTTACTAAGTGTGTCAGATGTCTTGGAAGATTTAGAAGATGTCACTATCTCCCCAGAGGGCCCTGAAGCTTGCCTTGTGATAACATTCATCTCAGACAGAGGTGGTGCAATCACATCTATCCTAACTTCTGTCTGACACTCACTTTGGAACCTTTTTCTTGGACTTCTTTTGAGTACCTGGACTGGTTTGGCTTGTTCTATAGGTGGTAACCCTAATTCTTTCCTCATCTCTTCTTCTCTCTTCTTATACCTCTCCCTAGCCAACCTCTCAGCCCCAGTCTCTACTGCATTCTCCGGTTGCTTCCTATACCATGCCTTCAAGTCTATTCCAGGTCCACTATGCCATATCCTACCTCCTGTCAGCTTGACAGGTGCTTCTTCCCCCTCAGCTCTACCCCTACCTCTCACTCTAGGTCTCCCCCTCCCTCTTCCTCTCCCCCTACTCATGTATTCTTGTTCTTCTTCCATTTCCCTCATCAAATCAGCCGAGGTATCATCACTAGGTACTGCATTATATATTTCAACTATAGGGTTTTCAACAGGTTCACCATCACTTTCATCATAAGCTTCATTATCTCCCTCATCATAAGTTCAGGAATAGGGTCTGGAACTGAGTCTACAGGTTCTCTGACATTGGATGAAGTGTTTTTCCTAGGGGTTAGTTTCTTAGGTGTTTCAACATCTATCACAGGTTGACTTGAACTACCCCCTAGCTTCCTTAGACTTCTCCTAGGGATTCCTTTTTCAGGATCACTATCTATCTAACCTAACTGTCCCACACTTTGTTTCAACTCAGCAGCTATCCTACTTGCCCTTAAAGTCCTAGCAGCCTTCAGTAACTCATTTGGTGAATTAGCCTCACCCACCCATATAAATATATATATATATATATATATATATATATATATATATATATATATATATATAAGGTATTTTCCATTTAAGTTAGTAAACATTTTCATCATGTCTTGATCATTAATCAAGTCCACATGTTTCATTTGTGAACATAAGCAAAACTAGCATGTTTTGGAATTGGTTTCTTACTCTCAACAGCCTTATCCCAATACTTTATCACTAGGTCAACTAGATTGACTGTGTCAATATCCTTAACTACCATATCAACTTCAACACCCTTATACTGAAACCTCAACACCACCGCATCACTCATTCTAACACCATACCATATTTCAGGCACAAACACAAAAAAGAAAGTCCACAACACAAAATCAGTAAACAAGACAACACAAAATTTCAATTTAGGGCATAATACTTCAATACAACCACATAAAACATGCAAAAAACCGATCATGCAAAACAGAGTACATAACATGCACAACTCAAACGTTACATAAAAATTAAGGTTTTGGATGCATACCTGAACTTATTTTAGGCAAGATGATGCAGAAAGATTTGATCTTTCACCAGGTACCCCCGATTCTTAGCCCAAACTTGAATACCCTAGTCGCAATTTTTGAAATCAAAAAAATTTGAATCCCCCTTTACTTCAACCCAGAAGAAAAATGACTATCACCATCTATTTTTGATGGTATATAGAGTTCGCATTCAATGCTCTGCGTTTTTTTGTGTCTCGATGAACCTTTTGATGGGAAAGCTACGAGAAGGAAGAAGATGAAGAGTAATGAAGAGGGAGAAAGAAGGAAAGAGAGATAAATGGAGGGAATTAAAATCGGACGGTTGGGTGAAATAAAAGGGGGAATTTATGTCATTTCGCTATTTTGGTTAACCATGGTTTAATTTTATGTTAAAACACCATCATTAATGTCATCATTAGGGCAAAAAATATAAGAAGTGTCATTTTGTATAATTAAAAAAAAGGGGGTCACTGTTGGTTCGTAGAAGAAGTTGGGGGTCACCGTTGAGAATATCCTTAATTAAAAATACACGCTACGAGTCACCCCTCACTTCCACCAAGAGAATGCCACATCACCCAATTTGAAATATGCATGGTGTTTAGGACAAATTTTAGAGGGGTGGTTTCTAGGAATTTGCTTAAGGTTTTTAGGGGTATTAATAGTCAATCCTGTAAAAACAATCAAAATAACAAAGAACAATAGAAATATAAAGAACTTAAGATTAATAACAAAGTAAGAGTTAAGATGGCAATACTGAGTAAGGACAGCTTCCTTGATCAGAAAAGACGAGAATATTATTAAGTAATTTGTAAAATAGTTTCGAGTATGAGAGTATGAATGAGTCTATACATGTGCTTTAAGATATTTATACCTAGGGATCCCTAGGGTTTACATGGATTTACAGAATATATTCAAGTAAGGAAAATCTTCATGATCTATTCTTCTTTCCTTGCATCTTTGTGTATTTTTGGTATGATTTCCCAACTGATTGGTTGATTGATTCTCTTGCCATAATTTTATCAATCAAGCCGTTAGCTTGATTTCTTCCTTTCTTGGCTTCGAGTCTGGGTCTCTTAGTTGCATCCCTACCTTTTGTGGGCTATTCGAAGGGGCCTTACAATTGCCCTTAATTTACATGTTCAATATTGAAGATGAAAATTACCAAAGTGCTTTGTATTTCAAATTTGGAAGTTTTGCAACGGTTAACAAAAATAAGAGTGGGGGAACGGTTTTAAGGCAAGTGCCTTGAGAATCTCAACTGGCGGTTGCTTTTTGGAGTATTTATTGTTTATGTAGGCTTCCATCCAATCACTTCCCTCTCTTCGTTGCAATTTTTGAATTTCTCCCTTAGGTTATTCTCTCTCTTCCTCTACTTTCTCTGTTTCAAATTTTTTTTGCTTGTTGTTTTGCGATGGGTGATATGGTGAAAGTGGTGTTTTCTAGTGCTTAGGAGGGTGTGAAGAAGCCTATCTTCACTGCCCATAACGTGTTCCCTGTAAGGAAGGATGATGTGAGGAGAATTGCTACTGCTGCGCATTAACCTGATGGGGTTGTAGTTAAGATCATGTCTTCTAAGGAGAGGGAAGACTAGACTGCCCCTAGTTGGGTGTGCTTCTTTTAGTATCCCTGCATAATTGGACATACTTTTCCTTTTTCTCCCCTTGTTCGTCAATTTCTTTCTAGGGTTAGGGTTTTACCTTGCCAATTGTTGCCCTAGACATGGAGAATTTTGCAAATTCTTGATTTGCTGAGCAATAAGTTGGATATTTCGTTGGATGTGAGGGATCTCTGTTATCCTTACACCATTAGAGCCAATGGTAAGGGTCTGGTTACACTCCGATTGAAGGATGGTGTTGACCATTTGGTTACTGATTTGGAAAAGGCTTTTGACAAGAAGTGGTATAACAAGTTTTTCTTTGTGAGGGTTGATTCTTTGGGTGAAGACACTTCTTTTTTAATTGACACTATTGAGGCTGAAGGTATTTTATTTTTTGAATTTTGTGTGGTTTTTATTTTTGTTGATTTGGCCTTATTTGTGTTGTATTTGGCGTTAGCTAGTTGAAGCAGCGTGCCGAGTCTCAATCCTTGATTGATTGTTTGTACGAGTTGACGCAGCCTGAAGCAGTTGTCCATATTGAAGATTTAGAGGAAGAGGACTCTGATAAGGAAATTGCCCCTACCATGTCTCAAGGTACGTTTTTTATTTTCTCTCTGTTTTCAAGGTTTTTGTTTTTGTTGGCATGTATGTTTTTGTGTAATGATGTGCTTTAAATGTCCTGTTGCGTATACTGTCCTTGATGTGCTTTGAATTCCCTGTTTTTCTTGTTAAATATCGTGTTGTTTGCTTTGGTAGATATTACCAAGTCGTTAAGGTCCCATGCTGCTCGTAGCTCTTCCTTAATTCTGGAGTGAATTAAACAAAAAGCTTCAAAGGCTGGGGAGGACATTTCTTAGAAAAATCCTGATGTTAAAAAAGCTTCGCTTCCTCCTCCTCTTCGTATGTCAGGGGTCAAAAGGAAGTAAGATGTCCCTGCTAAGCTTGAGGCTAAGAGTTTCTCCTATGACACTCTTGCTCCTTATGTGGACGTTGTTTCCCTCTTTCAAAGAACATTAATCCTCGTAGAATTTTGTTAGCATCAATCTCAGGAGGCTACTATGACTTCTTTCCAGGTATGGTATACTCACAAAAAGGTTTTATGCAATTATTAACTTGGCTTTGTTGTGTACGAAGTACTGGGCAGGGTGTCAAAGTTCAATAAGGCCTTTGAGGCCATGAAGAATGAACGCGATTCCTTATCTGACAAACTGAAGGCTGCTTCTGACGACTTGAAGGAAGAGCTTGCTAAGCATAGGGAGTGTCATTCTGAGTTGGAGCAGTTGTAGGCTACCCTAAAGGCTGCTGCGAACGAGTCTCTAGACATGGCTGGCTACTATCTTGGCAAGGCTCGTCTAGAGATCATGGAGGAGTATCAGTAGGGTAATATATGAGGCCTGGGACTATGATCGTGAGAAGGCTGACTTTGGGAAGTCTTTCCCTGATGGTGCCAATATTCCTGGTTTGCTTTTGCTGAGCTATGCTGATGAAGAGGTGAACTCCCGTGTAAGTGCTGTGGAGGCTGATGTTTACGCATTTCCTGTTGGTGAGAGCATCCCTGCTGACAAGATTGGAGAAAATTAGGTTGTAGTGTTGTTTCCTTAGTCATTTCTGAACAATTTGCTTTTATTTTTAAGTATTTGTAATATTGCTGCCTTTGTGCAGCTAGATGTTTTTCTTTTGTTTTAGTTGCCTTATGCAACTGGAAGCTTTGTGTTTTTGTTGCCTAGTGAAACTAAGTAATTATGCTTTATGTTAACTATTCTTGTTCGTTCTTGTTGTTTGCAATGTGTCCCAATTGTATTACATTTGTATTACAGTTGTACAATAGTTGGGATGTAGTTCTGCTTACATGTCTTTGCTGTTTTTGTCATGAGGATTTGGTTAGTGCACTTCTCCGTACTTCTGGTACATTGTTGTGTCTATTCTGCTTGTGTGTTCTTGCAAAATAGAAAAAAGGTCAGGGGTGGTCGTGGGTTTCCCCAACGGCCCTCCGATGCTTAAGTCAGTAGTCGTAGTTCAAATAAGCAAAAATGACTAAGTTTTAGAGAAGAGAATGTACCTTTCTTAAGTTATGTATGTTGTAGGTGGAATTGTTTCTAGGAAGGCTTCCTTTCTAGATGTGTTTGCTTCAAAGTTAGAGAGAGGGAATACCTTTATCGAGTTTTGGCTATCTTTATAGGCCTGTTGCGTACCTTTAGAAATGATAGAGCTTTAGATGTGTTGCGTTCACTTCATTAGACTTCCTTTCCTTCCATGTTCCTCGGCCTGTATGCCCCGCTGCCTACTACCTTTGTGATCTCATATGACCCTTCCCAGTTTGGTGCCAATTTTCCTGCATTTACTACTTTGGTGTTTTCGTATACCTTTCTAAGCACCCAATCTCCTAATTTAGAGACTTTGACCTTCACATTTTTGTTGAAACTTCTTGCAACTTCTTGTTGATAAACTGCCATTCTTATCTTGACATCTTCTCTGATTTCTTCAATAGTGTCTAGGTTGTATGCCAGTTCGGAGTGGTTTCTATCTTCGGTCATCAGCCCATACCTTGCAGCTGGGACTTCGATTTCAGTAGGGATTACTGCTTCACAGCCATATACTAGTGAAAAGGGGGTGTGTCCTGTAGCGCCTTTTGGTGTTGTCCTATCTGCCCATAGTATGGATGGCAGCTCGTCAGCCCACTTCCCTTTGGCACCTTCTAGCCTTGTCTTCATGTTGTTGATGAGGACTTTGTTGCTTGACTCTGCTTGTCCATTTGCTTGAGGGTACCTTGGTGTGGATGTGATGAGTGATATGTTCCATTCCTTGCAGTATTTTATTGTCTTCTTGCTAAAGAACTGGAATCCATTGTCAGTAATGATTTCTGAGGGTACACGAAACCTACATAGTATGTTTTTGTTGATGAATGAGATGACATGTTTGTCTTTGATGTCTCTGTATGCTTCGGCTTCTATCCATTTTGAGAAGTAATCCGTCATTGCCAAGAAGTATACTCTTTGCCCTGATGAGGGGAGTAACTTGATTACGTCCATTCCCCAATTCATAAATGGCCATGGTGTTAGTGTTGGATGTAGTTTCTCGGATGGTGGTAAGTCAATGGTGCATATTTCTGACATGTCGGACACTTTCTAGTGAATTCTACTGCATCCTTCCTCATATTGGGCCAGAAATACCCCATTTTTAGCGCTCTGTTGGCTAAGTTTTTTCCTCCTGATCCGCACTCCCCGCTATGTAAGGATTGTAAGACCTGTTACATTTCTTGCTTTTCTAGGCACCTTAGGTATGGACCAGCTGTGATTTTTTGAAGAGTACGTTGCTGATGAGGCAGTACTTGGATGCTTTCATGGTGGACGCATGTGCAACCACTTCTCCTTTTGGTGTTACTTTGTTAGTGAAGAAATCCTTAAAGGGCTTGGTCCAACTATCTTCTTCGTCAGTAGGGTTTGCTTGAATTTTGTAGATGTTCATGGTTGACTCTTTCTCTATAGCTGGGGACATGATATGTACCAGTGGTATTGCTCCGAACTCATCAGGGTTGATGTTGGATCCGAGGTTGGCTAGTGCGTCTGCCTCGGTGTTCAAATTCCTGGGTACTTGTGCAATCTTAAATTCTTCACACTCCTTTATGAGGTTTCTCACTACATCTAGATATGCAATCATCTTGGTATCTTTTACTGCATATTCACCATTAATTTGATTGATAATGAGCAGAGAATCAGAAATTACCTCTAGGTTTTTTATCTTCATGTCTTAGAAACGGTCTGCCTCGTGATCAGTGTTTCGTTTTCTGCCTCATCGTTAGTAGCCTTAAAGTTGCATCTTACTGATTGAACAATTTTGTCTCCTAGGGGGGATGTTAGCACTATTTCCAGACCTACTCCTCGTATGTTTGCTGCACCATCTGTGTGAAGTCTCCACTTTGGCATAGCCTTAGGCTCTTGCAGGGATAGTACTTCTTTCTGTGCTTCTTGTTCGAGAGCTGGACTGAAGTCCGCTACAAAATCTGTCAAGGCTTGGGATTTGATTGCAGTTCTGGGTTCATATGGAATTTCATACTTACTGAGATGGATCACCCATTTCTACATCCTTCTTGACATTTCTAGTTTTCTCATAATAGCCTTAATGGGATAATTAGTATGCACACATATAACATGACTTTAAAGTATGGGCGCAATTTAAATGAAGCAGTAACTAAGGCTAAAATGATTTTTTCTAAAGAAGCGTACCTGGTTTCCGCACTGAGTAAGGTTTTACTTACGTAATAGATTAGAAACTGCCCTTGTCTTCTTCTCTGGTGAGGACGACACTAATTGTCCCTTCTGACACTGCCAGGTATAGTTGGAGGGGCTCTCCTTCTTTAAGTTTGGAAAGCACCAACGGATTTTCTAGATATTCCTTTAGCTTCAAGAATGCATCCTCATGTTCTAGTTCCCATTTGAATTATTTATTCTCTTCAGCACATCATAGAACACCTTGTTCTTGTCTGATGACTTGGAGAGGAACCTGTTCAATGCTGGTATTCTTTCAGTAAAGCTTTGTATCTCTTTCTTGGATTTTGGTAGTTCTAAATCGAGTATGTCTTTAACTTGTTCAAGGCTGGCTTCTATCCCTCGTTGTATTACCATGTAACCTAAGAACTTTCCTAAATGGACTCCGAATGTACACTTCGTGGGATTTAACTTCATGCCGTATTGCTTCAGGATGGAAAATGCCTCTTTGAGAGTTTGAGATGTCTAACGTGATCTGTGGCTTTCTTGGATTTCACCACCATGTCGTCTATGTATACTTGTATTGTATTCCCAATCTCTTTTTCGAACATCTTGTTGACCAATCTTTGGTATATTGCTCCGGCATTCTTCAGTCCGAAAAGCATTACCTTGTAGCAGTAGATTCCTTGGCTGGTTATGTACGTTGTCTTTTCTTAATCGTCCTTGTGCATGAGGATCTAATTGTACCTGCTATATGAATCCATGAAGGATAGCAACTCGTGCCCTGCTGTTGCGTCTACCATGGCATCGATGTGAGGGAGTGGGAATGGATCTTTTGGGCAGACCTTGTTGATGTCTGTGAAATCAATGCATATTCTCCATTCCCGTTCTTCTTTCTCACTACTACCACGTTGGCTAGCCATTCTGGGTACTTAACCTCTCTAATTTTTCCAGTTTTGAGCAAATTGTAAACCTCTTCGTTAATCACTTTATTCCTTTCTAGAGTGAACTTTCTTCTTTTATGTTCACTAGTGTGTGTTTCGGGTCCACGTTCAATTTGTGAGTGATCACATCTAGTGAGATTCCTTTCATGTCTTCGTGTGTCCATGCGAATGCATCTTTTTCTGCCTCCAAGAACTCCAGGACTTGTTTTCTTAGATCCTTGTTCAACTTTGCTCCTATTCTTACTTTCTGATCAGGGTGATCTGGATTCAGTTGGACCTCAATGGCTTCTTGCTCTTCTGCAATGCTGATCTTTTCTTGGCCCAACTGAATCTCTGATTGCTATGCTGACTCTTTTTCTGCAGACGTTGCTTTCAAGGTATCTTGTAGCATTCTTTGGCTTCTTTCGAATCCCCCTTGATTTCTTGGTGATAAGTGCATATTTGTCTGTATTTTTATTCCGTAATTTTATTATTATAGTCGTCTTTTATTAATTATATTGAGATTTTGTGCATGTTTATTAATTAAAATCTGCCCAAAAAGTGGTTTTTCGAGGGGTTTTTTGTTTGAAACAAAAAAAATTTAAATCTTTAAACCTTAATTAATTATGGCATGCAATTGTTGGATTATGTGTTTGATTATACCATTAATCTTCTGCAATTTTACTCCTTATTAAGCATGTTTATAATGTAAATTGTTTTCTTAATTTGGAGAGCTCTTAACTTCACATAAACTTGGAATTTCACATTCTTGCAAATAAATTGCTTGTAGTGTGAAAAGTTTATGGTGAATCTGATTTTGAACCTCTTAAAATGTTAAAGATTCAATCTTAAATGGTTGAATCTTAACTTGCTAAAATCCATAATGAACAAATTTTGGTTTTAATCATTTTGAAAGTTGATTAAAATCTTAAATGTTCATACTTCTGCTTGAAATATTATTACTCTTCATGTTGGAAGATTGTAATGTTCTAAAGTGCATGAGTAAGTATTGGATAAATTATTTCATTGGATGATTGATTATTTATTCAACTAATTTTGTCAAATCTCATTATTAATTTATGTAGGTTAAATTAATTATGAGACTAGCCCTCAATTTTTGTGGCATCAAGTAGAGCCAAAATTAATTACCAGAATGGTTCTTGAATTAATTTTGGTTTGTGCACTAAAATTGAATTTAATTAAGTTAGACTTGTTTTAATTTCAAAATTGCTCAATATTAGTTCTAAAATCAATTTAGAATTAGTTTTACGTCACACAAATTTGGAACAAAATCCCAAAGCACACCAAGCACGAAATCAAAGCCCAAGAGTTCGAGCACCTAGGCTCGGCTAGCAGGGTTGCTTGAGCCCGCATGTTGCTGCTGAGCCAAGGGAATGCATGTGTGTGCGATGTGTGCGAGCATATGGTGCGAAGGGGAGTGCAATGATGTGCGTCGCGTGGGCTACGACTACCAGGCAGCGCCTACAACAACACACACATGCGCACCAATGTGCTGCTAGCGCCAGCGGCACACAAGCATGCCTAGCATGTTAGGCATGCTGCGAGGCTGCCAATGCTGGCAGGCGCATGGTGCGCCGCTATGCTTGTGCGACCAGCACCCGCAAGCTTTTTTTTTTTAGCTAGGGTGCCTAGCAACCCTAGCCCTTTGGCTTGGATTCTAGGCGCTCGGGCTTTGGGGCTTGCTATTTTGCGGTTTTAAGTAAAACGAGGCTAGGCCTTGGTTTTTTTTCACGTACTTGCAAATTTTTGACAAAATTTTGTTTGATAGGCTTAATTGATTTTAATTAGATTAATTTTAATTAAGTTGGATGTGGAATTTAGTGGGAGCTTCATTCATCGATTTGAGCTTTATTAAGCCTTGTTTGTGCTTTTGTTATTGCCTTAGTTCACATAATCGGATAAACAACTTGACTAGTTTTAATTAGGCGTGTTAATCGAATTAACCACCTAAGTTAGTAACTAATATGCGCTCGACTTGATACAATGTTTTGTATTGTTTGAATTATTTGTAAAATGCATGGGCCATTCACTTTTGAAGTGAATAGATGAATGGAATATTGTAGAATATTCTTATGCGGGTTTTACAAAATGGCAACTAGTATGACCCGACTAGGATAGTAAATACGGACTGCGTTCCGTTTTGTATTTTTGTAAATCAAAATGCGGACTACGTGTTTCGGGGTTTTCTGATGTCCTGCGGGAGAGTTACAACACCGAGACTGGAACCGGACGCCTGTACCTGCAAAACAAACGAAGACTCCTTGTGGTAGGAGCTCCGCCTCCAACGGTCAAGTTAGTACCTGATTAAGGAGTAATAAATGCGGAAATTAAAGTGATTTAGTCTCTCTAGGTGAGAGTGTTTAATGTGTAATCCGTGTGTTGTTTTCGAGTCCTCCCTCTCTTAATGAGGATTAAGAGGGGTATTTATAACCTCGGGAAGCGTGCCACTCTCTAGGTTTAGGGTAAACCTAGGGCTGACTGGGCCTCTAAACAGGATTGGGCCTTGTTGGCCGGTTTTCCCATTTGGCATGGGTGGACACGTGGCGTGTCTCAATTGGTCCGTAGAGGACGTATCTGTGATTGACACGTGGCAGGCTCCTATTGGCCTACGTGAAGGACACGTGGCGGAACCTGGTTGGTCCACTTGTCAGACGGTGATTGGTGTATAAAAATCCCCTAATCATTTGCCCCTCACAGGTGGCACGTGACTGGTCACGTGTCACCTGTGACAGGTGTCGCATGGTGACAGGCGACGGCCTGCTACAGGTGTCACCTTGCAAATGGCCGAGAGATTTTCCCGCCCAAATTTTGAATTTGGAAGCGACCCTTCGCCTTCTCACTTTGCCTATATAAGGAAGTGCTGACTTCGGTCATTTTCACATTTGAGAACTTTGCGAGAGAACATTCGGACCCCTGAACTTGCTCTGACACTTTGGACTTTTGTTGCCTACCGCCTGCTCTGACAAGCCGTTTGCAAAGGATTTCAGAATTTCATCAGTCGTCACTCGTTCAGGTAACCGTCGGTTCTCTTATTCTTAATTTTTTTTTCTTATTATTATTTTTTGAAATGGCACCATGGAAGCACACGACACGACCTAAGTTAGTGATCAGCCGGTCACCGGGGACGGCTGAATCTAGGACTAGGAGTCCGACTGTATCTGTGTCTATGCAGAACATGATGGCCAGAACAAAAAAGACTACTAGGATCTCAAACTCGGACGGCTCCTCCCAAAGGGTGCCCATTAGTGAAACATCTGACCAGGCGCCAGATGTAGAAGTGAAACAAGGCGGCTGCCAAGCCGACAGTTCTGAGGGAGGGGTCAAGGTGGTCCCTTCCCATTTCACCGTTGATATGTCTAACTTTTCTCCTGCTCCTTCTAAGGGAGAGGAGGCGGGCCCCACTGGGAGAGGGGAGGAGTCGTCCTCTTCGGACTCGTCAGAGGACGAGTCCGAGTCCAGCTCTTCTGGCCACGCTTCTCCAGGCTCAGAAGAAAGAAACAGCCGCCTACAAGAGGCGAGGCTTTCTCATGCAGTTGAGAAGGGGGGCAATTGGGCGGAGCCGTCCGCCTCTTACAGAGAGGAAAACACCCCCTACTACTGCACGGTACCCCGGGGCCGGATCGCAGCCATGCAAGACAAAGTGGAGAGCTTTATAGCTAACCACAGAATGGGCCCCGAATTCTTACTGTTCGTGCCGGATCCAGAAGACACTGTCGTCTGGCCGGCTGGTACCAGCTATGATGACGGCTGCTTTGGCTGCTATGTGGCGGCCATCAAAGCTGGACTGCGCTTCCCATTACATCCGGCTGTTCAGCGGATTTTAGATGGGTATGATTTGGGGTTATGGCAGTTAGCCCCCAACTCTTGGGTAAACGTACTCGGCTATGTGGCCGGGTGCGAAATGTACGGGGTGGAGCCAAGCTTTGAGGCTTTCGCCCACATGAACTATCTCAGCCGGACCCCTAAGTCGGGCGGTACCGGCTGGTATCAATTAACAAGCCATAGGGGCTACCTCATGACGAGAGGTAAGGCGAACAAATGGAAGGATTGGCGGAACACCTTCCTTATCATCGAGGGTTTAGACACGGAGCTGAACAAACGCTTTAACAAGTGGAATAGGGATCCGTCTCTTCTCGCAGGCGGCCGCAGCATGCCGCCTGTTCCCCCAAAGGCTAAAAAAGAGATCCTAGACAAAGGACTCTTCAAAGTAGAGACTAGGGTGAACTCTACTTCAGGGGTACGAGAGCAAGTACCCCTAAACTGCGTCCCGAGCTTTAAGTGGCTCTATGACCAGTACTTTTTGGCCGCCTGTGGCCTCAGCAGTCGGTGCTCTAGAGGTAGCCGGCCTGACAAATACTCTGTTTTTTCACACCTTGTTTACTTGGGATTTTTACTAACTTTGCTGTTTATTTTTTGCAGCTGACGCCATGAGTAAAATAACAGCATCCAAGACTGCGGCGGCCATGTTGCGGGCCTCTCTCATGCAACAGTCTTGTATCGACTCCCCCAACAAGGGGGCACCCTTGGTGGGCTTCGAAACTCTTCCTCTTTTAGGAGTTGTTGTCTTATGCATATACTAACTCTTTTTTTTTTTTTTTTTCAGTCGGGCACTCCAAGAGCTTCTTCCTCGCAACAGCCGGACTCCAAGGCCCGGAGGACGACTGTTGCAAGCTCTCCTGGGTCTTCCAGGAAAACAGTGGCGGCTGAGAAGCAGCCGGCCACTTCTTCTAAAACTCCGGCGGGGCCGCCTAGAAGTATGGACAATTACTTGTAAAAACTTTTACACTTGCTTCCTTCTTGACTAGGTCTAACTTGCTTTTTTACGCTTGATGCAGCCGGCCCTCAGGAGCCTGACTTGGTAGAGGTAGCCAAGTCCATGATCAAAGCAGTTCCTCCATCTGAAAGGGAGGCGGTCAGGGGTGTCGGCACCCTTGACCTTGATGGGATTGCAGGGGTCCTTGCTGAGGTATACTTAGCATTTTTTGAGTATTTGATTTCCAGGACGCCTGTTTTTTTTGTTTGGGAACTGACGCCTGTTCCCTTTTTACTTAGGCCCTGCTCCGAGTGAACGGCCTCCGCAAGCCGCTTGATCGGAAGAACAAAGAGGTAAAGGCTGCAAAAGCTATGGCCGCCTCTGACTGTGATAAGGCAATGTTTCAAATTGCCCAAAATGAAGTTCTGACAATTGATATTCTTTATTATCAGGCGCAGGCTGCCGCCGCTATCCGGGCTCAGTTAGAGGCGGCCCAGAAGAGGAACAGCGAGCTGGAGGCGACCGTCTCCAAACTCAAGGCCGAGCTTAAACCTCTCCGCCAAAAGATGCTCTCATACGAAGCCATGGAGAAATCCTTGGCTAACGTAAAGGAACGCCTGGTGACCCAGGAGAAGAGTCTAACTAAAGAGCTCTCGGAGAAGGCTGAGCAAGAGAAGAGAGAGCTCGTCCGAGAGATGATGGAAGACTCTTCCCAGATCCAGCGCATGACCTGGAGCCGCCTCTTCCCCAGTGCCGACTTTGCCTCGTGGGAAAAAACGTACCGCCAGTGTTCTGAAACATATAATCAAGAGATCCTGGCGGCTGATGAGGACGAGGCGTTGGAGGAGGCCTTGGATGGGGATGAGCAGCCGATAGTGGCGCTTGTGCCACTTGGGGGCAAGGCATCGAAGAAGGATGCAGCTGAGGCCGAGTCTAACAAGAGGAATGCTGACCAGGCGGACGCTGCTAATGTTGAAGACTTGCCCCCTTCTTGAGCTTTTATGTCTTCTTTCACGGCCTGCGTGCCGTTTGATTGTATTTACCCGGCCAGGGGGCCGGGGTTCTGAATATTTTAATCTTCTTTAATGCAATTTTATTTTGCTTGAAATTTGTCTAAGTGTTGAATATTTGATATTGAATTGTACACTATATCGATTGTTTTGCATGGCCGATTGTAGACAGGTACGGATGGTCCGCCTATGCCCCTGGACGACTGGTTGTCTGTTTCCAAGCTGGGCGATCAGTCGGCCATTTATTCAGTCGGTATTGGTTCCGTTTAAAAGACTGGATTACCTTTAGGCAGGCGGTCCTGTTATTAGTAAAATTAACCAAGTAAGAAAGGGTTTTCTTACTTAGATTTGTAGGCAGTCTATGACTGGATTACCTTTAGGCAGGCGGTCCTGTCATTTGTAAAATTAACCTAGAAAGGTTTTCTTATGCATATACTAACTCTTTTTTTTTTTCGCTATAGGCAGTCTAGGACGACTGTTTCCTATCAGTGTGAATAGGTGTCGTATGAACTTTTTAATTTCATACTAAAATTTTTAAGGGGTGACTAAATATGGCTCTTACTTAGTCGCCGAGTGATTGAGTAGTAGAGGTATCAAGCGGTGGGAACCGGTTGTTCCCCTTTATTCGCCAATGTTTGTTGGCTATTAACTCGAAAGGAAACCTAGTAGGAATAGTAGTTTGAATGCCCTTGTTTGCCAAAAAACAGGTGGTCTATTCAAACTTTTTAGGTTCCATACCAAGTTTGGGAGAGTGACTATGAGTTAACGTTGGTGTTACTCAGTCGTCCTCATTCTAGATTGAGTATTAGAGGTACCAGGCGGCAGAGGCCGGCTGGACCCCTTGATTCGCCGATGTTTGTTGGCTATTAACTCAAGAGGTACCCCCTGCATTTATCCCAAGTAATACAGGCGGTAATCCGACTCAGATGTCAACTGTTACCACTAGTTTGGTTAGTGATAAAAGTTATCCTTGTCTCAAAAACGGCTACGTGGTTGCCCTTGAGGACAGTCGTATAGGTGCCGTGTGATTAGTTTATAGAACAATGTTCCACCCAAAAGGGAGCTGCTCTCTGCGACGAATTTCATCCGGATGGATGCCGTCGGACGCCTGCTATAATGTTGGGACAGGTCGAATTGAATTTTTATATTTTGATCAGTTGGCTTGACGCCTGGTCTGATCATGTTTTTTGATAGTTCTTGGTGAACTATATTATGTGAGGGTAGCCGGTCAAGCGGCGTGCCCCTCTTAAATTAAACATAGAGAGTGGCCGACTGTTTGTCAGTTGGCATGCCCCTCTTAAAATAAAAATGAATATAAACATGGAGAGTAGCCGACTGTTGGTCAGTTGGCATGCCCCTCTTAATACAAAATTGAATAGTAATTTGCAACTTTATTCAAGTAGTCCTTGACTACTTTTTTTTTTTTTTAAAAGAAATATTTCTTAAGATTATCTATGTTCCAAGTTCGGGGTAACGGCTGGCCGTCTGGTGTTTCCAGACGGTAGGTACCGTCTCTAACCTCTTCATATATTCGGTAGGGGCCTTCCCAGTTGGGAGTTAGCTTGCCAGACTCGTTAGCCCTACCAACAGCTTCCATTTTTCTAAGTACAAAGTCCCCCACCTTGAGTGGACGCCTGTGCACTTTTTTGTTGTATGATCGAGTCATTCTCAGGCGGTAAATCTCATGGCGTAAGACAGCATTGCCTCTCTTTTCTGGGAGTGAGTCTAACGCCAGGCGCATGGCTTCCCAGTTTGCCTCTTCGTCATATAGCATTACTCGAAGAGTCGGCTCGTAGTGTTCTATTGGAAGAACAGCTTCCGCACCATAAGTTAGGAGGAATGGAGTTTCTCCAGTCGCCCCTTTTTCAGTCGTCCTAATGGCCCAGAGAACATGTGGTAGTTCATCCGCCCATAGGCCGCCTGCTCGTTCAATCTTTTTCTTCAGACCGTCTGAGATGATTTTATTAAAGGCTTCTACCTGGCCGTTTGCTTGTGGACGACCGACAGATGCAAAGAAGTGTGCAATTCCTTGGTCACCCAACCAGCTTTTGAGAACAGGCGTCTCAAATTGGGGACCATTATCAAAAACCATAGACATGGGAACCCCGAACCGAGTGATGACATTCCTCCAAATGAATGAAATTACATCCCTCGTCTTGATTCCCTTTACAGCCTCCGCCTCTACCCATTTAGTGAAGTAGTCGACGGCAACAAGTAGGTATCTTCTTCCGCCTGTAGCAGGCGTATATGGACCCAGAATATCCATGCCCCACTTAGCAAACGGTAGGGGGCTATGAATGGTGGTGAGGTCAGTAGCCGGACGGTGAATTAGTTTGCCAAACCTTTGACACTTGTCACGCTTTTTCACCATCTCCATAGCATCAGCTTCTAAGGTAGGCCAGAAGTAGCCCTGGCGCCTTGCCCGTTGAGCAAGCGTCCTTCCACCTATATGTGAAGCACAGTAACCAGAGTGGAGATCGTCTAGTATCTCTCGCCCCTTTTCTGGAGTAACGCACTTTAAGAAGGGTTGTAGGTACCCCCTTTTGTGAAGTTCTCCCTTTATCATTTCAAAATTGGTGGCTCGTCTTCTCAGCACTGCCGCCTGTTGATGATCATCCGGCAGGGTACCGTTTGTCAGATATGCCCTGATTGGATCCATCCAGGTTGAGCTTCTGTCTAAGATTCCAATAGGGTCTCCCTCAATGCTTCTCTTCTCCACTACTTCCCAAAAAACGGTTCGAGGAGTATCACAGGAGGCGGATGATGCTAATTTTGAAAGTGCATCCGCTTGGTTATTCTCTGATCTCGGCACTTGGACCAAATGGAAATCCTCAAGGGAGCCGACTGCTTGACGGACCGCCTGTAAATACTTGATCATGGCCGTATGGGTCGCTTCGTATTCGCCATTGTACTGACTCACTATTAATTGTGAATCGGAACAGGCGTCTATTTTTCTTGCCCCTGCCGCCTTGCACATGCGGATTCCGGCTAGTAAAGCTTCATATTCTGCCTCATTGTTTGAAGCCTGAAAACTGAAGCGTAAAGCATACTCGTACCTGTCGCCCTCTGGCGACTGACATATGACGCCCGCTCCACAACCATTTGAAGTAGAGCTTCCATCCACATATACCTTCCAGACTTGGTCTGGAACTTGAGAGTCAGGGGGACGAGTCATCTCAACAATAAAGTCAGCAAAGGCTTGCCCCTTCACTGCTTTTCTAGGCTCGAAGGTAACTTCGAGGCTCTGTATTTCTATGGCCCATTTGATCATTCGGCCTGACGACTCCATGGTGGTCAGGGGCCGCTTGATCGGTTGATCTGTATACACGACGACTGCATGCGCCAAAAAGTAGGGCCTTAATTTTTTAACAGCCATGAAGAGTGCAAGGCCAAACTTCTCCACTAAGGGATACCTCAACTCGGCATTTTTCAGCACATGGCTGACAAAGTAGACCGGGAGCTGACAACCGTCTCTTTCAGCAAGAAGAACAGCGCTTAACGCATGATCAGAGACGGCCAGATACATGTAAAGTACTTCTTTGGACAAAGGGCTGACTAGCCTCGGAAAGGAATGCAAATGAACTTTCAATTTTTGGAAGGCCGCCTCAGCATCCGGCCCCCATTCAAACCTTTCCTTTTTCTTAATTGCCTGGAAAAAGTATAGGCATTTGTCGCCTGATCGACTTAGAAATCTTCCCAAGGCCGCCAGACAACCTGTTAACTTCTGAACCTCTCGGACGGTACGGGGCGACTGCATGTCAATGACCGCCTGCACCTTCTCAGGGTTCGCCTCTATTCCTCTCTGATTAATGAGAAATCCGAGAAATTTCCCAGACTCAACTCCAAAGACACATTTCTTGGGATTGAGCATGACATGGTGCCACCTGAGTGTGGCGAAAGTTTCTCGGAGGTCCGACAGATGATCTATCTGAAGCTTAGACTTGACAATCATATCATCAATGTATGCCTCGACGTTTCTCCCAATCTGATCAAAGAACACAGTGTTTATCATTCGTTGGAAGGTGGCCGGGGCATTCTTAAGACCAAACGACATGACCGTGTAACAGTATAACCCTTGATCAGTGACGAAGGCCGTCTTCTCCTGATCCTTCTTCCATAAAGGTATTTGATGGAAACCAGAGTAGGCGTCCATAAAACTCATTAAAGCATGGCCGGCTGTTGAGTCGACCAGGTTGTCAATTTTAGGTAGAGGGTAACTGTCTTTTGGGCACGCGTTATTCAAGTCTGTGTAGTCTACACACATTCGCCAGGTACCATTCGACTTTTTAACAAGCACAACATTTGCAACCCAGTGTGGGAAGTAACATTGCCGAATGAATCCTGCATCAAGTAATTTTTTAACTTCGACGGCTGCCGCCTGATTTCTTTCTTCGCCATGGTTCCGCTTCTTCTGCCTTACCGGCTTCTTTTTTGGATCCACAGCCAGCTTATGTACCGCCAGCTCAGGACTAATGCCTGGCATTTCATGGACTTCGAATGCAAAGATGTCCTTGTATTCTTTCAACAGATTGTGAAAGTCATCACCTAGGACCCCTAGAGTAGTCGTCCCAACTTTGACTGTTCTGTCAGGACGCGAGACATCTAAGATTAGGTCCGTATGCTCACCAGCCGGCTGAGGGCGGAATTCATCCGACCGCTCCTCTGCCAATGATTGCTATTTTTTATCTTTTCTTGCGGCCCCTATCTGGGATGCCTTTCTTTTTTTGCCGCCTGCTTCTTGAACAGGCGCATTATCCTTGACATTGTCAATCTTTCCTCCACTGGACCCAGCGGCCATAACAGTGGGCTTGACATCCGAGAGATAGCATTCTCGTGCCATCCTCTGATCTCCCCTTAGGGAGCCGACTGTTCCATTGTCCCTCTCAAACTTGAGCAACATAAGAGATGGGATTATTACAGCCTTGGAATTATTTAGGGTTGGTCGTCCCAGAATCATGTTGTAGGCCGAGAGTTCTTCTACCACCAGGAACCGGACTACCATGTGTCGTCCTTCCCCTTTTTCACCCAAGCGGATGGGTAGATCTACTCGTCCTACAGGGTGGACGACTCCTCCTCCAAACCCTACTAAAGGGTGGGAGGCCGGATGTATACAATCAGTTTTGTACTTCAATTTTGACAGACATTTGCTACTGATAAGATCTGAGGAGCTTCCGGTATCTATGAGGATTCGGCCAACTCTCTGATTGGCCACTTTACATTCAATGACGATAGGGTCTTCATGCGGCCCCCTGACCCCTCCTAGATCTTCTTCAGTAATGACAATCTCAGGAAATGAATTTTTGGAGGGCCGTTCTGGGTGAACAGAATTTACATCTAGCCGCCTGATATTGTCTTTGTTGCCCCTAATAGTGGGACCTCCTCCTGCGAAGCCGCCTGCAATAGTGTAGACGACTGCATCATCTGTATCAGAGCTGTCGGCCTGTTGATTCTTTTTGGCCGACTGTTTTTTCGAGGAAGTGCTCCCTGTGGATTTCTTGACAAAAGAGTCAAGATCACCTTGCTCAGCCAGGCGGTCTAGATACCGCATGAGACTGATGCATTCGTTGGTGTGATGACCAACATCTTCATGATAATCACAGAATTTATCTTGGTTCCGGTTGCTTGCAGAACCCTTCATGGGGACCGGCTTCTCAATAGAGATCCGTCCCTTGATTTCGTTTAGGATAGTTTGGCTATCCTTGCTAAACGCATACTTTGGGGAGTATGGTTTGAATTCTTTTTTCTTCTTCTGGGCCGGCTGTTTAGAGGAATCAGCCGCCCAGACCTCTTTTCTCTTCTTTTCCTTGTTTGACGACTGTATCTGTCGTCCTTCTTTTTTGTCGAACTTTTTCCCGTCCGACTGTTTCACTGTACTACAAAGATCAGTTGCCTGTATATAGGCTTATGCTTCAATCAAGGCCTCTTGAAGAGTCGCCACCCTCTTTCGAACCAGATCAAATTTGAAGGTCGGCCCGTCTTTGAGACCCCTGAAAAAGTCAGTATAAGCTACCTCATCCGGTAACCCTTGAATCTGTATTCTCATCAGGTTAAACCGCCTGATGTAGGATCGAAGCCCCTCCTTCTCACCCTGCTGAATTGTTCCCAAATCAAGGGTCGTCTTCTTCGCAGGAATGTTCATGGCGAAGTTGGAGGTGAACAAGTAAGCAAGCGTCCTGAAGTTGTTTACACAACCAGTTGGCAGGTTGCCGAACCATTGCTGTGCAATTCCTTTGAGAGTCGCTGGAAAACACTTGCACCAAGTGGGATCATCCAACCCTTGAAGGTACATTAGGTTGGAGAATGCCATCAGATGATCTTCTGGGTTAGTAGTGCCATCATAGGCGCCTACTAACACATTTTTCACTTTGGCCGGCTGAGCGGCTTCAGTGATTTCCTTGGAGAAGGCCGACGGCTGTTCACCAAGTCTAAGCAACCGTAGCTGCCAGTCCAAAGGTTGGACATTTTTAGCTGCGTGTCCACCAAACGGAGGTGGCTGCATAAAATACTGTTGCTGTGGTACAAACGGTAAGTTTGGTACCGCCTGGTCGCTATGAAAGCCTGACTGACGGGAGGTGCCGCCTGACTGACTCTCATGATACGACTGGGTATGCCTCATCGAGGTAGTTCGCAGACTTTCTTGAAAATTTGAAGTAGAGGCCGACTCTGACAGTCGGTCACTCTTCTTCTGTTCTAACAGCAGACGAGCGTCTGTGTATGTTTTCTTCGACCCGTCCGCCTGAATGTGGCGAACATGTTTCCTATTTCCTGGAGTAGGAAAACGGTATTTTGTGAGGTCAAGGGCAGGCGGCTCCCACTTCCTGGATTTAGGATGAGGAGTTCCCTCTCGCCCTTGAACCGGCTTCCTCTTGCCTGAGGTGGAAGGTTTCTTAGCCGACTGTTCCTTGGCCGGAACAGGCTTCTTATTAAGCAACTCTTGAATTTCTCCCTTGAAGTCCCTCATGAAGGTCATGAGTTCGTTCCTTGTGATGGGAGCAGACCCATCAGTCGCCTGCTGCCGAACAGACGGTGCGCCTGTTGGCTCGCTTACAGTTTGAAATTGTTCCCGTTCCCTCCTTTCGGTCTGACGGGTACGTCGGGCCCTTAGGGTCCCGTCTGGAGCTTTGTGAGCTTCAACTTCAAGTTCATTGTCAGTATCATGGTCCGACTGGATTTGAGGGTCGTCTAGGGGACGCCTCTCTTCAAAAGTCGGTACAAACGTGGATGCCATCTCAGAAGTACTCTCCCCACAGACGGCGCCAAAATGTTTCGGGGTTTTCTGATGTCCTGCGGGAGAGTTACAACACCGAGACTGGAACCGGACGCCTGTACCTGCAAAACAAACGAAGACTCCTTGTGGTAGGAGCTCCGCCTCCAACGGTCAAGTTAGTACCTGATTAAGGAGTAATAAATGCGGAAATTAAAGTGATTTAGTCTCTCTAGGTGAGAGTGTTTAATGTGTAATCCGTGTGTTGTTTTCGAGTCCTCCCTCTCTTAATGAGGATTAAGAGGGGTATTTATAACCTCGGGAAGCGTGCCACTCTCTAGGTTTAGGGTAAACCTAGGGCTGACTGGGCCTCTAAACAGGATTGGGCCTTGTTGGCCGGTTTTCCCATTTGGCATGGGTGGACACGTGGCGTGTCTCAATTGGTCCGTAGAGGACGTATCTGTGATTGACACGTGGCAGGCTCCTATTGGCCTACGTGAAGGACACGTGGCGGAACCTGGTTGGTCCACTTGTCAGACGTTGATTGGTGGATAAAAATCCCCTAATCACTACGTGCCATTAAGTATTTTTGTACTTAAATTATTTTGATTAGTCCTGGTTTTCTAGTAGTTGAATAATTGGTGGTCATATCTCAAGACGGCATTTTTAAGAAGACGAAGCCAAAGGAGGTGCAATGAAGGCCTTTGAAGATTGGATGCTTCAAGTTTCAAGGGGCTCATGCTAGTTTGCCATTGCATCTTTATTTATGCCTTATATATTTTGTTTATATATAATTGCGACATTAGATGCATGTTTAGGATTTCGCATGTTGATTGATTAATTTAGTTCACTTAAATCAACCAACATAGAAACCCTAAATCCCAAAGAATATTGAGTTTAAATTGTCGTTCCAAAATGACACTTACGGAAACTTTGAAAGTAGGTAATGCTCAAGTCACAGTTAAAATCAGATTATAAGTTTGGCAGATTTAACTTATTTTGTTCACCTATTCGGACTAAATAAATGCTAGGAAGAATATAATTAACTTCTATTGTGAACACATCATCATATATCCCAGACATGGGGATTACAGGATTTTACTAGCATCAAATGAGAGGGTTCTGCATTCAGATCAACATAAAATTTAGTTCACAAAGAGTAGTTCAAATTACAGAATAACATGGGGTATCATAGAGTTTTAAAACTAAACTCTGTTAAAACAAGATGCAGTACAATAGCCTGACAAAACAAGAGGTAGCAAGAATAAGGGGTAAGATCATAAAACAAGTGACTCATGAGCAGGAAACTAACTGGTAACATTGTAGAGATCATTTTCCTCACAGATAGCAAGCACAAATCATGCAAAAAACTGCTTGGAAACATGATATACACTTGTCTATATGCACAATATTATGTGAGTTGATAAATAATGCCTGTAATAATTTGGTCACTAAACAAACAATATTCATTTAACTCACTGAAAGAGCATTTTACTTCCTACATGTTAAGCTAGAATTAAGAAGAAAATACATATTACCTACTATTGATCACTTGATCAGTGTACTAGCCCCTTTATACTTTGCAAACACCAACCATTTATATTGACCAGACCATATTAGTACTTTTAACTTCAGATTAATAAAGCTACAAACATTAGGCATAAGAATATTGCCAAGCATTCATGATTTAGAGTGTATGGATTAGTAAACAAGTAGTTTAATATAAGTATATTTAAACAAGTTCAACCATCAATCATGAATGAATAAGAAATTTAATCATCTACTACCTATCGTCAAACTACAAACATGCTACTTAAGTATGTCATTATTAATTCTATGCATGCACTTCATGAAATCCACGAAGTATTAGTTTAGTGCAGCAAAATACATACTCCTTAATAAGCACTTTCACACATACCTCGAATTCGATATATACTATTTAGAACAACCAAGCTCATTACTGAAATCTTATTAGTTATAGATTACCTTGGCATAAGTGGACTGAAATGTAATGTAAAGCATAAAAGCAACAGGTAGACATCTTAAAAATTTACAGTAAGCTTACTCTGCACAAATACATCAATAAAAATATAATTAGTTAAACCATGAGGTTAGAAGATATTAAAAATAATCTACCTGGCAACGACGCCAAAATTTGATACGTGTCGTTTACCATATAAAATTAAATACCTATCTTTAACCTTCTAAAAATATAAACAACCAGTAAAAGGGTTAGAAAGGGTCGATCCCACGAGGAGATTTTATAATTTCCGGAATCCAAAGATTAAACTATATTCAGTAGTATACACTTTACATACATTAAACACGGCTATTAACATATTCACATAAGAATGGTGGGGGGTGGGGGGGTTGTGTTTAGAATCGGAACAAATAAATCAAGACAATATAAACAAATGAAGACAAGCTAGCCGGAAAACATCCATCATGATAAAATTAAGCATTAAGCCGTAAATCTCCAATTAAATTAAATAAACTCGAATCGTAAAATAGATTAACTGTAAAAATTTAGATAGAAAAATTTCCCTGTTCTTCCCTATTTGATAATTAGTATTGAACTAGGCCGATACTAACTCTAAACTTGAATTTTCCATTGTAAATATAATCACAACCTACAATAGTTAAATCTAGAAGCAATTGACATAGAACATCATTAATCCCAATTAGACTAACACATAGCTAATTAATCCAATTAGATCGAATTACACCCCTGTAGGGATTTAAATGTGCTTAGCGGAATTTCAAGAATCATATTCTTAACATCTAAACAAGATCATATGCATATAATAATAAGTATCAATAATAAGGTTAGGAATTACAACCTTTGATGCGTGAATTCCTCGTTTGCTTTCTACCGTGGAGATCTTGAGCCCCAAGTGTTGCTCCTCTAATCAGTCCACAAGCACGGATTGGATCCCCACGTATGCTAGTGCGGAAGAGGAATGAATGTAACACTTTTCTTACTTTTGATGGGAGGAGGCAGAAAATAACAGTGTCTTTAATTAGGGTTTTCTAACTTACTTTTATAGGTAAACCACATATAAAAGTAAAACCCTAATCACAATTAATCTGCCTTCAAGGCCCACTATTGGGCCTTAATAGATTTTGATCCAAACCAATACTTTATTGTGTGACCTCCTATGATTAAGTCAAATTAGCAATGGGCTTCATAATAAACCCACAGATCATAGTTGGTTTCTAGCAAAACGCTATGACCACCTAAAATGACTAAATTATTTATCTCCATAATTAATCCTAATTTATATATATTTAGTAATTGCACAAAAGACTGAGGACACAACTCCTTCAATCTCCCACTTGTCCGAAGGAAAGTGTGCAATGTTAAAATACCTTAAGTCGCTTAATGTCCAATTTGATAGTATGATAACATCTCTATGTTTATCCATACTAATATTCAAATTATTTCTTGAACTCCGAGTTTAAACTGTCAAGACAAATGATTAACCACTTAATCCATTTGAGCACGGCCATGCATTTCCGGCTTTGCACTCTTCAAGAGGCCTAAGAACACCAATCCTAATCATATAAGAGGACTTATCCAATCTTGTATAACCAAAACTCCCACTTAATTTTAGCAATCCCAACGACTGCCTTTATAACCTCCTTTTACGGCGTAGCATTTAATAGTGTTAAAGATATACTAATCATCGCATGAGAGTAGTGCTATACTCATGTTTAAGGAATTCACTAAATATAATAATGAAAATCTTGAAACAACTTTAAGAAATTCATTTAGGTCTGTCCAATATGTATTCTCAATACATATCCATGTAATTGAGTAAACATCCTAATGTTTCTATAGCCCATGAAACTGCGCTATCAATCAACTTACAAAGCTAGTCTTGTAACAAGTCATTTATGTCCAGTTTATTGACTCAAGCTAGGAACAAGCAATAATTACAAATTCTGTTCACTTAATAGAGTTTCATTCACCAAATCACGCATTTGATAAACCTATTGAAAATTGTTAATTACTTTGGACATTTTATTTAATACTAAACCATAATTAAATAATAGAACTTGAAATATTTATTTCATAAACATAATATCAAGAAGCATAATAGTAAAAAACAACCATTTTAAAACTATTACATAATCACAACCATTCTCCAATCTGCCTAATTCCATAGCCCTTGTATGGATATCATGTTAAGGCTATGATAGAGGTTTAGTCAATGGATCAGCAATGTTCGCATCTGTATGTACTTTGCAGATCATGACATCTTTTCTGTCTACAATCTCGCGAATGAGGTGATATTTTCTCATTACATGTTTGGACTTGTTATTTGATCTTGGTTCTTTTGCTTGTGCAATATCCCCATTGTTATCACAATACAACTCAATTCCCTCCAGAGCACTAGGCACAATGCCTAATTCCGTCAAGAACTTTTTTATCCAAACAGCTTCTTTAGCTGCTTCAGCTGCTGCTAAATATTCTGATTCCGTTGTAGATTTTGCTACTATGATTTGTTTGGAACTCTTCCAGCTTACTACTCCTCCATTCAGACAAAAGATGTACCCTGATTGTGAGCGGTAATCATCTCTGTCGGTTTGGAAGCTCGCATCAGTATAACCTTTAAGAACTAACTCATTTTCACCTCCATATACTAGAAAGTCATCCCTAGTCCTTCTTAAGTACTTTAGGATGTCCTTAGTAGCATTCCAGTGCGTCATGCCTGGATTTGAATGGAATCTGCTACACATGCTCAAAGCATACGAGACATCTGGGCGAGTACAGACTGTAGGGTTTCGTAGTGACCCGACACTACGCGGAAGGAAACCCACCAAGACCCGCCCCTTAATTAAAACAATTAACAAGCATATTAAACTTAATCAAACAAGATTAAGAACAAGAATTATACCTTTGACACGTGCTTCGCTCCCAAAGAGCTCTTACTTCAAAATCCCGAAAACACGAGATCTCTGACGGATCGTACCCTCGACCCGACCCGAGCGTCCTAAGTTTTGAAGGTTAGTCAAGTACCGGACAAAATAACTATGAGTTTTACGAATCAAAGGTTTACTCTTTGTTAGAGTTGCCTTTTTAATTCCACTCAAGGTTGTATTCTCAAAATCCTAACTAAGTGGGTATTTATAGAGAATGGGGACTTGAAACCCATTTTCATGATCAATGTGGGATCATGTGCAATTGCAATAATTTATTTAATTCCAAAATAAATAATTAGGCAAAAGCAATCACAAGGAAACAAGTGGCAAGTGGAGAGAATGGGTTAGGTCAGGACCATATCCCATGGGGGGACCATTGCCTTGCTCCCCAAGGAAAGCTTAGAGGCTTTGGTCCCCACCTCTCCTAAACCGCCACTCACAAGGCAGTTGGGCTGGCTGCCACCTGGTACTGCCAGCACGCACAACCACTTAGCACTCCTGGCTGGCACAACACGCATCACCCATCCCAGCACTTGCGTGCTACTAGCGAGCCACGCCTTGTGCTGGGCGCTGGGCGCTGCTGCCTTGCTATCGTAGGCACACGCACATGCATGCGTGGTGCTTCAGCCTTGCTATCGCACACACACATGCAAGGCTCTCGCATAGCCAGCACACCCAGGCCAGCATACGCATAGCCCAGCCAGCGAGCACCACTAGCCCATGCTCGCACAACTACGCGCATCCAGCCCAGCACGTACTAGCGCTGTGCTTGGTGCGTGGCCTGCGATGGTGCCTAGCACACACGCAAGGCCAGTGCTGCCTGCCAGCTAGTTGTGCTTGGTGCGTGGCCTGCGATGGTGCCTAGCACACACGCAAGGCCAGTGTTATCTGCCAGCTTGCTGTACTATGGTGCACACACACACGCACACACGCATGTGCCTAGCACTGCGATGGTGATGTGCGTGGTGCTAGGGGGCTGCGATAGTGACCACGCTTATGCACACACATATGGGTGATGTTCTTGGTGCGATAGGACTGCGATGGTGCCTAGCATTATGCCAGGGCTGCGATAGCACCTAGGCACGATTCTAGGGATGCGATAGTGCCTAGCACACCATGGTGCGCCTAGCACACACATGGTGCGCCTAGGCTTGCGATGAGCTAGCCTAGCCTAGCTACGGCTATGCTCATACTTGTTGCTTGTGATTTTGCGACGCTCGGTCTCGACGCCCTAGGCTCGATATCCGACGTCTGTATTCGTAACACTCTGCTGACTCATTAAATCCTTTTGGATTAATTCGTCGTCTCGGATCGGTGATTCGATTGGGTTCGACCCGAAGGGTTCAGTTAAGATTAAGCTGTAACATCAATTGTACATTGATATTACTGATCGGAAGCGGCCTCCACCTAGGCATTCCGATCACTTGACCTTACTGAAGAATTAGCTCCGTAATAATTCTGAACCCTCTATCGGAAGAATACACTTGTTGGAAGGACACCATTCCTTTCAATCTCCCACTAGTCCTTCCGGACAAGTGTGTATACAGTGTATATCCCATTTCTTATGTCACTTAATGTTTCTTCGTGAACTATACGGAAAGATTTTTTGTCATCCTTATTACGTTCAGAAGTGTTTCTCGATCTCCGAGTTCGACTGTCAACAAGCAGATGATTTCTAAAATCCATCTGAGCACGGCCATGCATTTTCACAGTCTCGCACTTCGAGCGGCCTTGTAAACAACAAAACATTTTTCCCTATTGTTAGTAGGGGGACAATCCCAGTCTTGTATTGTAAGTTCTTCTTACTAAGAGGACATAGTCTTCTGAGTGTTCCCGTTATGATCCCGAGTTACGGAAGACGTTTGGAAACATCAAAGAGTCTAGTACTCAAACAAGAAAACTTCACAGCACTCATGGTCGGAGGAAACAAGTTCCGATAGTCATAATGAGAAATGTACTTATGACAAAAAAAATTTAAATTTTATTAAAGTACTCTCATAGTTCTTATCCAGTACTGTTCCAAACTGTGCCTGTGCAAATGATTTATGACCGTCACGTCCTCGCAGCACAAGAAACGGTGCTGTAAATCATACTACACACTAATCTATGGCGGTCATCAATCGTCTATCTGTTAGATGACCTCGATTAGGGACAATTTTCGATTTAAATATTCAATGTTCACTTAACAGGTGTTTCTTTATCCAAGACATGGTCTTGATACCTTGTTTTGAATATTTCCGTAAATCGAATGGACTCATTATATAATTCTAAACCACAATTAAATAGTAATGGAGTGAATGGTAATTTTGCATTAAAATTAATTACACCATTAATGAATGGTTTTAATACAATGTCTTACATTAAATATCCTATTTAATTAAAACACATGTACAGGGAATTTCAAAGCCAGTCTCCAACATGCTTGATTCCCATTGCCTCAATGTGCTTGTTGTGTTTCACTTGAGGCAGCGGTTTAGTCAAAGGATCAGCTGCATTATCATCTGTGCCAATCTTACAAATTCTGATTTCACCTTCGGATTTCCATTCCCTTATCATGTGAAATCGCCTTTGCACGTGTTTGACCTTCTGGTGCTCTCTTGGCTCTCTGGCCTAAGCGATAGCTCCATTGTTATCACAGTAGAGGTCTATTGGCCCCTTGATTGAGGGAACAACACCAAGTTCGCTTATGAACTTGCGAATCCAAACAGCTTCCTTGGCAGCTTCTGAAGCGGCCAAGTACTCGGCTTCAGTTGTAGAGTCTGCAGTGGTACTCTGCTTGGCACTCTTCCAACTAAACGCTCCTCCATTCAGACAGAATATGTACCCCGATTGTGACTTGAAGTCGTCTCTGTCAGTCTGGAAGCTAGCGTCGTTGTAACCTTGTTCCTTTTCAGGTACTTAAGGATGTTCTTGGTCGCAGTCCAATGTGCCTCTCCTGGGTTCGATTGGTATCGAATCGTTGCACTCAGGGCATACGATACATCTGGCCTTGTACATATCATGGCATACATGATCGATCCGATTAGCGAAGCATATGGGATCTGATTCATTCTTTCTCGCTCAACAGGTGTCTGTTGACACTGTTTCTTGCTGAGAGTTACGCCATGGGACATGGGTAAATGCCCTCTTTTGGCATTCTCCATGTGGAATCGAGCCAGTACCTTATCAATGTAAATACTCTGGCTTAATCCAATCATCCTATTAGATCTATCCCTGTAGATCTTAATGCCCAATATGTACTGTGCCTCTCCTAAGTCCTTCATTGAAAAGCACTTGCCCAACCAGCCCTTTACGGACTCCAACAATTTTGTGTTGTTTCCAATGAGAAGTATGTCATCGACATATAGGACTAGGAATGCAATATCACTCCCACTGACCTTCTTGTATACACAAGATTCATCTGGATTCTTGATAAAACCAAACTTGCTAATGGCTTCATCAAATCGCAGATTCCAACTTCTGCTGGCTTGCTTTAGTCCATAAATGGACTTCTTCAGCTTGCAAACCTTTCCAGCGTTGCCTGGATCGACAAAACCTTCAGGCTGTTTCATATACACAATTTCTTCCAAAATTCCATTAAGGAAGGCGATTTTGACATCCATTTGCCATATTTCGTAATCGTAATATGCAGCAATCGCTAGGATGATCCGGACGGATTTTAGCATTGCAACTGGCGAAAAAGTTTCATCATAGTCAATTCCATGGACTTGTCTATAACCTTTTGCCACCAGTCTAGCTCTGTATATTGATACATTTCCATCCTTGTCTGTCTTCACTTTGAAGATCCATTTGCAACCAATGGGTGTATAACCCTCGACAAATTTACCAAGTCCCAGACTTGATTTTCAGACATGGAGTCCATCTTGGATTTCATGGCCTCTTTCCATTTTGCAGAGTCGGGGCTCGTCATAGCTTGCTTGTATGTCGCCGGCTCATCACCATCCATAACTAGGATTTCCTGATCATCGGTTAAGACGATACCGAGGTATCTGTCTGGTTGAGATCTTTGTCGTTGCGACCCACGAAGGGTAATTGGTTGAGCATTTACATTGTCTGTTTGATTATGACCAATCTTCTTAGATGCTTCCAAAGTATCTAGATTGTCAGTTTTGTCGGGTTGACATTGTTGCTCGTCCTCTCGAGCTTCGTCGAGTTCGATTTTCCTCCCACTTGTCATTTTGGAAAGGTGATCCTTCTCCAAAAAGACACCATCACGAGGAACAAATACTTTGTTCTCGGATTTATTGTAGAAGTAATACCCTTTGGTTTCTTTTGGATATCCCACAAAGAAACACTTATCCGATTTGGGGTGAAGTTTGTCCGAAATTACTCGCTTGACATATGCTTCGCATCCCCAAATCTTGAGAAAAGACAACCTAGGAGGTTTCTTAGTCCATAATTCATATGGAGTCTTTTCAACAGCTTTTGACGGAGCTCTATTCAGTGTTAGTGCTGCAGTTTGTAGCGCATGTCCCCAGAAAGAGATGTCAACTTTGAAAGAATGCCATGTCCCCAGTTTAACAAGGTTCGATTCCTCCGTTCGGACACTCCGTTCCATTGAGGAGTTCCGGGAGGTGTCAACTCTGAAAGAATGTCATTTTCTTTCAAGTGATCGTCGAATTCATGGCTCAAATATTCGCCACCTCAATCCGATCGAAGTGCTTTAATTTTCTTGCCAAGCTGATTTTCATCTTCTTTCTGAAATTCTTTGAAATTCTCAAAGGATTCAGATTTATTCGACATTAAGTAGACATAGCCATATCTACTATAATCGTCGGTGAAAGTGATGAAATATCGGTAACCTTGTCTTGCGGGTGTGCTCATTGGTCCACATACATCCGTGTGTATTAGACCTAATAAGTCACTTGCCCTTTCTCCTAACTTGGAGAATGGCTGTTTTATCATCTTGCCTAATAAGCATCCTTCGCAATTTTCAAACGACTCTAAGTCGAAAGAGTCAAGAACACCTTCTTGAAGAAGTTTCTTGATGCGCTTGATGTTAATGTGGCCAGGACGACAATGCCACAAGTAGGTTTGATTCGACTCGATGGTCTTAGCTAGTGGTATCAACTTTTGTCTAATCATATGTAAAAACATGCAATTTAATTGAACATAAATTTGTAAGACAAACTTGAAACAACTATTGTCAAAGTCTTACACTCAAAATTCCTAGGTGTCCAACACTGTGGATCATAGTATGTTCAAGGGCATGATGAAAAACTAGAATTAGTTTAATTACATATCATAGACAAAATAGTGCATGCAAGCACGACTGAAAAACCATCTTCGTCGCCTTCTTGCTTTTGCACCAACACTTGATAAGCTTCTCACTTGGTCCATGAAAAGGCAACATTAAGTGAGTCATACTTGGTATCTAATACCTATGATAAGCTTAATTCACAAGTGTTAAGGAAGATACCTGAGGTAGTCGGAGTTATCCCCTCTTCCTTGAAGAGCATGCATTCCCTCTTGTAGTGGCCTTGCATGCCACAATGGAAGCATCTCATCTTTGCCTTGACCTTCTTGAACTCCTTCTTCTTAGCTCTCAAAGGCCTTTTGGTCATTCCATTGGCGGTGGCTTGGCTAAGAAGTTGCACCACCTCCTTGAGGGAGTGTGTCTCCTTTCCCGCAGCGATATACACTCTAAGTGCATCATAGCCCGAGTGGAGTGAAGCAAGCAAGATATGCCCCGCCATATCATCCTCTATCGAGATTCCGAGAAGCTGCATGTGCTTGAAGAGCCTAGTCATACCAAGCACATGAGGTCGGAGGGGCATGCCGGGTCTCAATTTGGCATTGTAGACCTTGGTCCAAAGCCATCGCCTTTCCTTAGCAAGACATCCCACGTTTGGTGGCTTTATCCTCATGTTTGAGAGTGACCTAGTCAAGTCAAACACGAGTCCATCAAAGTTGTCATTGTCACTCTTGGTGACTCTTACATTGACAACGTCCTCAAGTGCTTTGAGGAACATGTCCGGAAGGTAGGAGGAAAGAGTTTCCTTCCAATCTTCCGGGATGGAATTTGCCATGAGTCGTGAGACCCTTTTGCAATTTGAAGACCATTCTTCATGAGCCTCGTCGGTCATGATTCCCTTGGCAAAGAAGCTTGGAATGGGAGTATCAAGGGTATACTCCAAGGAACAATTTCGGAGAGTTCTCCTGAGTTCCTCCTCCCATTCCTTGAAGTTGAACAAGTTTAAGGAAAAAGTCAACTTCTCGGGGAGTTCCGGGCACATTTGGTTGTTGTTTGAGTTACTTGCAGACATGATTCTACAATTGAAAGAATTTGAAGTGAAAAACCATTCATACATCAATAAGTTGAAATTTAAAACGTTCATGCATATATTCAATCTTATTGAACATTTTATCCACGCATTTAAAATTGTCCCTTATGGGCGAGAATAAAATGATTCCGAGATCCCAAAGATCAAGAAATGGTTAAGCATGCTTTGGCTTGTCTTTATCATTAAATATCTTAAGGTAAGCAATCCAATTTCTAATAGCTCCAAGCTACTCTCGGTTTGATAAAATGTCGCATCTAATGCATCCTTGACATTTTATCTCTTTTGCCACGACATCTAAGGACTCCTTACTGATATCGTTGAGGTTAACCAAGACAACTTGTATACCTAGTATACCTTACGTTCCTAGGGAAGTAGTGATGCCTCGCTTTGGCGTAATCCATCACGTACGCGCATTAATTCGGTAAGTGTTGTTGTTGGAACGACAATTTTTAGCTTAATATTATTAAGGGACCTAGGGTTTCTATGTTGGTTGATTTAAGTGAACTTAACTAATCGTCGCAACATAATAGAAATCCTAGACATGCATCTAGCAATCATATATAATAACAATATATAAGGCATAAAAATAGATGCATTTGGCAACTAGCATGACCCCTTGAAATCTTCAATTTCCATGGGTCTTCATCTTGGCTCGTCTTCGTCGAAACGCCGTCTTGAGACATCTTGGCTAAAAATGAAATAAAAGAAGCTAGCTAGAACGACTATAAATCTAATTGTACAAAAATACTTAACGGTTCGCAGACCGTATTTAGATTTACAAAAATACATAACGGAACGCAATCCGTATTTTCTATCCTAGTCGGGCCCCACTAGTTGTCATTTTCAAAGACCTGTTTTGAAAACAATCTTCCATTCACCCATTCACTATTTGTGAATGGCCCATGCAATTTTACGAAATACATAATTAAACACGCAAAACTAGTAACTAACTTAGGTGGTTAATCCAATTAACGCGACTAATTAAAACTAGTCAAAGTTGTTTAATCCATTATTTCTAAACGCAAAATGCTAACGCACTTAATTAAGCTCCCACTAAATTCCGCATCCGTACTTAATTAATCCGATTAATTAAGTCGGCATAACCCATAATTTGTCAAAATTTTGCAAAATCGAAAATCGAGGTTTTTAGCCTCGTTAAAATAATTATTTAAAATTATTAAAATGGCCAAAAATCGCAAAAACATAGCTCAAGCACTAAGCAAAACGTCCCACAAAACTCTTTTAGGGTGCACACCATGGCTGCTAGGCAGCCCATGGCATGGCACCATGGTGCGTGGGTGAGGCCTGCAATGCCCAGCAAGCATCCCTGCTAGCCCAGCTGCCTGCTAGCATGCTGGTGCTTGCGTGCTGTTTGCGTGCTGGGCTGGTGCCTACTGCTGCTAGCCCAGCACCTTCCCTGCCACACACATCCACGCGCATTGGTGCAATAGCCTTGCGTACACCATAGGCAGCCACATGTGGGCTGCTAGGCAGCGCGGCTAGCCTTGGTGACGCTTGCGGTTTTGCATCGATTTGCGTGCATTTGCTCAGATTTTTAATTCCAATTTGTGTGTGACAATAATTAATTCCAAATTACATTTTAGAATTAATTTGAGGGAAAATAAAATAAAATAAAATTAAGTCCTACTTAAATAAAATTTATTTTATTGGTGCACAAGCCTAAATTATCCAAAATTTCAATTTTGAACAAAATTAGGTCTAACTTTATGCTTAAAATAAAATGAGCTATGTCCAAAAATTAATCTTGCCAATATGCAAATTAATGATGGATTTGACAAATGGGAGTTGGAAAAATAAATTAACCATCCAATGATAAAAATTTTCCAACTTGCATACTTGTGTAAAATACCAAGATTACATCTTCCAATATGAAGATTAATCAAATTTTACTCACAAGTAATTGAACTTGATGGATTTTAAATTAATCAACCAAACATAAAAAAAAATCCAAACTTTGTTCAACATGGAATTTAGGGTTAGAGTTCCAATCATTTAAACCTTTAAAGATTAGAACTTTAACATTATTTGGGAACTTAAAATACAAAATCACAACAAGTTTTCACACTTTATTGCAATTTATTTGCAAAATTTGTGAAAAACAAGTTTATATGAAAAATTGGTATATCAACTTAAGCACTAATAAAAATTCCATTATTATTCTTAAGGATATTTTAAAACCAGTAGATTAGTGATGCAAATGTGCATTTAATCTAACCTTGTAATGCTTGCATTAATCAAGGCTTAAAAAGAATTAAAATTTTCGTTGAAAAACGAAAAACCCCAGAAAAATTGGGTTTCTGGTTCGAATTTGGCTTCTGGACAGTACTAAAAGGGTTGAATCTGTTCCTGAATATCGATTCCACCCAAAAATCACTATTTTTGAGCCAAAATCTGGGTTCGACAGCCAAATCGAAAATAAAATCGAGTTTTACAATTAATTAAAACGAGCATCTAATCTAATTAGAAGAACATGAACAAGAAAATTAAATTCTTTTAAAACACCTTAATTAAAAAATAATTACAAAAATTAAAAGGAGCGTGGCTCCGATACCGTTGTAGGGATTCGTAGTGACCCGACACTACGCGGAAGGAAACCCACCAAGACCCGCCCCTTAATTAAAACAATTAACAAGCATATTAAACTTAATCAAACAAGATTAAGAACAAGGATTATACCTTTGACGCGTGCTTCGCTCCCAAAGAGCTCTTACTTCAAAATCCCGAAAACACGAGATCTCCGACGGATCGTACCCTCGACCGACCCGAGCGTCCTAAGTCTTGAAGGTTAGTCAAGACCCGGACAAAATAACTATGAGTTTTACGAATCAAAGGTTTACTCTTTCTTAGAGTATCCTTTTTAATTCCACTCAAGGTTGTATTCACAAAATCACAACTAAGTGGGTATTTATAGAGAATGGGGACTTGAAACCCTTTTCATGATCAATGTGGGATCATGTGCAATTGCGATAATTTATTTAATTGCAAAATAAATAATTAGGCAAAAGCAATCACAAGGCAACAAGTGGCAAGTGGAGAGAATGGGTTAGGTGAGGACCATATCCCATGGGGGGACCATTGCCTTGCTCCCCAAGGGAAGCTTGGAGGCTTTGGTCCCCACCTCTCCTAAACCGCCACTCACAAGGCAGTTGGGCTGGCTGCCACCTGGTACTGCCAGCACGCACAGCCACCTAGCACTCCTGGCTGGCACAACACGCATCACCCAGCCCAGCACTTACGTGCTGCTAGCGAGCCACGCCTTGTGCTGGGCGCTGGGCGCTGCTGCCTTGCTATCGCAGGCACACGCACATGCATGTGTGGTGCTGCTGCCTTGCTATCGCACACACACATGCAAGGCTCTCACATAGCCAGCACACCCAGGCCAGCATACGCATAGCCCAGCCAGCGAGCACCACTCGCCCATGCTCGCACAGCTACGCGCATCCAGCCCGGTACGCACTAGCGTTGTGCTTGGTGCGTGGCCTGCGATGGTGCCTAGCACACACGCAAGGCCAGTGCAACCTGCCAGCTAGTTGTGCTTGGTGCGTGGCCTGCGATGGTGCCTAGCACACACGCAAGGCCAGTGCTACCTGCCAGCTTGTTGTGCTATGGTGCACATGCACACGCACACACGCATGTGCCTAGCACTACGATGGTGCTGTGCGTGGTGCTAGGGGGCTGCGATAGTGCCCACGCTTATGCACACACACATGGGTGCTGTGCTTGGTGCGATAGGACTGTGATGGTGCCTAGAGTTATGCCAGGGCTACGATAGCGCCTAGGCACGATGCTAGGGCTGAGATAGTGCCTAGCACACCATGGTGCGCCTAGCACACACATGGTGCGCCTAGGCTTGCGATGAGCTATCCTAGCCTAGCTACGGCTACGCTCATACTTGTTGCTTGTGATTTTGCGACGCTCGGTCTCGACGCCCTAGGCTCAATAGCCGACGTCTGTATTCGTAAAACTCTGCTGACTCATTAAATCCTTTTGGATTAATTCGTCGTCTCGGATCGTTGATTCGATTGGGTTCGACCCGAAGGATTCAGTTAAGATTAAGCTGTAACATCAATTGTACATTGATATTACTGATCGGAAGCGGCCTCCACCTAGGCATTCCGATCACTTGACCTTACTAAAGAATTAGCTCCGTAATAATTCTGAACCCTCTATCGGAAGAATACACTTGTTGGAAGGACACCATTCCTTTCACAGACCATAGCATACATGATGAATCCTATGGCCGAAGCATAAGGAACCGAACTCATCTGTTTTAGTTCATCAGAGTTAGACGGACTCTGAGTCTTACTAAGTACGATGCCATGTCGCATAGGTAGAAAACCTCCCTTAGAGTTTTCCATTCTAAACCTGCTTAGGACCTAGCATCCTTTTGGACCTATCCCTATGGATTTTGATCCCTAAAATGTACTCTACATCCCCTAGGTCTTTCATAGAAAAACACTTTCCAAGCCAAACCTTTACAGATTGTAGCATGGGAACATCATTTCCAATGAGAAGTATGTCATCCATACAAGACCAAAAAGACTACACTGCTCCCACTAAATTTCTTATACACACAGGCTTCTTCTTCATTTATGAGAAAACCAAACTGTTTGATGGCCTCATCAAATCAAAGATTCCAACTCCGAGATGCTTGCTTCAATCCATAAATGGATTTTTGAAGCTTTCATATCTTACTAGGATTTTCAAGATCAGGTTGTGTCATGTACACATCCTCCTCCAAGAAACCATTCAAGAAGGCGGTTTTCACATCCATCTGCCAAATTTCATAGTCATAAAATGCAGCAATCGCTAGAAGTATCCGAATGGATTTAAGCATCGCTACCGGTGAAAAGGTTTCATCATAGTCAATACCATGAATCTGCTTGAATCCTTTTGCAACCAATCTTGCTATATGAACAATTAAGTTTCCATCCTTGTCTGTTTTCAACTTAAAAACCCATTTGCATCTTATAGGTGTTACCCCATTCGGCAAATCAACCAAATTCCAAACTTGATTTTCAGACATGGATTCCATCTCGGATTTCATGGCTTCATGCCATTTTTCAGATTCTTGACTCATTATAGCTTGCTTATAGGTGGTAGGCTCTTCCAATTCTAAGAGTAAAAGCTCTGAGCTCTCCGTCATCAAGAAATCAACGTATTTCCTAGTCGGAGCTCTTGGCCTATCAGACCTACGTGGAGCTACAGCAACGGAAGATTCATTTACAACTGTTTGTGAATGTTCGCATGAATCAAATTCAAGTGGGACGGTAGGAGTTTCATGCGTTGAATGCGTCATCTCCTGAACTTGACTTTCGTCTTGTTAGGCCGTCTCTAACATGGTGTGAACCACGTCCATTTGTCTCTCATCTCGAATTTCTTCGAGAGTTATATTTTTCCCACTTGGCTTTTTGGAAACAAATTCTTTTTCCAAAAAGACACCATTTCGAGAAACAAACACTTTTTGCGCTGTTTGGTTGTAGAAATAGTAGCCCCTTGTTTCTTTTGGATAACCCACAAAGAAACATTTATCGGATTTAGGTGCAAGCTTATCAGAATGTAAATGTTTTACATAAGCTTCACAACCCCAAATCTTAAGAAAAGACAACTTTGGGACTTTCCCAGTCCACATCTCATATGGTGTCTTCTCCATAGCTTTTGATGGACATCTATTTAGTATAAAAGCAGCAGTTTTGAGAGCATATCCCCAGAAGGATATCGAAAGATCAGCAAAACTCATCATGGAGCGTACCATATCTAATAGAGTACGATTCCTCCTTTCAGATACACCATTCAATTGTGGTGTGCCTGGAGGAGTTAGTTCGAAAATTATTCCACAACCCTTAAGATGATTATCAAACTCTTGACTCAAGTATTCACCACCACGATCAGATCGTAATGCCTTAACTTTCTTGCCAAGTTGATTTTCATCCTCATTCAAATACCGTAAGTGTTGTCAACTATTTTTATGATATATAAGCTCTCTTTTGTAATATGATGATGTCAAGGATATGGACACTAGGACTCTAGATTGTGATTGTCTGACAAGCTGCTTCAGCTAGGCCATCTTTATGTTAACCTAGTCTTGTCTCTGTTTTCTGGTGATGCTTGATTGTCTGGAAAGCAGTCAGAAGCTTGATGCTTGTATACTAGGAAAACCCTCTTATTACCTTTTTTTTTTTAATAAATCACTCATTGGAGAGGGGGTGAATTATTCTTTGAATTAGTGGGTCCTTGGGGTCACAATGATAACGACATGCTGAATGATTTCATCGGACTTGTATCAGTTATGGGAGAGATTTTAGCTACTATGATGGTAGAAAATCAAATGCATGATGCGTATAGTGTGCCAAATTGCCAACCCCTCTCACATATTGTGGGTCAAACCATCCAAGATGCTACCATTTGATGTCACGTTATACATTCTTCGAGGCTTGTCTACTGGTATAGAGGACTTTGATAAATTCATGAATGTTGAATCTTGCTTTGATATCTTCTGATAAGATCTTTCATGCTGATACTGCTAATTTTTGAAATCCCATTCATGACTTCGGCTTTTTCTCTGGTTAATTTATAAAAAAAGAATATAGTACAGCCTTTACTAAAAAGTGTTGCCCTCATAATAAAGAAGCTTGCTGTTTTGAGATTATGTGTCATATCTTGCTAATAGTTGCTATGTATCTTTGTATGACTTTGTAAAATTTGAAGTTTCTCAGGAGCTCCCTGTTATCCGTTTACTGTGCGTATTGTTGTTATCAACGAGAATTGAGTTAAATAGTGCTAAGAAAGTTCATGTTGGTTTCAGTGGAGCATGAAGTTTTGGAAAGAGAAATAGGCCGTCTTCGGGCTTTGTACCAACAGCAGCAGCTTCAGCCACATCAGCCACTTCAGCGGCCGTCATCTAGCCATAGACGTACAAATAGCAGAGATCTTGATTCGAAGTTTGCAAATCTCAATTTAAAGCATAAGGAGTGTAGTTCAGGGCCTGACTCCTTCAGTGGTCCAGTTGGTATTTGAACCTTGGGATTGTCAGAGGAATTTGTATGTGCTTTGTGTCCTTCAATCACTCATGCCAACCTTGGGATTGTCTTTTTTTTTTCAGTTTTTTAAAAATATTACAAGTTATTGAAGAAAATATATGTGTTTTATGTATATTATGATTATATATAAGTATTTGGTACAATTTAAGTGAAAAAAAATGCAAAAATTTTTATTTTTTTTTTATTTTTGGGGCATTTTTGGCACCGGTTTTGGACCAGAACCGGTGCTAAAAGGTTTTTTTTTATTTTTTTTTGGCCACTTTCTGCACCGGTTCAAAGCAAGAACCGGTGCTAAAGGTTTTTTTTTAAAATATTTTTGGGGACTTTTCGCACCGGTGTGAAATGGGGGTTTTGAACCGGTGCTGATTAGCAATTTTCGCCTAGTGTATGAATCCAACCTAAAAGAGATTGAACTCGCCCTAAATCGGCCTATACTTAATTCTTATGATATTCATGTGCGCTTTCCGATCAACATACATACAATAAATTGATCCTAAGCATATTTAATCTACGTTGGTTGATTATTAATGCACAATCAAATCCATTATTGGTGATCATTTGAACTAAAATTATATTAACCTAATCAAATTATTAATTATCTTATTAGGCGTGATTTCAAGTACAAATTCCTTTTAAACCTCCAAGAAGGGGCGTGATCAAGCAATAGCAATAAATAATCAAGCAACATAATAATTGACACAACAATCATCAACAAAATATTATTAGTAAGATCACAGGCATGATACTTAACAATCCTAGCATGTCACTAATAAAGATCAAAGCTTTAGCCTAAACATGATACTAGGAATCAACATTATATTAGAAAAGTTAATTAACACCCTAAACATGATACTAGAAATCAAAATCAACATCCTAACATGATACTAGGAATTAAAATAATATTCTAAGCATGATTTCTATCAAAAGAACAATTAAGTAATCGAATTACTTACTTTGATGTCTTATATCTTTTTCTATCAAAATAATACACACGTTAGTAAACTTCAAGAAAGATTAAATCCAATAAATAAATCAAATAAGAATTGAAATATAGATTTGGAGCCAAACCTTCAGAACTATCAACCTTTCACGTCGAGGTCGAAGGCAACTTCGAGATTGGCTGGGAGTATTCAAAGCTCGTGAGGGAGATATGGTGTTTGATTAGGGAAAAGTATCAAGGATGTGTTTAGGCTAAGGCTTAGAAAAGAATCAAGAAAGAGAGAAAGTATTAGAGAGGGGATTAGATGATGATTGTTGGTTCTTGATCAAGCTTGTTGATGATTAAAAACGGGGTAAAATGACCTCTATTTATAAGAAAAAAAGAGGGTCGAAGGATCAGAAAAGAGTCAGAAACCGACTCGGAGTAAAACTCTTCTCATTGCGGCGCGACGGGTCCATCGCGGCACGATAGTGCTGTCGCTCTGCGATGGTTTTGGAAAGATAGGATTCGTACGAAATCAGATTTCCAATTGGATTGGGTTAATCAAATTTTCGTACGTATTCTATTTTGACTGGGATTAGGATTATGGAAAAACAGATGTTTTATCCAATGTAAAATTCTTAAATCTTTATCTTTTCGAAAACAGGATAAATTAGAACCTTCTAGAGGATTCTAGAAGCTTACAATAAATCCTAATGAATTTAGGATTGAAAACAACTTTCTAGAAGATTCTAGAAGCTTGTAATAAATCCTAATTGGTTTAGGAATGAGGTTAAAGTTAATGGACTCTCCACATGATCATTGGGTCGCAGGTAAGGCTAGGTTCGGGCTCGGTTTAGTATTTTGGCCATAACTTCTTCATTATAAGTCGGATTTGGGCTTATAATTTATTGTTGGAAATCTCTTTTCAAACCCCATCCAACTACACAATAATTGGACCAGGATTATGGACCAAAATAGAATGGTTTAGACGTTTTTATAAAGAGGATACGAAATGAATGATTTTCAAAGAGACGAAATGAATGATTTTGGTTTATAACATTTAAGGAAAGGTTATAAATGGTCAAGGCTAAAGGGAAATTTATGAGACTCTTCAACTCTTCACCTAACTCGATAATCAAAGACGCGAAAGGTACTCATTGCTGGGTTTGGTTTTTGGGGAGGGCAGGTGTCTACACTACTGTTTGCCCAACTCCTCTATTGTGACGTCATAGTGGGTCCCACTCTTAAATTTCCCTCATTTTTCCTTTCTCTTCTCTCGGTTCTCACCTATGTTCTTCCTTCTTCTCTCCATGAGCCTGAAGCCCCTAACCCCACCTAAAATCGGCCAGCCGCCCCCTAACCCCACCTAAAACTAGCCGCCCCCTATAACCCCCTTAAACGGTCAATCGACCCCTCCCAACCCCCAAAACCATCTACAATCCTCTGCCACACTCCAGAAACGCGATTTCCCAACTTATATGCACCAGAAACGCTCTAATTTTCACGGCGAACATAACAATCAGCGGCAGATATCTTTCGGAGTACGTCAATTAGCAGACCAACAACGGTATCAGCACAGTTAGTGGAGAAAAATTCGGCGACATTAGTGACGAAAATGCAACAGTGGCGGAAAGTATCCTGTCGGTGTGTTGAGCAGCAAATTGGTGTTCGTTTGTTGCTGAAATTTGAGTTGTTGGTGGTGTAATTGGTGTGGTTGGTGATGTTGAGGGCGTAATTGTTGCGGTGGTGGAGAGAAGGTGCGTGACTGGATGTGTATGGTTGTTGGTGGAGTTGCGATGTAGGTTAGGGGTTGATGTGGTGTAGGGTACTGGTTTAGATGGTGGGGTGGATCGTGGCAGTGGTTTTGGGGGTTGGAAGGGCCGGCCGACCGTTTTCGAGGGGTTAGGGAGATGGTCGGCTGGTTTTCAGTGAGATGGGGTTTTTGCCTTGGGTTTCACGGTGTGGGGGGTGGTGGCTGTTAGGTTTTTGGTTTTTTTTCTTTTTTTTTTAAAAAAAAATTTAGACCAATCACGTGCTGACACGTAGCTTTTAAAAAACAAAAACAAAAATTTACCCCTTTAGCAGGTTACCGGTAATTAGGACCATTGAAAGCAAACTCATAGCATAATTGGGATTATTAGATCATAAACATTAGTTGGGATTATTAGAAGTAAATCGCCAATAGTTGAGATTATTAAAGTGTATTTTTCCTATAAAATAAAGGATATATCAACCAATAGGACTTAAAGAATAGTGATGGTCATTTTAAGGATGACTATAGTAAAAACATCCTATTATTATCATTTTATTATTATTTATTTTTTGGTAGAGGAAATTTTAGTTCTCAATACATCAGTCAAATTGACGTGGAAAAAAAAAATTAATAATAATAATTTGGAGTACTCCGTAATATTTTACTAGCTTAGGTATCCATGAAAAAGAATTCGAGAATATAATATCCTAATTATTAAATAGATAATACTACTTCGTACAACACAATGCTTGAAAAAAGTGACAATACATTACATCTTAAAGTACATACAAGTAACTAGCATGTACACAAAAAAGAAAAAGACGTAGATCAATTGCGTTAATCCACAATGAATAATACTAGTATATTTGTAAATGGCATGTTTTAAGTAAACTTGTGAGTACAAAGTAAATAGCCAGAGATGATAGAGGTAAAGGCAAAGGCAATGAAAGCAACGAAAGATACTCCAATTGACGCAGTTGCCATAGCAGGGAATTTGTCATTACCCCAGTTGGAAATCCAGTCATCCACTCGTGTAAAAGCCGAAGATGAGGCTGATAGTAGAAGATATGCCAATACCTGCCATTCATAAAACAAAACAAACAACATCAACTATATGAAATCTTTAATAAGGGTATCATTAAGGACTTAAGAATGTGGCAAAATTGTATAGTTGATCTTACAGATTTCTGAATTAAATTTATGTGAACACCTAACAGGTATCAAGATCATGTAGTAGTACATCGATCAAACGATGATGTAAATCTGACAAGGGGTTTCAATCTTAATAAAGCAATAGACCCCATGAAGCTAAATGATGCCATATTTAGGTATTTATTTTAGTTCAAAGAGGCTATGGGATTACCCCTTCTCTTGACGGTAGTTTATGATTTAAATTTCCAAACATAAATAATAAAAGGATTCAGCAAGGAGAGTATCCAACTCTTTCCAATCTGCCACTTGTGACAAAAAAGCAAAAAAAAGAGCAACTCTACTTGATTCCACGAGTAAGGTATTCGTTTGGTATTACGATTAGATATGTAAAACTTATCTTCCACCCCTACCCAATCTTAAAATGAAACAATCACAAGAGACCTATTTATGGTTTATAATGTAATGGTACTTCAAAAAGCAGAGAATTTAATATGACAAGAAATACTGACCATCTATATGGAAAACAAAAAGTAGAATAAGGGTGATAAAAAAGGCAATCCCAGCAGCACTAAAAATTCTTCAAAGCCAAGTAATCCTCTTGATCAAGTTAATCTTCCAAATTTTATAGCCAAGAAAAAGGCTTCCCGTTTCAGTATTTTGTGGGAGTATTACCTTTTCAGAGTATTTACACCAAGATGCATTCATGTAAGAACTGATACTGCATTTTATATTTGATAATATCCGAGGAGATACAAACAGGTTGAGAAAAATAGAATGTTTCCTAAGTTTAGGCATGCAGTATTCAGATTGGTTTGCAATCTTTACACCTGAAAAGTCTAAGAACCCGCTTAGGCTCATGAAATTTCATCATAATTTTGCTTGCAAAACTTGACCTAAGTATCCTAATTGAACTTCTTCCATATATATATATTTTCAGGCTTACTATGACTTTAAGCCTAAAATCAGACATCCCAAAAATTAATGCCAACATGGATAATTTGGGGGACAGGTGGTATTGTACTGGTGAGTAGTTGAGTACCAACTGAGTAGATACGAATGAAAATACAACCCTTACAAACCGCCAAATGCATAAGATTGTGTACACAAGGATAGTTTTTGTTGCACCTAACTACCTATAGAATCTTGCACTAGTTTTTTGGCTTACATAAAACATCTTAAATAATCTATGCCACTACTCTCATCAGAACCCTTCTGGTCAATATGAAAGCCTGGTATTCAGGATATAGCTAACATCTACTACCAATTGTTTCAATTGTAAACAGGAAGATGACAGGACATAAGCGAATCTAGGCAAATTTAATCCTTATAAGTTCTAGATTTGTATAGACTATAGAGTATACGCCAACACGAAAGTAAGAAAACCCAATTGTCATTAACTAGACATTCACTTAATTGATCAGATTTGCACTTCAGATAGATAGTCACATAAACTTTGACATTCTTATATATCTACTTCAAATTGGAATAGAAGAGGATGCGTATGTAAACACCCGATAGCATAAAGTAGGCTTACAAGTTAACTTCGGAATTATTGACCTTCAGCTTATCATTGAGGCACAACCGCACAAACCTCAATTATTAAGACAAATATAAAAGAGGCAATTTTTAGAAGTGGGTGAACATTATATAATCCAGTCAAGAACATAATTCCAAAAATTGAAAGCTTTCTTCCCAAAAATTAAATGATTCCGAAAATTGTAAACACAACTCACCTGATCACCGGCAAAATCGAAAGCATACCGAACTTGGCTCCTAGAATCCTTTCCTGTAGTCAATTGGAGAAGCAGATCAAGTCCTTGCAAACCAGAGTAAGCAAAGCCGATTACATTTACTGACATCGCGTACCTGTACACCGTCACATACAAATTACTCCCAATTCATATAGTTTTAAGTTCTAATATGTAACAACAAGAGCCTATATACAAGTATCAGTACTCATCATCATAAGTCAGATAAATAAAATCACCATTGGTAAGAACTCAATACCAAGTTCAAAATGTTACAGTATATCGGAGTTATATTACCATCATAATCGAAATTAAAATATGTCTAGCAAATTCAATAACCATAGTCGATAACAACCAAACAGATAAAAAAAATTGACCTGAATTCGATGTAACGATCAAAAGAGTCAAGAGCCCAGCCGCGATTCTTATCAGCAGCCATGACAGAGAAAGAAACCAAACAAAAAACAAATTCAAAAAAACCGCAACACCAAACCCGCTCTTTTAACCAGCTTCCCATTCTTAGCCCTCTTTGAAACAGGCAGTTGTTGTCTGTTAGCTGTGCTAATCTTTTCACTAGCGAACCCGGTCCCGGCTTCGGGTTCAGTCTTGGTTACCCTCTCAGGTGGGTCACGGGCTAGCCGGCTGGCCCCTTGAACCGGAACTAGAGACTGAACCTGGGCCGGGGGCAAAGCCGGGATGGGGTGTAGAGATGGAGAAGGGGAAGTGAAGGTTTCTTTGGTGGGTGAGAGAGCGTGGGAAGTGTGGTCAGAGTCAATGGAAGAGATAGAAGAGGTGGGTGAATGAGCGGCCGGAGAAGTGGTGGGGAGATGGTGGGAGGAGAGAGAAGTGGAAGATGAAGATTCCATTTGATTTTTTATGGATTGTTTTGGGTTTAAGTGTGAATATGGTTTTGTTGTTTGTTGTTGAATTGCATCTTCTTCTTGTTCTTGTATTTGAACCATTAAAGAGACTAATAGTTGAAGAAGAAATGGAGAAGTGTAGTCAGAAAGGTGAGTGGGGACTGCTAACTGTGCTAAGGGTTTAACTCTACTCTCTACTGTAGCCCTGTTCCGATTTATTGAAAACAAATGAACTGATTTGAGCTAAACTGAATTAAAATGAAATATTTGACTATGGATTACTAATTTTTAACTATGTATTAGTAATGATATTAATTTACTAATAATTATGAAAAATAAAATGAAGTTTAAAATTAATCCACTAATAGTTTTTTTTTGTTTGTTTGTTTAAATTTTTTTATTTTCATGTTAATTAATGCCTGTAAAATTAATCTATTGTAATAGTTTGGCTGTTAAAAAATGAAACAAAAAAAAATAAAAAATTAAAAACCGAAGAAAATATCCAAAAATAAAAAATGAAAAAAAGGAAACAAAGACCCAAAACTATGCACTTCCATTATTATTATTATTATTATTATTATTATTATTATTATTATTATTATTATTATTATTATTATCATCATCATCATCATCATCATCGTCGTTGTTGTTGTAATATATACTAAAAAGTATGAAATTTGACTTAAATTATCATTAGGAATATCATTAGACATAAAGATGAATTTAAAAAGATCGGCCCAAAGGCATGCCTAAATTAAATTGTCACTAACAATATCATTAGCTAAATCATATAAAACAAATAAATTAGCAAAAGAAATGAATTGAACTGATTGGAGCTGAGTTGAAATGAATTGAATTGAACTAATTGGAGCTGGACTGAACTGAAATTAAGCTCAACAGAATAGGCCCTTTGAGTTGTAAGAAATGGCTCGAGGTTGAGGGAGGTTGACGGAGGAAAATGGTATGATAAGTCACTTTAAGACCATTTTTTTTTATTTATCTACTCCATTTATTTTTTTTAAGTGTCCTATTGGGAATTTTGGTACTATTCATTCAATATATTTAAATTAATGTTTGTGAACTATATACATAAAAAAATATATGTATAATCTTGTGAATACTTGTTGTAATCGTCTCAAAGAGTAGATTATTGCTATTCAATTGTTATAATTTATTGTTGGTGGTAATTAAAGATATTATTGATTAAAATTTTACATCGACATGCGTGAAATGTCACTATTTTTTTTTATTTTTTTTTTTAAGAATATAGCTCAGGCATTTTATTAAACTAGATTAATTTCCGTCAAAGTTAACGAACTTGAGGGAAAATACCAATACAAATATACTTTGAGTTGGGGAAAGTACCAATACAAACATACTAGTTACTACCGGTATCCTACCTTGCTACGGAGTGAGCTACGGTATTACAAGCTTGTTTAATATGATTAAAAGATAAATTAACAAAGGATAAGCTATCTAAATTCACATCATTATAGACAATGAAAATAGGAGAACTGTTGCCATTGTTCTTTATAGCATTTACCGCAGTCGAAGCATCACATTCCACTACCACATTCTGGTACCCCAATCTCAATGCAACATGTAATCCATACCTTACTGCAAGAGCTTCAACATGCTCAAGTGATTCAGCCTGCGTCCTCTTTGTTGCGCATACCAACAACAGCCCGTTAGAATCTCTTAACACATACAACCCCAAGCCCCGTCGTTAACCGGCCTCCACAAAATAGGCATCAGTAATCCAAGTGTTTGGGACTTAAGTAGCTGCTGCAGGCATCCCTCCCCTCACAAACATACACCTTCTTTTAGGGGCAATTCTCTGTTTCTCATTGTGAGAAACAAGTTTTGTTTCTCATGGGGTATGTGTCAAGATCTGGGGCTTCCACTCATGACACATACGCGGTCCCCATCAGTGAAAAACATCATGTTATTTTCCAAAATGCCATTAAGAGAAACAAAAGTGTCTCTCATAATGAGGAAGTGGGACTCCCTCTTCTTTTAGTACGTAACTTTGATATTCCTTCACCATACTTACATACCCAGTTGCCATCCCAATTACATCCGGCCTTGCATTCTCGAAGAAAAAATTGTTTTTATAAGACCATGTTGCTCACATTATAGAAGCCACTATACGCTACTTAATTAGGAGCCTTGAACTTGTTCACCAGCCACACCCATCTATCAGCAAGAGAAACATTCAGTGCAACTAGAAACCACGCATTATGTTGCCACATAACAGATGTTGCATAGCACTATGATTGACTCTACAGCAGCTCCGCAGATTGGACAGGTTGTGTCATAAGTAATGTGGCGTTGGTGTAGTCTTTCTTTGACTGCTAAGCTACCCTTGCAAGCTCTCCAGATAAAGTGCCTCAATTTGGGGGGTCCATCGATGCTCCTAATCCCTCTCATATATCTATCTACATTCGCCATTTGATCCGCTATTTCATTCGACTCCAGCATGCCCAATCTTGCAAACCAATACCCCGATTTGACAGTGTAATTAACATCTTTTGATAATCGCCAATGCAACTTGTCTTTCGCCCATCTTCGAGATAATTAAAGGGGTTGCAAGAATAATGCGAGCCTCCTCTTCATTAAAGGTATTAGCAACCTTTACTACATACCATTCCCAACCCTCAAAATCTATTAAATCAGAAGCTTGCAAATCCACACTACTCACCTATAAAGGAGATGGACGAACCGCCCGACCTTCCTTCACCAGCCACGCATCAGTCCATGGGTTGGGTAGACACCTAAAAATGTCTCCCCGTACCAAAATCCTATGATGAGTAAAATCTTTCATCGTCATTTGGTTCGAGTAGAGTATTGATAGAAAGGAACACTCGAGTCTTGCTTAGGAATCCATTTCATTTAAGCTTTTTTAGCCATTTTAATAATCCAAACACTTTTCTTAGCCCAAAATCCACATATCTTAGCCCAAATTTCCCTTTTTGAAACTGCAATCCCAAAACCGAGAATATCTTAATTTTGTTCTTCATAAAAATCATGTATGGTGGTATATCCCTTGAAATGAGCTTTTCAATGATATATCATAAGCCCAATTCTAAGTTATAACGCAAAAGATATGTACAAAATACCAAACTCGATTCAAAACCGACACCTTTGCTCTATTTTGACCTTATCTTTAATCTAAAAAAGATATTGACTTGATTCTAATTGGGTTGGAAAGTAGATTTCCTAAGCTTTCCAACAATATATTATTAGCCTTAATCCAACTTGGGATAAAAAATTATGATAAAAACAAATGCCGGGAGTCCAGGTGGCGCCAACCTACGTCCGTGGTATAAACCATTTATCTTACTCTAATTATCTTATTAGGATTTGTTAGATCTATCTAAGCAAATGCTTATCCTTTTTGAAATTTTCTAATGGATTTGTTGAATATAACTCTTCATATAATTTTTCTTGTTGCTTAATTATTTGATCAATCAATGATGAAATACACTCGGAAATTCTAAGTGCTACCTCTCGTTATATAGGAGTAATCCTATTACCACGCCGGTTGTGCATAAATTCGATAGTTTGATGAGTATATGCTTTTGTTATTTTCTAAATAGGAAAAGATGACTATTAATAGTGAAGATAATTTCATCAAAAGATTGAGTGCATGGAGAATATAACCTTTGAAAATTGTTTAATTTCCTATTAATATCATGACTAGGCTGATCTAGTTGCCCAAATGAATACTACGTTGAACTCCTCCAGCACTAGTAGAAAAAAAGAAATAAGCAACCCCCCTATGGCAACGGTTCATGAAAACCGTTGCCAAATTAAGTGAGCGCCATTTTTTTTTAAAAAAAAAAAAAAATTGGTTACATTTGGCAACGGTTAACCGTTGCCAATTGATTAAATTTAAAAAAAAATAAAAAAATAAAAGGGGTAGAGTTGGCAACGGTTAACCGTTGCCAATTTAAAAAAAACCCGGGTTTTTGAATACTACTGTATACTCCCTCGTTCAAGCAAACGTTCTTCTTCTCTCAACTCTGTTTTTGCTTTCACCTCCAAAAACGCGCGCCTTCCCTCAGCTCACCCCAAACCATTCCTCCATTGAAGGGTCCATTGAAGCTTTTGCCTCCTCACGCACGCAGTAGTGGGTCTGGGTTTGTTCTTCTGCCTCCTCACGCACGCACTCAGCTCTTCTCTTCTGCCTCCCTCCATATATGCTTGCATTATTGAAGTATGTAGCAGCTCCTCCATTGTTATAGCGCTCCTCATTGCTAGGTAAGTCGTAATAGCGCTCCTCCATTGTTATGGTTTTTGAGGAATTGGTCTTTAAATTAGTTAATATTGACAAGTTTCTTGTAATTGCTAGGGTTTGTCAATAATTGCTACTTAACTCCTCCATTTATACGCGCAAGGCTCAGCTCCCCCTCCATTGAACGCATAAAGCTCCCCCTCCACAAATGTAAGGCCTTTTTTAGTTGTTATTGTTGCTGTTTATAAGTTTAGAATTGTATTTAGTACAAGCTATATTTACCTATATTTCTAAATTGTTATGAGAACTTTATTTATCATCACTAATAAAGTTGAGAATTTTATTTTGTTTATAGGATAATTTAGTCCTTTTTATTTAAGAGAACAAAGTTGAGAGTTTAGGGTTTAGGGTTTAGGGTTTGAATATACTCTTCTTTATGAGTTGCTTCTCACTATATATATGCGTGTTTCAGGCTAAGAAATGGGTGTCAAGGGCTTCTAGGGTAAGATCATCAGTTTGGAGAGTGGGCGAAAAAAATCCTGGTATCTTACTCTGACTGTCCTTGTTCTTGCTCACTGATATCATTCTTATCTTTTCCCTTAATCTGGTTTTCTATTTGTGTTCTATATAGGTTACACTGAAAAATATTATCAGGAATTTTTGGGCGAAGCATAGACCTTGGCATTGACCTTCTATTTGAGAGTGTTGAGCCTTTATAGGTACTCAAGTATATATATATATAACTTTATGTGCTTTAAATAAGTTCTTGGTTGCACATTTTTGTGGAGATGGTGTGTGATATAACTTTAGTGCATCTTCTATCATGATGTGTGATTAATCCATTGTTTTTTAATTGATTGCATGTATCATCATATGCCTAGATACCCGTTCAAGGCTTTCTCATTAGGAAAAAGTCTTGAATAGTCCCCGGTTGGGACTGTTCTTGAACGTTTACTCTCACTTAGGTGGTGAATGTATGTCAATTTTTTCGATTTTAAGGAACATCTTGGCTTAGCATTTCCTCGATCACCATGTTCTCTGGGTACATATGTGGGTAAGTAATTACCTACGTCGTGTACTTGGAGAACTGGGGGGAAATGCTGCCGGATTTTCCTTAAAATTGGAAATCTGATATACATTCACTAGTGAGAGTAAACGTTCAAGGATGGGTTAGGTTGGAGTGATAAGGACCCTTTGGAAGCATATATGCATTTTTGTATCTATATGAATGTTATATGCATGTTGTGTGTTTGAATTTGATTTATATATATAATAGATGTAGCAATTATACATTATTCGTAATATGTTGCCATGTTTAGAGACAATTTACTTAATGGAGAAGGATCGTGGATGGATGTATGGTAGACGTGATACATTGGAATTCTTTAATGGGGTTCAAGAGTTTTGCGAGACGGCTTCATCTTATCAGCGCAGAATGGGTTTCGAGTGCCTCTATTGTCCTTGTGTTGATTGTAATAATGTGAAGGTGGTCAATAGTGTTGATATCATTAGAGATCATGTAGTTTGTCGTGGGTTTAGGGTTAAATATCATGTGTGTATTTCGCATGGTGAAGAAGGAGAGTACAGTGGGGATGTTATTGGGTATGATGTGCATGATGATAGAAGCAATGATATCCGTGTGGACGAGGAATACAAGAATGATGAACATATTGTTGATGATGGTGCTGAGGAGGGATTTGAGGATGATCATGTGGATGAGGTTGAGGATGAAGGTGTGGATGAGATGATGTGTGGTTTTGAAGGTGACGTGTTTGAGTCATAATCGGAGGCTTCTAAAAAGCCTTTATATCCTGGGTGCCAAAAATACTCCAAACTATCAGCCGTGCTAACTCTTTTTAACATTAAGTCGAAGCATGGGTGGACGGACAGTAGTTTTACTTCCTTGTTGAGCCTGTTAAGTGAGATGTTGCCCGATGGGAATGAAATTCCTAAGTCTTACTATTACGCTAAGAAGCTCATGTGTCCATTTGGTTTGGATTATAAGAAGATACATGCATGTCCTAATGATTGTATTCTTTACCTAAATGAATGTGAACAATTGGAGGAGTGTCCAAGATGCAAGAAGTCACGCTACAAGCGCAAGAGTTGCAATGCAAGAAGTCGCGCTACAAGCGCCTTTGGGGGGTTTGAACCGTTGCCAATTTTCTCTTTTCATGTTGTGCAGTTTCTATAGCGAACGTACTCTTCTATTATTTCCGTATGCATCATGACACTATTATTATTAGTAATTATGACCTGCATAGGATTTTTAGCTTTTTTCCACAAGAATTCTAGAAATAAAGATATCTTTATTGCATATATCAATTGGTATGTAAATACTATTTAAATTAGTACTAGATATTTATTATAAGCCTCTATTAGCATATTTACCTCATCTTCATATAGTGGTTCACTCACAGTTTTGGTCTTATATACATACCCAATTACCTTTCTTTATTATAATAATAGGATTGTTTGTTTGAATCTTCACCTATATTTATGTTTGGACAAGCTAAGAGCCAATATCTGTACTATGTCTTGTTGGCTGTTTTAAGCCTTTCTTAGTTTCATAGTTTCATATTAAAGCTAATAACTCTTCTTTATCCTCTTTTTGTTTTTCATTGACTTGTTTTTCATCCTCATTATACTATAATTTTGTCTGCTTAAACTTGGCGATCTAAGGCAGAAACTTCTTTACCTTTTATTAGGATGTGTAGTTATACCATGATGAAGTAATCCTAATTCACAAAGCTTATTATAGGCAATGATGTTTTATCATTGAAATGATACTGTTTCGGTAAAAATAATGGGACCTTCGGCAGGTCCTTCGTTTAAGCGGAGATGAAGCCCAATTCGAGTGATGACCGAATCAGGGATTTCTCGCACAGCAGAGCAAATGTAAACTGGCCTCAGGGGTTGTGTCGAGGAAGGCCCCTCCGATGCCGAAGTCAGTACGATTGTCAAGTAATGAGAGAAAAGCTATGCAAGAGAGTTTGTTGCTTGAGGCAATATTTGTGAATGAATGTGAGTTTGCACAAGTGTGAGCCTTTATACCTTGCTCCAATTGAATGGAGCGGGCTTGAGGAGTCAAATGGGCTGCCATTTGACTGGGCTTCGTTTGACTTGACTTGGCATTATGGGGCAGAGGGTTGAACTTTGCCTTTTGGGCTTTAGTTTGTTTTCATTTATGGACTGGGCCCAAATATACAAGTTATTTAGACCCCAAACAACTTGCCCCCCAAACCCGATTCGTGAGGATAATGGGTCGGGTTTTCAGCTGCCGAAAGATTTAGAGGGAAATAAATGAAAATAATTTGAATTTTGTTTGAGGAATTTATACGGTTTAATACCGTTAATTTGCACTTAACTAACCTTAATGATGGTTAATTAAGAGTAATGGGGAAGTGGAAAGAGTTTAATGGGTAATTAAATTTGGCGGTTGTAATTAAGTGGGAAGCATTTGAACAACCACGAATTGAAATAGTGCTTAGTGGGTGATCAATACCTCTTTAATTTCCGGAAACTGAATCCCAGAACATACATAAGAGCGCTTCCACTCCTTTCAATCTTCACTTTCACAAATCGAAACTAGAATATTCCAAGCACGCGCAATACCTCAATTTTTCTTTCGCTGCTTTCTTGCATTCCGAAGCTTTAAACCCAAAATCCGATTCTCCGAACTTGTAGATCGGCGGATATTGAGTCAGAAGAAGGTAATCTTTTAGTAATTTGCTTCGGTTTTCTTTGCTTTTCGAAGTGTTCTCCTTTTTTTTGCATTTTTCGGTTTTCTCCCCTAAACTATAGCCAGAAGCCGAGGTAAGAGGCCGGCTCAGCGGGAACCCGAGTCTGAGGGTAAGGAGGAAGAAACGCCTCAGCTGACGCTGAAACGAAATCGCCCTTTGGCGATGATGTCCTTCGTGAATGGGCGGAACCCCAATTCCAAGTCTGGACCTGCCGCCGCTTCAAGCGGCGAGGGGATGAGGGTGATGCCCCTTTCTAGCACGCCCCCGTCCAGCTCGGTCGAGACAAGCACGTCTGGCCGAAGAGAGCGTTCGGCGTCGAGGCCTTTGACTCCCGAAGAGCGGGAATGGACTGACTTTCATGAAAATGAGGGTCTGATGAATACCCAACTCTATTCTTGGTGGGTTGAGAACGATGGTCGATATTGTTTTGCCAAGTAGCTGGAGGTCTTTTATGGCATAAAAGAGGAAGATGGGTATTGGTGCCAAATTCCCACTGCCGATGAAAGGATCTCTCGGCCACCTCCTGGGTATATTGGGGTTTATACCCGCCAGCTGCAATTTGGGCTCAGATTTCCTGCCCACGCCTTCATCATCCAAGTTTTGAATGGGTACAACATTTCCTTGGCTCAGCTCACGCCTGTTAGTATCCGAAGGGTGATGACATACTTATGGGTCTGTTTATTTTATGGTTTCGAGCCGAGTATACACTGTTTTAGATGCACTCACAGGCTCGCGCTGAACGCTCAGTCAAACAAGTGGCATGGACGCGGTTGGTGGCAGATTGAGGACGAGAAGGGTTACTTGTCCTCATATCCGAATTATACTTCGGATAAATTTTGGAGAGGCCAATGGATCTGGGTGAGGGCCCCTTCTGACGAAGACCACCCCGACTACTTTGGTGGCCCTCGATATTTGAGGAAACCCGATCCGAAGAAGTCTAGTATTGGCGCTGATGAGTTTACTGCGGCCGATCAGCGTCAGAGGGAAATGTTTGGCCGAACCTCCGTTACCAGGAATACTGGCCGAATGGCCAATGTGCTGAGTGTTTGGCTACCCTGCTGCCACTACATCTTCCAAGAGAAGATGCTGGCTGTCGTCAGCCTCAGCCGAAGATGCCAAGGTGGTAAGTGACTTGGTTGAGGCCGAGACTAATTGCTTTTATTTTTTCTGCATTTTATCTACTTCAGCCGATGTTCGCTGAAACAACTCTATTTTCTATTCTGCTGCAGAAATCAGCGAGGAAAATTCAGGCATTGATTACGAGGTGCTTAGGATCAGCCAAGAGATGGAGCCCCTGACAAACACCCATCCTATCACCAATTCCAAGGATCGGTCTCTTGCTCTTCATCAAAGAAGACTCGAGATTGTGAGCGCCTTTGAATACTTGGCGCAGAAGGACTGGTACAAGAAGGTTGATCCCTTCTTTCTGCATTCCGCTGAAGAGCAGGCTGCTGCTACCATCGCTGCTGCTACTCCTCGCAGTGGACTAAATCCTCCAGCTTCATCTTCCGTGCCTAGAGGAGAGGAAGCTTCTGACGAGGAAAACACTGAAGAGCTCTTTGGGCCTTCGGTAAGTTTTTGGTTGGCTTGAAATTTTCTAAGTATAGAGCTTCAGCACTTAGGTTGTTCAGCTTGTGAAAAATTCCTTTAAGTGTGTAGCTTCAGTTTAAATATGCATATTATACTTAGCTTTCTTAACTTTAAGAATTTTTGCTAAGTATAGGTCTTCGGATGCACATTATATCCCACTTGTTCAGCATGTTGGAATTTGAACAATTGTAGAATTTAAGTATTTTCCCTCCTTTACTATGACTTGTTTGATTTGTAAATTTTTCCAAGTGTAAGGCTTCGGCTGGGAGATTTGTGTGCATAACTTATGTACTTTTTGTTGTTGTTTTTTTTTTTTTACACTTGCTTACACACTTTTCTGCCCCCATATGTCTCTTCTGCTACAGTCTGACGGAGAAGAAGTAGACGGAGGAAACCCAGCTGAGGCCTTTCCTACCCCTGAAACCACTGCTTAAGAATCGATGGAAGGTGGGAGGAGGAGGCCTTTGGTTTGTCATGGCCAGTTTAAGGCGCCAAAGCTTCCTGCAAAAAGACTTTGACTGGAGGAGGTCCAGGAAGAAGCAGCTACTGAAGTCACTTCCCCATCTTGGGAAGTTCTAATTAAGGTGGTCGAGCTGCAGACCACCCCTTCGCCTCCTCAACATGTCGCCGAGCCTTTTCTAGAGCAGATTCGGCATGCGGAGGATGCGCTGAATGTCCATGCTGGGGACACCAGCCTTTCTGAAACGGAGGGGGAGCCTCAGATAGCTGAGGTTGATGAGCCAAAGAGTAAGGAGGCTCCCTCTACTTCTGCTGCAGACTCATTCTGAACTTTTCATTCCGCAGAGATGGGTTTTGGTTCGGCACCCTTAGTGTCGGTTCCGGCACATGCCCAAGCTGTTTTTGAGTCCAAGCGTGACTCAGCTGTTGCTTATTTCGGCAACTTGAGCAACCTTTCTGCCTTGGAAAGGGCTAGGGAATGGATGCTGGGCGCTGCTTCTGGGGCTGCTGAGCCCTTGGATAGGGTGCCCGATCCGCTTCTGGAGAACCAGAGGCTGCTGATGCAGGTAATCCTTCATCCTTTTGAATTTTCCCTTAACTGTTTACTTCCTCTTCTCTTATCTTCTTCTTTCTTCTCTTCTTTTTTTTTTAAAAAAAAAAATTTCTAAGTGTTGGGTTTCGGCTAACTTTTTGCAGGTCGTGTATAATCATTTCCTCTTTGTGGAAATGCGGGACGAGCTGCTAACCAAGGCTGAGAAGGCGGAAGAAGCTAAGACCCGGGCTAAACTTACTGAATTGAAGCAAGTTAGGGCCAAAGAGGAGACGTCTAGGCTGAGACTGAACATGCAAGACATGAGCGCCAACTTCCTCTCGGTCTGCCAGAATCTAGAGAGAACTATCTTCCCTTGGCTAAAGGAGGGTCATGCCCTCATACAGGAGTACGAGGTCGAAAGTATCGCTGAATTCAAGGCCCGCATCGAGGCGAAGTTGAAAGAGGATGCTGAGTCTCGGCGGCTTCTTATTTCTGACCACGAGAGACAGCTTTCTCAGGTTTGAGAAGAGGCAGGAAGACTTGGAGGCAGCTAATAAGCAGCTGAAGGAGGACCTTAAGGCTCGGAAGTCTGAACTTGAGTCTGCCAAGGAGTTGCTCAAAACCCGCATCTATACCAAAGAAGAATACGCAGAAGGGTTCGATAATGGCTGGAAGTCAGCTCGGCGATTAGCCCTCCACGCTGCCCCAGATATTAACTGGGACCAGGTTAAGGCTTAGTCAATGGATCCTGACAACCCTCGGATCAACGAGGCCAGCCAGGCTGAGATTGACTTCCTTGTTCATCAGGCCAAAGCCGAAGAAGCTGAGAGAGCCGCGGAGGAAATTTAGAAGCCCTCTGCTTCTTCTGCTGGGGCTGGCCCTTCAGGTGCTCAGCCTGATGCCGAAGCATAGGAATTCGGGTAGCTTTCCTCTGAGTCTTGCGGATCGACTTGCGCTTAAATCGATGATCTCCGCTTCTGCTTTTGCCTGTCTTTTGCTTCAATCTGCCTTGTACAAACTTTATAATCTTGTTTTTGTGTACTTTCGGCAGCTGTGTTTTCCGCTTTGTGGGCGGCTGCCGACTTTGAATTTTTCTGTTCTGAACTTGAACTTTTCTTCATGATCATGTCTATCAAAACTGTAACTTAATGCTTCATTCAAATGATGAAATAGAATTTTAGCTTTCTCTCCTTATTTTGCCTGTTTGAGTAGCTTTGAACTTAATTGCTTTTTCCTGAATTTCTTCAAAATTTGGCTAAGTACAAAGCTTTGGCATGGAAATATTTAGCTAAGAATTTTTCTTATTCCTTTATGCCTTGCCCATTTTGCTCGGATTTTGCTTGAAATTTCCCAAGTATCGAGCTTCGGCTTGGAGCTTGATGTTTAAGTCCCTCTTGCCCCCCCCCCCAGAATTCTGGAGACGAGGTCTTCAGAGTTCTAAGTTTATTGCTTTCTTTCCTTCGGCACAGCCGAAGGTTTTGACTGAGCAAAATTTTTGCAACTTAATAGTTTGGAACACTTATGTTTGCTTTTTATGTTCTGCCTGGTTTTAATTCATCTGAGGGAACGGCTATCTGGGACACTGTGCCAGGGAAATGATCATCCAAAGTACAAGGCATCATTATGCAACACTTTGGAGGTGTAATCATCACCCGGAATTGACTTGCCGAAGCACAGGGCATCATTATGCAATGCTTCAGGCCTTTTATCAATTCTTATTTTCAGCTATGCCTTAGATGAGCCTATGACCTCTTTGCTGAGAGTAACAAATTTGTTCGAGGTACAGTGCATCATTATGCAATACCTCGAGGTTCTTTTCGTTACCCCCTTTTTGACAGGCTCCTCGACTTGCCGAAGTACAGTGCATCACTATGCAATACTTGGACAGCGCCAAGTGTAAACCTTGAATTTTTCAAAAACGACGAAGACAGAAATAATGAAGACATAATGAAATTGTAACTAAATGTAGGTCAAAGGCCTTTCATTGATTGAAGAAAATAAACTTACATAGATTGTTCTCCCACAATGGGTTTTACACATGATATCTCTTAAGTACATTAGCATTCCAGTGGTTTTTTAGTTCAGTTCCATCTAATTGCCGAAGTCGATAAGTTGTTGGTTGAAGCTCATCGTATATCTCATAAGGCCCTTCCCAGTTTTCCAAAAGCTTTCCATGGATGCAGCCTTTCTGGACAGCTGCAGCATGCCAAAGAACAAGGTCCCCAACTCTGAGAAGCCTTGCTTGGACTCTTTGGTTATAGAAGTTGCTGATTCTTTGTTTGTATGCTGCCATTCTGTCTCTGGCCGAATCTCGGATTTCATCTAGGAAATCCAGGGACTCTTTCATGAGATGCTCATTTTCTTTGGCTGTGAACTAGTTGACTCGAAGACTTTCTGAGCCAATTTCCACTGGTAAAACAGCTTCGGATCCATACACCAATTCAAAAGGTGAATGTCCTGTGGCCTCTTTTTTATTTCTCCGAAGTGACCATAGAGTTATGGGAAGCTCCTCTATCCACTTGGACTTTTGATCTTCAACTCTCTTTTTGAGAGCGTTGAGTATTTTCTTATTTGCCGCTTCGGCTTGGCCATTACTTTGAGGATGACAGACTGCCGAATACGCCAATTTTATTCTGAACTGATCAGTGTACCGCTTCAGCGGCAGATTGTCGAATTGCCTTCCATGATCAAAGACAAACACCTTCGGGATGCCGAAGCGAGTAATGATATTTTGCCAATTTCCTGACACTTTGCTCAGTTATGTTTGAAGCTGCTTCGGCCTCAATCCATTTGCTGAAATAGTCAATGCCGACTATTAGCCACTTTTTCTGGTAAGGAGCTTCAGGAAAAGGTCCCAAGATATCCAATCCCCATTGAGCAAAGGGAAGAGGAGCTAGGATTGGCTGAAGGTCTCGCGACGGCCAATGGATGACTGGTGCAAATTTTTGGCATTTTTCACATTTTCTCACCAGCTCCTTGGCGTCCAAAATCATGGTTGGCCAATAGTATCCTACCCTTAATGCTTTGTGGGCCAGGGTCCTTCCCCCTATGTGGTTTTCGCAGATGCCGAAGTGAATCTCCCGAAGGATATAATCTGCATCTGTTGGACCCACACATTTCAGCAGTGGGGCTGAGAAGGATTTTTTCAGGAGTTCCCCATTATAGACGATGAACCTTGAGCCGATTCTTTTCAGTTTTGCGGCCAAGATTCTGTCTTCGGGAAGTTCTCCCTGAAGCTTATAAGCGAGGATCGTATCCATCCAGCTTGGTTCGGCCTCGACACATAGGACCTCAGCTTCTTGGTCGATGCTTCTGTTTCGGCGCACTTCCACATATACAGATCAGTTCAACTCTGTGAGAGATGAACTTGCAAGTTTGGAGAGTGCATCGGCTTGAGCATTTTGACCCCTTGGAATTAGCTCTACTTCAAAAGTTCTCAGCTTTGCCATGACGTTTTTTATTTTAGCGAGATAGGAGATCATGGAGGGTTCCTTAGCCTCATATTCGCCTCGGATCTAATTGGCGAATAGCTGAGAGTCTGTCTTAAAATAGACATGCTCGGCTTTGAGGGCTATGTACAACTCCAAGCCAGCAATTTCTTCCTCATATTCGGCTTCGTTGTGGGAGGCCTTAAATGAGAATTTTAGCGCATACTCGAAGTTTTTGCCTTCGAAAGAGGTGATCACTACCCCCGCCCCCGAACCATTCACGGTAGTTGAGCCATTCGTGAAAACAGTCCAGATCTTCTTTCCCTTGTCGAGTGTTTCCTGATAGGAACATTCGTCTAGGAAATCTGCTAAGGCTTGGGCCTTAATGGTTGCCCTCGGCTGATATCTTATGCTGAACTCAGTAAGCTCGAAGGCCCACTTTGTTAGTCTACAGTACATGACTTTTCCACCTTGCTGAGGACTTTTTCCAGCGGTTGATCTGTCAAGACCACTATCTGATGTGAGTCAAATAAGGCCTTAACTTCCGAGCTGCTACTACCACTGCATATGCAACTTTTTCGAGCAAGGGGTAGCGCGTTTCGGCGTCGGTCAAAGTATGAATAACGAAGTAGATCGGTTGCTGAATCTTTTCTTCTTCTCTTAGCAGCACCGCACTTACTGTGGCGGGGCTAACTGCCACGTACAAATACAAGACTTCTCCTTCGGCTGGTCTTGCCAGCGTTGAGAGATTAGCCAAGTGCTCTCGGAGCTGCTGGAAGGCTATTTTTTGCTCTTCTTCCCATACGAGCTCTTTAGATTTTGGAAGTTTGAGCGGTTTAAAGAAGGGCAACCCTTTGTCCGAGGCTTATGAGATGAACCTGGACAGGGCAGCCATCCTCCCAGTGAGACGCTGAACGTCCCTCTTTGTTTTCGGCTCGGGAAGGTCAAGAGCTGCTTGAACTTTGGCGGGATTGGCATCAATCCCCCTTTTGCTGACCATGAAGCCGAGGAATTTCCTTGACCTCACACCGAAGACAGATTTCTTCGGATTGAGCTTCATTTGATGCTTTCTCAGAGTGGCGAACGTCTCGGCTAGGTCTGCAACATGGTCTTTTGCCTCTTTGCTCTTGACGATGAAATCGTCAACATAGACCTCTATGTTACGACCCTTTTGTTTGGTGAACACTTGGTCCACCAACATCTGATATGTCGCTCCGACATTTTTCAAGCCGAAGGGTATCATCGAGGTGCATGAAGATCTGATGGTACCCAGAAAATGCATCCATGAAACTAAGTTGAGCGTGACCACTTGTCGAGTCGACTAATTGATCGATTCTCGGCAAAGGATAGAAGTCTTTTGGACAGGCCCTATTTAGGTCCATGAAGTCAACGCACATTCTCCAGGTGCCATTAGTCTTCTGAACCATCACCACGTTTGTCATCCATTCAGGATATTGGCAGGGCTCGATGAACCCTACGTCCAGAAGTTTTTTTACTTCGGCCGCGATGTCTTGGTTCTTTTGAGCGGAATAATTTCGCTTCTTTTGCTTAACTGGCCGACATGTGGGGTCGACATTAAGCTTGTGAAAGATGAGGTTCGGATCAATTCCTGGCATGTCAGCTGCTGAGAACGCAAACACATCTCGGCTGTCCTGAAGGAGTTGGATTAATTCAACTCGGAGCTTCGGATCGAGTCCTTGTTCGATGCTGACGCATTTTCCGGTATCTCCTTCGGTCAACGGAATTGATTCAGTTTGTTCATCTGACTCCATTGCTTTGGAGCCAGGCTCTTTTGGTTCGGGCCTACTGTCAATATAAGCGGACCTCCCTTGTTTCGGCTGATCTTCCTCTGAGTCCTTCGGCCCAGCTGAAGAACTAGCCTTCCTAGTCCCCAAAGATGTTCTTTTAGATGGGGATCCCTGAGCTGAAGCACTTAGGCCCTTTGGCCTTTAGGTACCTCGCTCTTTTTCTTTCTCTTTTTCTTCCTCATCATCCTTGTCGTTGCGGTGACTTTTGGATGGTTTGAGGAAATTGCATTCTCGGGCTTCCTTTTGGCTGCCTAAGATTTTTTCGGAGCGTCCTTCATCTGAAACGTAGATCATTGCTTGATGATAGGTCGAGATAACTCCTTGAACGTTATGGATGAGGGGTCTCCCCATAATGACGTTGTACACTGATGGGGCGTCAATGACTAAGAATTCGGCCATGATGCTCCGCCTTGCTCGGTCTTGGCCGAGGCTAACGGGAAGAAGAAATTTCCCATCTGGATATGAAGAAGAGCCGTTGAATCCAGTTACCGGGTAGGGAATTGGAGTTAGGTGCCTGCTCTCCAACTTCAGCTGGTCGAATGCCTTTCGGAAAAGTATATTCGCCCCGCTGCCACAGTCTACCAGTGTCCGATAGACGTTGTGGTTTGCAATGCTCGTCATGATAACCAATAGGTCATCATGGGGGTACACCACCCCCCTATAGTCTTCGGATGTGAACATCATGTTCGGCACCGAAGACTGTGGCTTTCGGAATTCGGTGTGATGAATCTGATGGGTCAGCCCCCTCAGATGGCCCTTTAGTGCATTCCGAGAGATACCTCCGGAAATGGTTAAGATGTCATGATTTCCTCCCTCGGGAGGTTTGTCCCTTTTCCGGTGGTAGTCCAGATCCTGCCGAGAGTCTCTCTCAGCTTTCTTTTCTTCGCGGCGTTCCGAGACATATTTCTTTAAGTATCCTTTCTGGACCAGTTCTTCAATCTGGTCCTTCAGCTGAAGGCAATCCTCGGTACGATGTCCACGGGATTCATGGAACTCGCACCAATGATCCTTCCCCTTCTTCTGATGCCAAGAAGGAGGTGGCTTCGGTTTTTTGAATCTTCCCTCCTCCTTCGTCGCACTAAAGATCTTAGTACGTGGTAAGGTGAGAGGAGTGTAGGATTCAAATTTTCCCAGATAGGGAGCCTTGTCCTTCTTCGGCTCTGTAGTCGAGGGAGGTTCTGAGGTCTTTGCCTTCCCTTTCCTCGACCCTAGAACTTCGGCTTGCTACCCTTTTGGCTTTGCAAGCCCTAATTGAGATTGCAGCTTGGCCTTGTTCCATTCCTTGGCTCAGATGAATTTATCCGAAGCATCGAGGGCTTCTTCCAAGGTATGCGGGGGATGCATGACCATGAAATCCAAAAACTTTCCAGCTTGTAAGCCGTTCCGTAGTGCGAATACGGCTAGGCTCTGGTCCAGACTTGTAATTCTGGACGACTCGTTGTTGAAGCGAGTCAAGTAATCTCGGAGACTTTCGTCTTCCACTTGCTGCAGACTCATAAGTTCTGCGGTTATTTTCTCTCGGCGGTTAGCCGTGGAAAACTAGCTTTTGAATTTGTTGGAGAGATCATTCCAACCCGTTACGGAGCCTTCCTTCAACCCTTTGGTGATCCACGACTGTGCAACACCTTTAAGGGTTGTGGGGAAGTATTTGCACCAGGTAGCTTCGGACCTGGGGTTAAGGTACATATGCCCATAGTAAGAGGCTATGTGATCCTTCGGATCCGAAGTACCGTCGTAAGTGATGTGTGCCGGAATTTTGACCGTCGGCACGTGTTCCTCCAATATCCACCTCTAGAAAGGTGAACTGGTAGGAACCATCACAGCTTTTCCCTTCTGCCTTTCCGAAGGAACCTCACTTCTCCCTCTTAGAGAGGTGGAAGTGAGGGGCGTCCCTCCGCGTGACAGTTCTGGGCGAGAGCCTTCGGGATAGGTGAGACGACTGTGAATGTCCTTCTCCCTTTCCCCTAGGCACTCGTAAACGTTCGGCGAGAGGCATTGTGGCTGCTTGGGAAGTCCTTTGAGTTCCGGACTTGGGAATTTTCCAAGTGACCGGGGTTCCCTCGTCATTCCCGTTCTGACCTGGCCAGGCTTTCGGCTCCTCCGCTTCCTCCTTTGGAAGAAGGAATTCGTCCTTCCCCTCCCAAGGCCAGTTTCCTCTTCCGGCTTTCCGGCTTCGGTGGAGGTGAAGGAGGAGTATTGTGCGAGGATGGGAGGCGTCCACCTAGGGCTTCAATGAACTCCATGCAGACAGCCACTGCCTTCGCCACCTCCTCAGTTGAAGGAACGGTGGGAGGTTCTGACTTCGCATGGGAGAGCGAATGCTCGCTCTGCGGAGGGGCTATCCTCATGAGCGTTACTCTGTTTTGGTGAGTTCCTAACTCGGTGAACCCGTCGGGAGGAAGACCCCTCGCTAGGATTCTCCCTCCTCGGAGGATTAGAGGCAGATGGTTCAGGCGACGGTGAGGGCGTCCTACCAGTCCTCACCGTAATTATACCCATCTTCCTCGCTTTTTTAGAGCTTTTGCCACTCTTAGTCATTTTTTGCGTTGGCTAAGATTGGTATGAGATTTTTGGCTGAACTTTTGTAAGATTCCCTACAGACGGCGCCAAATTGTTTCGGTAAAAACAATGGGACCTTCGGCAGGTCCTTCGGATGAGCGGAGATGAAGCCCAATTCGAGTGATGATCGAATCGGGGATTTCTTGCACAGCAGAGCAAACATAAACTGGCCTCGGGGGATTGTGCCGAGGAAGGCCCCTCCGATGCCGAAGTTAGTATGATTGTCAAGTAATGAGAGAAAAGCTATGCAAGAGAGTTTGTTGCTTGAGGCAATATTTGTGAATGAATGTGAGTTTGCATAAGTGTGAGCTTTTATACCTTGCTCCAATTGAATGGAGTGGGCTTGAGGAGTCAAATGGGCTTCCATTTGACTGGGCTTTGTTTGACTTGACTTGGCATTATGGGCCGGAGGGTTGAACCTTGCCTTTTGGGCTTTAGTTTGTTTTCATTTATGGACTGGGCTTAAATATACAAGTTATTTGGACCCCAAATAGATACAAATTAAACCTTGAGAAGATCCTAAAGCACTTGTTGGCAACGCATGCGCCATGCCTATTACTCTGCAGATCCATTGTTGCATGGTTAATAACCACTGTGTAGAAAGCAAGTCGCAAAAAGGGAAGAAGATGAGCTTAATCAGCAAATCTAGCAGACCACATCATGTACTTATATAAGTTATATCATTACTTTGTATATGTTATGTACTTATTGAGTTATTGACTTATTGTGTTATACAATTATATTACTTATATAAAAGCAAGGCTTGTTCTAGTGAAAAATTTTGTATCTCACAACCATGAGATTGTGGGATCAAACTCCACTAGAAACTCTTTAGGGTGGAAATTGCCTTACCTCCTCCCTCCCACTCTCCCTGAGCCGAGTGAACATGTGAGAAATTCCGACCCGGAAGCCAGGATCCTTCTCCTCACCAATTTTTTTAAAAAATTATATCACTAATATTGTTGCAATTTTATTATTCTTATATAGGCTACATTATTATAAACAAATGTGGTAACACTATTTACTTATATCTAAAATAAGTAATAAGGACCTTGATTAAATAAGGTGAACTAAACACATCCTTATTCTTATATGACTATAACTATATGAATCTAAGCATCTTAGTAATAATATATAAATTTATAAAATAATAATGATTGATAAGAATTTCATACTTTATCTGTAGTATTGTTATACTGTCATATATACCGTTGTTAAACTAATGGATTATAAAAATGGATGATGATCTGTATATAATCCTATAACTCAATTATGATTGAAACACGATTTTTAAAACGATAAAACAAGTTGTCGATAATAATTTGATAATGAAACAATACTATAGACTACCTTACAAATCTAATAATATATCATATCATATCACTAATAAATAAAGCTGGTCTCGCAGCCATGCCATGAGACAGCGATACTTGTCATTTTAGCTTTTTGCCAAGGGTCGCGCCACATAGGTGAAAAATAGATGTTACTAGATGAAACTCGACAGTTCGTTTGTATTTTTTCAAATAAAATATTTTATTAAATATATATTTATCTAATAAACTTTGTGATATTCACTTGCTTAATTTTTATATAAAATTTTAGATCTAAAATAAATTGCAATTCTTTTTTTCATTGGCTAAAATATAACATTTTCTTTTGTGACGCTCTAAAATATCTTGAAAAAACTCTCCTTTATGTAAGTTTTGTAAAAAATTATCATAATGTTGGTCATTAATCACCCAAACAAATCAATTAATTTTATTCATGATAATTTTTTAAAAATGATAAGTTTATGTCTTGCTTTGATAATTTTTATTTTTAATTATAATCATAAGTAGCAGTTTAAAATAACTAATCTTACGTGGCATAATCCTATTGTAGCTGTTTCGGGGCTTTCTCACACGTCCTGCGGTAGAGTTACGTCACCAAGACTAGATCCTCGATGCCTGTACTTGCACACAAACGGAAGCTCCGGGTGTTCGTAATTCTGGCCCCGACGCTCAAGTTATTACTGGGTGGAGTGAATTAAATGCGGAAAGTAAAGGGGTTTCTCGGATCCCGGGATCTAGGGAATCATTGTAGAGAGTGATTGCAGTAATAGATGAGTGATGTAAGAATTGAATGTGTAAGTCTGTCTCCCAAGGTAATAAATTCCCTATTTATAGGGCATGGGAGTTAGTGCCCTTATCCTAGGTCAATAACCTAGGTAATAAGACTGCGCCGTTTTTACGACGCCTTAGGATTTGGGCCCTTGAAGGCCGTCTTTTCCCTAATGATAGGGGATGCCTGAGGATGTGAATTTGCTCAATATCAAATTATGAAACATGAAATAGAAACTAAGGAATCACTTTCTCAGGTTGAGACCGTCAAAGAGCTGATAAAAGAGGAGACAACCAGGAAGAAGGCGTCTGACTTGGAGCTTGAGCTCAAGAACGCTCAATCAGACCTCAAGGCTCTCTAAGGGGCTGATACGGAGAACACCCAGCTCCGGGCAGACATCAACAAGTACAAGAATGAGCTCGCCCAAGCGGCAAGGCAGCAGAAGGAGGCGATTGAGGCGTAGCAAAGCCAACTCATTGAAGAAAATGAGAAGGATCGCGAGACACGCATGAAAATTGCGTGGGATCTTGTCCATCCGGGTGCCGAGTGGGGGATCTTTGGTCTACGGTACAAATATGCCGATCTGGTCTTCAATGCCCAAGCTCTAGGGGAGCATGCGCCGCGTCCGCATGAGGAATGGGCCAATCAAGAGGAGCCGTCTGAGGGAGAGCAAAAGGAAGACGGGGAGGAGCAAAGAGGAGGAGCACCGGGAGGAGGATACACCGGTTGACTCAACTCTTCCCCTTCCTAGGCAGGATTCGGCTGTGCTCCCTCCTGGGCAAGACTCGTCTGTGCCTCCGCCCCACCAAAGTTAAAGCTGATGTTGTTTTACCCAGCCTTGTGTCGTCTTTCTTTTCGGCCTGCGTGCCGAGTATTTCTGTATTTTATTACAATCTTCACTTTCTGCCGATTGTATAACCGGTTTAATAATTCACTTTATTGACCGATCGTGGGGTTGGTTTATTTTACTGAAATTGCCTACTATGTCGGCTTTGCTTCAATTGTTTCAATGTCTTCAATTTCTTGCATTTTTTATATATATATACATATATGCTAGAATTTTTTCCTACTTATTAATTGAATGCGGCAACTAACAATCCGGCTGTCCCTCTTGTCCCAAGACGGCTGTTTGGTTGGTTTAAAAGTAGATTGATTGACTTAGGAATTTTTGATACTTTAAGGAGTATGGAAAATTCCTATGTCAATTAATCACTACCGTGATTGCCCTAAACCAAGTAGACAGCTGTCCAAGGAGCAGACGGTATATGCTTGGATATCCATACGGCCTATGGTATTTCCTTGTCCATCAGATAAGGAGTCATTCATTGTCGTCTGGGTTATTCATCCAAGTACATGGCTAAATTTCTTTTGACGTCTGTCTTATTAGACTTGCCTTGAGAAAGTTGCATTCTCATTGAGAGGGTCAGAAGATCTATAAGCCGTCTAAGCGATGAGGTTGTAAATCCGTTTTTCAACAAATTTTAACCAACCTTTGGAATGAACGCATGACATTTCAAAGGGAAAGCTGTTACTTTAACCGTCTGGGTTGCCCTAGAGCAATTGCAAAAGGTCTATAACGTTGTAAATTGTCTAAGGTGACCAAATGACCAACTACTGCCTGATATCCCATAGGGGGGCTAATTAAGTCGTTTTCGTCACGTGTTAGATTTTGCTATACAAAACGGCTATGAACTAGTCCTAATTAAGGCATTCGATTTGGCCTTTTGTGGTACGAGTTTATAGAGCAATGTGCCACTCGAATTGGAGATGCTCTTTGTAAGTGAAGTCACCTGAATGGATGTCGCCGAATGTCTCACTCTATCAGAATGGACGGATGGGTTAGATTTGTTGTCTGTACATAGCACAAATGGTACTTCTCCCATAGGGAGTCGTATCTAATAATAAAAATCGTGTTAAAACAAAAAGCAATTTTTAATTACTAAGCTATTCATTTACAAAAAAATTTAATAAGTGTTAGAAATAGTATTTCTTTAAGTTATCTACATTCCAAGTTCTGGCAAGCTTCTTGTCGTTTGGTGTTTCCAGACGGCAGGTGCCGCCTCTAACTTCTTCATAGATCCGGTAAGGACCTTCCCAACTGGGTGTCAATTTTCCTTGCTCATTGGCCCTACCGATTGCCTCCATCTTGCGTAACACAAAGTCCCCCACTTTCAAGGATCGTTTGTGTACTCTCTTGTTGTAGGATCTTGTCATTCTCAATCGGTAGATTTCATGACACAAGGCGGCATTGTCCCGGCATTCTGGTAGAAAGTCCAATGCTAACCGCATGGCTTCCCAGTTAGCCTCTTCATCATACATCATGATTCGAAGAGTCGGCTCATAAAGCTTAATGGGCAAGACGGCCTCAGCGCCGTATACCATGAAGAATGGGGTTTCGCCGGTTTCCCTTTCGCTGTCGTTAGGATATCCCATAGAACATGAATTCATTCTTCGGCCCACTAACCGCCGACTCTTTCTATTTTCTTTTTAATGCCGTCTGAGATGAGTTTGTTGAAGGCCTCAACCTGGCCGTTTGATTGGGGTCGGCCAACTGATGCAAATCAGTGGGGAATCCCTTGGTCTCCCAGCCAATTTTTTAGGGTAGGCGTCTTAAACTAAAGGCCATTGTCAAAGACCATAGACATGGGAACCCCAAACCGGGTGATGATGTTCTCCCAGATGAAAGAGATGACATCCTTTGTCTTTATGCCTCTACTTCGACCCATTTGGTTAAGTAATCAACAACCACTAGAATATATCATCGTTGGCCTGACGTAGGTGTATACGAACCAAAGATATCCATGACCCATTTGGCTAATGGTACTAGGCTATGAATTGCCGTCAGATAAGTTGCCAGACGATGTATGAGCTTGCCAAACCGTTGGCATTTGTCACACTTCCTCACCATTGCCATGGCGTCTGCCTCCAAAGTTGGCCAAAAATAGCCTTGCCGCCTTGTCTTGCCTGCTAGAGCTATGCCGCCTATGTGTAAGGCGCAGTAGCTTGAGTGTAGATCTTCTAGAATTTCATGCCCCCTTTCCGGGGTGATACATTTCAAGAGTGGCTTTAGACAATCCTTCTTGAATAGCTCTCCGTTACGAATTTCAAAGTTGGTCGCACGGTTTTTTATAGCAACCATTTCTGGATATGTATCCGACAAAGTCCCGTCTAGCAGGTAGGCCCAGATGCTGTCCATCCTGGTTGAGCTTCGGTCAAGTACGCTAATGGGATCTTCTTCAATACTTCGTTTTTCCATCACTTCCTAAAACATTGACCGAGGTATATCATAGGAGGCGGATGATGCCAGTTTTGACAGAGCATCCGCCTGATTGTTCTCTGACTGGGACACTTGACTCAGGTGGAATTCGTCAATTGTCCCAGACTCTGTCTTAACCGCCTGAAAATATTTGATCATAGCCGGATTGGTGGCCTCATAGTCACCGTGGTATTGGCTAACAACTAATTGTGAATCCGAGCAGGCGTCAATTTTCTTTGCCCCTACCACCTTACACATAAGGATTCCAACCAACACGACTGCATACTCAGCCTCATTGTTTGAGGCTTTAAACTTGAATTGTAGTGCATATTCATACTTGTCCCCTTCAGGAGACTGACATATAATCCTTGCACCACAACCGTTCATGGTTGAGCTTCCGTATACGTACACCTTCCAAACCTGATAAAAATTCTCTGGCTTTACCGAAAATGTCATTTCAACGATGAAGTCAGCAAACGCCTTACCCTTCACCGCCTTCCTTAGTTCGAAGGTGATTTCAAGTCTCTGCATTTCAATAGCCCATTTGATCATTCGGCCGGATGACTTTAAGGTTGTCATTGGCAGCTTGAGTGGTTGGTCTGTGTAGACTACCACCGGATGTGCCAAGAAGTATGGTTTCAACTTCTTGACTGCCATAAATAGAGCAAGGCCGAATTTCTCAACCGTTGAGTACCGGAGTTTTGCATTTCGAAGAATATGGCTAACTAAATAGACCGAGAGCTGATTGATGTCTCTCTCAGCAAGGAGAACAACACTAAAAGCATGATATGAGAAGGCCAAATACATGTAAAGCGTCTCCTTCGGCAGAGGGCGTACAAGCCTCGGTAAGGAGTGCAGATGTTCTTTTAATTTATGAAATGCCGCCTCAGCATCATCTCCCCATTCAAACATGGTTTTCTTTCTGATGGCCCTGAAGAAATAGAGGCACTTGTCACCTGATCGGCTAAGGAATTTCCCCAATGCCGCTAGGCAACCGGTTAATTTTTGTACTTCCCTGACAGTGCGGGGTGACTTCATGTCAATGACCGCCTGTACCTTCTCCGGGTTTTCCTCTGTCCCACTTTGATCAATCAAGAATCCGAGCAACTTCCCAGACTCTACACCAAAGACACACTTCTTGGGATTGAGCATGACCTTATGCCGCCTAAGTGTGGTGAAGGTTTCTTGGAGGTCAGCAAGGTGATCCATCTATAGCTTGGATTTGACTATCATGCCATCAATGTACGCCTCTACATTCCTACCAATCTGGTTAACGAAGACCTTATTAATCATCCACTGGAATGTAGCAGGCGCATTATTCAAACTAAACGGCATCACAGTATAATAGAATAACCCCTAATCATTGACGAATGTCATCTTCTCTAGATCTTTCTTCCACAAGGGTATCTGGTGAAAGCCTGAGTAGGCGTCCACTCATCCTGGCATGTCCATCAGTAGAATCGACTAGACTGTCAATCGTTGGAAGTGGGTAACTATCCTTTGGATATGCCTTGTTCAAATCAGTATAATCAACACTCATGCGCCATGACCCATTTTGCTTTTTGACAAGAACAACATTTGCTACCTAGTCTTGGAAGTAACATTGCCGAATGAACCCAGCATCTAATAGCTTTTTGACTTCGGCGGCTGCCGCCTGACTTCTCTCCTCGCCATGATTCCTTTTCTTTTGCCTAATAAGCTTTATCTTCGGGTCAACGGCGAGTTTATGGATAGCTAGATCCGAGCTGATGCCTAGCATCTCCTCCACATCAATTTTGCAAGTCTGCCCCCAATATTCACTAGTAGAAAAAATTAAATAGGCACCCCCCTATAACACCGGCTCTTAAAAACCGGTGCCAAATAAAACGGGCGGGACCAAAAAAATTAAGAGTTGGCACCGGTTCTAACCCAAACCGGTGCCAAGCATGCAATTAGCACCGGTTCAAAGCGGTGCCAACTTGTAAAATAAAAAATATAAAGGATGGGGAAGGAGTTGGCACCGGTTCTCCTTAAACCGGTGGCAAATAAGCAAGTTAGCACCGGTTCAAACCGGTGGCATTTAAAAAAAACGCGGGTTTGTTGCTTCAACTTGTTCAATTCAACGACACTTTCTTCATTTCTCATTTTTGCTTCCAAAATTCCCAGAAAGTTTCGCCCTATTCTCTTCTCCCTCCATCTCCATTGAAAGGCTGTGCGAGCTTTCTCCTCTCCATTGAAGCAATTAAGCTAAGCGACCTTACTCACATTGCTGCTTCAATTTTCTGCATTTTCTCTTCCCAAACCCTTCCTCCATTGAAGCTTCCATTGAAGCTTCGGCCTCCTCACGCACGCAGCCTGGCTGGGCTTTGTTCTGCCTCCCCAAGCACGCACGCACTCAGTTCTTCTCTTCTGCCTCCCTCCATGCATTATTGAAGTAGCTTCGGCCTAGGCAAGTAATAACGCTCCTCCATTCACTTAGCTTCTCCATGTATTGCATTAACACCATTGTTATGGTTTTATGAGGAATTGGTCTTTAGTTTAATATTTGTAAGTTTCTTGTAATTTCTAGGGCTTGGCAATTGCTACTTAACTACTCCATTAAACTTGCAAGGCTCCCCCTCCATTAAACGCACAAGGCTGCCCCTCCACAAATGTAAGTCCTTTGTAGTTGTTATTGTTGCTGTTTATAAGTTGAGAATTCTATTTAGTACAACCTGCATTTATCTATAATTCTAAATTGTTATGAGAACTTTATTTATCATCACTAATAAAGTTGAGAATTTTGTTTTGTTTATAGGATAATTTAGTACTTTTATTTAAGAGAACAAAGTTGAGAGGAAGCTAATAATAGTAGTTCATTTACATTAGTAGCTCATCAAATTCTACTAAAAAGCGTATCAAATGAGATAAGTAAGCATTAGATATTGAGTAAAGTATATAAGAGTAATGCATTTATAGGTTTAGGGTTTAGAGTATAGGGTTTAGGGTATAGGGTTTAGGGTTTAGGGTATAGGGTATAGGGTTTAGGGTTTAGGGTTTAGGATTTCTGTAACTTATGAGTTTAAGCGTCGAACATTTTGCTTCCTTCATTTAACTTCCCTTGAATATACTTTTCTTTACGAGTTGGTTCTCACTATATATGTGTTTCAGGCTAAGAAATGGGTCTCAAGGGCTTCCAGGGTAAGATCATCAGTTTGGAGAGTGGGTGGAAAGCATCCTGGTATCTTACTCTGACTGTCCTTGTTCTTGCTCACTAATATCATTCTTATCTTTTCCCTTAATCTGGTTTTCAATTTGTGTTCTATATAGGCTATATTGAAAAAGATTCAGAGGAATTTTTGGGCGAAGCATTGACCTTGTATTTGAGACTGTTGAGAGTTGATAGGTACTCAGGTATATATATAACTTTATGTGCTATATATAAGTTCTTGTTTGCACACTTTTGTGGAGATGGTGTATGATATAACTTTAGTGCAACTTCTATCATGATGTGTGATTAATCCATTGTTTTTTAATTGATTGCATGTATCATCATATGCCTAGATACCCGTTCAAGGCTTTCTCATTAGGAGAAAGTCTTGAATAGTCCCCGGTTGGGACTGTTCTTGAACATTTACTCTCACTTAGGCGGTGAATGTATGTCCTTTTTTCGATTTTAAGGAACATCTTGGCTTAGCATTTCCTCTATCACCATGTTCTTTGGGTACATATGTGGGTAAGTAATTACCTACGTCGTGTACTTGGAGAACTGGGGGGAAATGCTGCCGGATTTTCCTTAAAATTGGAAAGTCGACATACATTCACTAGTGAGAGTAAACGTTCAAGGATGGGTTAGGTTGGAGTGATAAGGACCCTTTGGAAGCATATATGCATTTTTATATCTATATGAATGTTATATGCATGTTGTGTGTTTGAATTTGATTTACATATATCATAGATGGTAGCAATTATACATGATTCGTAATATGTTGCCCTGTTTAGAGACAATTTACTTAATGGAGAAGGATCGTGGCTGGATGTATGGTAGACGTGATACATTGGAATTCTTTAATGGGGTTCAAGATTTTTGCGAGACGGCTTCATCTTATCAGCGCAGAATGGGTTTCGATTGCCTCTATTGTCCTTGTGTTGATTGTAATAATGTGAAGTGGTCAATAGTGTTGATATCATTAGAGATCATGTAGTTTGTCGTGGGTTTAGGCTTAAATACCATGTGTGGATTTGGCACGGTGAAAAAGGAGGGTATAGTGGGGATGTTATAGGGAATGATGTGCATGATGATAGAAACAATGACATTTGTGTGGAAGAAGAATACAAGAATGATGAACATATTGTTGATACTGGTGCTGAGGATGGATTTGGGGATAATAATGTGGATGAGGTCGAGGATGAAGGGGTGCATGAGATGATGCGTTGTTTTGAAGGTGACGTGTTTGAGTCATTATCGGAGGCTTCTAAAAAGCCTTTGTATCCTGGGTGCAAAAAATACTCTAAACTATCCGCCGTGCTAACACTTTTTAACTTTAAGTCGAAGCATGGGTGGACGGACAATAGTTTTACTTCTTTGTTGAGCGTGTTAAGTGAGATGTTGCCCGATGGGAATGAAATTCCTAAGTCTTACTATTACGCTAAGAAGCTCATGTGTCCATTTGGTTTGGAGTATAAGAAGATACATGCATGTCCTAATGATTGTATTCTTTATCGAAATGAATATGAAAAATTGGAGAAGTGTCCACGATGTAAGAAGTCGCGCTACAAGCGCATGAGTTGCAATGCTGGTAAGCAGGGACCGCCTGCTAAGGTGTTGTGGTATCTTCCCATTATTCCAAGGTTTAAGCGTCTATTCTCAACACTAACAGACGCTAAAAACTTGAGGTGGCATGCAAAGGGAAGAAAGAATAACAGAATGCTGAAGCATCCAGCCGACTCCCCGCAATGGAAGAACCTTGATATCAAGTTTGGAGAATTTGGTGATGAAGTTAGAAATTTAAGGCTTGGTTTGTGCACGGACGGGATGAATCCATTTGGCACTCTAGTACCCAGCATAGCACATGGTCGGTACTGTTAGTGATCTACAATTTGCCTCCTTAGTTGTGCAAGAAACGGAAATACGTAATGCTTTCTCTATTGATATCGGGGCCAAGGCAACCTATAAACGACATAGATGTTTATCTTGCGCCCCTTTTTGATGATTTGAGAAAGATGTGGGACGAAGGGGTTTCTGTTTTTTATGCTCATAAGAACGATATGTTCACATTGCGTGCAGCTCTTATGTGGACCGTTAATGATTTTCCTGCGTATGGCAACTTGTCCGGGTATAAGAATAAAGGGAAAAAAGCATGCCCCATTTGTATTGATGATACGCCAAGCAGGCGCCTTGATCATTCTCACAAAGAGGTGTACTTGCGCACCCGAAGGTTGCTAAGGCGCGATCACCCGTACCGTAGGCAGAAAAAGGCTTTCGATGGGACAGTGGAAGAGGGGACTGCTCCTAGGCCGTTGACTGGTGAGGAGGTTTACGCTCGAGTAAAGGGTGTACGAACAGTCTTTGGGAAATCAGAAAAAGCGGCGGAGTCAACTACTCTCTTTAAAAAAGAATCAATCTTTTGGTTGATCCCGTACTGGAAAGAACATGACGTTAGGCACTGTCTTGATGTAATGCATATAGAGAAGAATGTGTGTGATGCTCTTGTAGGAACGCTGATGAATATTCAAAGCAAGACAAAGGACCGAAAGGGTGCACGGGATGATTTGAAAAAGATGGGGGTTCGTCCAGAATTGTGGGTTCAGCAAAGGGTTAGTAAGGGAAAGGAACAGGAAAAGGAACAGGAAAAGGAAAATTAATTGAGTTTGAAAACATGAAAGGGGAAGAGCAAGGGAAAGGGAAAGGCCACGGATGCGTCGAAGAAGAAAAATGAGGGAAAAGCCAAGGAGGGCAAGGCCTATTTACCTCCGGCTTGTTACACATTGTCAAGGGAAGAAAAACGGATGTTTTGTGCATGTCTGTATGGAATTAAGGTTCCATCAGGGTACGCATCTAACATGAAAATATTTGTATCCTTAAATGGAGAATTGAAGCTGACAAGTATGAAATCCCATGATTGTCATGTTCTGATGCAAGTTTTCCTACCAATTGCAATACGTGGTATTTTACCAAAGCACGTGTAGGAAGCTATTACAAGCCTCTGTTTGTTTTTCAATACAATATGCAGCAAAGTGCTTGATCCTTGTACACTTGATGCTTTACAGGCGGATGTGGTTGTGACTTTGTGCAAATTTGAGATGTACTTCCCACACTCGTTTTTCGACATAATGGTGCATTTGATTCTTCATTTGGTGCGTGAGATTAAGTTATGCGGTCCAGTGTTCATGCGGTGGTGCTATCCTTTTGAAAGACATATGGGTACATTGCAAGATAAAGTCAGGAATCGGGCTCAGCCGGAAGGAAGTATGATTCAAGGGACCGTGGTTGAGGAGGTCGGTAATTTTGTGGCCGACTATATAGCCGTTGCTAAACCTATTGGTATTCCTACTTCTCGACACGAAGGGAGACTTGATGGTCATGGCACAATCGGGTCGAAACGAATGTCACCTGATCGAGATAAGTTCTTACAAGTGCACCTATATGTGTTGCACCATGTTGCAAATGTTCACCCATATTTAGACGAGCACATGGCTAGTTTGCGTGATGAATTTCCATCGAAAGGTGAACGGGCACTGATGCAGTTGCATAATAAGAAGTTTGTGAGCTGGTTTCGTGATCGAGTGATGGGTGGAAAGTATGAGAGTGTCACAGATACAGTAAGGTGGCTTGCTTATAGTCCTAGGGATGACATTCGCTCATTTGAGGGATATGACATAAATGGGTACACATTTTGGACTGAGCGTCAGGATTTGAAATCATCCTCGACCCAAAACCGTGGTGTAACGCTTGTGGCATCGTCAAGGGAGTTTGCAAGTGCTAAGGATAAATCACCTGTTGATGTAGAGTTGTCATACTACGGTCGAATTCAAGAAATATTGGAGCTTGATTATTGTGACTTCACGATTGCTCTTTTCCGGTGTAAGTGGGTTGATAATATCAGGCGTAACGTCAAACATGATGACTTTACTCTTGTAGATCTTGGCCACCTGAATGATAGTGTTGAACCATTCATCCTTGCATCTCAAGCCAAGCAAGTGTTTTACGTAAGTGATCCAGCCGACTCAAAATGGTCTATTGTGCTAGCCGGCAAAAGAAGAATCCTTGGCGTTGGAGATGTCGAGGATGAGGAAGAATATGATGTGTTTGATGACTCAGCACCTTTCACTTTTCCTAGACCTGTTGTACCAAATGAGATAGACGACCAAGCCAATTACATGCGATCAGACCACGACGAAGGAATATTAGATTAAGGTACTATTTTTAGTTAGTTTGAAATTGTAGGCGTCGAACGTATTATTAAATCACATTTTTAGGTGAAAATGAATGAAATTGCTAACTTACTTGCCCATTTTTCTTATTTTCTTTTAAATGAATGAAGTAACTTAGTTCCCCATTTTCTATGTTAATTTGTATTATAATTCAGCAATTTATATTTGATTATAAATTTACCTTACAAATTTATTTATATTACAACTAATAACGTGTTATGTTTGTAATGACAGGTTTTACATCTCATGGCGGATGATCACTACAGTATTGGAGTGGAGGATGTAGAGGATGATGATGATGATTCATCTGGGGATAGGGACGAGTTGTATGATGTGAACAAGGAGCCTGATTTGGGTGAGGCATAAGATCAGGCTCAAGATGTTTTGGATCGTATGCTTGATGAGTTTGAAATTGCAGTTGAACAAGCACCTCCTATCGAGAATGCATTGTCTGAGTCGTTCGGCGAGGATCAAAGTGGAGGGGGGTGAAGGGACCAGTGCAGAAAAAGATGAGGGGTTCGACTACAAGTTTCAAGAAACCTGTTAGTCCAATGGTCTTAGAGTATGACTGGGTAGGACAACCTACAGGCAAATGGCGTCGTCAGTATGATGTTTAAGTTGGGATTTGTGCGCGCAAAATCCCCATTACTCTTCGTTTGAGCAACGTACCTATTGGCTTGATAGACACGTTTTGGAATGATACACGGGTAAGTGATTTGTTTCCACATTTGTAAATTCCTTCACTTAATTGTTATTTAATGGGAAAACTAATAATGACTGTTATTTGTGCTTGCAGAGTCTATTTAACATTCCAGATGAGTACGCCAAGCGAAGGGTGTTTGAATTCTTACTTGCGACAAGATTTAGAGGCTTCAAGACCACCTTAGTTCGTCGGTTTATCACAAAGAAGCTTGTAAGAAAACCAAAGAACAAGAAAGAAGGTGGCATGGATGAAGAAGTCATCGATGAAGAGAAACTCCCATGGCAAATATGGCCTAGTGTATCAAAGGAAGATTGGGATGCTTTCGTTCTTCAAAAAAGCAAAAAAGAAGCAATTGTAAATTCAAGTAACTCTGATGACAATTGTAAAATATATTTAATATTTTGGTAGTTTTAAAACTAATATGTCTAATTATGTAGGAAATAAGAGAGCAGAATTCCAAGAATGCATTGCAGAAGCAATACTACCATCGTATGAGGTGTATGATGTATGATGAATGGAGGGAGACGTGGGTGAGTGAGGGAGTATTCCCCACTTCGCTACTAGGGTCCTCCACTGTGCCCTCTGACTCCACGACCAGTACTTTGGTGAGTCGTGCTGGAGATTTCTTCTGTTCTTTGCATTCTCGTGACAAGAAAACCGGAAAATGGCCCATCAAGGCTCCGGAAACAAAAGAAATGGCAGATAAACTTGTAAGCAACTATGAATTGTGAACTGCATGAATCTGTTGTATATATATCACTTTACATAAACACTAACTTGATGTTGCCTTTTTGCTTTTGCTACAGCTTGAGTACACTGGAGAGCTTGTTGAAGGCAAGCTCGTCCCAACAGTGGAGAAGGACCCTTTCACCTTGGCTTTGGGAAAGCCCTACCATCTAGGACGCGTATTGGGTGCGTGGGGGAGCTTGCTAGGATGGGAGAAGGTGATGGGTCCGGAATATACCAAATCAGGGAGATCCCGGGCAAGTGTGAACTCACCGGTCAACTTGGATGCTACGGTGGCATCAATTAAGGAACAAGTGCGCAACGAGATGCGAGAAGAGTTCAATGCATGGGCAAAGCAAATAAACTTGCCGAGCTTGCCTTTCTCCTCGACTACACCGGTCAACTCTTGTAGTTACCCATGAAAACAAGGAGAAGATGAGATACATGCAGACGAGGAGGTACATGATTAAGTGGTTTATAATCTATAAGTATTTTAACTTGTTGAGTTACGTGGGTTCTAATTAGCCTCGCACTATCAATACAATGTTGCAGGTTGGTAATCCTGCACATGCGTACTTGAGGGAGCTTGAAAATCTAACACCTCATGACTTTCCGATTCTACAGGTGAGTTGTGTAGTTATTTCTTTGGATGGTGATATTGGTTCTTTGATTCAGCTGTGAATTTGTGAAGTTTGTTGTGTTGTGCGGTTTTTGTGTTGTTTTGTGCTGTATGTTGTTGCGGTTGACTTGCTAATGATGTGTTCCTATTGAACTGTTGTTGGTGTTGTGTGTTGCTGTTGTTTAGTTGCTGCACAAGGGGTAGCAATGATGTGTAGTGCACAAGTGCACCAGTAGTGAAATTGGCCTTACTCGGGCTATTTTGGTTGAAAATGTGTTCTAAAACCCCTTAATTGCTATTTTCTTGTAATTTCTAGCCTTAGTCACCAATAACTAAGTGATAAAGACATGTTATGACTAATTATGAGTTCACTAGACAAGAAATGTAGGAAATAGGCATCCTAGAAGTCAAAATGGCCTTACTCGGGCCATTTTTGTTGAAAATGCGTTCTAAAACCCCTTAATTGCTATTTTCTTGTAATTTGAAGCCTTTGACACCTATAAATAAGTTATAAGGACATGTTATGACTATTTATGAGTTCACTAGACAAGAAATGTAGGAAATAGGCATCCTAATAGTCAAAATGGCCTTACTCGGGCCATTTTGGTTGAAATGCGTTCTAAAACCCCTTTATTGCTAGTTTCTTGTAATTTCAATCCTTGGCCACCTATAAATAAGTTATAAAGACATGTTATGACTATTTATGAGTTCGCTTGATAAAAAATGTAGGAAATAGGCATCTTAGTAGACAAAATGGCCTTACTCGGGCCATTTTGGTTGAAAATGCGTTCTAAAATCCCTTTATTGCTATTTTCTTGTAATTTCAAGCCTTAGCCACCAATAAATAAGTTATAAGGACATGTTATGACTATTTATGAGTTCACTTGACAAGAAATGTAGGAAATAGGCATCCTAGTAGTCAAAATGGCCTTACTCGGGCCATTTTGGTTGAAATTGCTTTCTAAAACCCCTTAATTCCTATTTTCATAAATTTCAAGCCTTAGTCAACAATAATTAAGTGATAAAGAAATTTTATGACTAATTATGAGTTCACTAGACAGGAAATGTAGGAAATAGGCATCCTAGTAGTCAAAATGGCCTTACTCGTGCCATTACGGTTGAAAATGCGTTCTACAACCCCATAATTGCTATTTTCTTGTAATTTAAAGCCTTGGCAACCTATAAATAAGTGATTATGATATGTTACGACTATTTATGAGTTCACTAGACAAGAAATGTTGGAAATAGGCATCCTAGTATTGAAAATGGCCTTACTCGGACCATTTTGGTTGAAAATGTGTTCTAAAACCCCTTAATTACTATTTTCTTGTAATTTCAAGCCTTGGAAACTTATAAATAAGTGATAAAGACATGTTATGACTATTTACGAGTTCACTTGACAAAAAATGTAGAAAATAGGCATCCTAGTAGTCAAAATGGCCTCACTCGGGCCATTTTGGTTGAAATTGCATTCAAAAACCTCTTAATTGCTATTTACTTGTAATTTCAAGACTTAGTCACCAATAACTAAGTGATAAAGACATGTTATGAATAATTATGAGTTCAATTGACTAGAAATGTAGGAAATAGGCACCCTAGTAATCAAAATGGCCTTACTCGGGCCATTTTGGTTGAAAATGCGTTTAAAAACCCCTTAATTGCTATTTTCTTGTAATTTCAAGCCTTGTCCACCTATAAATAAGTGATAAGAACATGTTATGACTATTTATGAGTTCACTAGACAAGAAATGTAGGAAATAGGCATCCTAGTAGTCAAAATGGCCTTACTCGGGCCATTTTGGTTGAAATGCGTTCTAAAACCCCTTAATTTCTAGTTTCTTGTAATTTCGAGCCTTGTCCACATATAAATAAGTGATAAAGGCATTTTATGACTATTTATGAGTTCACTGGACGTGAAATGTAGGAAAAAGGCATACTAGTAGTTAAAATGGCCTTACTCGGGCCATTTTGGTTGAAAATGCGTTCTAAAACCCTTTATTTGCTATTTTCTTGTAATTTCAAGCCTTATTCACCAATAAATAAGTGATAAAGACATTTTATGACTAATTACGAGTTCACTAGACAGGAAATGTAGGAAATAGGCATCCTAGTAGTCAAAATGGCCTTACTCGTGCCATTTTGGTTGAAAATGCGTTCTACAACCCCTTAATTGCAATTTTCTTGTAATTTCAAGCCTTGGCAACCTATAAAAAAGTGATAACGATATGTTACGACTATTTATGAGTTCACTAGACAAGAAATATAGGAAATAGGCATCCTAGTATTGAAAATGGCCTTACTCGGACCATTTTGGTTGAAAATGCGTTCTAAAACCCCTTAATTATTATTTTCTTGTAATTTCAAGCCTTGGAAACTTATAAATAAGTGATAAAGACATTTTATGACTATTTACGAGTTCACTTGACAAAAAATGTAGAAAATAGGCATCCTAGTAGTCAAAATGGCCTCACTCGGGCCATTTTGGTTGAAATTGCATTCAAAAACCTCTTAATTGCTATTTACTTGTAATTTCAAGACTTAGTCACCAATAACTAAGTGATAAAGACATGTTATAAATAATTATGAGTTCAATTGACTAGAAATGTAGGAAATAGGCACCCTAGTAGTCAAAATGGCCTTACTCCGGCAATTTTGGTAGAAAATGCGTTTAAAAACCCCCTCAATTGCTATTTTCTTGTAATTTCAAGCCTTGGCCACCTATAAATAAGTGATAAGGACATGTTATGACTATTTATGAGTTCACTAGACAAGAAATGTAGGAAATAGGCATTCTAGTAGTCAAAATGGCCTTACTCGGGCCATTTTGGTTGAAATGCGTTCTAAAACCCCTTAATTTCTAGTTTCTTGTAATTTCGAGCCTTGACCACATATAAATAAGTGATAAAGGCATGTTATGACTATTTATGAGTTCACTGGACGTGAAATGTAGGAAATAGGCATACTAGTAGTTAAAATGGCCTTACTCGGGCCATTTTGGTTGAAAATGCGTTCTAAAACCCTTTATTTGCTATTTTCTTGTAATTTCAAGCCTTAGTCACCAATAAATAAGTGATAAAGACATTTTATGACTAATTATGAGTTCGCTAGACAGAAAATGTAAGAAATAGGCATCCTATTAGTCAAAATGGCGTTACTCGTGCCATTTTGGTTGAAAATGCGTTCTACAACCCCTTAATTTCTATTTTCTTGTAATTTCAAGCCTTGGCCACCTATAAATAAGTGATAAGGATATGTTACGACTATTTATGAGTTCACTAGACAAGAAATGTAGGAAATAGGCATCCTAGTATTGAAAATGGCCTTAGTTGGGCCATTTTGGTTGAAAATGCGTTCTAAAACCCCTTAATTACTTTTTTCTTGTAATTTCAAGCCTTGGCAACCTATAAATAAGTGATAAAGACATGTTATAACTATTTATGAGTTCACTTGACAAAAAATGTAGGAAATAGGCATCCTAGTAGTCAAAATGGCCTTACTCGGGCCATTTTGGTTGAAATTGCGTTCTAAAACTCCTTAATTGCTATTTTCCTGTAATTTCAAGCCTTAGTCACCAATAACTAAGTGATAAAGACATGTTATGACTAATTATGAGTTCAATTGACAAGAAATATAGGAAATAGGCATCCTAGTATTGAAAATGGCCTTACTCGGGCTATTTTGGTTGAAAATGCGTTCTACAACCCCTTAATTGCTATTTTCTTGTAATTTGAAGCCTTGGCCTCCTATAAATAAGTGATAAAGACATGTTACGACTATTTATGAATTCCCTAGACAAGAAATGTAGGAAATAGGCATCTTATCATTGAAAATGGCCTTACTCGGGCCAGTTTGGTTGAAAATGCGTTCTACAACCCCTTAACTGCTATTTTCTTGTAATTTCAAGCCTTGGCCACCTATAAATAAGTGATAAAGACATGTTACGACTATTTATGAGTTCACTAGACAAAAAATGTAGGAAATAGGCATCCTAGTATTGAAAATGGCCTTACTCGGGCCATTTTGGTTGAAAATGCGTTCTAAAACCCCTTAATTACTATTTTCTTGTAATTTCCATCCTTGGCCTCCTATAAATAAGTGATAAAGACATGTTATGACTATTTATGTGTTCACTTGACAAGAAATGTAGGAAATAGGCATCCTAGTAGTCAAAATGGCCTTACTTGGGCCATTTTGGTTGAAAATGCATTCGAAAACCCCTTAATTGTTATTATCTTGTAATTTCAAGCCTTGGCCACCTATAAATAAGTGATAAAGACATGTTATGACTTTTTATGAGTTCACTTGACAAGAAATGTAGGAAATAGGCATCCTAGTAGTCAAAATGGCCTTACTCGGGCCATTTTGGTTGAAAATGTGTTCTACAACCCCTTAATTGCTATTTTCTTGTAATTTCATGCCTTAAACACCTATGAATAAGTGATAAAGACATAATATGACTATTTAGGAGTTCACTTGACAAGAAATGTAGGAAATAGGCATCCTAGTAGTCAAAATGGCCTTACTCGGGCCATTTTGGTTGAAAATGCGTTCTAAAACCCCTTTATTGCTATTTTCTTCTAATTTCAAGCCTTGGCCACCTATAAATATGTGATAAGGACATGTTATGACTATTTATGAGTTCACTAGACAAGAAATGTAGGAAATAGGCATTCTAGTAGTCAAAATGGCCTTACTCGGGCCATTTTGGTTGAAATGCGTTCTAAAACCCCTTAATTTCTAGTTTCTTGTAATTTCGAGCCTTGACCACATATAAATAAGTGATAAAGACATGTTATGACTAATTATGAGTTCACCTGGCAAGAAATGTAGGAAATAGGCATCCTAGTAGTCAAAATGGCCTTACTCGGGCCATTTTGGTTGAAAATGCATTTTAAAACCCCACAAGTGCTATTTACTTGTAATTTCAAGCCTTAGCCACCTATAAATAAGTGATAAAGACTTGTTACGATTATTTATGAGTTCACTCCTACTAACTTACGTTTTGTGTATGTATTCCAAGTTTTGCAAGGGACAAACGGGAAATCTGTTCATGAGCGAGGAACTCAATGTAATTCGAGACATGTTGGCGGCCTACATCACATTTAATTTGTAAATATCATTTATTTTTGTTTTAACTAGCTTAGTGTACTACATTATGACTAATTAATTTTGTTTGTTTGTAGTTATGACACATTTTCGTAATTAATATCATATTTTGGGATTGTTATCAATATTTATGTCCTTGTTATTATTTTCATTATTAAAATTAATAATAATAATAATTATTATTATTATTAATATTAATTATCGGTATTATGTGCATGATCTCATTAATATTATATTTATTAGTATTAATATTAATATATATATTTTCGGAAAAAAAAAAAACAAGTCAAAGGCACCGATTCATGATTAAATCCGGTGCCAACTACATTGAATTTATTACAAAAAAAATTTGCGCCATTAAAGTTGGCACCGGTTAACCGGTGCCAACTACATTGAATTTATTACAAAAAAAACTTGCGCCATTAAAGTTGGCACCGGTTAACCGATGCCAAATGCTTTAGTTGGCACCGGTTAACCGATGCTAACTTGATGGCACCAGTTTTTTTTAATTAAATTCAAGGTAGTTGGCACCGGTTAATCGGTGCCAAATGCTTTAGCTGGCACCGGTTTTGAACCGGTGCCAAATTTTTGAGGATTTGGCATCCCTCAAATCCCCAACGGTTCAAAACCGGTGCCTTAGGGGGGGTTTGAACCGGTGCCAAATTAGGATTTTCATCTAGTGATTGCAAAAGCAACCGTCCCCACCTTAACAGTTCTTTTGGGACGTGTCTCGTCTAGAACAATGTTAATGTGCTCTCCGGCCGGCTGGGGACGGTGGTCATCTAACCGTTCCTTGGTCAGTGATTGCTATTACTTCTCTTTCTTGACGGTTACCAGTTGGTCGGGCTTTCTCTTCTTGCCGCCTGCTAGTGGGACAAACTTAGTGTTAGTGACATATTCGAGATCAACCGGCTCAACATTCTGGCCGGTTGCTGTTTGCTTGACATCTGAAAGGTAGCACTCTCGTGCTACTTTCTGATCACTCTCAAAGAACCGACAGTGCCATCATCTTTTCAAATTTCAGCAGCATGAGGGAGGGTATTATGACGGCCTTGGATTCATTTAGAGTCGGGCGACCCAAAATGAGTCAACTGCTCTACCACCGAGAACCGGACGACCATGTTTTGACCCATTCCCTTCTCTCCCAACCAGATGGGTAAATCAATTCTTCCGACTGGATGGATGACTCCACCCCTAAAACTAAGGGGTAAGTGAACTTATGCATGCTGCTTGGGTTGTACTTCAGCTTTGACAAGCATTGTAAACTGATTATGTTAGATGAGCTACCGGTATCAATAAGGATCCGACCAACCCTTTGGTTGGCAACTTTGCATTCAATAACAATGGGGTCGTCATGCCGCCGGTGGACCTTGCCCCAGTCCTCTTTAGTAATGACGACCTTCGAAAACGTTGTCTCGGCATATGTCTGACCTTCTTTAACAGAATTGGTCATTTTTCTGACATGGTCCTTGGTGCCTCTGATAGTTGGACCGCTTGAAGCAAAGCCGCCTACAATCGTGCAGATCATGTCCGAATCTGTATCCGAGCCACTGTCAGCTTTGGCTGCTTATTTAGACGACTGCTTAGGGTCTGTCTGCAGAGTCACCTTGGATTTGAGAATATAGGACTTCAGCAATCCCTTCTCAGCCAACCTATCCAGCAACCGCTTGAGGCTGTAGCAGTCATCGGTGTCGTGGCCCATGTCCTCATGGAAGTGGCAGTATTTGCTCTTGTCACAGTTCTTAGCCTGACTCTTCTTTTTAATGCTCACCCGGTCTTTAATCTTCATGAGGATGGAATAACAGTCCTTGTTAAACTCGTACTTGGGGGCGTACAGTGATGAGTGACAATTATGTTACCCTTAGGGGTAGTGTATTGGTCTCTTTTCTCCTGTTTTTCTTAGGTTTTCTACCTCTTTTCTCCTCTTATGGCTTCCTTTTCTTTTATGGATGAAAAGTATGCTTATTTGCGCTTGTTTTGATAATCTTTATGCATAATTTTATCATCCCCATGCTCTCGTGATCTTTGCTATCTTTTGCAGGTTCCATGACGGTCCTAAGCACGGTAGGAGGCCCCTTGGCCAAGTATGAAGGCATGGACAAAGACAAGAGGAGCAAAAGGGAAGAAGAGGAAGCAAGAAGAGGAAGTTCAAGAGGAGGTGTGACCACACCTCTAAGAGGTTCGGTCGAACCTAGGTGTGGTCAAACTTTTGAAAAGTTCGACCGAACCTCCAAGGCAGTTTCAACCAAGTTTTCAGCATGTTTACAGGAGGGGTCGAACCAGGAAAGTTCGACCAAACAAGGATCAGGGAGGTTCGACCGAACCTACCCTGAGTTCGGTCGAACCTACCCTGAGTCCGACCGAACCTACACAGAGTTCGGTCGGACCTTTTCCCGTTTCAGCTGACTTTTTGCGGAGCTTCCTAAGCAATTTTGTAAAGGGTATAAATAGATTTTTTTACTCACTAAAGAAAGGGAGATTTTTTTTTTCAGTTTAGAATAGATTTTAGGTTAGTTTTAGGTTTTAGAGAGAGAAACTCTCAAAATTTTAGAGAGAGAAAGTGAGAGAAACAATGGTTTTCATGGATTTTGGATAATCAAAGGAGGAATTTGATGATTTGAAGATCTTCATTTTATATCAATGAGCATTTCTTACTCTCTTCTCTCTTTATGCTTTATTAATTTCTTTGTTAATCATGTTTGAGTAGATTTCCTTCTACTAGGTGTTGAGTGAAGCTTTGTTATGGTTAATTGAGTTATTTGAGATAAATTTGATGATAATTGTGTGATTAAATTGATTGAATTGATGATGGCATGTTGTTTGTTTTAAATTGGATTGATCTCCCAAGATAGCAAACTTAATTGCATGTTAGTTCTAGTTTGACAAGGGATTGTGAATTAGAATTTATATATTTGATTGCATTTTGGGTAAATTTCTTCTATGCACCTAGTCAATGAGGGATCTAGGCTAGGAATTTGAGAGATTGCTCTTGATGGTAATTAATTCCCATTTTAATTCTTTCTTTGCATGATTGATTATCAAATCGATTCCCATTAACTTGTTAATTGTTCAAAGTGGATCTTTGCCCCTAGTAGACTTTGTAATATCTTGATCTTTATATGTGTGTTAGTGTAGTTGTAGTGTCCACTATCCATAAACCGACTTCGGCATAGCTTAGGCATTAGATTAAGAACAGTCTAGCATTACCGTTCCTTGTGGTTCGACTCCGAACTTACCACTAGACTTGTTTAGGGGTTAGTTTTAGGATTTATAAATTTATTTGATTGAGTGTGGAATGTGCGACCGTTCTAACGCCCGTCAAAATGGCGCCGTTGCCGGGGAACGGTGTCAATGCTTGATTGTTTTTGATTGCTTGAGTCTAGGTCTTTGTGTATACTTTTCTTTTTATTTTATTTTTTTTTAATTTTTGCTTGTTTTTGTAAAAAAAAAATGGCAAGTAACTCGTTTCCTCAATATGACAATGAGCCTTTTTGTGAATATTTCAATAGACTTGAGGGATATTTGGATTTTGATTGTTGTAGTCTTTGGGAGGCTTGTGAGATTTGTTATTTTGGTTTGAATGAGCAAACTAGGGATGAAGTTGAATGCATGCATAATGGTGAATTTAGAGCATTATCAATTGATGATGCTTGGGATTTTTATGTTTGGTTTGCTTGGGATGTCTATAATAAGGGTAATCATGATTCTATTATTGATATGCAATGTGTTGATACTTCTAATATTAGCATGAATTCCCATGATTTGTTACATGATCCCTTAAGTGAACCTAAAACACATGATTTCAACTCTATTTCCTCTTTTATTCATGATGATGAGGTACATGCTCAAGTTGATGCTAATGGTGTGTTTCAATATTCTTCATTATTTACCATGCCTTCTTGTGACGTGCTTCGTCCCCTTAATGATGAATCTCATGTGTTTGATTGTGCCCCCACTCCCCAATGTGATGTATATGCTCATGATCTTAATGTTGATTTTTCCAATCTTGGTTGTACTTCTTCTTCTCTTGTTGAGCCTCAACCTTCAACACCTTTTGAATCCCTTATTGCTACTTTTGAATCTCAAATTAGGTGGATTGAGCTTGATAATGAGCTTGGGCCTAGTAAGGAAATGATTCTTAATTCTATGAGAGGTCAATTAGAGATAATGAAAAAGAATGAGGAGCGTCTTGAGGAGGGAAGGAGAAGAAAAGTTGAGTTAGAAAGCCAATTGTCACCCTTGATGCTTGTTTGTGAAAAATCCCAATTTAATGCGTGTGTTGAGGATGATGATGATGATTTTGAGCAACCAAGAGAGTGTGAGGATCCCATTGGTGAGCATATGAGTGATGGTGAAGGAGTTGAGAATGAAGAGAGTGTTGATTTTGAAAATCCTAACCCTTTTTCCCATCTTTATGAGTCTCAAGTGCATGATTGTGATCCTTTTATCCATGAGTATTTGGATTCATTTAAGGTTATGTCTAATGTGTTTATTGAGTGTCAAATGAAAACCCATAGCCTTTTGAGTGAGTTCATTAAGAATGCTTCATGGGAGAGAGACCATTTTGAAATGAATTTGCATCCATTCATGCATGGCTTTGAGATTTTAGGCTTTAAGGAAGTTAAGGGAGTTGTTGTTCATGATTGTAGTGAAGGGGATTATGTAGTTCCTCTTGGAAGTTGGATGTTTGAGGGAGATCATGATCATGAGTGTTCTTCTTTTGAGGATTCTATGATTGATTTTCATGCTCAAATTGGTGATTTGAGGAATGGTGGTGAAGAAGAGACCATTTGTAAGACCATTGCTCCTATCCCCTTCTCTCATGTCCCTTTTTCAAGGAATTTCAACCATATCCCCTACACTCCTATATCCCTTCCTTCCTTTGTTAATGAGCCTATTGGGGACCCCCTTGCCTATGAAGATTTTTATGTCCCTCATTCGTCTTCAATTGAGGAAAAGGGTGATTTTGCCACCCAAAAAGATTTTTGTGAAGAGAGTTTGCCTTTCTATTCTTCTTCTTATTTTCTTGAATTTTCTTTTGATTCTTCTTCTTCTTTTTCTTGGCATCTCTCTCCTCATTTGCGTGCACTATCCTTGTTGCACGTTATCTTCCCGTCATTTTCCTACCTTCTTTCTTATGAAATGTGTAGTAGTGCATTTGATAAGCTCTTACGATCCTTGCAATATTATTTACTAGAGCGGTCAAGCTTGGACTTTAAGCAAGCCTTTCTCGGGAAGTAACCCGTGTTTATTGCTTTCATTTTTTTTTTTATTTTTAGAATAGTTTTTGGCCTCATGGAAATGTTTGTGTGCTTGGTGCTAGGTACATAACTTAATATACTCTTATGCATTGGTTTGGATCAAGAATCAAGGAAGTTTGACTCCACTTTTGCTAGCACATGGAAAACAAGATTCAATTTTAGAGGTAGTCGGCTTCAAGAAGGTTTAATTGGGTCATTTGCGGGTACTATACCCACCTAATATCCGGTAGTATCCTTCCTTGCTCTTCCTCTAATGATTTGTGACTTGTTGGACATATGTTGGTTGGTTGGATGACTTTCTTTCTTTTCTCCTCCCATGGATTCTTTGGTTTAAAGTTTGAGCATGTTGCCTCATTCAAGCTTGGGGGAGGGTATTCTATCATGTTTGGTGGAATTTTGATTCATATATGCCATGCACATTTGTATATGCATTTCCATTTTCTTTATTTTGAAAATTCCAAAAAGATTTTGCTTCTATCAAGGCAAATTTGCAATGTGTTTTGTTTTGTTCTTACTTTTGACATAATACGCTTGGACTTGTATTCTTGAATGTCTTTATTCCTTAATTATAAAGGTATGCACGGTTTGAGAATGTGTTAGGTTGACTCTAGGATATGATATGCTAAGGTAGTTGTTAAGAACTTTGAGACCATGAAGCCCTAGTTCACTTGCTTGTGGTAAGATGGAGTTGCTCTCTATGGTGGATATGAAATCAAGAGTTAGTTATTGCTATCCCTAGTGAGGTAAATTGTTCAAGCCTTCATCATACTTTGTTGAGCGGCATATTTGGATCCTTGGCTATTGCATTCTCGTATCTAGAACTTGACTTTTAGCTCCCAAGATCGCGACTGAGCCACTTTAGGGGATGACAAAGACATTTCTCTTTTTATAGGATTAATTTTCAATTTTGGATTTGGTTTGCAATTGCCCCTATTACTAGCCCATTTGAGCCATATACATTCTTTTCTCTAACCTTAATACAAGCCTTCCAGCCTTAGTTTCACTTTAAATCCTACCTTTAGTTTGTGAAGCAATTTTGTTTTGGAGCTTGTTTTATTGTTTATGGTGCAAGTTTAGAATTATAAGTTCATTTGCAAAGCAAGTATGTGTTGTATATAATTTTTTTGCATAAAACCAAATACATTTTGAGAAAAAGCCGTCCAAAGTTAAAAGAGGCAAGGACATTTAAAAAAAAAAAAAAAAAAAAGCTTGGAAAAAGGAATTATTGAAAAAAAAAAAGGTAAAGAAGAATGTAAAGCACAAAAAAAAGGGTTTTGTTATTGTTGTTCTCCCTGTTTTTGTTATTTTGTGTTAAATAAGCTTGGGGGAAAGTTATTTAATAAGCATACTTGGCACTTTTGTTTTGGAATCGTTTGGATCTTGTGGAAGAAGTTCCACCTGTGCTTCACATAGGTTTACCACCAATTTCAAGAGTTCTCCACACCTTTACTCTCCTAGCTTATATGTTAATACCTTGAAAGTCCTTTTGATCCTAGAGAGTTAAGTCATTCAATGATGGCGGGAAATAGGAATCAAGCCTATAGAGCGAGTTTTCATAGCCAAGATGTCGGGTAACCTTCTCAATGTTTTTAATTTCTTATTTATTTTCCGGTTTCTTCGTGGAATCATGAGAAGCTAACTTGAAAGTGGATTTGAAACTAGTAGAGAGAACGTGGTTTGATTGGTTGAAACAAAAGGTGGAATGTGTTTCCTTTAGTTCTCTATGCTTAGCATATGTTATGTTTCAATCAACCTTGGACATCTTAGAACGTGCATACCTTTATTATTTTAGAAAGATTGACATTCATTAGTGTTTGTTCCATCATAAAAGTCCACTTAAGAACGCTTGTAACCTCTCTTTTACTTCAATTTATTTTATCTATTTTTTTTTTATTGCTTTGCCTTGATTTTTGTCAAGAGTTATGGGTTAAACTTTTAGGATACCCTTACGAGAGCATACTCGTCCTCTAGAGCGATCTATGGGGTTTAAAGTGCTTGATGCATGCGCTAAATGCATTCGTGATTCCTACGAAAGTGAGTTAGTGTATATTCTTTCTCTTCTAGTTTTATTTAAAAAAAAATAAAAAAATATATATACATCGTTTTCCGTTGTGTTTGTTTTGTTTTGCTCGAGGATGAGCAAAAGTTAAGCTTGGGGGTGTTTGATGAGTGACAATTATGTTACCCTTAGGGGTAGTGTATTGGTCTCTTTTCTCCTGTTTTTCTTAGGTTTTCTACCTCTTTTCTCCTCTTATGGCTTCCTTTTCTTTTATGGATGAAAAGTATGCTTATTTGCGCTTGTTTTGATAATCTTTATGCATAATTTTATCATCCCCATGCTCTCGTGATCTTTGCTATCTTTTGCAGGTTCCATGACGGTCCTAAGCACGGTAGGAGGCCCCTTGGCCAAGTATGGAGGCATGGACAAAGACAAGAGGAGCAAAAGGGAAGAAGAGGAAGCAAGAAGAGGAAGTTCAAGAGGAGGTGTGACCACACCTCTAAGAGGTTCGGTCGAACCTAGGTGTGGTCAAACTTTTGAAAAGTTCGACCGAACCTCCAAGGCAGTTTCAACCAAGTTTTCAGCATGTTTACAGGAGGGGTCGAACCAGGAAAGTTCGACCAAACAAGGATCAGGGAGGTTCGACCGAACCTACCCTGAGTTCGGTCGAACCTACCCTGAGTCCGACCGAACCTACACAGAGTTCGGTCGGACCTTTTCCCGTTTCAGCTGACTTTTTGCGGAGCTTCCTAAGCAATTTTGTAAAGGGTATAAATAGATTTTTTTACTCACTAAAGAAAGGGAGATTTTTTTTTTCAGTTTAGAATAGATTTTAGGTTAGTTTTAGGTTTTAGAGAGAGAAACTCTCAAAATTTTAGAGAGAGAAAGTGAGAGAAACAATGGTTTTCATGGATTTTGGATAATCAAAGGAGGAATTTGATGATTTGAAGATCTTCATTTTATATCAATGAGCATTTCTTACTCTCTTCTCTCTTTATGCTTTATTAATTTCTTTGTTAATCATGTTTGAGTAGATTTCCTTCTACTAGGTGTTGAGTGAAGCTTTGTTATGGTTAATTGAGTTATTTGAGATAAATTTGATGATAATTGTGTGATTAAATTGATTGAATTGATGATGGCATGTTGTTTGTTTTAAATTGGATTGATCTCCCAAGATAGCAAACTTAATTGCATGTTAGTTCTAGTTTGACAAGGGATTGTGAATTAGAATTTATATATTTGATTGCATTTTGGGTAAATTTCTTCTATGCACCTAGTCAATGAGGGATCTAGGCTAGGAATTTGAGAGATTGCTCTTGATGGTAATTAATTCCCATTTTAATTCTTTCTTTGCATGATTGATTATCAAATCGATTCCCATTAACTTGTTAATTGTTCAAAGTGGATCTTTGCCCCTAGTAGACTTTGTAATATCTTGATCTTTATATGTGTGTTAGTGTAGTTGTAGTGTCCACTATCCATAAACCGACTTCGGCATAGCTTAGGCATTAGATTAAGAACAGTCTAGCATTACCGTTCCTTGTGGTTCGACTCCGAACTTACCACTAGACTTGTTTAGGGGTTAGTTTTAGGATTTATAAATTTATTTGATTGAGTGTGGAATGTGCGACCGTTCTAACGCCCGTCATACAGCTTAACTTCTTTCGTCTTCTTTATGGACGGTTGACTGGATTCGTCTACCGCCCAGACATCTTTTCTCCTTTTGCTCTCTTCATTTTTCTGAGCCGGCTAATCATGTCGACTCCCTTTCTGCTTGTCAGACCTCTTTGAGTCCGACTGCTTGTTGGGGGAGTAGAGCTCTATCGCCTGTACATAGGCTTCTGCCTCCCTCAACGCCTCTTGAAGAGTAAAGATTCTCTTTCGGACGAGGTCGAACTTAAAGGTCGACCAATCCTTCAGACCCTTAAAGAAGTCTGTGCAAGCAACTTTGTCAGAAAGCCCTTGAATCTAGATTCTCACTAGATTGAACCGCCTGGAGTAGGAGCAAAGCCCCTCATTGTCTCCTTAACAACCGTCCTCAAGTCGATGCTTGTCATTTTGGCTAGTATGTTCATTGAGAAGTTTGAGGCGAGCAGGAACGCAAGCATCCTGAAATTGTTGAGGCACCCAGACGACAAGTTGTCGAACCACCATTGGGTAATGCCCTTTAGTGTAGCAGGAAAGCAGCCGCACCATGTGACATCATCCAACCCTTGTAGATACATGAGGTTGGTGTATGCCATGAGGTGGTCTTCTAGGTTGGTGGTGCCATCATAGGCACCAACCAAGACATTTTTAACCTTGGCCGGCTAGGCCGCCTCAGTTATCTCCTTGGAGAACGCAGTGGATTGTTCTCCAAGCTTGAGCAGATAGAGCTGCCAGTCCAGAGGTTGGATTTGACATGTCGTTTGACATTCGAAGAGGGCAGGTTGCAGGAGGTTGGGCAAACGGCTCGTATGGTTGATAGGGCACATATGGCGCCGAGCCTATCATTTGAGGACTTGTCCGGACAGACAGGTGCTCCTGCTCAGAATGGAAATACCTAAGGGAGGTATTCTTGAAGATGTCTGGCATCGTCGGCATTGATGCTGTGTCAGACATTTGACTCTTCCTGTGCTCAATGATCTGCTGAGCATCAGTGTATGTCTTCTTGCTGCCATCCGGCTGGATGTGCCGGTGGGCTTCCTCTTCGCCGTCTCTAGGAGACGGAATTTTGTCCAGTCAATCAAGGGCCGGTCCTCTCCTTCTACTTAATTGGGATGCGGAGTGGGCTGCCTATCCTTGACCTTCTTTGCCTTCTCAAAGTCAGAACGGTTCTTGGTCGGCTGCTTTATGCTTGGACCAGTCGCTTAAATTTTAATCAAGTCTTTCATCTCGCCCTTAATGTTTGTCATAAACTTCAAGAACTCTGAACGGGTGATGTGAGCAGTCATCCCTTCAGCCTCAGGCTTGCCGGTTGACTTGCTCACACCAACCTGATTCGCATTCCATTCCTTCTTGTCTTTGGATGGATGCGTCTTGTTATAAGGGAACCATCTTTAGCCGTATGTACTTCAAGCTCTAGATCAGCCCCCGACTCAGTATCATGGTCCTAGTGGACCTCTGCTCCTAGAATTTTGTTCTCAGGAGGTGGTATAAGGTCTTGAGAAACAATCTTAGAGGTACTCTCCCCACAGACGACGCCACATGTTTTGGGGTTTTTTGAGACGTCCTGCGGGAGAGTTGCATCACCAAGACTGGATCCTCGATGCCTGTACCTGCACACAAACGAAAGCTCCGGGTGTTCAGAGTTCCGCCCCTGACACTCAAGTTAGTACCGGGTGGAGTGAATTAAATACAGAAAGTAAAGGGGTTTCTCGGATCCCGACATCTGAGGAATCACTGTAGAGAGTGATTGCTTTAATAGATGAGTAATTAAGAATTGAATGTGTGAATCTGTCTCCCAAGGCAATAAATTCCTGATTTATAGGGCATGGGAGTTAGTGCCCTTATCCTAGGTCATTAACCTAGGCAATTCAGCTGTGCCGTTTTTACAACGCCTCGGGATTTAGGCCCTTGAAGGCCGCCTTTTCCTGAATGATAGGGGATGCCACATGTCAGCCGCTGATTGGTCCCATTGAGACAATTCCTAGGTTGGCACGTGTCACCTTCTCATTGGTCCACGTGGCGAGGGTATTTTTACCCTAATCAGTAGCGTTTTCAAAATATTAATCTTACGTGGCGCTTTTTTATTATAATCATACGCAAAGCTTTAAGAAAAACTAATCTTACATGGCATAATCTAATTGTAGCATTTTAAAAATATTAATCCTACGTGGCACTCTAATAGTATTTTAAAAATTAAAATCCTACGTGGCGCTCTAAAACTTAGGAAAAACTCCCCTTTATATATATACTAGTTGTGTGCCCGGGCGATGCATAAATTGTTGATAAAATTTCATTTTAAACTTTTTTGGTTGAATGTTAAGTACAGTCCTACAACCCCTTTTGATAATGTAGGATATTAGACATACGATGCCATATCGCTTATTTAATTAAATAATAGTGTACTTTTTCACTTTTTGTAGTTTTGTTTGTGAATGATAAAAGTAGATAAACAGGACTAATTCCCACATTATGAAAAAAAGTAAAAGATCTCGGGACGAAAATAATCCTATTTGACCACTGTACATTGCTAACATCAAGAAATGGAATAATCGCGAATCTCGAGTAACTGGCCAAGCGGCTAGAGTAGCTAAAGTCGTAATGAATCCTGTTAGTAAAACAGGTCCTATCGAAAGTCCATCGATTCCTAATCGCCAATGGAAATCAAAAAAGTTGATCCATTTATAATCTTCGCCCAGTTGGATTAATGGATCATCCGGTTGGAAATGATAACAAAATGCATAAGTTATTAGAAGGAGCTCCAAAACCGAAATGCATATAGTATACCACCTTATAATCTTATTCCCTCTCTAAGAAAATACGAAAATTAAAGAACCTGCAAATATGGGCAAAATTACAATTGTTGTTAACCAGGGAAAATAATTCGTGGTATACATGCTATTATTGACTTGAAATTATTTTTATTGAACTTAATTTTTTTTTATTTTTTTTACTAATTCTCTATTATTTTTTTTAATAAATTAAATATATTATATATGGGTCTTATTTTAACGAACTTTTTAAAATGAATTTTATGATGGAAATAGAACCGAGTTATAAGATATTTATTAAAAGTTATAATTAATTTGTATATATGAAATATGAGAAGTATTTTGATAATAAAACTCTATACAACATTTTTATTTAAAAAAACTATCCAAAATTCACTTACTTAGTATCATATGTGTCACAATAATATCTATTTTTCGCCTATGTGGCGCAACACTTGGTGAAAAACTGGAATGCCAAGTGTGGCTGTCTTGTGGCCTAGCTGCGAGTCCGGCTTTATTTATTAGTGAGATGATATGATATTAGATTGTGACACATATGAATATATGATATTAAGTAAGTGAATTTTGATTGGATAGTTTTTTTTAAGGTAAAAATGTTGTTTAGAGTTTTAATATCAATATACTTCTAATATTTCATATGTACAAAATTAATCATAACTTTTAATAAATATCCTATAACTCGGTTTTATTTCTATTATAAAATTCATCTTAAAAGTGCTTTAAAATAGGATTCATTTATAATGTACTTAATTTATTTAAAAAAATAATTGAGAATTATTCAAAAAAAACAATTAAGTTCAATAAAAATAATTTCTAGTCAATAATAACATAGATATATTCTTAAACAAAACTATAACAAGTACGCTATTAATTATTTTAATAAGCGATATGACATCGTATGTCTAAATATCCAACATTATCAATAGGGATTGTAGGACCGTATTTAACATTCAAGCAAAAAACTTTATACTGAAATTTTATCAACAATCTAAGCATCGCCCATGCATAAACTAGTATATATAGATTAGCTCCCATGCGATGCACAAATATAATAAAAAAAGAGCTATATATGTAAAATAATAATCTGTAAAAAATCATACAATAATATTTCTTTGGGTAAAGGGTTGTCAAAATGTTTTTTAAAGAAAAAGTAAAGAATAGTTTAGGCTAGAAAATATTGAAAGAGAAGTTGACACGTGTGCAATACGGGAAATGAATTATGTAAGCAATTGTTATTTTAGTACTCCGTATTAGTTGTAGTTTTTAGTTTTTTCCATTAAAAAAATGTGGATTCAAAAAAAAAAAGTTTAGGCGGGGAAAAATTAAAAGAGAAGCTAACACGTGTACAATATGGGAAATAAATGATATCAGCACAACGCTTGTTATTTTAGCATTAGTTATAGATATAAAGGGGATTTTTTTTCCGAGTTTTTTAGAGAGCCATGTAGGATTAAAATTTCTTAGCGCGCCACGTAGGATTATAAATTTTAGTTGCAGCCAATTAAATAAGATTTTTGTAATTTCTTTTATAATTAAATAATTCAAATGTCACATAAGCAAATTTGGCGAAGTATTTAAAGGTTAAATTAATTAAATATAAAATATTATTTTTTGAGGTTAGAAATTTTATCTAAATATATAACAAATTTATCACGTAAATGCAATAAATATTTATTTTAAATAATACAAACAAACTGTACATCACACGGGTTTTATCTAGTATAAATTATGTTGGGTTTTACGGAGTGCGAACACCACGTGGAACCAAAACCCGCCCAAGGACCACATGCACAAATTAAAGCGACTAAAGCAAAACATGCATATAATTAATAAAACAATAAACACATAAAGGAGAAAGAGAGAGAGAGCGAGAGAAGGGAAAAGACGTTCATACCCTTGATGCGTGTTTTCCACTTAGTACGAACACGAACTCACGAACGAAGCTAGAGCCTCAAATGCGACTCCTCTAACAAAGTCCACCCACGCGCCCAAACTTGGTCAATATTACCGACTAGGGTAATATTAGCACTACTAACAAGAGGTTCTCTTTTTAAGGTTTTCTCAATGGTGATGCCTTTTATATAGTTCAACTCTTGCAATCAATTCTCAAGGTAAGCCTTTGGTATTTATAAGAAAAGCATCCCCTCCCTTTTGATATTCTATCAATGTAGGACTTTGCAAAGTTGAAAAATAAATGCATTTAATTTAATTCTAAAATAAATTAAAATGCAGAAAACAAATAATCAAACAATAAGTGACAATCACATGGGAGGGTTAGGTGAGGACCACAAGGGAGGACCACAAGGCCCTCCTTGCTCCCCAAGCCAAACCGGCCCCAATGAGAAGCGGCCAGCTGGCAGCTACCTAGAGCAGCAATGACTTGCCTTTGCTGGCAACCTTGTGCTCCGGCCAGCCCAACCAGCCTAGGCCCATCGCAGTCAGCAGGCCTCGCAAACTTGCGGGCCGCTGCACTACTAGGTGCTGCTGCTGCCATCGCAAGCCCGCACACACAGGGCTGCTGCTGCTTGCTTGCCGCAGCGCATGCTAGCAAGGCCTGGCAAGCCATGCTAGCTGCTAGCCCCTTACTAGTGATGCATGTGCGCCACACACTCGGCCAGCAGGCCCCAGCTAGCCCACGCACACGGCTTGCTAGACTTATTTATTATTGTTTGACTTATTTGTAAGTCTCGTTAATTCCTAGAATTTAACTCGACGTTCGAAGTTTGGCTTCGACGCTCTAAGCTCGGAATCCAATGTCGGAATGTGTTTCCTTGATGTATTAAAGCCTTTGGCTTAATTCGTCGACTTAGTTTGGTTGCACGCTTGGGGTGTCACCCACTGGGTTCAGTTAAAGGAAAGCTGTGAGATTAATTATATTAATCTCACTGATCGGAGATAGCCTCTAGCCCAACTTTCCGATCACTTGACTTCACTGAATAATTAACTCCATAATTAATTCTGAACCCTGTATCAGAATAATACACTTGTTCGAAGGACACCATTCCTTCCAATCTCCCACTTGTCCTTCCGGACAAGTGTGCTAGGTGCGTATTGCCCTTTTCCTATGTCACTTAATGTCTCTTCGTGGACTATAAGGTAAGATTTATCGTTATCCTTATTACGTCCAAAAGTGTTTCTTGAAATTCCGAGTTCAACTGTCAAGTATAGATGATTTCTAAAATACTTGAGCACAACCATGCATTTTCACAATCTAGTTCTTCGAGAGGCCTTGTAAACAACAAAGACATGTTTCCTATTATTAATAGGAGGAATTCCCAATCTTGTATTGATAAGATTATCTTACTAAGAGACCTAGTTTCCAGAGTGTCGTCTTTATAATCCCTTTTTACGGCAGACGTTTGACCAACATCAAAGCAAACTAGTGCTCTTAAAAGCGAACTTACAATAGTCATGGGCGAGGAAAGAGGTACCGATAGCAATAATGAGAAATATACTTATGACGATTTAAAGTATTCTCATAGGTTGATCCGGTATAATTCCAAACTTATACCTGTGCAAATGATTTATGACATTCTTGTCCTTGTAGCACAAGAAACGGTTCTATAAATCATACTACACAGTAATCTCGCGCGGTCATTAGTCGTCCAACTTTTAAATGACCTTGATTAGAGATAATTTCGATATGACATTCAATGTTCACTTAATAGGTGTTTCTTTATCCAAGACATTGTCTTGATACCCTATTTTGAATGTTGTCAAATCGAATGGACTCATTATATAATTCTAAACCACAATTAAATAGATATGGAATAATAATTTTGCAAGAAAATAAAATTACTCCATATATGAATGGTTAACTTAGTGTTTTACATCAAGATGTCCAGAACTTAATTAAAACAAAAAAATACAGTACAGGAAATTAGAGTCAGTCTCCGACATGTCTAATTCCCATAGCCTCAACGTGCTTGTTGTGTTTCTCTTGAGGCAAAGGTTTAGTGAGTGGATCAGCTACATTATCGTCCGTTCCAACTTTGCAAACCTTGACTTCACCTCTAACAATCCATTCCCTTATGTGGTGAACTAGCCGCTCGACATGTTTGACCTTCTGGTGTTGCCTCGGCTCTTTGGCCTGAGAAATAGCCCCATTATTGTCACAAAACAGGTCTATAAGTCTCTTGATTGAGGGCACAACACCAAGTTCATTAATGAACTTTTGAATCCAAACTGCCTCCTTAGCTGCTTCTGAGGCTGCTAAGTACTCGGCTCTAGTTGTAGAATTTGCAACCGTGCTTTGCTTAGCACTCATCCAACCAAACGCTCCGCCATTTAAACATAATATAAGTCCTGATTGCGACTTGAAGTCGTCTTTGTCAGTCTGGAAGCTTGCGTCAGTATAACCTTCAACAACCAAGTCCTTACTTCCTCCATTGACCAGAAATTTATTCTTGTTCCTTTTTAGGTAATTTAATTAGGATATTCTTAGCCGCAGTCCAATGCACCTCTCGTAGTATCTCCTCGTAGCACTCAATGCATACAATACATCCGACCTTCTACATATCATGGTGTACATGATCGATCCTATTAGCGAAGCATATGGATCTGATTCATTCTCTCTCGCTCATCTAGTGTCTTTGGACACTGTTTCTTGCTGAGTGTAATGCCATGAGATATGGGTAGATGGCCCCTTTTGGCGCATTCCATTTGGAACCGTGCTAGTACCTTATTGATATAAGTACTTTGACTTAGTCCAATCATCCTTTTAGATCTATCCCGATAGATCTTGATGCCCAATATGTAATGTGCCTCTCCCAAGTCTTTCATTGAGAAACACTTTCAAAGATAAGTATTTACAAATACTCTATCATTGGGATGTTGTTTCCAATTAGCATTATATCATCGACATATAAGACTAAGAATGGGATGTCACTCCCACTGACCTTCTTGTATACACAAGACTCATCTGGATTCTTGATGAAGCTAAACTTGCTAATTGCTTCATCAAATCGCGGATTCCAACTTCTGCTAGCTTGCTTTAAACCATAAATGGATTTCTTAAGCTCGCATGCCATCCCAGCATTGTTTGGATCCACAAAACCCTCAGGCTGTGTCATATACAGTGTCTATTCTAAAATCCCATTTAAGAAGGCGGTTTTGACATCCATTTGCCATATCCACTACTACAAAAATAGACAAAGAGACCTGTTATAATAGGCCTAAGAAACCTCATTAGAGGAGGTCTCTAGTTCACAGGTCTCTTTGGCAAAGAGACCTGCTTTATGGAACAGGTCTCTTTGCAATTAATAAGAGACCTCGTAAGTGAGATAACAAGTCTCTTTTCCCATAATAATATTTTGAATCTATGAAGGAAAAGAGACCTGTTATCTTTCCCAACAGGTCTATTGAACGCATTTAAGAGACCTGTTAGGAGAGATAATAGGTCTCTTATGTCTTAAATTTTTTTTAAAAGAAAAAACAAAATTCGATACCCTATACAGTATTTGTTCCTGTAGGGTACCTATATAGTATTCATGTACCTGTATTTTGCAATTGCTCCATAATCTCATAATGTTCATGGATAATATATTATTAAACTTCTATTAAAAAAATATATTATTAAACTTAAGTGGATAAACACTTTTACAAACATTCATTAATAAAAATTCAAATGTAACCTTCAAAAATACTTTACAAAAATCTAAAAATACTCTAATTATCCCCCAAAAATATAAACCATACTTATTAACCTATTAGAAGTAGTTAAATACTTCTTCTTAGAGCAATAGATAAAGTCTTGAAGGACTCAATCTTACTTGAATAGCAATGGCGTGTTATCTCTCTTTAATGTCTATTTGCAGACAGTTAATCCACGAATATGACATTGAATAACAATTGCTGCTTCTTTCTCAATTTGTACTCCAAAACATTTTCCCACCATCTTTGCAGCTTCACAATTGCATCTAAAACTATGCTTAAGTTGTATGACCTGTGACCTAATGTAAGAGTAGTGTGACCTGAAGCAGCAACACAAAGGGGGAAAAAACCTGCATAATCCAATTATCATACAATGATCAACATCAAAGTAATCTTAGATTATCAAAGGAAACTTGTGAAAATTAATTGAAGGACATGGAGCTTAATAAAAGAGAGAATGCTTTAAAACCCTAGAATTCTATTTCCTGAAATCTTTCCCCTGACAAGGCATTGGATTTCAGTATCAGCATTCTTATGGTGAGCTTAAATAGCCATCAACACATGAATTTCCTGTATACTTCACTGCCTAATGATGATCTCAGTATGCATGAGTAACCCTAACTCTCTAATATCAAGTATAGTGTAATCATTACTCCGTATTAAATAGTTCTGACAGGAAAGGACTTGATGGACTGACTTATTCATTTTGAAATCAATTATACTGCAACCGTTATATGACACTAATTGGCATCATAGACCCTTGTTTCCAAATCCAAAATAATCACTACTGAGTATTTAACATGCAAGTTTCTGGACCATGTAATTAGCATCTTAAATTGCAGTTATGAGTGAAGGGTAACAACCCGATGTACAGTAACAATAAAACTAGTTATAGAACATCATAAGTGACAAGTATAACTCGCCATAATCATGAGCAAAATTGAAGAACTATTGCACGTCATGACTTCATTATAGGCATATGAAATAATAATTCTTAGAGGCTATCTCTGACCACTATAGCAAGAAAGTACACACTCACATATGATGAATTTTAGAAGGGATACCCAACTATCATTGGAGAAGCAGACTACATTATAGCAAATAATTATAATAGGAGGCAAATAACAGCAAATAAGCCTGACCTTGATTGACAGAGTGAAGAAAACAGTCTTTGTTGACATGGCTCATATAAACCCAATATAGCAAAGCTGGAAAACAGAAGTAAGAATAAGCTTTATATTATCACCTCTAGTAGGCTACCAAAAATTTAACCTTAACGCTGAATGAATTTAACCTTACTACATAAATTTCGAATTACATATTTGTTTGAGAGAGGTGAGAAGACTAACAGCAACTGCAACTAGATTAGTGCAAGCCAGATTGCCAAATTCTCAAGCCATTACACTCGTCAAATACAATATTAGATTCCCATCATTGCTATTGGTCTTATTACCCTATAATGTTAACTTACAAGTTCCTGTGAACAATTCAGTTTTGATGCAAGTAGTGCAAATGCTTTCACCTGGATTTTCGGACAAAAAAAATTAGAGACATCTTAATTAAGAGGAAAGGACATGCCTTATGCACACTTGCCACACTATTTAAGATATATACTAAGAAGCTTAGAGTCTTCAAAAGTAGACAAGATTATAGCTAAATTTAATTCCTACATCAACCTTTCTTTCTTATAGCTGTAGTATTTAATTAATAAAGACTTTACTTTTAAGGATTCAAACAAACTGTGATCTCTTGCATGCTACAAAAACAATTTAAAAATTCATTCCAAGAGCACATTTGATATTTCGTGCTAGCCTCAGGAAAGTATAAGATCACAAAAAAAAAAGTTATCGGCAGAGTTCATATAATGCTGCTTTAAATTGCGACCACACAGTAAAATTGCCTTGTGAGGTGAAGCCAGTGCTTTAGGTTGTAAAAGGGACAGTTAATCTTTAACCGTACCAAAAGATTCAAATTGCAATTCTAAACACCCAAATTCAAATGAATATATATAGACTCTAAATCAAAGTTGTTTCAATATTTAACATCTAATTAGCTAGTTCTTAGAAATACTCACTTTCTCAATTCTATACACAAAAATCAACCAAAATTTAGCAATTTTTCATGATTAATACAACAAAATTAAGACTTCATTCCATTATAATTTCACGCATTCTCCTTCCAAATCATAAACAAAATACCTATAATACAATATTCACAAAATTCAGTAAATAAAATCATACTTGTATATAAATCAAAATTTAAATGCTAACAAACAATTGAGAAAAAAATTGAAAAAAATTACCTATACCAAGATCTGAGTGTATGATTGCTATCTCCAACTTAAAATTTTACTTCATCTCCACAATCGTCAATTAAAGAAGCCCATCCAATAATCAAAAGAGGAGAGAAGTCGATAAACCCTAGGAAAAAAATTAATATGGGGAAAAAGGTATTGATGGCAGCTTTGGGTGGGGGAAGCTTCGAGTATAGGAGGGGAGTAATGGATTCGGTAGTCGCTGCCGACGGAGGTAAGGGTCGCGTTGTATGTGGAAGTCGCCGGAGGTTCGAGAGGGAGATGGCAATCTTCGGGGTTATGTAGGAAAGCAACTTCTGATGAGGGGAGAACCGTACCGACACTAGAGAGGAACACCGGAGAGTAGCAGCGGTGAGAATAAGACGGCGGCAGCGTGGGCAACGACGGAGGGGGCAGTGAGTCAAGGGTGAGAGCCTGAGAGGTGACTCAGGCGAGAGTGGGGCGATAAAAAGGAGTTTTTTTTTGTAAATAAGGTAGCCTGATTCTAATACTAGTTTTGTTTTGTTTTTTTTTTTCTTTTTTTTTTAAAAATATGATTCTAATACTAGTAATAATCTAATATATTTTAAATAAATAATAAAAAAATACTGTAAAAAGAGACCTGTTAAAGATAACACCAAGTCACTTTATTTTTTTTCCACCATCAATTTCCACATAAGAGACCTGTTACTAGTAATATTAGGTCTTATTGATCAAAGAAACTTGTTATATGATATAACATGTCTCTTTTAATAGGTTACTTTGGGCATTTTTGTAGTAGTGATATTTCGTAATCATTATATGCAGCAATTGCTAGGATGATCCGGACAGACTTAAGCATTGCAACCGGTGAAAAGGTTTCATCATAATCAACGCCGTGAATTTTCTTGTAACCTTTTGCCACCAGTCTAGCTTTGTATACATGTACACTTCCATATTTGTTGGTTTTTATCTTGAAAATCCATTTGCAACTGATAGGTTTGTAACCTTCGAGCAAATCAACCAAGTCCTAGACCTTATTTTCAAACATGGAGTCCATCTCGGATTTCATGGCCTCTAATCATTTAGCAGAGTCGAGGCTCGTCATAGCTTTCTTGTAAGTCGTAGGCTCTCCGCGTTCCATTACTAGGATTTCTTGATTCTCGGTTAACAAGACACCAAGGTATCTATCTGGTTGAGATCTTTGCCTTTATGACCTACGTAGGGTGATCGGTTGAGCTTCAACATTGTAGGTTTTATCTTGACTTTCATCAATAGGTGCTTCCGAAGCCCTTTGAGTGTCGGACTCCTTTTATTGCTCATCCTCTCGAACTTCATCGAGTTCGATTTTCCTCCCACTTGTCATTTTTTAAAGTTGTTCCTTTTCCAAAAAGACACCATCTTGAGCAACAAATACTTTTTTCTCAGATTGGTTATAGAAGTAATTCTCCTTTGTTTCTTTTAGATACCCCACAAAAAAACATTTGTCAGATTTTGGTGTAAGCTTGTCAGACACGAATCTCTTGACATATGCTTCGCAACCCCAAATCTTAGAAAAAGACAACCACAGAGGTTTCTTCGTCCATAATTCATATGAAGTCTTTTCGATAGCTTTTGACGGAGCACGGTTCAGTGTTAGTGGAGCAGTTTGAATTACATGTCCCCAAAAAGAAATAGGAAGATCGGTAAGACCCATCATGGATTGAACCATGTCTAACAAAGTTCGATTCCTCCTCTCAGACACTTCGTTCCATTGTGGAGTTCCGGGAGGTGTCAATTCTGAAAGAATACCATGTTCTTTCAGATGATCGTCGAATTCATAGCTCAAATATTCACCCCCTCGATCCGATCGAAGGGCTTTGATTTTCTTGCCGAGTTGTTTCTCCATTTCACTATTAAACTCTTTGAATCTCTCAAAAGATTCAGACTTATGCGACATTAGGTAGACATATCCATATCTACTATAGTCGTCCGTGAAAGTGATGAAATAGCGATAACCATTCCTTGTAGTCGTGCTCATTGGTCCACATACATCCGTGTGTATGAGACCCAATAAATCACTTGCCCTTTCTCCTAACTTGGATAAGGGTTGCTTTATCATTTTACCAAGTAAACATCCTTCGCAGTTTTCAAATGACTCCACGCCAAATGAATCAAGAATGTCTTGATTAAGAAATTTCTTGATGCGCTTGATGTTTATATGGCCTAGACGAAAATGCCACAAGTAGGCTGGACTTGACACATCGGTTTTAACCCTTTTGACGGTATTGTCAACATTACAAACCTGTTTGTCTAACGAAAGCACATAAAAGACCGTTTTCTGAATATCACTACAACAAATTGAGCTTTTAACAACACCAAAATAATAGCACTTTGACAAAAATGCTGTTATTATTTGGGATAGCAACAGTAAACCACTTAAGGAAGCAATTTAACAGCATTTCATGTACAAATACTGTAAAAAAAGTACGATACAACAGCGTTTTAATTAAACGCTACAATAATGTGCTATTAATCTAACCACTCATCCCATTTTTACCAGTCCACTAAAGCATAACACAAAAAAAGAAAAAAAAAAAAAAATTGATTAACCAACCTCCACGACTTTATAGATCTAAATCCACAAAATCCTAATTCCATAAGTTTTCACACTGCTCTACTTTCTCCTCCATTGAATTATACTGTCATGCTCTAAATTTCCCAGTGATTCTCTCCTCCATTGAAGCAGCTTTTGAGGTAATTGTTTTTTTTTTTTTTGTTTTTTTGCAGAATCTAAAGTTTAGTTTTACGCTATTGTTAATTTAATTGTTAGGATAGTCAATTCAGGGTTCATTTAAGGTAGATTCTTGACAAATTTGTTATAATTGTTGATGGGGGTAATTTACGTAAATATTATTATTTGAGCCAGAAGAAATTGATGTGATTTTCTAGTCTACTTTGATAATTGTGTCAAATTTGGTTGTTATTGAGTTGCATTACGAGCATATTTTTCAAGCGTACGTTATCGATTATGAAAGCTTAGTGGATAATTTTTGAGGCTATTCGAGCCCAAGCTTGAGAGCCGAGGTTCGTTCAGCTTTGAATGAGTTGAGGCGGCCTAAAACCTAAACCTTTCTTAACTTTGGTTGTTTGCACTTGTCCTGGCCGGGTGTATAATCATCTATGCCTGCCTAATAGAAAATTGTTTCAAGAGCAAATTCTGAGGATAAATTTTGTGGTTGATATTCAATTTGTGTATAGATTAATAATCAAAATATGTGCTTGAGATTTATAAACTAGAACTTTTTTTAATTTTTTTTTCTCTTTTGCTTCACTGAATGTGATGGTGCCCTTAGTACTATACTAGTGGGTAGGCATTTAACCTATCTATTAACTATTACTAAAACAAAATATTGACATTATCAACCCTAAAATTATCGTACGTGTCATTCTCAAATTAAAAAATTTCCCTCCAATTCTTCGTGTGATGTCAATATGTCATCAATTAATTTTTATTTATTTATTTATTTATTTTTTATCTATATTTTTTACTTTAATGCATAGTGCCTATATAAAATTCAATTAACCAAGTTTCTCTCCTAAATTATAGTTTCACATATCTAATTTGTTTCGTGTTGAACGCGGTTTCAATTTTTTTTACTTTCCTTAACTGTAATTTAAATTACTTTTGTATTTAATTCTAATCTTCGTATATGCAACAGAACATAAATTACAAGAAAGGTTTATTCAAATCGTGCATCGCACGGGTATAACCTAGTTAAATGTTAAAATACATGATTATCTTGTTAAGAATATTTAATTTAATCGCATGTTTTACCAATTTTCAATGCAGGAGCCACTCGGGTGAGGATGAGGTTAAGGTTGAGGTTTTGGGAGCATTTACCGAATCATTGAAAATTATCTAGAATGTGAGTAATTTTATTTGAAAATTAAATTAGTATTAGCAAAATCGAAGTTAGAATCAAGACATTTTAATCATTTTGTTATACAATTGGGTAATTGAGATTTAATTTATAGAATTATGTCTTCTCTATTTGATATACGGTAATTGAACTAGTTGAACAAAAGAAGATTGTATTGCATATTATTGGGTTATATATTTAACTGTCAAGTACATCCCCCAAAATTTTCATTTAATTACAAAACCTGCATATTCTAAGAAGTCATGTGAGCTTATTAGAAGATTTAACATGTAAATTCAATTCATGTGACCAGCATATTTATTTCAATGTAATATGGAACTAAACTAGCTTAATGCTTTCTTCTTTGCTTTAGTTATTCTGTTTACTTCTTTTTTTTTTTTTTTTTTGTGACTATAATCATGTTCTTGTTCTCATTGATTATATTTTTTTAGTCTCACACACTCTGACTCAGTCCTTCGGTTGCCTATTTGTGGGTTTGGTTACAAAAGTTTGTGTTGGTGTATGCTCATTCCTTCGTATGTGTATGCTGCTTAGAGTAAGAGGCTTTAGATTATTTGCCTGTGTTTTAATTTTTTCTTATCCTTGTCAATAAGTAACATGGATATGGCTCTTATTGATTTAACAGTAATGAGACCTGATTTTGTTTATCTATATATGTCTATATGAGACATTATACATTGTTATTAACTACTTTTGATTTGTGTATAAATACCCAGATCACGTGGCTCAATCAAAAAGGGACACATGTTACCCAAATACCTTAGTTGATAACCTAAGACAAGGGCACTGATTCCTAATATCCTATGTATAGGGACATTTACCTCATTTTAGGGGCACATGTTGGGTTTCGTAGTGACCCACACTACTCGGAAAGAAACCCGCCAAGACCCGACCCCATAATAAATGCAATTAACAAGCAAAACATAATTAAACACAAGAAAGGATAAAAGATTATACCATTGACGCGTGCTTCGCTCAACAATGAGCTCTTACTTGAACCCCGAAAATATGAGGTCTCCAACGGGATCGTATCCTCGAACTCGACCCGAGCGTCCTAAGTCTCGAAGGTTAGTCGAGACCCGGACAAATAAAACTATGAGTTTTACGAATCAAGGTTTACTCAAATCAAGAGTTGCCTTTTAATTCCACTCAAGGTTGTGTATTCCCAAATACCCAAGCCTTTGGTATTTATAGGGAAATGCACCCTTGATTTCCAATCTCCCACCAATGTGGGAGAGTTGGTAAAAATCAATAATTTATTTAATTCCAAATTAACTAAATAATTAAGATCAATTACAACGCGACAAGTGGCATAATTATATGCTTATGAGTGATGCCCAAGGTTAGGTGGGAGGGACCATAGCCTTGCTCCCCAAGGATTTGCTTGGTCCCCACACCCACACACAAACCGCCTCAAGGAAGGCTGTGCTGGCTGCCAGCTAGCGCTGCCAGCTAGCACCAGCCAGCAGCCTTGCATCCCCAGCTAGGCAGTGCGTGCTGGTGCTGGGCGATGCTTGGCGCTAGTGCGTGCTAGTGCTAGGCTGTGCTAGACTTGTTTGTCAAGAGAAAGCACATAAAGACCATTTTCTGAATATGCTTTACCATAAAAAACATTATCGAAATAAAATGAACAACTATTGTTCTTAATTCGAAATTCAAAACCTTTGGTGTCCATCGCCGATATTGAAATAATGTTTTTTGTAATTCTAGGAACATGATAACAATTGTCAAGTTTTAAAATAAGCCCATAGGGCAATGACAAACTGAGAGTTCCAACGGAGACGGCAGACATTCTTGCTCCATTGCCGACCTGAAGCTCGACCTCTCCCTTCTCTAGCCTCCTATTTATCCTTAGTTCCTGAGCATTGGAACAAAGGTGTGAGCCACATCCGGTATCTAATACCCATGATGTTTTGCTAGCGAAGTTTAAGTCTATAACAAAAATACCTGATGAAGAAGCAACGGTGCCGTTCTTCTTATCTTCCTTGAATTTGAGGCAGTCCCGTTTCCAATGTCCCTTCTTCTTGCAGTAGAAACATTCGGAATCAGACTTGGAAGAGGCTACCTTCTTGTCCTTGCTGCGCTTGACAGTGTTTGACTTAGGCGGAAAATTTCTCTTTTTCCCTTTAAATCTCTTCTTCTTGTCCGGACGTTTGAATGGCTTGCCCTTCCTCACCATGAGCATGTCATGCTTTCCCTCATCTTTGAGGGTTTGCTCGGCTTGCTTCAACATACCATGAAGCTTGGTGAGGGTTTTCTCCATGCTATGCATATTATAGTTCATCTTGAACTGATCATAGCCTTTGTGAAGCGAGTGGAGAATGATGTCAATTGTCATCTCGGTTGAATACCCAACATCAAGCCTTTCCATGTTCTCAAATAATCCAATCATTTTGAGGACATGTAGGCTGACTGGCTCTCCTTTCTTGAGCTTGCTCTCAAGGATCTGCCTGTGGGTTTCGAAGCTTTCAGTTCGGGCTAGCTCTTGAAACATATTCTGAAGCTCAGAAATGATTTCAAAAGCCGTCTCCTTTTCAAAGAAAGTCTTTTGAAGATCCGGAGACATAGTGGCCAACATGATGCATTTGACATCCCGATTGGCACTTTGCCATCGGTTAAGGGCAGCCTGAGTGACCTCCTCATTGGGAGCGTCGGGCATTTCCTCATCAAGGACGTATTCCTTTTGCTCTTGCATTAGTACAATGCGCAAATTTCTTTGCCAATCAAGAAAATTTGGCCCGCTCAACTTCTCCTTGTCGAGAATTGAGCGTAAAGAGAATTGGTTGTTGTTTGAGTTACTTGCAGACATTATTTTACAATTGAAAGAATTTGAAATGAAAAACCATTCATAAATCAATAAGTTGAAAAAAGCGTTCATGCATATTTTCAATCTTATTGAGCATTTTATCCACGCATTAATAAATTTTCATTTATGGGCGAGAATAAAATGATTCCGAGATCCCAAAGATCAAGAAATGGTTAAGCATGCTTTGGCTTGTCTTAATCATTAAATATCTTAAGGTAAGCAATCCAATTGCTAATAGCTCCAAGCTACTCTTGGTTTGATAAAATGTCGCATCTAATGCATTCTTGACATTTTATCTCTTTTGCCACGACATCTAAGGACTCCTTACTGATATCGTTGAGCTTAACCAATAAAACTTGTATACCTAGTATACCTTACGTTCCTAGGGAAGTAGTGATGCCTCGCTTTGGCGTAGCCCATCACATACGCACATTAGTTCGGTAAGTGTTGTTCTTGGAACGACAAATTTTAGCTCAATATTATTAAGGGACCTAGCGTTTCTATGTTGGTTTGATTTAAGTGAACTTAACTAATCGCCGCAACATATGAAATCCTAGACTTGCATCTAACATTCATATATAACAATAATAATATATATAAAGCATAAAATAGATGCATTTGGCAACTAGCATGACCCCTTGAAATCTTCAATTTCCATGGGTCTTCATCTTGGCTCGTCTTCATCGAAACGCCGTCTTGAGACATCTTGGCCAAAATAAAATAACTAGTTAGAACGACTAAGACTAATCTAAAGTACAAAAATACTTAACGGTTCGCAGACCGTATTTAGATTTACAAAAAAACATAACGGAACGCAGTCCGTATTTTTAATCCTAGTCGGGCCCCACTAGTTGCCATTTTCAATAACCTGTTTTGAAAACAATTTTTCATTCACCCATTCACTATTTGTGAATGGCCCATGCATTTTACGAAATACACAATTAAACACGCAAAACTAGTAACTAACTTAGGTGGTTAATCCAATTAACGCGCCTAATTAAAACTAGTCAAAGTTGTTTAATCCATTATTTCTAAAAACAAAATGCTCACATAATTAACTAAGCTCCCACTAAATTCCGCATCCACACACTTAATTAATCCGATTAATTAAGTCGGCATAACCCATAATTTGTCAAAATAATTTTTTTTTGCAAAAGCCGGAAAAATCGAGGTCTAACCTCGTTAAAATAATTATATAAATAATTTAAAACGGCAAAATTTTTGCAAAATTGCATAGCTCAAAAATTTAGCAAAATAGCCCCACCCAAGCATGGTGCATTGCGCACCATGGCTGCTAGGCAGCAGTGGGCTGGCTGGCTGGGGCTTGCTGCCTCGCTGCCCAGCAGCAGCACAAGCTTGCCAGCAGCCTACGCCACACAGCACCAGCAGCATCAAGGGCTGTGCTGGCGCTTGGTGCTAGCATGTTGCGCCAAGCACAACACACTACGCTGCCCAGCATCACGCATGTTGGCACCTACCACGCTGCCCAGCAGCGCTCTAAGCAGCCAGCAGCCAATGCCATTGCCCAAGCCCAGCACTTTAGCACCCTTCGCCACACAGCCACGCAACATTGATGCTTAGCCATGCGCGCACCATAGGCAGCCTACATGTGGGCTGTTAGGCAGCCCGGCTAGCCTTGGTGACGCTTGCGTTTTTGTATCGATTTGCGTTCATTTTACTTGGAATTTTAATTCCGATTTGTGTGTGACAAAAATTAATTCTAAATTACATTTTAGAATCAATTTGAGGAAAAATAAAATAAAATAAAATAAGTCTAACTAAAATAAATTTAATTTTAATGGTGCTCAAGCCTAAATCATCCAAAAATTTATTTTTTGAACAAATTTAGGTCTTTCTTTATGCTTAAAATTAAATGAGCTATGTCCATAATTAATTTAGCCAATATGCAAATTAATAATGGATTTGACAAATGGGAGTTGGAAAAATAAATTAACCATCTAATAATAAAATTTTTCCAACTTTCATGCTTGTGTAAAATAACAAGATTACATCTTCCAATATGAAGATTAATCAAAATTTTACTCACAAGTATTTGAACTTTATGGATTTTAATCAACCAAAATGAAAATCCAAACTTTGTTCAATATGAAAATTAGGGTTAGAGTTCCAATCATTTAAACCTTTAAAGATTAGAACTTTAACATACTTGGGAACTTAAATTACACATTCACATCAAACATTCACACATTAATGCAATTAATTTGCAAAATTTGTGAAAAAACAAGTTTATGTGAAAAGGCATATCAACTCAAGCACTAATTAAAACTCCATAATTATGATAATTATGCTTAAGGATATTTAAAATAGCAGTAGATTAGGGATGTAATAATGCATTTAATCTAACCTTGTAATGCTTGCATTAATCAAGGCTTAAAAAGATTTAAAATTTCGTTGAAAAACGAAAAAAACCTCAAAAACTTGGGTTTCTAGTTCGAATTTGGCTTCTGGACAGATCTCAAAGAGAGATGAATCTGGATTAGAATGTCGATTCCACCCAAAAATCACTATTTTTGAGCCAAAATCTGGGTTCGACAGCTAAATCGATAAAAAATACGAGTTTTAAAATTAATTAAAACGAGCTTCTAATCTAATTAGAAAAGAAAAACCAGAAATTAATTCTTACTTTGAAACACCTTAATTAATTAATAATTGCAAAACTTAAAATGAGCGTGGCTCCGATACCGCTATTGGGTTTCGTAGTGACCCACACTACGCGGAAAGAAACCCGCCAAGACCCGCCCCCATAATAAATGCAATTAACAAGCAAAACATAATTAAACACAAGAAAGGATAAAAGATTATACCTTTGACGCGTGCTTCGCTCAACAATGAGCTCTTACTTAAACCCCGAAAATACGAGGTCTCCAACGGGATCGTACCCTCGAACCCGACCCGAGCGTCCTAAGTCTCGAAAGTTAGTCGAGACCCGAACAAATAAAACTATGAGTTTTACAAATCAAGGTTTACTCAAATCAAGAGTTGCCTTTTAATTCCACTCAAGGTTGTTTTTTTTCCCAATACCCAAGCCTTTGGTATTTATAGGGAAATGAACCCTTGATTTCCAATCTCCCACCAATGTAGGAGAGTTGGTAAAAATCAATAATTTATTTAATTCCAAATTAAATATATAATTAAGATCAATCACAATGCGACAAGTGGCATAATTATATGCTTATGAGTGATGCCCAAGGTTAGGTGGGGGGGGGACCATAGCCTTGCTCTCCAAGGCTTTGCTTGGTCCCCACACCCACACATAAACCGCCTCAAGGAAGGCTGTGCTGGCTGCCAGCTAGCGTGCCAGCTAGCGTGCCAGCTAGCGCTACCAGCTAGCACCAGCCAGCAGCCTTGCATCCCCAGCCAGGTAGTGCGTGCTGGTGCTGGGTGATGCTTGGCGCTGGTGCGTGCTAGTGCTAGGCTGTGCTAGCATGCTGGTGTTGGCCCAACACTCCCATGCATTGCCTCGCACACACTAGCATCCCTCGCACAGGCTCTACGCATAGCCATGCCTGCCAGCCCCTCACGCACGCAAGGCCTAGCATGCGTGCTGCTAGCGAGCCACGCATGCTGGCCATGGTGATGGGCGATGGTGCACCTGCACACGCACTGAGCGAGGCTAGTGCTGCTTGCTAGCTTGCTGTGCTTGGTGCTGCCATGCGAAGGCACGCACGCCAGCACACAGCTATGCGATTGCTCGGTGCTGCATTGCGAGGCTGCTGGGCGATGGTGCACACGCACACGCACACACCCATGTGCCTAGTACTGCGATGGTGCTGTGCGTGGTGCTAGGGCTGCGATAGCGCCTAGGCATGATGCTAGGGCTGCGATGGCGCCTAGGCATCATGCTACGCCTAGCACACCATGGTGCGCCTAACACACACAAGGTGCGCCTGCGCTTGGGATAAGCTAGCTTAGCCTAGCTACGACTATGCTCGTACTTGTCGCTTGTGATTTTGCGACGCTCGGTCTCGACGCTCTAGGCTCGATATTCGACGTCTGTATTCGTAAAAATCTGTCGACTCATTAAATCCTTCGGATTAATTCGTCGTCTCGGATCGGTTGTTCAATTGGGTTCGACCCGAAGGGTTCAGTTAAGATTAAGATGTAATATCAATTGTACCTCGATATTACTGATCGGAAGCGGCCTCCACCTAGGCAATCTGATCACTTGACCTTACTGAAGAATTAGTTCTGTAATAATTCTGAACCCTCTACCAGAATAATACACTTGTTGGAAGGACACCATTCCTTTTAGCACATTCATTTATTACATCATTTAGAATTCTCTTACAATAGAGAAATCACCTGATCTCGGGATCCGAGAAGATTCACTTTACTTTCCGCATTTTACTCAAATTCGACTCTTACTAACTTAATTGTCGGAGGCGGAACTCTGTACAATCAGAGCTTCTGTTTTCTTATATGTACAAGCAAAGAGGATCCAGTCTTGGTGACGTAAATCTCCCTTAGTTTTAGGTTTATTTTGGTTTTTTTTTGTTATTTCTAGTACGTTTAGTCTTGTTTTAGTTAATATTGTCTTATTTTATGTTTTTAGTCCTTAGTTGTGAATAATGCGCCTTTTGCTCGATTTCTAGCTTGATTTGCGTGTTTTTCTTTGTGATCGTTCACTTTTTTCTCACTTAGTATATTTAATTTGTCTAGGTACTTGGCATGTTCCTCGATTTTGATGACCCGAGAGAAGGCCGAAAAATTACATTAGAAGTAGCCTTGAAGCTAAAAAGAAGCAACGAAACAAGCAAGAGCAAAAGGAGCAAAGAACGAAGCAAGCACAAGCAGCAGCGCAACCACCGTGGCACGGCAGTGGGCACCGTGTCGCGGAGTTCAGCACCGTGGCTCGGCAGACAGCCGTGTCGTGGCAGCCGACGCCGTGGCATGGAAACCTAGTTTTGCCCACCGCGGGCGCGAGTTCAGCCTCTGCAGGTGCGACCCTGCAGGTTTCCAGTTTTGGCCAGCTTCTTGTAAATTCCCCGGAGATGCCTCTCAGCGGACGCGACCCTTAGCCACCGCGGGCGCGGGTTTCTAGGTTTCCTTCGCATTTTATCTTCGTTTTTTTGTAATATTAATAGGACGACCTTCTTTAGACTTCATAAAAGCAAGTTTTTACATTCTCTCTCCTCTAATTAGGATTGGGCTTAGATTAGGAGTTTCTCTCTCTAGCTTAGGAGTAGTTTTAGAGAGAGAAAGCTTGGGATTTCAATGGAGATTTAAGAGTCTGAAGATGCAATTTTGTGGATACTCTTCTCATCTATTCAATGAGCTTTTCTAACTTTCTCTCACCTTTATTGCTTTGTTTAATTCTTGTTTTTGCTTAATTCTTTGTTGATTAGAGTAGATAATTAGTTTACTTGATTGATTCTTGCTTTAATTCTTGTTTAACCTTGTTTTCCATGTTTTTCATCATTATGTTTGCTTCGATTTTGTTCTAGGGAAATGGATGAAGGTTATGTTGATGAATTGAGTGATTGATTGTGATTAGTATGCAATTGATTCTTGGTTATTGTGTTTGGATGATGCTTATATTGATTAGAATCTTTTTAGCTAATTGATTCTAGGTTCTTAATTGTGCTTTCAATTAATTGTGGGGAAGTGAGTTGATTGAGAGTCTAGATTCTTCCATACCTTTGCTAGGCTAGTTGCGCGGGAGTGAATTAGCTTAGTAGGATAATTAGCATGCATAATTGCGCGGGAGTGAGTTGAGTATGTTGATCGTTCCTAATTGAGATCATGAACATCTAATTGAGACTTGTTATTGAATTCATTAATGTAATTGGATTCCCCTTTCCCTAGTATCTTATTAATTGCTTTAACTAGTGTTTTAGTTGTTTCTCTCTCTATCTCACAACCTTCCTACTAGTTTAGTTAGCTCAAATTAATATACTTATTCCTTGTGGTTCGACCCTAGCTTGCCACTATCTAGTGTGAACATCTCTAATTAAATTAGGAATATAAATTGTTGATTTGATTTAGGATATTAGACACAACCTATTATTCGCCGGTCAAATTTTTGGCGACGTTGCCGAGGACCAAGGCATTCATTTGTTTGAGTTGATTAGATTAGCTAGGTTCTTGTGGATAGTTTTGATTTTTGTTTGCTTTTCTTTTCTTTGTGTAAAAAAAAAAATGACATGCTTATCTTTTCCTCAATTTTATGATGAACCCTTCTATGCTTACTTTGAAAGACTTGATGGTTTACTTAGTTTCCATGGTTGTTCTCTTAGTGATGCTTGTACCTTATTGGGGCATGAATGAGTATACTAGGGGAATGGTTGAGAATATGTATAATGGTAGATTCCATCTTTTGCCTATGCATGATGCTTGGAATTTCTTCAAATAACTTGCTAGAGATTCTTATGATAGAGAATGTTATGTTTCTTGTTTCGATTCTCAATGTCAAGATTCTTTTAATTTTTGAACGAATTCTCTTGATGCTTTTAATATGCCTTGTGATGATCCAAATATGCATGTTAACCCCTTCCCCTCTTATGCTCATTGTGATGAGGTTTGTTCTAATGTTGATGATATGCATGTTAATGGTGATTGAGGTTAACATTGATGCCCAAATTCTTGCTCAAATACAATATCTTACCCAACAAGTCCAAGGGCTTCAAGAGGAACAAAAGTTGAGAGAAGTGAGACTTGCCCAAGTGATGAGTGCTAGGATTGTTGGAAATGGATGCGAGGCACCTCACTTGGAGTGTGAGAGTGCTTTTGAGGATGATATGGGTTAAGGGTGTAAAGGTGAGGGGAGATTTTCTTGTGATAAGAGGATTTTGATCCTTTTTATTCCCCTTTTGAGCTTGAGCGCTTTCCTTCCCCTTATTCACACCCTTTGAGAGCTTCCTTTGGTGAGGATGTAAGTGAGCCATCTTTCATATTGAATGAGGGATTTCATGAGGATGATGATGATGACGACTTTGAGCAACTAAGAGAGATTGAGAGTCCCTTGGATGATGGTAGAGGAGTTGAAAATGAAGAAAATCTTGATTTTGTGGATCCTAACCCCCTTCCCCATCAAGATGAGTCTACCTTGCATGTTTGCGACCTTTCTATCTATGAGTAATTGGACTCCTTTGAGGTTATGACTAATGTGTTCATTGAAGGTGTAACGAAAAACCACAGCCTCTTGAGAGAGTTCATTGGCAATGCTTCATGGGAAAAATGCGTTTGAGAGAAACCTTTATCCTTTCATGCATGGTTTTGAGACTTTAGGCTTTGAGATTGTTGAGGGAAGTGTTATTTATTATGGGGGAAAGGAGGATGAGGTTGTTTCTTTTGGAGAGTTTTTGTTTGAGGGAGATGTGAGTCATGAGCGTTCTTTTGAAGATTCCATGATTGATTTTCATGCCCTCATTAGTGATGTGAGGCTTTGTGAGACCTTTGCTTTTCCTCCCCTTCCTCATGTCCCCTTATCTTTAAGTTTTAACCTTATTCCTCCCTATTCAACCTCTATCCCTTCATATCTCATAGAGCCTATTGAGGATCCTCTCTTCTTTAATGAGCTTCCCCTTTCTCATCCTCCCATTATTGAGGAATTGGGTGATTGTGCCACACAAAAAGATTTCTTTTGGCATGTCCTTATTTGCGTGCAATAATCTTGTTGCACGTCCTCCTTCCGTCATTTGCCTACCGGGTATCATATGAAATGTTTAGTAGTGCATTTGATAAGCTCTTGAGATCATTGAATTATTATTTCCTAGAGCGGTCTCGCTTGGACGTTAAATAAACCTTTCTTGGGAAGTAACCCGTGTTTTACTGCTTTCTTTTTCTTTTCTTTTTGTATAGTTTTTGTCTCATGGACGTGTTTATGTTTCTTGCTAGGTACACAACTCGATATACTCTTGTGAATTTGCTTGGGTTAAGAATTAAGGAAGATCTACCCCTTCTTTCCTAGCATGTGGATTTCAAGACATAATTTTGGAGATTGTGGCTTATATGTAGATATTTCGGGTCTTTTTGAATGCTTTTGCAATTTTTTTTTTCTCAAATTCGCTAATATCCTTCTTTTTCCTTCTTTTTAACTTTTTGTCGCTAGGTTGGTGGACATGTGTTGGTTTGTTGGATTGATTCCTTTCTTTTCCCCTCCCTTAGGTTCTATGGATTATGATTTGAGTGTATTGTCTCATTCAAGTTTGGGGGAGGGTATTCTATTATGCTTGGGTAGAATGTTGGTCCATTTTATGCCATGCACTTGAGTATATGCATTTCCATGTGTTTTCTTATATTTGAAAACTACAAAAAGATTTTTGTTTGTTTCATGACAAATTTGCAATGTGTTTTGTTTTGTTCTTGCTTTGGACATAATACTTTTGGACTTGTATAGTTGAATGCTTTTCTTCTTAAATGGTAACGGTGTGCACGGTTTGAGAATACGCTTGGTTGATTCTAGGATAGAGTATGCTAAGGTAGTGAGTTTAGAACTTTAGGATCATGAAGCGCTAGTCTACTTGCTTGTGGTAAGAAGGTGTTGCTTCCTATAGTAAATTTGAAGCCAATAGTGAGTTTTTGCTACAACCATGTGAGGTTTCATTTCTCTAGCCTTCTACCTATTTTGCATGTGTGGCACATGGATCCTTGACTATCGCTTACTTTATCTAGAATTTGACTTTTATCTCCCGAGATCGCGACCGAACCACTTAGGAAGGACAAAGACATCTTTTCGGGGTAATTATTTTTGCTTTTCTAGGTTTCGATTTTATATTTTTGGTTTTGGGTTTACATTTACCTCCTTGTTAGCCATTTGAGCCTTATACCTTCTTTTCTAGCCGTAATTTTAGACTTCTTACCATATGTTTTATTCTTTTCATCTTTGGTTTTGTGAAGCCAGTGGTGATGAGTTTGTTTGGTGATTATAAGTGCAATAATTTGAAGTTATGAGCTCATTTTGTATAAAAAATATGTATTGTGTATAAGTTTGTGAATAAAAGCAAATGTAAAGTTGAAAAAGCTGTCCATAGTCAAAAGAGCCGAGGACAAAGCAATAAAGTGAGAAAAAGAAAATAAAAAGCACAAAAATATATTGATGTAGTTATGATTTCCCTAGTTCAGAGCATTGAGGACAATGCTCCATTTAAGCTTGGAGAAAAACGTGTCTACGCTTTTTGTGTATATGTTCATGATTTTGATTTGAATAAGCTTGGGGGTGTTGATATTTATGTTTGAGTTTTGGTGATAACTTGGTTATGGTGTTGAGAATTGGCCATTCTTATGCTTAACAATTAGGTATACCACCAAAATTTTCAAATTTTTAGCCTACCTTTACCCATTTTGCCCATATGTTACAACCCTTCAAAGACCTTTTTGACCTTTGTGGTTGAATCACAAGTCGGTGGAGGGAGATGGACGTCAAGCTTATGGAGCGGTTTGTATATTCAAGATGTCGAGTAGCCCTAAAATCTCTTTTTTTCTAGTTACTTAGAGGAATCATTGAGATGCTCACTAGAGGTGGATTTGAAACTAGTAGGGAGAACGCGGTAAGATCGTTTGGGACGAAAGGTGAATTGAGTTCTATAGTTCTCTATGCTTAGCATTTCTTATGTTTCAATCTGTTGGGTTTCGTAGCGTCCAACGCTACGCGGAAGAGAAACTCGCCCACTAATTAAACCAACTAAACATGCAATCACATAATTAACAATATAAGAGAGGGAAAGAGAAAAGACACTCTTACCCTCGACGCGTGTTTTGCTTAATTCACGAGCTCTTACTTCAAAGCTTGAGCCACGCAAGTGCGTAGGCCTCCGACGACTCACACCCTCGACCTGACCCGAACGGTTTTAATCCCGAAGGTTGGTCGAGACTTGACCAAACAAAACTAGAGTATTACGAACTTAAAGGTTTTCTCACTAATGATGAGATGCCTTATTGAATTCAACTCAAGTGATTTTTCCCAAACCCAAAACTTGGGTATTTATAGGGAATGAAGACTTGATCTCCCTTCTCCAATCAATGTGGGAGATTTGCATTTTTCCTCAATTTTATTTTAATGAAAAAACAATATAAAATGCAAGGCAATCAACAAGCTCCAAGTGTCACATGGAGGGAGAGGGTAGGTGAGGACCACCAAAGAGGGGGGGGGGGACCAAAGCACCTTGCTCCCCAAGCCAAACACCATGCAAATGGTCCCTCCCTTGACCAAGCTTGACCACGCCACTTGGCTGGCTGGCAGCCTGCCTTGGCTGCCAAGGCTGCCAGCTGGCGCCTAGCACCAAGGCTGGGCAGCCCAGCCAGCCAGCACGCAGCACATGTGCAGCCAGACAGCACATAGCTAGCCAGCGTATGCGATGCTGCTGCTTGGTGCGTGCTGCTGCTTAGTGCTACTACGCTAGCAAGCACGCATACACAGCCCAGCACGCATACACAGCCCAGCACGCATAGCATGCTACTGTGATGCTGCTGCTTGGTGCTGCTCGCTAGCAAGCACGCATGCACAGCCCATAGCACAAGCACGCATAGCGTGCTGCTGTGCGAGTGCTATGCATTTCATACTTGTGGCTGGGTGCGTTGCCCAACACACTAGCACGCTAGCATGCGCTAGCTTGTAGCATGCTTGCGGAAAGCAGCACCAGCCACGCTACCATGGTTGGCCTAGCATGCAATGCATGCTAGGCATGCGGCATGCTTTGCGATGTGCTTGGTAGCTTAGGCTAGCTTAGCACTCGCATGGCTAGGCCAATGCGAGGCTACATCCTAGCTCGTACTTGTCGCTTGCTTTATTTCCTGTCTCGTCGAATTCTAAACTCGACTCGACTTGCGACGCTCGGTTTCGACGCTCTAAGCTCGACATCCGACGACTTTGTTTGTAATACTCTAATGACTCGTCTAATCCTTCAGATTGATTCATTATCTCGGATCAGTTATTCGGTTGGGGTGCGACCCGAAGGGTCCAGTCAAGATTAAGCCGTAACATTAATTATACATAAATATTACTGATTGAAAGGGGCCTCCACCTAGGCATTCCGATCACTTGACCTCACTGAAGAATTAGCTTTCTAATTATTCCAAATCGTCTATCGGAATAATACACTTGTTGGAAGGACACCATTCCTTTCAATCTCCTACTTATCCTTCCGGACAAGTGTGCATTTAGTGTATAGCCCATTTCCTATGTCGCTTAATGTCTCGTCATGAACTATAAGGTAAGATTCTTCGTCATCTTTATTACGTCCAGAAGTGTTTCTCAATTTCCGAGTTTGACTGTCAATAAGTAGATGATTTCTAAAATCCATCTGACCATGGCCATGCAGTTTTTCAAAGTCTCGCTCTTCGAGAGGCCTTGTAAACAATAGATATATTCCCTATTGTTAATAGGGGGGACATTCCCAGTCTTGCATTGTTAGCTTCCCTAACTAAGAGGACCTAGTCGCCCGAGTGTTGCCGTTATAATCATCATTTACGGCAGACGTTTGACAACATCAAAACGACTAGTACTCAAATAAGAGAACTTACAATAATCACGGTCTAGGAAAAAGGTTCGATAGCTATAAAGAGAAATGTACTTATGACGGTTATAAATCTCTTAAAGTACTCTCATAGGCCGATCCGGTACAGTTCCAAACTAGTACCTGTGCAAACGATTTATGACAATCATGTCCTCGTAGCACAAGAAACGGTGCTATAAATCATACTACACACTAATATCAAGTGGTCATTAATCGTCCATCATTCAAATGACCTTGATTACGGATAATTTTCGATTGAAATATTCAATGTTCACTTAACAGGTGTTTCTTTATCCAAGACATGATCTTGATACCCTATTTTTGAATATTCTCAGAAATCAAATGGACTCATTATTTTATTCTAAACCACAATTAAATAGAAATGGAGTAATAATAAATTTGCGGAAAATTTAATTGCTCAAAAATCGAATGGTTCAACATAGTGTTTTACATTAAGACATCAAGTTTAATTAAAACACATATACATAGTAATCAAAGCCAATATCTAACATGCTTGATTCCCATTGCCTCAATGTTCTTGTTGTGCTTCACTTGAGGCAAAGGTTTAGTCAATGGATCGGCTACATTGTCGTCCGTTCTAATCTTACAAATTCTGATTTCACCCTAGCTTGGACTTCCATTCCCTTATCATGTGAAATCGCTTCTTGACATGTTTGACCTTTTGATGTACCCTTGGCTCCTTGGTCTGAGCAATAGCTCCATTGTTATCACAATAAAGGTCTATTGGACCCTTGATGGAGGGTACAACATCAAGCTCACTAATGAACTTACGAATCTGCCAAGTTTTCGGCTTTAGTTGTAGAATCCGCAGTGGTGCTTTGCCTAGCACTCTTCCAACTAAACACTCCTCCATTTAGGCAGAATATGTATTCTGACTGCGACTTGGAGTCATCTCTGTCAGTCTGGAAGCTCGTGTCAGTATAACCTTCAACAACCAAATCATTACTACCACCATAGACCAGGAACTTATCCTTGTTCCTTTTCAAGTACTTTAGGATATTCTTGGTCGTAGTCCAATGCGCCTCTCCTAGGTCTAATTGGTATCGACTCGTAGCACTCAAGGTATAATGTACATCTGGCCCAGTACATATCATGGCATACATGATTGATCCAATAAGCGAAGCATATGGAATCTGACTCATCCTCTCTCGCTCATCAGGTGTCTGTGGACACTGCTTTTTTCTGAGACTTATGCCATGTGACATGGGTAGGTGCCCTCTCTTAGACCTTCCATGTTGAATTGTGCCAGTACCTTATCAATATATGTACTTTGGCTTAATCCAATCATCCTTTTAGACCTATACCTATAGATCTTGATGCCCAATATGTACAGTGCCTCTCCCAAGTCCTTCATTAAAAAGCACTTTCCCAGCCAGCCCTTTACGGACTTTAAAAGTTTAGTGCATGTCATCGACATATAAGACGAGGAATGCGATGTCACTCCCACTGACCATCTTGTAAACACAAGACTCATCTGGATTCTTGATAAAACCAAACTTGCTAATGGCTTCATCGAATCGCAGATTCCAACTTCTGCTTGCCTGCTTTAGTCCATAAATGGACTTCTTAAACTTTCCTGTAACCTTTTGCCACTAATCTAGCTTTGTATATAGATACATTTCCATCTTTGTCGATTTTCAACCTGAAATTCCATTTGCAACCGATAGGTTTGTAACCTTCGGGCAAATCAACTAAGTCCTAGACTTGATTATCAAACATGGAGTCCATCTCGGATTTCATGGTCTCTTGCCATTTTGCAGAGTTGGGGCTCGTCATAGCTTTTTTGTATATCGCTGGCTCATCACTATCCATAGCTAGGATGTCTTAATCTTCGGTTAAGACAATACCGAGGTCTCTGTCTGGTTGAGATATTGGTCGTTGCGACCTACGTAGGGTAATAGGTTGAGCATTTGCATTGTCGGTTTGACTTTGACCAATGTCAACAGCTGCTTCTAAAGCACTTTGATTGTCAGTTTTGTCAGGTTGACCTTGTTGCTCGTCCTCTCGAACTTCATCGAGTTCGATTTTCCTCCCACTTGTCATTTTGGAAAGGTGTTCCTTCTCCAAAAAGACACCATCACGGGCAACAAACACTTTGTTTTCGGATTTGCTATAGAAGTAATACCCAATGGTTTCTTTTGGGTATCCCACAAAGAAACACTTGTTAGATTTTGGGTGAAGTTTGTCAGAAATTAATCACTTCACATATGTTTCGCAACCCTAAATCTTAAGAAAAGACAACCGTGGAGGTTTCTTCGTCCATAATTCATATGGAGTCTTTTCGACAGTTTTTGACGGAGCACGATTTAGAGTTAGTGTTGCGGTTAGAATTGCGTGTCCCTAGATAGGAAGTTCACTAAGACCCATTATAGATCGGACCATGTCTAACAAGGTTCGATTCCTCCTTTCGGACACTCCGTTCCATTATGGAGTTACGGGAGGTGTCAACTCTGAAAGAATACCATTTTCTTTCAAGTGATCGTCGAATTTGTGGCTCAAGTACTCGCCACCTCGATCCGATCAAAGTGCTTTGATTTTCTTGCCAAGCTGATTTTCAACTTCAGTTTGAAACTCTTTGAATTTCTCAAAAGATTTAGATTTGTTCGACATAAGGCAGACATAGTCATATCTACTATAGTCGTCGGTGAAGGTAATGAAATATCGATAACCTTTCCTTATAGGTGTACTCATTGGTCCACATACGTCCATATGTATTAGACCCAATAAGTCACTAGCCCTTTCTCCCAACTTGGAGAATGGTTGCTTTATCATCTTGCTTAACAGACATCCTTCACAATTTTCGAGCGACTCCAAGTCGAATGAGTCAAGAACACTTTCATGAAGAAGTTTCCTGATGCGTTTAATGTTAATGTGACTAAGACGACAATGCCAAAATTAGGTTTGGTTCGACTCGATGGTCTTAGCTCTTTTGGCGGTATCTTTAATGTTATAAACTTGTTTGTCTAGAGAAAGTACATAAAGACCATTTTCTGAATATGCCTTACCATATAAAACATTATCGAAATAAACGAACAACTATTGTCTTTTATTCTAAATTCAAATCCCTTGGCGTCCAACGCCGAAATATATAATGTTTTTGGTAACTCTTGGAACATGATAACAATTATCAAGTTCTAAAACAAGCCCAGAGTGCAAAGAAAACCTGAGAGTTCCGACGGATACGACAGACATCCTTGCTCCATTGCCGACCCGAAGCTCGACCTCTCCCTTCTCTAGCCTCCTATTTATCCTTAGTCCCTGAGCATTGGAACAAAGGTGTGAGCCACATCTGGTATCTAATACCCACGATGTTTTGCTAGCGAAGTTCCTGATATAGAAGCAACGGTGCCGTTCTTCTTATCTTCCTTGAATTTGAGGCAATCCCGCTTCCAATGCCCTTTCTTCTTGCAATAGAAACATTTAGAATCGGATTTAGAAGAGGCTACCTCCTTGTCCTTACAGCTCTTAGCAGCACTTGACTTATGCGGAAAATTCTTCTTCTTTTTCCCTTTAAAGCTTCTCTTCTTGCCTGAGTGCTTAAATGGCTTGCTCTTTCTCACCATGAGCATGTCATGCTTCCCCTCATCCTTGAGGGTTTGCTCGGCTTGCTTCAACATACCATGAAACTCGGTGAGGGTTTTCTCCATGTTGTGCATATTATAGTTTATCTTGAACTGATCATAGCCTTTGTGCAGCGAATGGAGAATGATGTCATTGCCATCTCGGTTGAATACCCAGCATCAAGCCTTTCCTTGTTCTCAAATAATCCAATCATTTTAAGAACATGTGGGCTGACTGACTCTCCTTTCTTGAGCTTGCTCTCAAGGATCTGCCTGTGGGTTTCGAACCTTTCAGTTCGGGCCTGCTCTTGGAACATATTCTGAAGTTCTGAAATGATCTCAAAAGTCGTCTCCTTTTCAAAGAAAGTCTTTTGAAGGTCCGGTGACATAGCGGCCAACATGATGCACTTGACATCCCGATTGACATTTTGCCATCGGTTAAATGTAGCCTGAGTGACCTCCCCATTGGGAGTGTCGGGCATTTTCTCATCAAGGACGTATTCCTTTTGCTCTTGCATAAGAACAATACACAAGTTTCTTTGCCAATCAAGAAAATTTGGCCCACTCAACTTCTCCTTGTCGAGAATTGAGCGTAATGAAAACTGGTTGTTTGAGTTTTTTGCAGACATGTTTCTACAATTGAAAGAATTTGAAATGAAAAACCATTCATAAAACCAATAAGTTTTAAATTTAAAGCGTTCATGCAAATTTTCAATCTTATTGAGTGTTTTATCCACTCATTAATATTAGTCCCTTTTTGGCGAGAATAAAATGATTCCAAGATCTTAAAAATCAAAAAGTGATTAAGCATACTTTGGCTTGTCATAGCACTTAATATTTTAGGGTAAGCAATCCAATTGCTAATAGCTATAAGCTACTCTTGGTTTGATAAAATGTTACATCTAATGCTTCCTTGACATTTTATCTCCATTGACATGACATCTAAGGACTCCTTACTGATATTGTTGAGCTTAACTAAGACTAACTTGTATACCTAGTATACCCTACGTTCCTAGAGAAGTAGTGATGCCTCGCTTTGGCGTAGCTCATCACTACGTGCATTAGTTCGGTAAGAGTTGTTCTTGGAATAACAAATTTGGCTCAATATTATAGGGACCTAGGGTTTCTATGTTGGTTGATTTAAGTGAACTTAATTAATCATCGCAACATTTGAAATCCTAAACATGCATCTATCATACCATTTAATCATATATAAACACAATTATATATAGAAAACATAAGTAAAAGATGCATTTGGCAACTAGCATGACCCCTTGAGTCTTCAAATCTTCAAGGGTCTTCGATGCATTCTCTTGGCTCGTCTTCTTAGAAATGCCGTCTTTGAGACATCTCTGCCAAATATGCAATTACTAGTTACTATGACTAGGATTAATCTAAATATTAAGGTACAAAATATGAAACGGTACGCAGACCGTATTTAGATTTACAAAAATACATAACGGATCGCAATCCGTATTTACTATCCTAATCGGGCCCCACTAGTTGCCATTTTCACAGAACCTGTGTAGCAATATACATTCCATTCATCCATTCACTATTTGTGAATGGCTCATGCATTTTACAACGAAACAAGTAACAATGCATAACACGCGCAAACTAGTAACTAACTTAGGTGGTTAATCCGATTAACGCGCCTAATTAAAACTAGTCAAAGTTATTTTACATTTTATGTGATTAAGACGCAATTAGTTCAAGTAATTAACGAATCTCCCACTAAATTCCGCATCTAGCTTAATTAATCCAATTAAACAAGCCGGTAAACCCATATTTTGCCAAATTATTTTGCAAGTGCCGGAGGAATCGAGGCATAGCCAGTTAAAATAATTAAATAAATAATTAAAACGACCCAATTATGCAAAATGATAGCCCACCACATACCCAAGTGCCTAGCATCAAAGCCATGGGGCTAGGCTTGCTAGGCACCTAGGGCCGTGGTTGTGCGTGCTGGCATGCCTGCTTAGCAGAGCACGCTACGCATGCTGGCACCAGCAGCATCGCAGCATGCTACGCATGCATGCTGGCGCTGGTAGCGTGTGGTTGGGCTTGCTGGGGCTTGCATACCTTGCTGCCCAGCAGCACTTGCGAGCACCTTCTAGCAGCCACATAGCACACGCATCAAGCACGCACATAGTGTGCACCCAGCCTGCCACACATTAGCGCATCTACGAGGCAAGACAGCCCCAACACGCACCTTGGCAGCCACAAGTGGGCTGCTTGAGAAGCCCGACTAGCCTAAGGGTGCGTTTTGGGAGGTTTTACCTCGATTTGCGTGCACTTGTCTTGGGATCTTAATTCCTGATTTATGTGATAAAAATTAATTCTAAATTTTTTTTTGAATCAATTTAGAGAAAAATGAAAATAAATAAGTCCAACTTAATTAAATTCAATTTTAATAGTGCACAAGCCTAAATTATTCCAGAACCATTCTTTAAATCAATTTAGGTCCATCTTGATGCTACAAAATTGAAGGGCTATACTCATAACTAATTTAACCATACATAAATTAATAATGAGATTCGACAAAATTAAAGAGGTTGGAAAAATAAACCAATTCAACTAATGAAAAATTTCCAACACTAACTTGTGTATAATTTAAAAATTACATCTTCCAATATGAAGATTAATTAAATTTCAATCATAAGTTTTGAATTTTTAGGACTTTTGTCAACTAAAAAATGATTAAATCCAAAAATTAGTTCAACATGGAATTTAGAAATTAAAGTTCCAACCAAATAAACAATTAAAGATTGAATCTTTAACATATTAGGGACTTCAAAATTACAAGTTCACCATAAACATTCACACTTTAAGCAATTTATTTGCAAAAATGTGAAAATATAGAGTTTATGTGAAAAATGAACTCACCAAATTAAGCACCAATTATGACTTCATAAACATGCTTAATAAGGTTTATAATTGCAGTAGATTAGTGATGCAGCCATACATTTAATATACCTTTAACATGCCATAAATAATCAAGGTTTAAAGATTTAAATTTTTTCGTCAAAAACGAAAAACTCCTCTAAAAACATGTTTTTGGGTGAATTTTGGCTTCTGGACAGCTTTCAAAGAGGGCCAAAAAACGATTTAAAACATAAATTCCACCCAAAAATCACTCTTTTTGAGTCGAAATCTAGGTTCGTTGGCCAAAATTAGTAAAATGCGAGATTAAAAACTAATTAAAACGAGCTTCTAATCTAATTAGAAAGCAAAACCAGAATTTAAATCCATTTTAAATCACATCAATTAATTATTAGTTACAATAATTAAAATGAGCGCGGCTCTGATACCGCTGTTGGGTTTCGTAGCGCCCAACGCTATGCGGAAGAGAAACCCGCGCAAGACCCGCCTGTTTCGGGGTTTTTTGATGTCCTGAGGGAGAGTTATAATTTCGGGACTGGATTTGTGCGCCTGTACCTGTAAAACAACGGAGACTCCGATTGGGTGGAGTTTTGCTTCCGACGATTAAGTTAGAACGTGTTTGAGGAGTAAAAGGTGCGAAAAGTAAAAGGGATCTGGCTCCCCTGAAGAGAGGAGTGATCAATCTGGTTGCGATGGGCAACCTCGAAATCAGAGCGTAGGTTCTCAAAGGGTGCAATTAATGCTAAATAAGGTCTAGCAATTAGTATGCACGTGTGTGACAAGCGCACATTAGGGCGCGCTTTAAGGCATATAAATGGGTGATATTGGATGAATTTAGGCCCGTTTTGGTCGTTTATTGCCTTGTTACACTCGTTTCCTTCATATTACGTGCTTCACGGGTTTCGGTCTGTTTTTGGTGTGATAACAGGTATAGTTGACCAAGTTATGTCGAGTCCCGAACCATTGGTGCGTAATCAGGCTATTATCGATCCTAGTCCACCAAGCTAAGGCTTTGCTGCGGTTCTCAAGGCCTTGAAAGGCAAGTTAAGTAGCAGGCAAGGCAGAACAGTTCACAAATATGACACCTGTTCACTATTTTGCTCACAACTTTCGGTATACAAATGATAATGGAGTGATTCTAATTGCATTAGAAAGTAGACTTGAAGAGCTTTCCAACGATATATTGCACGCCTTAAACGGAGCTCTGGAAAAGAAGTTGTGACTGTTTTAAGAAGACCAAAGTGCCTGCAACCTTCCTGCCTATGCTGCACGGCCGTGCCAGATTCAGCACGGCCGTGCCAGGCATTAGCACGGCCGTGCCAGATTCAGCACGGCCGTGCCAGGCATTAGCACGGCCGTGCCAGGCATTAGCACGGCCGTGCCAGGCATTAGCACGGCCGTGCCAGGCATTAGCACGGCCGTGCCAAGCCAATTTCCATGCCCGTGCCAGTGCCAGATTCAGCACGGCCGTGCCAGGCATTAGCACGGCCGTGCCAAATTCAGCACGGCCGTGCCATATATAGCACGGCCGTGCCAATTTGAAGAAGAAACCCGGTTTACTTACTGACAAGCTAGCACGGCCGTGCCAAATACAGCACGGCCGTGCTGATCCAGGGTTAACTGCGCGCTTGACTTCTCCGAATTAGAAGACGTATATAAGGCCCAACTTTAAGAGGATTCCAGAGAGAGTTTTAGAGATAGTTCGGAGAGCCTTTGTAGAGAGTTATTGGAGAACGTTCTTAGTATTAGAGATTCATTAGTTTTCTTAGAGAATTTCCTAGAGATTTTAGTTTTCTTGGATTGATTTGAAGCAAGATTTGCGAAGGTTCTTTGTATTATTCATTGACGACGGATATCAAAGTTCTGAACTTTTCCATTGATTCGCATCAATACAATTGGTATTATTCATTCTTGTTTATTAATCAAGCTTTATTATTCCTTAATCAGAATTCATGTTTATATCTATTATGCTTTTGGAATTCATTATTGCTTTGATTATGAATATGTGTGAGTAGTCTCCTAGCTAGGGTTTCGGGATGAAACCCGGCCTAGGTAATATATGTAATTGAGGATTGATTTTGATAAACGGATTGTGATTAAATTGATTATATGCGATTGCATGTTAATTCATTATAATAGGAGTAGCTAACCTAGAATCTTGAATTTGATTGCATGATATCCTTGATTTGAACAAGAGATTGTGAATTGAGTATTTCATTATTGAATGTGGTTTGATTATGTATCGAGTAATGTTAAGTGCATGAGAAATCCAAGCTTAGTATTGCCCGTTGTCTTCCTATCACATGATATTGATCAGACTTATAGTCTTTGCATATCCCGTTTGTCTCTGTGATTCCTTGTTGCGTAGTTACCGATGGTTTGGTGAATTCCCGTTCTCCCTAGTGTCTTAGTTTATTGATTTATTCCATCTTATTAGTATTATTTTAGAACACCATTTTCCATTGATTTCGAACTAGCTTAGGTTTAAGATTGATTTGCAATTACTCTTGTTCCTTGTGGACCGAACCTTTATTTGCCATTGTACTTGGTTATAGGGTGTTCGTATAAGTATTGTTTGATTGAGAGTTAGATTGTAGCGACCGATTTAACCCTTGTCAAAATGGCGCCGTTGCCGGGGAACGGTGTTTGTTAATTGATTTTTGATTTCTTGAGTCTAGTTCATCATAAAAAAAAAAGCACAAAAAGATTTTTCCCTTTTGGCTACACTTGTAGCCCTGCTATTTAATTGGTTTGGTTAGTGTGTATGCGCAGGTCTAAACAGAGAGAATTAATACCCTTCGATCTAGAAATCGAAAGAACTTTGAAGAGCAATCGTAAATCTCGATTGACGTCATCAAACTCTCAAGGAAAGGAACACAACACACAACAGGTTCCAATGGCAGACATACCGCGCCAACCCAATCGGTCATGCATATTTTCAATCTTATTGAGCATTTTATCCACGCATTAATAAATTGTCATTTATGGGCGAGAATAAAATGATTCTGAGATCCCAAAGATCAAGAAATGGTTAAGCATGCTTTGGCTTGTCTTAATCATTAAATATCTTAAGGTAAGCAATCCAATTGCTAATAGCTCCAAGCTACTCTTGGTTTGATAAAATGTCGCATCTAATGCATTCTTGACATTTTATCTCTTTTGCCAGGACATCTAAGGACTCCTTACTGATATCGTTGAGCTTAACCAATAAAACTTGTATACCTAGTATACCTTACGTTCCTAGGGAAGTAGTGATGCCTCGCTTTGGCGTAGCCCATCACATACGCACATTAGTTCGGTAAGTGTTGTTCTTGGAACGACAAATTTTAGCTCAATATTATTAAGGGACCTAGCGTTTCTATGTTGGTTTGATTTAAGTGAACTTAACTAATCGCCGCAACATATGAAATCCTAGACTTGCATCTAACATTCATATATAACAATAATAATATATATAAAGCATAAAATAGATGCATTTGACAACTAGCATGACCCCTTGAAATCTTCAATTTCCATGGGTCTTCATCTTGGCTCGTCTTCATCGAAACGCCGTCTTGAGACATCTTGGCAAAAATAAAATAACTAGTTAGAACGACTAAGACTAATCTAAAGTACAAAAATACTTAACGGTTCGCAGACCGTATTTAGATTTACAAAAAAACATAACGGAACGCAGTCCGTATTTTTAATCCTAGTCGGGCCCCACTAGTTGCCATTTTCAATAACCTGTTTTGAAAACAATTTTTCATTCACCCATTCACTATTTGTGAATGGCCCATGCATTTTACGAAATACACAATTAAACACGCAAAACTAGTAACTAACTTAGGTGGTTAATCCAATTAACGCGCCTAATTAAAACTAGTCAAAGTTGTTTAATCCATTATTTCTAAAAACAAAATGCTCACATAATTAACTAAGCTCCCACTAAATTCCGCATCCACACACTTAATTAATCCGATTAATTAAGTCGGCATAACCCATAATTTGTCAAAATAATTTTTTTTTGCAAAAGCCGGAAAAATCGAGGTCTAACCTCGTTAAAATAATTATATAAATAATTTAAAACGGCAAAATTTTTGCAAAATTGCATAGCTCAAAAATTTAGCAAAATAGCCCCACCCAAGCATGGTGCATTGCGCACCATGGCTGCTAGGCAGCAGTGGGCTGGCTGGCTGGGGCTTGCTGCCTCGCTGCCCAGCAGCAGCACAAGCTTGCCAGCAGCCTACGCCACACAGCACCAGCAGCATCAAGGGCTGTGCTGGCGCTTGGTGCTAGCATGTTGCGCCAAGCACAGCACACTACGCTGCCCAGCATCACGCATGTTGGCACCTACCACGCTGCCCAGCAGCGCTCTAAGCAGCCAGCTGCCAATGCCATTGCCCAAGCCCAGCACTTTAGCACCCTTCGCCACACAGCCACGCAACATTGATGCTTAGCCATGCGCGCACCATAGGCAGCCTACATGTGGGCTGTTAGGCAGCCCGACTAGCCTTGGTGACGCTTGCGTTTTTGTATCGATTTGCGTGCATTTTACTTGGAATTTTAATTCCGATTTGTGTGTGACAAAAATTAATTCTAAATTACATTTTAGAATCAATTTGAGGAAAAATAAAATAAAATAAAATAAGTCTAACTAAAATAAATTTAATTTTAATGGTGCTCAAGCCTAAATCATCCAAAAATTTATTTTTTGAACAAATTTAGGTCTTTCTTTATGCTTAAAATTAAATGAGCTATGTCCATAATTAATTTAGCCAATATGCAAATTAATAATGGATTTGACAAATGGGAGTTGGAAAAATAAATTAACCATCTAATAATAAAATTTTTCCAACTTTCATGCTTGTGTAAAATAACAAGATTACATCTTCCAATATGAAGATTAATCAAAATTTTACTCACAAGTATTTGAACTTTATGGATTTTAATCAACCAAAATGAAAATCCAAACTTTGTTCAATATGAAAATTAGGGTTAGAGTTCCAATCATTTAAACCTTTAAAGATTAGAACTTTAACATACTTGGGAACTTAAATTACACATTCACATCAAACATTCACACATTAATGCAATTAATTTGCAAAATTTGTGAAAAAACAAGTTTATGTGAAAAGGCATATCAACTCAAGCACTAATTAAAACTCCATAATTATGATAATTATGCTTAAGGATATTTAAAATAGCAGTAGATTAGGGATGTAATAATGCATTTAATCTAACCTTGTAATGCTTGCATTAATCAAGGCTTAAAAAGATTTAAAATTTCGTTGAAAAACGAAAAAACCTCAAAAACTTGGGTTTCTAGTTCGAATTTGGCTTCTGGACAGATCTCAAAGAGAGATGAATCTGGATTAGAATGTCGATTCCACCCAAAAATCACTATTTTTGAGCCAAAATCTGGGTTCGACAGCTAAATCGATAAAAAATACGAGTTTTAAAATTAATTAAAACGAGCTTCTAATCTAATTAGAAAAGAAAAACCAGAAATTAATTCTTACTTTGAAACACCTTAATTAATTAATAATTGCAAAACTTAAAATGAGCGTGGCTCCGATACCGCTATTGGGTTTCGTAGTGACCCACACTACGCGGAAAGAAACCCGCCAAGACCCGCCCCCATAATAAATGCAATTAACAAGCAAAACATAATTAAACACAAGAAAGGATAAAAGATTATACCTTTGACGCGTGCTTCGCTCAACAATGAGCTCTTACTTAAACCCCGAAAATACGAGGTCTCCAACGGGATCGTACCCTCGAACCCGACCCGAGCGTCCTAAGTCTCGAAAGTTAGTCGAGACCCGAACAAATAAAACTATGAGTTTTACGAATCAAGGTTTACTCAAATCAAGAGTTGCCTTTTAATTCCACTCAAGGTTGTTTTTATTCCCAATACCCAAGCCTTTGGTATTTATAGGGAAATGAACCCTTGATTTCCAATCTCCCACCAATGTAGGAGAGTTGGTAAAAATCAATAATTTATTTAATTCCAAATTAAATATATAATTAAGATCAATCACAACGCGACAAGTGGCATAATTATATGCTTATGAGTGATGCCCAAGGTTAGGTGGGGGGGGACCATAGCCTTGCTCTCCAAGGCTTTGCTTGGTCCCCACACCCACACACAAACCGCCTCAAGGAAGGCTGTGCTGGCTGCCAGCTAGCGTGCCAGCTAGCGTGCCAGCTAGCGCTACCAGCTAGCACCAGCCAGCAGCCTTGCATCCCTAGCCAGGTAGTGCGTGCTGGTGCTGGGTGATGCTTGGCGCTGGTGCGTGCTAGTGCTAGGCTGTGCTAGCATGCTGGTGTTGGCCCAACACTCCCATGCATTGCCTCGCACACACTAGCATCCCTCGCACAGGCTCTACGCATAGCCATGCCTGCCAGCCCCTCACGCACGCAAGGCCTAGCATGCGTGCTGCTAGCGAGCCACGCATGCTGGCCATGGTGATGGGCGATGGTGCACCTGCACACGCACTGAGCGAGGCTAGTGCTGCTTGCTAGCTTGCTGTGCTTGGTGCTGCCATGCGAAGGCACGCACGCCAGCACACAGCTATGCGATTGCTCGGTGCTGCATTGCGAGGCTGCTGGGCGATGGTGCACACGCACACGCACACACGCATGTGCCTAGTACTGCGATGGTGCTGTGCGTGGTGCTAGGGCTGCGATAGCGCCTAGGCATGATGCTAGGGCTGCGATGGCGCCTAGGCATCATGCTACGCCTAGCACACCATGGTGCGCCTAACACACACAAGGTGCGCCTGCGCTTGGGATAAGCTAGCTTAGCCTAGCTACGACTATGCTCGTACTTGTCGCTTGTGATTTTGCGACGCTCGGTCTCGACGCTCTAGGCTCGATATTCGACGTCTGTATTCGTAAAAATCTGTCGACTCATTAAATCCTTCGGATTAATTCGTCGTCTCGGATCGGTTGTTCAATTGGGTTCGACCCGAAGGGTTCAGTTAAGATTAAGATGTAATATCAATTGTACCTCGATATTACTGATCGGAAGCGGCCTCCACCTAGGCAATCTGATCACTTGACCTTACTGAAGAATTAGTTCTGTAATAATTCTGAACCCTCTACCAGAATAATACACTTGTTGGAAGGACACCATTCCTTTCAGCACATTCATTTATTACATCATTTAGAATTCTCTTACAATAGAGAAATCACCTGATCTCGGGATCCGAGAAGATTCACTTTACTTTCCGCATTTTACTCAAATTCGACTCTTACTAACTTGATTGTCGGAGGCGGAACTCTGTACAATCAGAGCTTCTGTTTTCTTATATGTACAAGCAAAGAGGATCTAGTCTTGGTGACGTAAATCTCCCTTAGTTTTAGGTTTATTTTGGTTTTTTTTGTTATTTCTAGTACGTTTAGTCTTGTTTTAGTTAATATTGTCTTATTTTATGTTTTTAGTCCTTAGTTGTGAATAATGCGCCTTTTGCTCGATTTCTAGCTTGATTTGCGTGTTTTTCTTTGTGATCGTTCACTTTTTTCTCACTTAGTATATTTAATTTGTCTAGGTACTTGGCATGTTCCTCGATTTTGATGACCCGAGAGAAGGCCGAAAAATTACATTAGAAGTAGCCTTGAAGCTAAAAAGAAGCAACGAAACAAGCAAGAGCAAAAGGAGCAAAGAACGAAGCAAGCACAAGCAGCAGCGCAACCACCGTGGCACGGCAGTGGGCACCGTGTCGCGGAGTTTAGCACCGTGGCTCGGCAGACAGCCGTGTCGTGGCAGCCGGCGCCGTGGCATGGAAACCTAGTTTTTCCCACCGCGGGCGCGAGTTCAGCCTCTGCAGGTGCGACCCTGCAGGTTTCCAGTTTTGGCCAGCTTCTTGTAAATTCCCCGGAGATGCCTCTCAGCGGACGCGACCCTTAGCCACCGCGGGCGCGGGTTTCTAGGTTTCCTTCGCATTTTATCTTCGTTTTTTTGTAATATTAATAGGACGACCTTCTTTAGACTTCATAAAAGCAAGTTTTTACATTCTCTCTCCTCTAATTAGGATTGGGCTTAGATTAGGAGTTTCTCTCTCTAGCTTAGGAGTAGTTTTAGAGAGAGAAAGCTTGGGATTTCAATGGAGATTTAAGAGTCTGAAGATGCAATTTTGTGGATACTCTTCTCATCTATTCAATGAGCTTTTCTAACTTTCTCTCACCTTTATTGCTTTGTTTAATTCTTGTTTTTGCTTAATTCTTTGTTGATTAGAGTAGATAATTAGTTTACTTGATTGATTCTTGCTTTAATTCTTGTTTAACCTTGTTTTCCATGTTTTTCATCATTATGTTTGCTTCGATTTTGTTCTAGGGAAATGGATGAAGGTTATGTTGATGAATTGAGTGATTGATTGTGATTAGTATGCAATTGATTCTTGGTTATTGTGTTTGGATGATGCTTATATTGATTAGAATCTTTTTAGCTAATTGATTCTAGGTTCTTAATTGTGCTTTCAATTAATTGTGGGGAAGTGAGTTGATTGAGAGTCTAGATTCTTCCATACCTTTGCTAGGCTAGTTGCGCGGGAGTGAATTAGCTTAGTAGGATAATTAGCATGCATAATTGCGCGGGAGTGAGTTGAGTATGTTGATCGTTCCTAATTGAGATCATGAACATCTAATTGAGACTTGTTATTGAATTCATTAATGTAATTGGATTCCCCTTTCCCTAGTATCTTATTAATTGCTTTAACTAGTGTTTTAGTTGTTTCTCTCTCTATCTCACAACCTTCCTACTAGTTTAGTTAGCTCAAATTAATATACTTATTCCTTGTGGTTCGACCCTAGCTTGCCACTATCTAGTGTGAACATCTCTAATTAAATTAGGAATATAAATTGTTGATTTGATTTAGGATATTAGACACAACCTATTATTCGCCGGTCAAATTTTTGGCGACGTTGCCGAGGACCAAGGCATTCATTTGTTTGAGTTGATTAGATTAGCTAGGTTCTTGTGGATAGTTTTGATTTTTGTTTGCTTTTCTTTTCTTTGTGTAAAAAAAAAATGACATGCTTATCTTTTCCTCAATTTTATGATGAACCCTTCTATGCTTACTTTGAAAGACTTGATGGTTTACTTAGTTTCCATGGTTGTTCTCTTAGTGATGCTTGTACCTTATTGGGGCATGAATGAGTATACTAGGGGAATGGTTGAGAATATGTATAATGGTAGATTCCATCTTTTGCCTATGCATGATGCTTGGAATTTCTTCAAATAACTTGCTAGAGATTCTTATGATAGAGAATGTTATGTTTCTTGTTTCGATTCTCAATGTCAAGATTCTTTTAATTTTTGAACGAATTCTCTTGATGCTTTTAATATGCCTTGTGATGATCCAAATATGCATGTTAACCCCTTCCCCTCTTATGCTCATTGTGATGAGGTTTGTTCTAATGTTGATGATATGCATGTTAATGGTGATTGAGGTTAACATTGATGCCCAAATTCTTGCTCAAATACAATATCTTACCCAACAAGTCCAAGGGCTTCAAGAGGAACAAAAGTTGAGAGAAGTGAGACTTGCCCAAGTGATGAGTGCTAGGATTGTTGGAAATGGATGCGAGGCACCTCACTTGGAGTGTGAGAGTGCTTTTGAGGATGATATGGGTTAAGGGTGTAAAGGTGAGGGGAGATTTTCTTGTGATAAGAGGATTTTGATCCTTTTTATTCCCCTTTTGAGCTTGAGCGCTTTCCTTCCCCTTATTCACACCCTTTGAGAGCTTCCTTTGGCGAGGATGTAAGTGAGCCATCTTTCATATTGAATGAGGGATTTCATGAGGATGATGATGATGATGACTTTGAGCAACTAAGAGAGATTGAGAGTCCCTTGGATGATGGTAGAGGAGTTGAAAATGAAGAAAATCTTGATTTTGTGGATCCTAACCCCCTTCCCCATCAAGATGAGTCTACCTTGCATGTTTGCGACCCTTCTATCTATGAGTAATTGGACTCCTTTGAGGTTATGACTAATGTGTTCATTGAAGGTGTAACGAAAAACCACAGCCTCTTGAGAGAGTTCATTGGCAATGCTTCATGGGAAAGATGCGTTTGAGAGAAACCTTTATCCTTTCATGCATGGTTTTGAGACTTTAGGCTTTGAGATTGTTGAGGGAAGTGTTATTTATTATGGGGGAAAGGAGGATGAGGTTGTTTCTTTTGGAGAGTTTTTGTTTGAGGGAGATGTGAGTCATGAGCGTTCTTTTGAAGATTCCATGATTGATTTTCATGCCCTCATTAGTGATGTGAGGCTTTGTGAGACCTTTGCTTTTCCTCCCCTTCCTCATGTCCCCTTATCTTTAAGTTTTAACCTTATTCCTCCCTATTCAACCTCTATCCCTTCATATCTCATAGAGCCTATTGAGGATCCTCTCTTCTTTAATGAGCTTCCCCTTTCTCATCCTCCCATTATTGAGGAATTGGGTGATTGTGCCACCCAAAAAGATTTATTTTGGCATGTCCTTATTTGCGTGCAATAATCTTGTTGCACGTCCTCCTTCCGTCATTTTCCTACCGGGTATCATATGAAATGTTTAGTAGTGCATTTGATAAGCTCTTGAGATCATTGAATTATTATTTCCTAGAGCGGTCTCGCTTGGACGTTAAATAAACCTTTCTTGGGAAGTAACCCGTGTTTTACTGCTTTCTTTTTCTTTTCTTTTTGTATAGTTTTTGTCTCATGGACGTGTTTATGTTTCTTGCTAGGTACACAACTCGATATACTCTTGTGAATTTGCTTGGGTTAAGAATTAAGGAAGATCTACCCCTTATTTCCTAGCATGTGGATTTCAAGACATAATTTTGGAGATTGTGGCTTATATGTAGATATTTCGGGTCTTTTTGAATGCTTTTGCAATTTTTTTTTTTCTCAAATTCGCTAATATCCTTCTTTTTCCTTCTTTTTAACTTTTTGTCGCTAGGTTGGTGGACATGTGTTGGTTTGTTGGATTGATTCCTTTCTTTTCCCCTCCCTTAGGTTCTATGGATTATGATTTGAGTGTATTGTCTCATTCAAGTTTGGGGGAGGGTATTCTATTATGCTTGGGTAGAATGTTGGTCCATTTTATGCCATGCACTTGAGTTTATGCATTTCCATGTGTTTTCTTATATTTGAAAACTACAAAAAGATTTTTGTTTGTTTCATGACAAATTTGCAATGTGTTTTGTTTTGTTCTTGCTTTGGACATAATACTTTTGGACTTTTATAGTTGAATGCTTTTCTTCTTAAATGGTAACGGTGTGCACGGTTTGAGAATACGCTTGGTTGATTCTAGGATAGAGTATGCTAAGGTAGTGAGTTTAGAACTTTAGGATCATGAAGCGCTAGTCTACTTGCTTGTGGTAAGAAGGTGTTGCTTCCTATAGTAAATTTGAAGCCAATAGTGAGTTTTTGCTACAACCATGTGAGGTTTCATTTCTCTAGCCTTATACCTATTTTGCATGTGTGGCACATGGATCCTTGACTATCGCTTACTTTATCTAGAATTTGACTTTTATCTCCCGAGATCGCGACCGAACCACTTAGGAAGGACAAAGACATCTTTTCGGGGTAATTATTTTTGCTTTTCTAGGTTTCGATTTTATATTTTTGGTTTTGGGTTTACATTTACCTCCTTGTTAGCCATTTGAGCCTTATACCTTCTTTTCTAGCCGTAATTTTAGACTTCTTACCATATGTTTTATTCTTTTCATCTTTGGTTTTGTGAAGCCAGTGGTGATGAGTTTGTTTGGTGATTATAAGTGCAATAATTTGAAGTTATGAGCTCATTTTGTATAAAAAATATGTATTGTGTATAAGTTTGTGAATAAAAGCAAATGTAAAGTTGAAAAAGCTGTCCATAGTCAAAAGAGCCGAGGACAAAGCAATAAAGTGAGAAAAAGAAAATAAAAAGCACAAAAATATATTGATGTAGTTATGATTTCCCTAGTTCAGAGCATTGAGGACAATGCTCCATTTAAGCTTGGAGAAAAACGTGTCTACGCTTTTTGTGTATATGTTCATGATTTTGATTTGAATAAGCTTGGGGGTGTTGATATTTATGTTTGAGTTTTGGTGATAACTTGGTTATGGTGTTGAGAATTGGCCATTCTTATGCTTAACAATTAGGTATACCACCAAAATTTTCAAACTTTTAGCCTACCTTTACCCATTTTGCCCATATGTTACAACCCTTCAAAGACCTTTTTGACCTTTGTGGTTGAATCACAAGTCGGTGGAGGGAGATGGACGTCAAGCTTATGGAGCGGTTTGTATATTCAAGATGTCGAGTAGCCCTAAAATCTCTTTTTTTCTAGTTACTTAGAGGAATCATTGAGATGCTCACTAGAGGTGGATTTGAAACTAGTAGGGAGAACGCGGTAAGATCGTTTGGGACGAAAGGTGAATTGAGTTCTATAGTTCTCTATGCTTAGCATTTCTTATGTTTCAATCTGTTGGGTTTCGTAGCGTCCAACGCTACGCGGAAGAGAAACTCGCCCACTAATTAAACCAACTAAACATGCAATCACATAATTAACAATATAAGAGAGGGAAAGAGAAAAGACACTCTTACCCTCGACGCGTGTTTTGCTTAATTCACGAGCTCTTACTTCAAAGCTTGAGCCACGCAAGTGCGTAGGCCTCCGACGACTCACACCCTCGACCCGACCCGAACGGTTTTAATCCCGAAGGTTGGTCGAGACTTGACCAAACAAAACTAGAGTATTACGAACTTAAAGGTTTTCTCACTAATGATGAGATGCCTTATTGAATTCAACTCAAGTGATTTTTCCCAAACCCAAAACTTGGGTATTTATAGGGAATGAAGACTTGATCTCCCTTCTCCAATCAATGTGGGAGATTTGCATTTTTCCTCAATTTTATTTTAATGAAAAAACAATATAAAATGCAAGGCAATCAACAAGCTCCAAGTGTCACATGGAGGGAGAGGGTAGGTGAGGACCACCAAAGAGGGGGGGGGGGACCAAAGCACCTTGCTCCCCAAGCCAAACACCATGCAAATGGTCCCTCCCTTGACCAAGCTTGACCACGCCACTTGGCTGGCTGGCAGCCTGCCTTGGCTGCCAAGGCTGCCAGCTGGCGCCTAGCACCAAGGCTGGGTAGCCCAGCCAGCCAGCACGCAGCACATGTGCAGCCAGACAGCACATAGCTAGCCAGCGTATGCGATGCTGCTGCTTGGTGCGTGCTGCTGCTTAGTGCTACTACGCTAGCAAGCACGCATACACAGCCCAGCACGCATACACAGCCCAGCACGCATAGCATGCTACTGTGATGCTGCTGCTTGGTGCTGCTCGCTAGCAAGCACGCATGCACAGCCCATAGCACAAGCACGCATAGCGTGCTGCTGTGCGAGTGCTATGCATTTCATACTTGTGGCTGGGTGCGTTGCCCAACACACTAGCACGCTAGCATGCGCTAGCTTGTAGCATGCTTGCGGCAAGCAGCACCAGCCACGCTACCATGGTTGGCCTAGCATGCAATGCATGCTAGGCATGCGGCATGCTTTGCGATGTGCTTGGTAGCTTAGGCTAGCTTAGCACTCGCATGGCTAGGCCAATGCGAGGCTACATCCTAGCTCGTACTTGTCGCTTGCTTTATTTCCTGTCTCGTCGAATTCTAAACTCGACTCGACTTGCGACGCTCGGTTTCGACGCTCTAAGCTCGACATCCGACGTCTTTGTTTGTAATACTCTAATGACTCGTCTAATCCTTCAGATTGATTCATTATCTCGGATAAGTTATTCGGTTGGGGTGCGACCCGAAGGGTCCAGTCAAGATTAAGCCGTAACATTAATTATACATAAATATTACTGATTGAAAGGGGCCTCCACCTAGGCATTCCGATCACTTGACCTCACTGAAGAATTAGCTTTCTAATTATTCCAAATCGTCTATCGGAATAATACACTTGTTGGAAGGACACCATTCCTTTCAATCTCCTACTTATCCTTCCGGACAAGTGTGCATTTAGTGTATAGCCCATTTCCTATGTCGCTTAATGTCTCTTCATGAACTATAAGGTAAGATTCTTCGTCATCCTTATTACGTCCAGAAGTGTTTCTCGATTTCCGAGTTTGACTGTCAATAAGTAGATGATTTCTAAAATCCATCTGACCATGGCCATGCAGTTTTTCAAAGTCTCGCTCTTCGAGAGGCCTTGTAAACAATAGATATATTCCCTATTGTTAATAGGGGGGACATTCCCAGTCTTGCATTGTTAGCTTCCCTAACTAAGAGGACCTAGTCGCCCGAGTGTTCCGTTATAATCATCATTTACGGCAGACGTTTGACAACATCAAAACGACTAGTACTCAAATAAGAGAACTTACAATAATCACGGTCTAGGAAAAAGGTTCGATAGCTATAAAGAGAAATGTACTTATGACGGTTATAAATCTCTTAAAGTACTCTCATAGGCCGATCCGGTACAGTTCCAAACTAGTACCTGTGCAAATGATTTATGACAATCATGTCCTCGTAGCACAAGAAACGGTGCTATAAATCATACTACACACTAATATCAAGTGGTCATTAATCGTCCATCATTCAAATGACCTTGATTACGGATAATTTTCGATTGAAATATTCAATGTTCACTTAACAGGTGTTTCTTTATCCAAGACATGATCTTGATACCCTATTTTTGAATATTCTCAGAAATCAAATGGACTCATTATTTTATTCTAAACCACAATTAAATAGAAATGGAGTAATAATAAATTTGCGGAAAATTTAATTGCTCAAAAATCGAATGGTTCAACATAGTGTTTTACATTAAGACATCAAGTTTAATTAAAACACATATACATAGTAATCAAAGCCAATATCTAACATGCTTGATTCCCATTGCCTCAATGTTCTTGTTGTGCTTCACTTGAGGCAAAGGTTTAGTCAATGGATCGGCTACATTGTCGTCCGTTCTAATCTTACAAATTCTGATTTCACCCTAGCTTGGACTTCCATTCCCTTATCATGTGAAATCGCTTCTTGACATGTTTGACCTTTTGATGTACCCTTGGCTCCTTGGTCTGAGCAATAGCTCCATTGTTATCACAATAAAGGTCTATTGGACCCTTGATGGAGGGTACAACATCAAGCTCACTAATGAACTTACGAATCTGCCAAGTTTTTGGCTTTAGTTGTAGAATCCGCAGTGGTGCTTTGCCTAGCACTCTTCCAACTAAACGCTCCTCCATTTAGGCAGAATATGTATTCTGACTGCGACTTGGAGTCATCTCTGTCAGTCTGGAAGTTCGTGTCAGTATAACCTTCAACAACCAAATCATTACTACCACCATAGACCAGGAACTTATCCTTGTTCCTTTTCAAATACTTTAGGATATTCTTGGTCGTAGTCCAATGCGCCTCTCCTAGGTCTAATTGGTATCGACTCGTAGCACTCAAGGTATAATGTACATCTGGCCCAGTACATATCATGGCATACATGATCGATCCAATAAGCGGAGCATATGGAATCTGACTCATCCTCTCTCGCTCATCAGGTGTCTGTGGACACTGCTTTTTTCTGAGACTTATGCCATGTGACATGGGTAGGTGCCCTCTCTTAGACCTTCCATGTTGAATTGTGCCAGTACCTTATCAATATATGTACTTTGGCTTAATCCAATCATCCTTTTAGATCTATACCTATAGATCTTGATGCCCAATATGTACAGTGCCTCTCCCAAGTCCTTCATTAAAAAGCACTTTCCCAGCCAGCCCTTTACGGACTTTAAAAGTTTAGTGCATGTCATCGACATATAAGACGAGGAATGCGATGTCACTCCCACTGACCATCTTGTAAACACAAGACTCATCTGGATTCTTGATAAAACCAAACTTGCTAATGGCTTCATCGAATCGCAGATTCCAACTTCTGCTTGCCTGCTTTAGTCCATAAATGGACTTCTTAAACTTTCCTGTAACCTTTTGCCACTAATCTAGCTTTGTATATAGATACATTTCCATCTTTGTCGATTTTCAACCTGAAATTCCATTTGCAACCGATAGGTTTGTAACCTTCGGGCAAATCAACTAAGTCCTAGACTTGATTATCAAACATGGAGTCCATCTCGGATTTCATGGTCTCTTTCCATTTTGCAGAGTTGGGGCTCGTCATAGCTTTTTTGTATGTCGCTGGCTCATCACTATCCATAGCTAGGATGTCTTAATCTTCGGTTAAGACAATACCGAGGTCTCTGTCTGGTTGAGATATTGGTCGTTGCGACCTACGTAGGGTAATAGGTTGAGCATTTGCATTGTCGGTTTGACTTTGACCAATGTCAACAGCTGCTTCTAAAGCACTTTGATTGTCAGTTTTGTCAGGTTGACCTTGTTGCTCGTCCTCTCGAACTTCATCGAGTTCGATTTTCCTCCCACTTGTCATTTTGGAAAGGTGTTCCTTCTCCAAAAAGACACCATCACGGGCAACAAACACTTTGTTTTCGGATTTGCTATAGAAGTAATACCCAATGGTTTCTTTTGGGTATCCCACAAAGAAACACTTGTTAGATTTTGGGTGAAGTTTGTCAGAAATTAATCACTTCACATATGTTTCGCAACCCTAAATCTTAAGAAAAGACAACCGTGGAGGTTTCTTCGTCCATAATTCATATGGAGTCTTTTCGACAGTTTTTGACGGAGCACGATTTAGAGTTAGTGTTGCGGTTAGAATTGCGTGTCCCTAGATAGGAAGTTCACTAAGACCCATTATAGATCGGACCATGTCTAACAAGGTTCGATTCCTCCTTTCGGACACTCCGTTCCATTATGGAGTTACGGGAGGTGTCAACTCTGAAAGAATACCATTTTCTTTCAAGTGATCGTCGAATTTGTGGCTCAAGTACTCGCCACCTCGATCCGATCAAAGTGCTTTGATTTTCTTGCCAAGCTGATTTTCAACTTCAGTTTGAAACTCTTTGAATTTCTCAAAAGATTTAGATTTGTTCGACATAAGGCAGACATAGTCATACCTACTATAGTCGTCGGTGAAGGTAATGAAATATCGATAACCTTTCCTTATAGGTGTACTCATTGGTCCACATACGTCCATATGTATTAGACCCAATAAGTCACTAGCCCTTTCTCCCAACTTGGAGAATGGTTGCTTTATCATCTTGCTTAACAGACATCCTTCACAATTTTCGAACGACTCCAAGTCGAATGAGTCAAGAACACTTTCATGAAGAAGTTTCCTGATGCGTTTAATGTTAATGTGACTAAGACGACAATGCCAAAATTAGGTTTGGTTCGACTCGATGGTCTTAGCTCTTTTGGCGGTATCTTTAATGTTATAAACTTGTTTGTCTAGAGAAAGTACATAAAGACCATTTTCTGAATATGCCTTACCATATAAAACATTATCGAAATAAACGAACAACTATTGTCTTTTATTCTAAATTCAAATCCCTTGGCGTCCAACGCCGAAATATATAATGTTTTTGGTAACTCTTGGAACATGATAACAATTATCAAGTTCTAAAACAAGCCCAGAGTGCAAAGAAAACCTGAGAGTTCCGACGGATACGACAGACATCCTTGCTCCATTGCCGACCCGAAGCTCGACCTCTCCCTTCTCTAGCCTCCTATTTATCCTTAGTCCCTGAGCATTGGAACAAAGGTGTGAGCCACATCTGGTATCTAATACCCACGATGTTTTGCTAGCGAAGTTCCTGATATAGAAGCAACGGTGCCGTTCTTCTTATCTTCCTTGAATTTGAGGCAATCCCGCTTCCAATGCCCTTTCTTCTTGCAATAGAAACATTTAGAATCGGATTTAGAAGAGGCTACCTCCTTGTCCTTACAGCTCTTAGCAGCACTTGACTTATGCGGAAAATTCTTCTTCTTTTTCCCTTTAAAGCTTCTCTTCTTGCCTGAGTGCTTAAATGGCTTGCTCTTTCTCACCATGAGCATGTCATGCTTCCCCTCATCCTTGAGGGTTTGCTCGGCTTGCTTCAACATACCATGAAACTCGGTGAGGGTTTTCTCCATGTTGTGAATATTATAGTTTATCTTGAACTGATCATAGCCTTTGTGCAGCGAATGGAGAATGATGTCATTGCCATCTCGGTTGAATACCCAGCATCAAGCCTTTCCTTGTTCTCAAATAATCCAATCATTTTAAGAACATGTGGGCTGACTGACTCTCCTTTCTTGAGCTTGCTCTCAAGGATCTGCCTGTGGGTTTCGAACCTTTCAGTTCGGGCCTGCTCTTGGAACATATTCTGAAGTTCTGAAATGATCTCAAAAGTCGTCTCCTTTTCAAAGAAAGTCTTTTGAAGGTCCGGTGACATAGCGGCCAACATGATGCACTTGACATCCCGATTGACATTTTGCCATCGGTTAAATGTAGCCTGAGTGACCTCCCCATTGGGAGTGTCGGGCATTTTCTCATCAAGGACGTATTCCTTTTGCTCTTGCATAAGAACAATACACAAGTTTCTTTGCCAATCAAGAAAATTTGGCCCACTCAACTTCTCCTTGTCGAGAATTGAGCGTAATGAAAACTGGTTGTTTGAGTTTTTTGCAGACATGTTTCTACAATTGAAAGAATTTGAAATGAAAAACCATTCATAAAACCAATAAGTTTTAAATTTAAAGCGTTCATGCAAATTTTCAATCTTATTGAGTGTTTTATCCACTCATTAATATTAGTCCCTTTTTGGCGAGAATAAAATGATTCTTAGATCCCAAAAATCAAAAAGTGATTAAGCATACTTTGGCTTGTCATAGCACTTAATATTTTAGGGTAAGCAATCCAATTGCTAATAGCTATAAGCTACTCTTGGTTTGATAAAATGTTGCATCTAATGCTTCCTTGACATTTTATCTCCATTGCCATGACATCTAAGGACTCCTTACTGATATTGTTGAGCTTAACTAAGACTAACTTGTATACCTAGTATACCCTACGTTCCTAGAGAAGTAGTGATGCCTCGCTTTGGCGTAGCTCATCACTACGTGCATTAGTTCGGTAAGAGTTGTTCTTGGAATGACAAATTTGGCTCAATATTATAGGGACCTAGGGTTTCTATGTTGGTTGATTTAAGTGAACTTAATTAATCATCGCAACATTTGAAATCCTAAACATGCATCTATCATACCATTTAATCATATATAAACACAATTATATATAGAAAACATAAGTAAAAGATGCATTTGGCAACTAGCATGACCCCTTGAGTCTTCAAATCTTCAAGGGTCTTCGATGCATTCTCTTGGCTCGTCTTCTTAGAAACGCCGTCTTTGAGACATCTCTGCCAAATATGCAATTACTAGTTACTATGACTAGGATTAATCTAAATATTAAGGTACAAAATATGAAACGGTACGCAGACCGTATTTAGATTTACAAAAATACATAACGGATCGCAATCCGTATTTACTATCCTAATCGGGCCCCACTAGTTGCCATTTTCACAGAACTTGTGTAGCAATATACATTCCATTCATCCATTCACTATTTGTGAATGGCTCATGCATTTTACAACGAAACAAGTAACAATGCATAACACGCGCAAACTAGTAACTAACTTAGGTGGTTAATCCGATTAACGCGCCTAATTAAAACTAGTCAAAGTTATTTTACATTTTATGTGATTAAGACGCAATTAGTTCAAGTAATTAACGAATCTCCCACTAAATTCCGCATCTAGCTTAATTAATCCAATTAAACAAGCCGGTAAACCCATATTTTGCCAAATTATTTTGCAAGTGCCGGAGGAATCGAGGCATAGCCAGTTAAAATAATTAAATAAATAATTAAAACGACCCAATTATGCAAAATGATAGCCCACCACATACCCAAGTTCCTAGCATCAAAGCCATGGGGCTAGGCTTGCTAGGCACCTAGGGTCGTGGTTGTGCGTGCTGGCATGCCTGCTTAGCAGAGCACGCTACGCATGCTGGCACCAGCAGCATCGCAGCATGCTACGCATGCATGCTGGCGCTGGTAGCGTGTGGTTGGGCTTGCTGGGGCTTGCATACCTTGCTGCCCAGCAGCACTTGCGAGCACCTTCTAGCAGCCACATAGCACACGCATCAAGCACGCACATAGTGTGCACCCATCCTGCCACACATTAGCGCATCTACGAGGCAAGACAGCCCCAACACGCACCTTGGCAGCCACAGGTGGGCTGCTTGAGAAGCCCGACTAGCCTAAGGGTGCGTTTTGGGAGGTTTTACCTCGATTTGCGTGCACTTGTCTTGGGATCTTAATTCCTGATTTATGTGATAAAAATTAATTCTAAATTTATTTTTGAATCAATTTAGAGAAAAATGAAAATAAATAAATCCAACTTAATTAAATTCAATTTTAATAGTGCACAAGCCTAAATTATTCCAGAACCATTATTTAAATCAATTTAGGTCCATCTTGATGCTACAAAATTGAAGGGCTATACTGATAACTAATTTAACCATACATAAATTAATAATGAGATTCGACAAAATTAAAGAGGTTGGAAAAATAAACCAATTCAACTAATGAAAAATTTCCAACACTAACTTGTGTATAATTTAAAAATTACATCTTCCAATATGAAGATTAATTAAATTTCAATCATAAGTTTTGAATTTTTAGGACTTTTGTCAACTAAAAAATGATTAAATCCAAAAATTAGTTCAACATGGAATTTAGAAATTAAAGTTCCAACCAAATAAACAATTAAAGATTGAATCTTTAACATATTAGGGACTTCAAAATTACAAGTTCACCATAAACATTCACACTTTAAGCAATTTATTTGCAAAAATGTGAAAATATAGAGTTTATGTGAAAAAAGAACTCACCAAATTAAGCACCAATTATGACTTCATAAACATGCTTAATAAGGTTTATAATTGCAGTGAGATTGAAGCTTTTCCCCTTTTCACTTATTGGGAGAGCTCTCGAATGGTTAGAGAAGGAGGTGAAACCGAACTCTCTACACACTTGGGATGATGTCACGACAGCATTTTTGGGAAGATTCTATTCTCAAAAGAAGACGGTCGATGCTAGAGCCTTGATTCAAGGGTTTCGGAAAAGGAGTGGGGAGTCGATCTATGAAGCATGGGAAAGGTACAAGGAGTACCAAAGAGAGTGCCCACACCACGGAATCCCAACATATCAAGTTTTACAGATTTTCTATGGAGGATTGAGTCCTCAAGGGAAGACCAGTTTGGATGCGGGAGCAGGTGGCCCAATAATGAACAAAACTGAAGAGCAAGTCATAGATATTATCGAAGATGTGGTACGACACCACATGGATTGGCAAGACGGCGAGCGAGATGCTGTGAACAAGAGTGGAGGAGCGGTCTATTCAGTGGACCACCTCAATGCCATTAGCAACCTGACATCACAAATTACGAACCTCGGGAAGGAGATGTCAGTGATTAAAGCCAAGCTCGATTCCGTGCCATTGCAAGATCTTCCCTCCCAATCTAAGGGGAGAGGTATGAATCCTAATCCTTCCGTTTCTAATATGCCTGTAGGATGTATTTTCTGTGAAAACTGTGGGTCTTATGATCATTATACTAATGCTTGTAATTTTGATCCCTCATATGATCCTAATAATAATGATGGTAATAGATATAATAATGAACAGGTCAATGCTATGTCTTATGATAACGGACCTAGGAATGACAATAATAGATATCTGCCACCTAATCAAAGAGGGAACAATTATAATCAGGGAGGTAATGATTTTGATTATCAAAATCAGTGGGGAAATAGGGGCCAAAGGGACCAAAATTCCCAAGGACCCTATAATCAACATGGTGGTTTTGGAAATCAAAACCAATACCAACAGGGTAATCAAATGAATCATAATTCCCAAGGGCAATTCAATCAAGGGGGAAACGACATTAATAACAGGGGAAACTGGAATAATAATAAGGGGTACTCTAATCAAAATCCCCAACAATCTAATGTGCATGGTTCCCGAGCTACAAATGATAATTATTATGCTCATGGACCACCACAGAGATCTAGCTTGGAGGAAATGATGGAGTCCCAGGCCAAAATGTTCAACACTTTTATGTCCACCACTGATAAAAAGTTTAGTGAAGTGATGACACATAATAAGATGCTTGAAACCCAGATTTCTCAGTTGTCTAGTGCTATAAAAGATGGGGTTGGAGTTTCAAAACTACCGCCTCAAGGTATTGACCCTAAAAACTCTGTAAATGCTATCACCACTAGGAGTGGAAAGACATTGAGGGGGAGCGATGAAGTAGTACCCCCTAAGAGTCAACCTGTGACTCCACCTATCACTGATAATGTTGTAGGAAGTGAGCATGAGAGGACCAGAGAAAAAGATAAAATTAATGAGGTCCCAAAGGAACAAGTGGGAGCACAAACCAATGAACCCGACCTATTACATAGACTCCCCTACCCCCAAAAATATGTGAGACATAAGCTAGATGCCCAATTCAGGAAGTTTTTAGAGACCTTGAGAGAAGTCCACCTTTCTATACCATTCACTGATGCTATCAAGCAAATGCCTAACTATGCTAGGTTTTTAAAAGATATATTGAGTGGTAGAAGAAACTGTGAAGGGGTAGAAACTGTTAACCTCACTGAACACTGTAGTGCTATAATAATGAACAAAATGCCTCCTAAGTTAGGAGATCCGGGTAGCTTTTCAATCCCTTGTGCTATAAACAAAATGAATATTGATAATGCTTTGTGTGATCTTGGAGCTACTGTTAGTCTCATGCCATATTCTGTTTATCAACGATTAAATATAGGAGAACTTCTTCCCACTAACATATCCCTTCAATTAGCCGATCGATCGATCAAATTTCCAAAGGGTAAAGTGGAAGATGTTCCCCTAAGGGTGGGGAAGTTTGTCATACCTGTTGACTTTGTGGTCCTAGATATGGATGAGGATGTTCATATACCTATAATTCTAGGACGTCCTTTCCTAGCTACTTCGGGGGCCCTTATTGATGTAAAGGGTGCCAAGATTTCATTGAAAGTAGGAAAGGAGGTTTTAGATTTTGATTTAAATAAAACTATGAAATATCCTTGTTCTAATTCTGATAATTGCATGATGGTTGACACTGTTGATTCCATTGTCTCTGATATGCGTAACGAATTATTCTATACTAATCATGATTTTGAGTTGAATGAGAATAAGGAAAACAGGGACATGGAGGAGAAATTTCTAGATGCATTAGATGTGGCCACTACAAAGGAGGCTAATGAAGCACCAAAGGTAAAGCTTAAACCCCTTCCAACACATCAAGGAAGGGTTTCCCCTGTGTTTGTAGTACCTAAGAAAGGGGCGGTGACTATTGTCAAGAATAAGAATGGTGAGCTTATCTCCACTGCAATGGCAAGTATTGATTATGGGTAACCTGTAATCCATGTGTTGCGTCAAGCTAATGACGTTAAAGAAGCGCTTACGGGAGGCAACCCGAGACCCAGTCAATGAGGTACTTTTCTCTTTCCCTTTTTGCCTTCTAGGTAGTCTCTCGATGCCTGACATTGAGGACAATGTCTATACTAGCTTGGGGGGGGGGTGAATGGTTTCCTTGTTGATTTTCCCTTGTTTTTCTTCATATTCCTATAAAAAAAAAAAAAAAAAACGAGTTTCTTTTGGTTTCTTTTTGGTTTGTTTCTATCTAACCTGTGCAGATATGAAGACTCATGGAGGTAGCATTAGGAGCTTCGCCGCATCTCATGTTGTCTTAGTGTGTTTTCAAGAAGCATTTGGTGAAATCTTTCCCTTTTTCCTTTAGTTTTTTTTTTTGTTTTTGTGTGCAATATAGGAAAAGCTTCTGTTATGAGAATGTGTAGTCTAGTTTATATGATTTGCCTCATAGTCTTTTCCTATATTTTTGGATCGTGATAAACTTGTCTAATTGCATAAACTTTTGGAATAATGCTCATATTTGGATTCGAAACGTGAATGAATGTGTGTGGAATATCTATTTCTACTTAAGCCAGTGATGAATACACAATTTGAGTCTATTGTTGATCAATGTAGACGAGTCTAGGCGAAGGTAGTTGGTTAGAACACTTTTGTCATGTGAAACTCTATGCCTTTGGGCTGTGGTAAGATGGAGTCGCTTCCCATTTGTGGATTTGATCCCCTTAATTGGTAGTTGCTTTGTTTTTGAATCCCGTGAGGTTTTATTGTTCTAGCCTTCATCATTCTTCTTGAGTGGCATATTTGGATCCTTGATTACGCATGTTTCGATCTTTGTGTTGACTTGTAGCTCCCAAGACCGACTTGACACTTTTAAGGGAGGAAGAGGGCACCTTTTTCATTTTTCTTATTCTTGTTCCTTTTGTTTTGTTACAAATTAATTTTCTTTTTACATCATCTTACTTGCTAACCATGTTGAGCCTTTAATTCCATTCTTGGTTACCCATGTTACAAACCCGATGGCCGATGTTTTACCAACCCTTAGTTGTGAAGCGTTTACCTCGCAAGGTTTGTTTGAGCTTATTGTGTATAAATCAAGAATAATGATCGATAGTTGGTTTGAGCAAGTTTGAAAGTGAGCTTAATTGTAAAGATGTAATATGAAAATTTGTTTTTGAAAAAAAAAAGAAAAAAAAAAGAAAAGAAAATCAAAAACAAAAAAAAAAGGAGAAAAGCCGTCCGAATTGTGAAAAAGGCGAGGACATATGAATAAAAGCTTTGAAGTTTGAAAAAGGTGATTTGAGTGTGTATAACATAGAGAGTTTGGGATTTGTAAAAGTGTGATCAATGTTTATTGTGGAATGTTAATTGCATCTTTTGAACTATTGTTTTTGAGAATTGTGATTCTTGCGCTTCATTTAGGAATTAACCCCATTTTTTTAATTGTTTTCACCTACCTTACCCATTGCCAATACATTACAACCCTTTAAGACCCTTAGACTTTAGAGGTGTTCGGTTCTCAAACGGTGGAGGGAGATACCTTTCAACCCTATGGAAAGATTATGCGTAATCGAGATGTCGGGATACCTTTGTTATTTCCTCAAAATATCACTTTTTCCGGTTCCTTCGAGGAATCACGAGGGGCCAATTAGGGTGGTGATTTGAAGCAAAAGGGGAGAACGTGGCCGGTTTGGTTGGATTTAGAGGGAAGCATGACTTCTTTGTTCTCTATGCTGGGTTTAGGTTTTGTTTGCATTTTGATCAACGATACCTTGGATTGTGTGTCTCGTTGCTTGTTTGAGTGAGTTTTCATTCCGTGCATGGTTGTTCTAAGTAGGATCCATTGACTTCATTCCGTGCTAAATTGGATTTATATGTAATGGCAATAGTTTATTTGATCATGTGTGTGTGTGTATCCCTTAGTTTTGCTCGAGGACTAGCAAAAGTGTAGCTTGGGGGATTTTGACAAGCGCACATTAGGGCGCGCTTTAAGGCATATAAATGGGTGATTTTGGATGTATTTAGGCCCGTTTTGGTCGTTTATTGCCTTGTTACACTCGTTTCCTTCATATTACGTGCTTCACGGGTTTCGGTCTGTTTTTAGTGTGATAACAGGTATAGTTGACCAAGTTATGTCGAGTCCCGAACCATTGGTGCGTAATCAGGCTATTATCGATCCTAGTCCACCAAGCTAAGGCTTTGCTGCGGTTCTCAAGGCCTTGAAAGGCAAGTTAAGTAGCAGGCAAGGCAGAACAGTTCACAAATATGACACCTATTCACTATTTTGCTCACAACTTTCGGTATACAAATGATAATAGAGTGATTCTAATTGCATTGGAAAGTAGACTTGAAGAGCTTTCCAACGATATATTGCACGCCTTAAACGGAGCTCTGGAAAAGAAGTTGTGACTGTTTTAAGAACACCAAAGTGCCTGCAACCTTCCTGCCTATGCTGCACGGCCGTGCCAGATTCAGCACGGCCGTGCCAGGTTCAGCACGGCCGTGCCAGGCATTAGCACGGCCGTGCCAAGCCAATTTCCATGCCCGTGCCAGTGCCAGATTCAGCACGGCCGTGCCAGATTCAGCACGGCCGTGCCAGGCATTAGCACGGCCGTGCCAAATTCAGCACGGCCGTGCCAGGAAGCTGCACGGCCGTGCCATATATAGCACGGCCGTGCCAATTTGAAGAAGAAACCCGGTTTACTTACTGACAAGCTAGCACGGCCGTGCCAAATACAGCACGGCCGTGCTGATTCAGGGTTAACTGCGCGCTTGACTTCTCCGAATTAGAAGACGTATATAAGGCCCAACTTTAAGAGGATTCCAGAGAGAGTTTTAGAGATAGTTCGGAGAGCCTTTGTAGAGAGTTATTGGAGAACGTTCTTAGTATTAGAGATTCATTAGTTTTCTTAGAGAATTTCCTAGAGATCTTAGTTTTCTTGGATTGATTTGAAGCAAGATTTGCGAAGGTTCTTTGTATTATTCATTGACGACGGATATCAAAGTTCTGAACTTTTCCATTGATTCGCATCAATACAATTGGTATTATTCATTCTTGTTTATTAATCAAGCTTTATTATTCCTTAATCAGAATTCATGTTTATATCTATTATGCTTTTGGAATTCATTATTGCTTTGATTATGAATATGTGTGAGTAGTCTCCTAGCTAGGGTTTCGGGATGAAACCCGGCCTAGGTAATCTATGTAATTGAGGATTGATTTTGATAAACGGATTGTGATTAAATTGATTATATGCGATTGCATGTTAATTCATTATAATAGGAGTAGCTAACCTAGAATCTTGAATTTGATTGCATGATATCCTTGATTTGAACAAGAGATTGTGAATTGAGTATTTCATTATTGAATGTGGTTTGATTATGTATCATGTAATGTTAAGTGCATGAGAAATCCAAGCTTAGTATTGCCCGTTGTCTTCCTATCACATGATATTGATCAGACTTATAGTCTTTGCATATCCCGTTTGTCTCTGTGATTCCTTGTTGCGTAGTTACCGATGGTTTGGTAAATTCCCGTTCTCCCTAGTGTCTTAGTTTATTGATTTATTCCACCTTATTAGTATTATTTTAGAACACCATTTTCCATTGATTTCGAACTAGCTTAGGTTTAAGATTGATTTGCAATTACTCTCGTTCCTCGTGGACCGAACCTTTATTTGCCATTGTACTTGGTTATAGGGTGTTCGTATAAGTATTGTTTGATTGAGAGTTAGATTGTAGCGACCGATTTAACCCTTGTCAGTGTGGTAATTTCTGAATGAGTTAATCCTGTTTAATGGAGGCTAATTATATGTTTATATAGCCTCAAAGTGTGTGCCCGATACTAAGTGAAATGGCAAACCTAGGACTGATTGGGCTTGCCTCGGGATTCGGGCCTTGTGGGCCGTTTTCCGGGTTGGTAGATAATGGGCCACGTGGCATGACCTGATTACTCCATGCTGGACCTCTTGAAGTGACACGTGGCGGACGCTGATTGGTCCACGTGGCGGGGAGAAAATCCCCTAATCATTTGCCCCTTAAAGGGGTGACGTGGCTTGGCACGTGACGCCTGTGACAAGTGTTACCCTGTGACAGGCGTCGGCCGGTGACAGGTGTTGGCTTGTGATTGGCCGCCTGTTCAACCGTTTTATCCCGCCTATTTTTTGAATTTTTGATGTGACCCTTCAAATTCTAGGATATCCCTATATAAGGGCGTTTGACCAAAGTCTTTTGTTCACATTTGTGAACTTTGCAAGAGAACTCAGACCCTTGAACTTGTGCTCTTAGACTTCTAGACGACTAATAATCAACCAATTGCTTTCACTAGCCGACTGTTTGTACTGACCGGCTGCTTTTACCCGACCGACTACTTTAGACTTTCATCTCCTTTCTCAGAAAACTTCAAACTTCAGGTAACCGTATGTTTTCCTTTTGCAACTTGTGTTTATTTTCTTTTGAAAATGGTATCCCAAAAGCACTCGGCATGTCCTAAGTTAGTGACCAGTCGGTCATCGGGGACGGCTGAGCCTAAGACTAGGAGTGCCGCCTACCCCTTTCTGGACCCATCTTTACCATGTGTTCCAAGTCCGACTGTTTCTGTGTCTGTGCAGGACACCATGACCAGAACTAAGAGGACGACCAAAATTACCAATTCGGACGACTCCTCCTTTTACGCTCCCATGAATGAGCTCTCGGACCGGTCGCCTGGTGCCGCAAGCACTCCAAGTGATTCAATTTTGGGAGAATCTGAGGAGGTTTAGGAAACCACTCCTATCCTTGTTGATATGTCCGGACAGGGGTCTGCACAGTCCGAGAGTTCTAGTGACTCTGAGTCCAGCTCCTCCAGTCGGCATTCTCCTGATTTAGAGGAGAGACACTCTCGGCTACATGCAGCGAGAGAGTCTCACGCCGTTGAGAAGGGTGACGACTGGGCAGAGCTGTCCGCCTCTCAAAGTGAGTTATTCACTCCTTATTATTGCCATGTTCCAAATGGCAGGCGGAAGGCCATGGCTGAGAGAATTGGAACGTTCCGGGCCGACCATTTAATTAGGTATGGCTACATATTCTCGGTCCCGGACCCTGAGGACACGGTAATCTGGCCTGAAGGGTCCAGCTACTAGGACGAGTGTTTTGGCTGCTATGAGGCGGCCATCAAAGCCAGACTTAGATTCCCTCATCATCCGGCCATGGAACGGATCCTGGAGGGATACCAGATTGGGCTTTGGCAGCTTACCCCAAACACCTGGTTTAATATATTGCGCTATGTGGCCGGGTGTGAAATGTATGGAGTGGAACCAAGTTTTGAAGCGTTCGCCCACATGAATTATCTTAGCCGGACCCCCTAAACAAGCGGTACTGGATGGTATCAAATTTCCAGCCACAAGGGCTATTTAATGACCAGGGGAAAGGAGAACAAATGGAAGGATTGGAGGAACACGTTCTTCATTGTCTCTGGCCCTGACAAGACCTTGAACAAAAAATACAATAGGTGGAACCGGGATCCACCTTACTTAGCAGGCGGCTCTGACCTGCCGCCTGTTCCTCGCGAAGCAAAAGAGGAGATCCTTGACTGGGTACTCTTCAAAGTGGACATCAGGGCCAACTCCACTACAGGGGTCCGAGAGTTTATCCCACACAACTGTCTACCCAAGTTCAAGTGGTTGTATGATGAATACTTTTTGGCTGCCTGTGGCCTTAGTGAACGAATTGAACGACTAGAGGTAGTCGGCCCGCTACTAGTCTTGTCTTTGCATTCCTTAATTTGCCTGAATATTTTATTCTAACTCTGTGATGCACTGCTTTGTAGATAAAGTTATGGAGAAGATTACTGCCTCTAAGAAAGCAACCGCCCTTCTACGCCTTCCACTGACTCGCCTATAAAGGAGGCGTCTAAGGTGAGCCTTTGATGTCCTTGGTTTCGTTTTTTTTTTTTGACTTGGTTGTTTGTTGTAGGGTGGGTCGCCCAAACCTTCTCCTTCCCAGCAGCCGGACCCAAATCCCCCAAGCAGACGGCCGGGAGTACGCCTGGTTCTTCCAGGCTGCAAGCTGCTGACAAGCAGGTGCGAACTCCCAAGAGTGGGAAAAGACCAACAACTGTCCTAAGGGACAGTCGGCCTCCAAGAGGTATAACTGATTCTATTGGATCCATTTTCTCGGCTTCAAGTTTCCTCAAATCAGGCAACCTGTTTCCCCCCTCTCATCTACCGTATAAATCATTTTTTTATTGCAGGCGCCCCTCAGGAGCCGGACCTGGTCCAGATGGCCAAGTCTATGCTCAAGGCTATTCCCCTCGATGAGTGGGAATCTGTCAAGGGAGTCAGCACCCTTGACCTGGAGTCCATCTTGGTCCTTCTCTCCGAGGTAAACTTGGTGAAATTTACAATTTTCTGTAAGATTCATGGCATTCGTTGCCGCCTGTTTTTGAGATCATTCTTTGACGCCTGTTTTTGTGTCATGTAGGCCATGCTCCGAGTTTATGGTCTCCGTAAACCTATAAATGAGAAGACCAAGGAGGTAAAAGCTGCGAAGGCCATGGCCGCCTCTGATTATGACAAAGCAATGTTTCAGATTGCCCAAAATGAAATATTAACCACTGACATTCTGTATTATCAGGCGTCTGCCACCTTGCAGGTCAAGATTGATTTAGAGGCGGCTAAGAAGAAGAACCTGGAGTTGGAGAAGGCTCTCAAGGACCTCCAAGACCAATTATACCCGCTGAAGCATGCAAATCATGCGGCCGAAGAACTGCGCAAAATGGTCAAAAAGCTCAAAGAGCGCTTGGAAAACCAGGAGGCGACCCTGACCCAGCAACTCAGCGCTAAGGCTGAGTCCGAGAAGATGGCCCTGGCCCAGGATATGATGAAGGACTCTGTTGCCATCATGAGGATGACCTGGACAACCCTCTTCCCAGACTCAAACTATGAGCAATGGATATCCAAATTCGTCGCCTGCACTGGTGAATACAATATCAAAATTATGAAGCAGGCGGTCGATGAGGAGGAAGAGAAGGCGGAGGATGAGGAGGAGGATAAGGCGGAGGATGAGTAGAAGGAGGCCGACTCAACTTCTGGGGATGAGGACCAGGAAGAGGACGACAAAAAGGAGGCGAACGCTAATCTAGAAAAGGCTCCTGCTAATGTGCCAAGACAAGAGAATGTCCTGGAAAAGCAGGCGCCAAATGTCGAAATTGAAAAGGCGACCGCTGATGACGAAGTCCCTCCGCCAAATGTTTAAGCTGTATAAATCTCAACTTTTCTTTTGCCTGAGTGCCGCTTGTTTTTGTATCATTTTACCCGACCATGGGGTCGGGGTTTATGAATATTCTACCGGTCTTTGGCCGCCTGTTTTTTATATATGAATGCGGCGATTGTTTTCGTCGTCTTGTCCAGCAATTTTTCTCCATGCTTGCTTTTTCAAGTTGTCAATTTTTTTCAAAAAATTTTCCATTTTGAATGTTTCCAAGTATAGAAGACCTGAAAGTGGACGCCTGTTCTTTGTACTGACTGTTATTGCTGCCCCTGGGCGACTGAGCGTCTTTGACGAAAGATAGACGGTCAGTCGGCCATGAGTGCAGTCGGTCGTCCAGATAGAGTTCTGGCTTTCGGCCTCATAAGATATCAAGCGTCCTAGACTTGGTTTATTTCATTTGATTTGACATGGGCCGCCTGTTCTAGAGCTCTGTGACACAGGCATCTAGAGGATCAAACATCCTGGATAATAGCCGCTTAGTAGTCGTAGTAGCTAGGTGCCGCCTAGTTCTACTAGAGCAGGCGATCCGTTCTCGTTATAATTTAAGGTGCTAAGTGTTTGAACTTAGAAGGGTTCAACAAACTTAAGGTAAAGTAGCCCCTGCACAATGGCAGATGGTAAGCGGACTCGGGTAACTGTGGATGACGCCTGTTTCATAAACAGTCGGCTAGCTCAGTGACCCTCATCTTATTTTATTATTACAATCGTGGTGGACCTGCCCTTGGGGACAGTCGGCCCGGCCTTGTTTTTATCGGGGCGCTACCTGTGTGGTTGGGCGCCTGTTTGATGGAAACATGTCGTCTGGTATGGGATTCCTGGTATAGGACGCTTGTTTGGGATGGGTCCGCCTGTCTTGGTTACAGGCGTTTTCTATTATTCAGTTTAGGTGGAATAGTGGTTGAGGGCCGCTTGTTTTCGAAAAACAAGTGATCCTCTTATACCTTTTAGGTTTCGCTCTAGGGAGGGCGACTGGTTATCCTTGGTAAACAGTCACCGCCTCGTTTGTTTGAGTAGTAGGAGGGTCAAGCAGGTGAGACCGCTTAGCTTCCTTGATTCGCCAAGTTTGGCCTGGCTATTAACCCAAAAGTATGCCAAAATGTTTCAGCAGTTTACAGGACTGAAGTTTGGTGAAGACAGGCTGCTTGTTCATGTGAACTGGGCGCCTAGTCTGTACAACTACCCCTGTATTGGTGGACCTAGTTGGTATAGTGGCCAATAACCTATGCTTGCCAAAAAAAAAAAAAACAGAAGGACTTATTGTGCCTTTTAGGTTCCGGACTAGGCTAAGTGACTATGAGTCTCCCTTGGGACTACTCAGTCTCCGCCACTAATTTGAGTAGTAAAGGAACCAGGCGGCGTAGGCCGGCTGGCCCCCTTGATTCGCCAAGTTTTGCTTGGCTATTAACTCAAAGGGTACCGCCCGCATTTATCCCAAGTAATGACAGGCGGTTTCCGACTCAGATGTGAACTGGCTACCACTGGTTTGGTTAGTGGTACGTTTATATTTGTCTCAAGGGTAAACGACTACGTGGTTGTCCTTGGGGACAGTTGTTAGGGGTTGTTTGTTTAATTTATAGAGAATTGTTCCACCCAAAAGGGAGCTGCTCTCTGCGACGAATTTCATCCGGAGGGATGTCACCGGACGCCTGCTATGATGTTGGGACAAGTCGTATTAGTTTAATTTTAAGATGGGATCATTCGGCCAAGCACCTGGGCTAATCATCCGGCCCTTGGCCTTGCTTATTTCTTGGTAAACGTTGGTGCTAAGTTACCTTAGACTTGAGTAAAGGGAAGGTAGTTGTTTGTTTAGGCACAAGAACAACCAACCCTTCTGGTCATATTTTTACAAAGTATAGGAGAGTGGCCATCTGTTTGGAATCAGTCGGCCATCTTCTATGGAGAGTAGCCGTTTGTATGTCAAGTCAGGCATGCCCCTCTGTTGATACACAATTGAGAGTAGCCGCCTGTAATTGTACACGCGATGTGCCCCTTTGTTTACAGTATAAAATATTGAAGTAATTGTAAGTTTTATTAATAACTCTTGTACAATCACATTATTCAGAAATAGTACTTCTTCAAATTATCTACATTCCATGTTCTAGGTAAAGGTCGGTCGTCGGGTGTTTCTAGACGGTAGGTTCCGTCTCTGACCTCTTCATTGATCCGGTAGGGTCCTTCCCAGTTGGGAGTTAGCTTTCCCAACTCTTTAGCCCTACCGACTTCTTCCATTTTCCGCAGTACAAAGTCCCCCAATTTTAGTGGACGCCTGTGTACTCTCTTATTATAAGTTCTTGTCATTCTAAGATGGTAGATCTCATGGCGCAAGGCTGCGTTGCCCCTATGCTCTGGGAGTGAGTCCAATGCTAGGCGCATGGATTCCCAATTGGCCTCTTCATCATACAGCATGACACGAAGAGTTGGCTCGTAGTGCTCAATGGGTAGGACAGCTTCTGCCCCATAGGTCAAGAGGAATGGGGTTTTTCTAGTTGCCCCCTTTTTCAGTCGTCCTTATGGACCAGAGAACATGTGATAGTTCGTCTGCCCATAGGCCGCCTGCTTTTTCAATCTTTTTCTTGATACCGTCAGAGATAATCTTGTTGAAAGCTTCTATCTGGCCGTTTGCTTGGGGTCGACCAACTAATGCAAAGTTGTATGAAATTCCTTGATCCCCCAGCCAATTCTTGAGAATAGGCGTCTTGAACTGAGGACCATTATCAAAGACCATAGACATAGGCATCCCAAACCGTGTAATGACGTTCCTCAAGATGAATGAGATAACGTCCTTGGTCACATTTTAGTAAAGTAGTGGCCTTTGATAGCTTCGACCTCTACCCATTTAGTAAAGTAGTCGACTGCTACCAATATATATCTCCGTCCGCCTATTGCAGGTGTATACGGACCCAGGATGTCCATACCCCACTTAGCAAATGGTAGGGGGCTATGTATGGCCGTCAGATCAGTGGCCGGACGATGGATTAGCTTGACAAATCTCTGACACTTGTCACATTTTTTCACCATTTCCATGGCGTCCGCTTCTAGGGTAGGCCAGAAGTAACCCTTCCGCCTGGCTCTCCGAGCCAAGGACCTGCCGCCTATATGAGAGGCATAGAATCCCGAGTGTAGGTCTTCTAAGACCTCTTGCCCCTTTTCTAGGGTGACACATTTCAAGAGGGGTTGGAGATAGCCTTTCTTGAAGAGTTCCCCTTTATGAATTTTAAAGTTAGACGCCTGCTTTTTTAGTAGGACCGCCTCTGGGCGAGTATCCGGCAAGGTGCCGTTTGTTAAGTATGCCCGGATATCATCCATTCAGGTTGAGCTTCTATCTAGGGTCCCAATAGGTTCCTCTTCAATGCTTCTTTTATCCATCACTTCCCAGAAAACCGTCCTAGGTGTGTCACAGGAGGCTGATGATGCCAACTTAGAGAGGGCGTTCCCCTAATTATTTTCGAACTAGGTACTTGATTCAGGTGAAACTCTTCTAGTGTCCCAGCCTCTTGTTTCACCGCTTGTAAGTACTTAATCATGGCCGGATGTGTGGCTTCATAGTTACCATGGTATTGGCTTACGATCAGTTGTGAATCAGAACAGGCGGCTATCTTCCTTGCCCCGGCCGCCTTACACATGCGGATGCCAAGCAATAGGGCTTCATATTCTGCCTCATTGTTTGAGGCCCGGAACTTAAACCGTAGTGCGTACTCGTACTTGTCCCCTTCAGGAGACTGACATATGACGCCTGCACCACAACCGTTCATTGTGGAGCTCCCGTCCACATAGACTTTCTAGACTTGCTCTAAATTCTCGGGATCAGTCGGCCTGGTTAATTCCATTATGAAGTCAGCGAATGCTTGCCCCTTCACTGCTTTCCTTGGCTCAAAAGTGTTCTCTAGACTTTGGATCTAGATGGCCCATTAGATCATTCGGTCTGACAACTCCATGGTTGTCAGTGGGTGCTTGATTGGCTGGTCGGTGTAGATCACAACCGGATATGCCAGAAAGTAAGGCTTCAATTTTTTAACTGCCATGAAGAGGGCAAGGCCAAATTTCACAACCATAGGATACCGTAACTCGGCGTTCTTCAGGACGTGAGTGATAAATTAGACCGGGTGCTGGCAGCCGTCCCTTTCAGCAAAGAGGACGGCACTAAGAGCATGGTCAGAGACTGCTAAGTACATGTAAGCACTTCCTTGGGCAGAAGGCTGACCAGCCTTGGCAAAGAGTGCAAATGTTCTTTCAATTTTTGGAAGGCCGCCTCTGCATCCAGCCCCCACTCAAACAAGGTCTTCTTCTTAATAGCTTGAAAAAAGTAAAGGCACTTGTCGCCTGCCCGACTGAGGAATATCCCCAATGCCACCAGGCAACCCGTGAGCTTTTGAACTTCTCGGACAGTGCAGGGTGACTTCATGTCTATGACCGCCTGTATCTTCTCGGGGTTAGCTTCTATCCCCCTTTGATTGATTAGAAATCCGAGGAACTTCCTAGACTCAACAACAAAAACACATTTCTTGGGATTGAGCATGACCTGGTGCCGCCTGAGTATGGTGAATGTTCTCGGAAGTCAGCTAGGTGGTCCGTCCGGAGTTTAGATTTAACAATCAAATCATCTATGTACGCCTCCACATTCCTTCCAATCTAGTTGAAGAAGACCGTATTTATCATTCTTTGGAAGGTTGCAGGCGCATTCTTTAATCCAAATGGCATGACCGTATAGCAAAACAACCCCTGATCTTTGACAAAAGCTGTCTTTTCTTGATCTTTTTTCCACAGGAGTATCTGATGGACGCCTGAGTAGGCGTCCATGAAGCTCATCAAGGCATGGCCGGCTGTAGAGTCGACCAGATTATCGATCTTTGGGAGCGGGTAACTGTCTTTGTGACATGCCTTGTTTAAGTCTGTGTCGTCCACACACATGCGCCAGGTCCCATTCGACTTTTTTACAAGTACAAAATTCACAACCTAGTCTAGGAAGTAACATTGTCGAATGAATCTTACGTCCAGCAATTTCTTAACCTCGGCGGCTGCCGCCTGACTTCGTTCTTCGCCGTGATTCCTCTTCTTTTGCCTGACCGGCTTCTTTTTGGGATCCATAGCGAGCTTATGTAGAGCCAGATCAGGGCTGATGCCTTGCATCTCGTTAACTTCAAATGCAAATATATCCTTGAATTCCCTTAACAATTAATGCAAGTCAGCACCAAGTTCAGCAAAAGCAATCGTCCCGATCTTAACAGTTCGTTCAGGGCGAGAGTCGTCTAGGATGATGTCTACATGTTCACTAGCCGGCTGAGGGTGGAATTTATCTAACCGCTCCTCGGCTAGTGATTGCTTTTGTTTTTCTTTCCTTTCGGCCTCTAGATAGGTGGCCATTCTTTTCTTGCCGACTGCTGTTGGGGCAGGCGCAACTTCCTTGATTTGCTCAAGGTTCGTAGTCTCTCTACTAGGGCCGAATGTCGCCACAGTGGGTTTGATATAAGAGAGATAACACTCCTTGGCAATCTTCTGGTCTCCCCTTAGGGAGCTGACTATTCCATCATCTCTCTCAAACTTGAGAAGCATGAGAGAGGGAATGATGACATCTTTCGAGTCATTAAGGGTGGGTCGTCCTAAGATCATGTTGTAGGCCAATAGTTGGTCGACCACCAAGAACCAAACCACCATGTGACGGCCCTCCCCTTTCTCACCTAGGCGGATAGGCAGATCCACCTGTCCAACTAGTTGCACGACCCCTCCTCCAAATCCTATTAAGGGATAGGAGACCGGGTGCATGCTCTCGATCTTGTACTTGAGCTTTTTCAAGCACTTATGACTAATGAGATCAGATGAGCTCCCAGTATCAATGAGAATCCGACCAACTCTTTGGTTGGCCACCTTGCATTCAATTACTATGGGGTCGTCATGCGGCCCCCTGATTCCTCCTAAGTCTTCCTTAGTAATGACAACCTCAGGAAATGAACTCTTGGAGGTCTGTCCCTGGTCAACGGAGTTAACATCTAAACGCCTGATGTTATTCTTGTTGCCCCGGATAGTAGGGCCTCCTCCTACAAAGCCGCTTGCTATAGTATAGATTGGTGCTTCGTCAGTGTCTGAGCTATCAGCAGGTGTCGACCTCTTCTTGTCCGCCTGTTTCTGTTTGGGTTGTTGGGTACCCTCTGATTTCTTGACATAGGAATTGAAGTCCCCTTTGTCTGCTAGGCGGTCCAAAAGGCGCTTGAGGCTGATGCACTCATTGGTGTCATGACCAATGTCCTCATGGTAATAACAATATTTATTTTGTTCCGATTGTTGACCGAACTCTTCATGGTAGTCGGCTTCTCAATTGAGATCCGGTCCTTGATTTTCATGAGGATGGCATAACTATCCTTTAAACTCATACTTGGGGAAGTATGGTTTGAATTCCTTCTTCTTCTAGGACGGCTGTTTAATGGAATCAGCTACCCAAACTTCTTTTATTTTTCTTTCTTCCTTATTGGCCAGCTGTTGTGGCCAACTCTCTCTTTTGTCGGACTTCTTGTGATCCGACTGCTTTCCAACATTGTAGAGGTCCGTCGCCTGAATGTAGGCGTCTGCCTCCATCATTGCTTCTTGGAGGGTGGTCACCCTCTTTCTGAAGAGGTCAAATTTGAAGGTCGACCCGTCCTTCAGACCCTTAAAAAAGTTCATGTATGCTACTTCATCAGGTAGTCCCTGTATCTGACTTCTCATCAGATTGAACCTCCTGATGTAGGAGCATAGTCCTTCCTCCTTTCCCTGCTGTATGGCCCCCAAGTCAAGGGTGGTCTTTTTAGCAGGGATGTTCAATGAAAAATTTGACGCGAATAGGTAGGCGAGCGTCTTGAAGTTATTGATACACCCGGCCGGCAAGTTGCCGAACCACTGTTGGGCAAGGCCCTTTAATGTGGCCGGGAAACACTTACACTATGTGGCATCATCCAACCCCTTGAGGTACATAAGGTTGGTGTATGCCATCAAGTGGTCTTCAAGGTTAGTAGTGTCGTCATAGGCCCCTACCAACACATTCTTTACCTTGGCCGACTGGGCAACCTCTATTATTTCCTTGGAGAAAGCTGATGGCTGTTCTCCTAGCTTGAGCAGCCAAAGCTGCCAGTCCAAGGGCTGGACATTCCTTGCCGTCTGTCCTCTAAAGGGAGTAGGCTGCATGAAATATTGGGATTGCAGAACGTATGGCTTGGGGGGCGCATACGGTGTCGCATGATACTTCTGGGAAGCAGAGCGACAGGGAGTGCCCATATGGCTCTCATAGTTTGATTTTGAATACCTCATGGAGGTATTGTGTAAACTTTCTTGAAAATTAGACGTGGAGGCCGACTCTGACAGTCGGTCATTCCTCTTCAGCTCGAGTAGCATCCGAGCATCGGAGTATGTTTTCTTGGACCCTTCCGGCTGAACATGACGGATGGGCTTCCTTTTCCCTTGTGAGACGAAGCGGTACTTAGTTAAATTGATTACTGGCACCTCCCTCTCCCTAGGTCTAGGGTAAGGAGTCGCCTCCCGATCCTTTACATGCTTCGTCCTCCCAGATTGGGAGGGTCTTCTGGCCGACTGTTCCTTTGGTGGTACAGGCGCCCTCTTGTTAATTAACTCCTGGATCTCTCCTTTGAGACTACTCATGAGAGTCATGAGTTCGTTCCTAGTAATAAGGGCAGATCCCTCGGCCACCTGTTGATGATCAAGCGGCGGGCCGTCTGGTTGACTGTATCCAGCTTGGCAGTCCTCTCATTCCCTCCTTTCGGTGGGACGGGTGCGTCGAGCCCTAAGGGTCTCGTCAGGGGCCGTGTGAGTCTCGACTTCGTACTCATTTTCCGTATCATAGTTTGACTAAACCAGGGGGTCGTCCATAGGACGCATCTCACTTGGATGAGGTACAGACTGTGATGCCAACTCGAAAGTACTCTCCCCACATATGGCGCCAAAATTTTTCGGGGTTTTTTGATGTCATGCAGGAGAATTACAATTCCGGGACTGGATCTATGCGCCTGTACCTGCAAAACAACGGAGACTCCGGTTGGGTGGAGTTCCGCCTCCGACGATAAAGTTAGAACGTGTTTGAGGAGTAAAAGGTGTGGAAAGTAAAAGGGATCTGGTTCCCCTGAAGAGAGGAGTGATCAATCTAGTTGAGATAGGCAACCTCGAAATCTAAGCGCAGGCTCTCAAAGGGTGCAATTAATGCTAAGTAAGGTCTAGCAATTAGTATGTACATGTGGTAATTTCTTAATGAGTTATTCCTGTTTAAGGGAGGCTAATTATCTATTTATATAGCCTCAAAGTGCGTGCCCGATACTAGGTTAAATGGCAAACCTAGGACTGATAAGGCTTGCCTCGGGATTCGGGCCTTGGGGGCCATTTTCCAGGTTGGCAGATACTGGGCCACATGGCGTGACCTGATTAGTCCATGCTGGACCTCTTGAAGTGACACGTGCAGGACACTGATTGGTCCACGTGGCGGGGAGAAAATCCCCTAATCATCGCCCACTAATTTTAGGTTTATTTTGGTGTTTATTTGTTATTTCTAATACGTTTAGTCTTGTTTTAGTTTATATTGTCTTATTTTATGTTTTTTGTCCTTAGCTGTGAGTAATACGCTTTTTGCTCGATTTCTAGCTTGATTTGCATGCTTTTCTATGTGATCGTTCTCTCTTTTCTCTCTTGGTCTATTTGTCTAGGTACTTGGCATGTTCCTTGATTTTGATGACCCGAGAGAAGGCCGAAAAGTTACATTAGAAGTAGCCTTGAAGCTAAAAAGGAGCAAAGAACCAAGCAAGAGCAAAAGGAGCAAAGAACAACGCAAGCACAAGCAGCAGCGCAACCACCATGGTACGGCAGTGGGCATCGTGTCGCGGCGTCCAGCACCGTGGCTCGGCAGATAGCGTCGAGGCATGGCAGCACTGCCGTGGCGCGGCAGCCATGTTTTGCTCACCGCGGGTACGGTTTCAACCCTTGCGGGCGCGGCTTCTGCCGCCATGGGCAAGGCCCTCCGGGTTTCCAATTTTGGCCAGCTTCCTGTAGATGCCTCTCCGCGGGCACGGCTATGGCTACCACGAGTGCGGGTTTCCGGGATTCCTTCGCATTTTATCTTCGTTTTTTGTAATATTAATAGGACGACCTTCTTCAGACTTCATAAAAGCAAGTTTTTACATTTTCTCTCTCCTCTAATTAGGATTAGGCTTAGATTAGGAGTTTCTCTCTCTAATTTACGAGTAGTTTTAGAGAGATAAAGCTTGGGATTTCAATGGAGATTTGAGAGCTTGAAGAAGCAATTTTGTGGATTCTCTTCTCATCTATTCAATGAGCTTTTCTAACTTTCTCTCATCTTTATTGCTTTGTTTAATTCTTGTTTTTGCTTAATTCTTGATTGATGAGAGTAGATAATTAGTTTATGTAATTGATTCTTGCTTTAATTCTTGTTTAACCTTGTTTTCCATGTTTTTCTTCATTATGTTTGCTTAGATTTTGTTCTAGGGAAATGGATGAAGGTTATGTTGATGAATTGAGTGATTGATTGTGATTAGTATGAAATTGATTCTTGGTTATTGTGTTTGGATGATGCTTATATTGATTAGAATCTATTTAGCTAATTGATTCTAGGTTTTTAATTGTGCTTTCAATTAATTATGGGGGAGTGAGTTAATTGAGAGTCTAGATTCTTCCATACCTTTGCTAGGCTAGTTGCTCGGAGTGATTTAGCTTAGTAGGATAATTAGCATGCTTAAATGCGCGGGAGTGAGTTGTGTGTGTTAATCGTTCCTAATTGAGATCATGATCATCTAATTTCTACTTGTTATTAAATTCATTAATGTAATTGGATTCCCCTTTCCCTAGTATCTTGTTAATTGCTTTAAGTAGTGTTTTAGTTGTTTCTCTCTCTATCTCACAACCTTCCTACTAGTTTAGTTAGCTCAAATTAATACAATTAGTCCATGTGGTTCGACTTTAGCTTGCCATTATCTAGTGTGAACTTGATAGAGTTAGTTTAGGAATATAAATTGTTGATTTGATTTAGGATATTAGACACGACCTATTATCCGCCGATCAGGACGCATAAAAACCCCCGAAACATTTGGCGTCGTCTGTGGGGAGAGTACCTTTAAGATGGTTTCTAGAGAACATGTACCGACTTCTGAGGATAAACGTCCGTCAGTAGAGGTCCATTCGAACCATGATACTGAGTCGGATGCATAGGTCAAAGTACATACGACCGAAGATGGATCCCTCATCCCTAAACGCATCTGCCAAAAAGAGAAAAAGGAGCAGGGCGAAAATCAGGCGGGTCCGAGTAAGTCAGCCAGCAAGCCTTAGGATGAAGGGCAGACTGCTCACATCACCTGTGAAGAGTTCATGAAGTTTATGACGAACTTCAAAGGTGAGATGAAAGTTCTCATCAAGAGTCAGGCGGCTGGTCCAAGCAAAGGACAGTCAGCCATGATGCCTTCTCACTCCGGCAAGGCCAAGACGGTTAAGAACAGGCAGCCCACTCCATATCCTAAGTAAAATGAGAGGACCGACCCTTGATTTACTAGATAAAATTCCGTCTCCCAGAGACATTGAAGAGGAAGCCCATCCAGCAAGTATAGCCGGATGACAGTAAGAAGACTTTCACTGATGCTCGGCAAATCATCAAGCACAAGGGAAACTGCTAGCTATCTGACACTTCTACGCCGACTACCTTCAGGATTACCTCACTGAAGTATTGCCAATCAGCACAGGAGCACCTGTTAGGCGGCGGTCTGATCATACAGGTCCTAATGTGATAAACTCGGCGCCGTATGTACCTCAACAATCATATGGGTCGTTTACCCAACAGTTTCCGCAGCCTGCACTCTTTAGAGGACAGGCGACATATCAAGTCCAACCCTTGGACTGGCAGCTCCGTCTGCTCAAACTTAAAGAACTGACCACTGCGTTCTTCAAGGAGACAACCGAGGTGGCACAGCTTGCCAAGATTAAGAATGTTTTGGTTGGTGCCTATGATGGCACCACCAACCCGGAAGACCACCTAAAGGCATATACCAACCTCATGTATCTATAGGGATTGGATGATGTTGCATGGTGCAAATGTTTCCCAACTACACTTAAGGGCTGGTACGATTGTCGCGTGTCTACCAAAAATAAACCTAACCCTGACCTCCTAAAAATGTAGTAGGGTAAGCTAGGGTCGACCCCACAGAGAATTAGATTATCAAATTATTACTTGTGTGTGTTAAAAACCCCTGATTTGAAGAATGACCATTACGATCTTATATTTAAAACTACGGATTTGAAAATAAGTTAAGTACGGAGATGTAAAACTAATAGTAAGAATCAATATTAAAAATCAAGAATGACAAAATAGGGATTGGGAGATATATTATAGGATTGGAATACCAATTGTTCATCCAATTACTTAAATCATGCATATATCTTTATGTTAACTAATGAACACCAACTAGTATCCAAAACTTCCCTTAATTGCAAATAAACCAAACAAGCTCTTGGAATATTGTCTAACTAACTAACAATCTAGAACAAGCTCTCTAGACTCGATTAATTAGCAGCATTAATAATTAGGGAGTAGCTAACTTAAGCCACAAATCTCACAAGCTCGGATTCGTGCAACTTAAAGGGTTGATAATCTTAGACATCGGACAAGTTTCAGTCACCTATTAAACACCTAAGTTCTACTAAGGAGTATTAACCCAGACAATTACGTATCATAGATTAATATCCTAGCATTTATACTAGCAAATTATACTAAAGATGGCCGATCTAAAATATAATCTGGCAATTCATACTAATAAAACAGATTATCAAACCAATCAAGAAATAAACATTGTACTATCAAATTACCACATTCTTATTCTCGCAACAATAATCCAATGTATACTATATCTCCGTCCCGTATTAAATCTAGCCTAACATATTCAGAATTGAAATACTAACAATGACACTTATATAAATCATATTTCTGAAGTAGAAGATAAATAACTATAATGGGATACACTGTTAAGTTATTTGATAAAATCTATTAACCGAATGAAATATTAAAGACAAAAATAACTTAACAATTATCCATGAATTGAAATTCTTGATGCAAAATTTATAAACAGTCAATTAAACTAAGAGTACCAAATTTATGGATGAAAGAACCATGAACGGTACTCACCAAATTTATAAACGGTACTGTTTTAATCCCACCAAATTTGCTGATTTCGTAGTAATTGGAGCTCCAAAACGTTGCAGCTTTTCTTCTGGTTCTGTTTTGAATTTCGCTGCCCAGCAATTCCCGTAGCAAATGAAAAATTACAGAACACAGCTAAGTCACCTCGACTCCGGCTGCTTCGCTTCACCGCCGCTGCACTGCTGCTCTCAGTTCGTTCTGGTTGTGTTGCTAAATTTTGCTGCCCATAATGTCACCTCTTCTCGCATGCAATTCAACTTCCTTCCTCTGTCATTCGGTACCCTCTAAACCCCTTTCGTTTTCTGCTGAAATACAACCTCTCTTCTGTTTCGGTGTAGCTGATCTCCAGCTAATCCGAGTTTCTCACTCCAATTATTATACAATTTCATCTTTATCTCTTGCTTGACATTTCAATCCCAGAAATTTCGCTCAAGGTGGTTTGTTTTGTGTGTTAAAGGAAATAACAGTGAGAGCAAAGAAGAGTTTTGAGCTCTGTGACATATTGTTATATTTTAAGCCCAACTGTAAATGTTTACCCAGTAAAATAATTTTGGGCTTGAAATACTTGAGAGTCAACCACTTGCAATTTGCTTCTCTTAACCGGAAGTGTCGTAAAATGAAATTTGTACCAATACTTTCTTTCCTACACACAAATAAATAAAATAGTAGTAGTACGTGTCTCAGGAAGAAAATTACTTAATATATCATTAAACCATTAAATATCAATATAAAATAAAGAGTTTGATATATATAAATATTATATTTTATGACTCTATCAAGGGAATTTCCAAACAGTGGTTTGGCAACTTGCCGCTTGGGTGCATAAACAATCTTAGGATGCTTGCGTTTTTGTTCGCCTCTAACTTCTCCATGAACATACCGACCAAAAAGATGAGCATCGACTTGGGCACGGTTGTTAGGGAGACAAAGAGGGGCTCTATTCATATGTCAGACGGTTCAATCTGGTGAGAATCCAGACCCTAGGACTATCTGACAAAGTTGCTTTCACAGACTTTTTTAAAGGTCTGAATGACGGGTAACAGTTCAAGTTTGACCTCGTTCGGAAGAGAATCTTCACTCTTCAGGAAGTGATGAGGGAGGTAGAAGCCTATGTACAGGCGATTAAGCTTTGTTCCTCCAGCAAGCAGCCGGACTCAAAGAGGCCCAACAGAAAAAAAGGGAGTCGGCAAAGAAAAATGAAGAGAGCAAAAAGAGAAAAGAAATCTGGGCGATGACGACTCCGGTCAACCGTCCAAGAAGAAGAAGGAAGAAGTTAAATCTTACGTCCCTAAGTACGAGTTTAACAAAGATTGTTACTCCATCCTCATGGAGATCAAAGACCGGGTGAGCTATTAAAAGCCCCCGGCAATGAAAGGTCCGGCCAAGTATCGAGACAAGAGCAAGTACTGCCATTTCCGTGAGGATATAGGCCATGACACCGATGACTGTTATAGCCTCAAGCGGTTATTGGATATATTGGCCGCAAAGGAATTGTTGAAATCCTATGTTTTGAAGTCTAAGGTGACTCTACAGACAGACCCCAAGCAGCCGTTGAAGAAAACAACTAAAGGTGATAGTGGTTCGGACACTGATCCGGACATGATTTTTACAATTGTAGGCCGTTTTGCTTCAGGTGGCCCAACTATTAGAGGCACCAAGGACCATGTTAGAAAAATGGTCAACTCAGTTGATGAAGGCCAGATGTCTGCCAACACATTTCCTGTGGTCATCATCTCTGTAATGGACCGGGGCAAGGTCTACCGGCCACATGACGACCCAATAATTGTTAAATGCAAGTTGACTAACCAAAAGGTTGGTCGGATTCTCATTGATACCGGAAATTCGTCTGACATAATCAGTTGGCAATGATTGTTAAAGCTGAGGCACAACCCAGACAGCATGCACAAGGACTCTCATCCCTTAATTGGTTTTGGGGGTGGAGTTGTGCGCCTAGTTGACCGCATTGATCTACCCATCCGGCTGGGAGAGAAGGGAAAGGGGCGGCATATGGTCGTCTGGTTCCTGGTAGTTGAAGAGCTGACTGCCTATAATCTTATATTGGGTTGTCCGACTCTAAAGGAATTCAAGGCCGTCATTATTCCCTCCCTCGTGCTGTTGAAATTTTAGAAGGATGATGGCTTTGTCGACTCCTTGAACAGAGATCAAAAGATGGCTCGAGAGTTCTACCTCTTAGACGTTAAGTCCACGACTATTGGCCGGGACATGGAGCCGATAGACCTTGACGATGTCAAGGATCCTTAGTCTGCCCCACCAGCAGGAGGAAAGAAGAGAAAGGTCGACCAGCTGGTAACCGTCAAGAAAGAGAAGCAATAACAATCACTAATCGGGGAATGGTCAGATGAACTCCGTCCCCTACTGGGTGGTGAGCACATTAACATTGTTCTGGATGACACAGGTCCAGAAAGAACCGTCAAGGTGGTAAATTTACACAATCTGTTGAAGGAATTTAAAGATATTTTTGCTTTTGAAGTGGAGGAGATGCTCTGCATGAGCCAGGATCTAGCCGTCCACAAACTCTCCATTGACTCGAAGAAAAAGCCTGTCATGCAATAGAAAAAGAATCACGGCGAGGAGAGAAATCAGGCGGTAGCCACCAAAGTCTAAAAGTTGTCTCAGATCATGCTCTTAGTGCTGTTCTCCTTGCTGAGAAAGACGACAATCAGCTCCCGATCTATTTCGTTAGCCACGTTATTTGAAATGCAGAACTCTAGTACTTAACGGTTGAGAAATTTGGCCTTTCCCTATTCATGCAAGTCAAGAAGCTGAAACCATACTTCTTGGCACATTCGGTGCTAGTCTATACAGATCAACCACTCAATCAGCCAATGAAAACCCTAGAGTCATCCGGCCGAACGCTTAAATGGGCTATCAAAATGTAGAGTCTTGAAATCACTTTCGAACCAAGGAAGGCAGTGAAAGGTCAGGCGTGTTCGCCGACTTCATTGTTGAAATGACACGTCCAATAGAGTCAGGAAATTTGGATCAGGTTTGGAAAGTGTATGTATACGGGAGCTCTACTATGAACGACTATGGTGCAGGGATTATATGTTAGTCTCCTGAAGGGGACAAATATGAATACACACCACGTTTTAAGTTTAAAGCCTCAAACAACGAGGCTTAGTATGAAGTCCTGCTAGCCGAAATACGCATGTGTATGGCAGCAGGGGCAAAGAAAATAGACGCCTACTCGGACTCACAGTTGGTCGTTAGCCAATACCATAGTGACTATGAGGCTTCCCATCCGGCTATGATCAAATATTTGCAGGCAGTCAAGACGTAGGCTAGGACACTTGACGAATTTCACCTAAGTCAAGTTCCTCGGTCAGAGAATAATTAGGCAGATGCTCTGTCAAAACTGGCATCATTCACCTCCTGTGATACACCTTCGTCAGTCTTTTGGGAGGTGATGGAAAAACTAAGTATAGAAGAAAATCCCATTAGTGTACTGGACCGAAGCTCAACCTGGATGGACGGTATCCGAGCTTACTTGCTAGACGGCACTCTGCCGAATACTTATCCAGAAATGATCGCAATGAAAAAGCGTGCATCCAATTTTGAAATTCGCAATTGAGAACTATTTAAGAAGGGTTTTTTATTGCCACTTTTGAAATGCATCACCCTAGAAAGGGGGCATGAGATCCTAGAGGACTTACACTCGGGCTATTGCGCCTCACACATAGGCGGTAGAGCTCTAGCAGACAAGGCCAGGCGGCAAGGCTATTTTTGGCCAACTTTAGAGGTAGACACCACGAAAATGGTTTAGGAAGTGTGACAAATGCCAACGGTTTGGCAAGCTCATACATCGTTCGACAATTGATCTGACGGTAATTCATAGCCCAGTACCACTCGTCAAATGGGGAATGGATATCTTGGGTCCAAATACACCTGCGTCAGGTAGAGACGATACATTCTAGTGGCTATTGACTACTTCACCAAATGGGTTGAAGCAGAGGCGGTCAAGGGCATTAAGACAAAGGATGTCATCTCTTTTATCTAGAAAAACATCATCACCCGGTATCGGGTTTCTATGTCTATGGTCTTTGACAATGGCCCTTAATTTGAGACGCCTACCCTCAAGAATTGGTTGGGAGATCAAGGAATCTCTCGATGTTTTACATCAATCGGCCGACCCCAAGCAAATGGTCAGGTTGAAGCCTTCAACAAACTAATCTTATATGGCATTGAAGAAAATTGAAAGGGCTGGCGGTCTATGGGTTGAAAATTTAATTCATGTGCTCTAGCCCATCAGGGCAACAGCAAAAGGGGTAACTGGCGAAACCCCATTCCTCATGGTATACAGTGTTGAAGCCGTCTTACCTATTGAGTTTTATGAGCTGACTCTTCGAGTCATGTTGTATGATGAAGAGGCTAACTAGGAGGCCATGCGGCTGGCGTTGGACTTTCTTCCATAACGCCAGGGCAATGTTTGTCTTACATCATGAGATCTACCATCTGAGAATGACAAGATCCTACAATAAAAGAGTACACAAACGACCCTTGAAAGTAGAGGACTTTATGTTACGAAAAATGGAGGCAACCGGTAGGGCCAATGAGCAAGGCAAATTGACACCCAATTGTGAAGGCCCCTACCGGATTTCTAAAGAAGTCATAGGTGGCACCTATCGCCTGAAAACATGAAACGGTAGGAAGCTAGCCAAAACTTAGAATGTAGAAAACTTAAAGGAGTACTACTTGTAAGCCTTGTATATTTGTTTTAAATGAAAAGCTAACTAATGAAAGTTGCTTTTTGATTTTATTGCAGTTACATCATTAGATAGCGTCCCTATGGGAGCACCGCCTATGCGATGTACAGACCATAAATCTAAACTAACCATCCACTCTGATAGAGTGAGACATTCGGCAATATCCATCCGGGTGACTTCGCTTACAGAGAGCATCTCCCATTTGGGTTGCACATTGCTCTATAACCTCATACCACAAACGGCCCAACCGACTACCTTAATAAAGACTAGTTCACAGCCGTTTGTTTTGCAGAATCTAGCGTGTGACCAAGACGACTTAATTAACCGCCTGCCCTATGGGATAACAGGCGGAGATCGACTATTATTCCACTTAGATTAAAAATCCAGTAATTTATTAAAAGCAACATTATAAAACGTCTACAATTGCTCTAGGGCAACACAGGCGGTAAAAAAGCGTAGCCTTCCTTATGGGATAGTATGCGTCTGCTTTAAAGGGTTAAGCTTATTTAAGGAACAAGTTTACTAACCTATCTTTCAGACCATTCATTAGATTGTCTGACTTTCTCAATGAATAACTTGCTTAAAGCAAGCATAATAAGACACACTCTGCATGCGTTATTCACCAAAGGGGAATTCAGTTATGTACCTAGATGAATGACCTAGACGGCTAAGAGTGGTTCCTTTTCCGATGGACAAGGAAATACTATGGGCCGTCAGGATATCCAAGCATATACCGCCTGTTCCTTGGATGGTTGTCTACTTAGTTTGGGGCAATCACGGTAGTGATTGATTGACCTAAGAACTTTATCATACTCCTTAAGGTATAAAAAAAGTCCTAAGTCAATTAATCTTCTATTTTTAAACCAACCGCACAGCCGTCCAGGGGCAAGAGGCAAGACGCCACTCGGTTTGTTAGTTGTCGCGTGCAATTAATAAGTCGATAAAAATACAAGCATATGTAGCAAAACAAAAATGCAAAAAACTGAAGCAATTCATTAAAATAAACCGACCCCACAGTCGATGAATAAAGTGAATTGTTAAAAGCAGTTACACAACCGACAAAAGAAGATTGTTATAAAAATACAATAAATACTCGGCGCGCAAGCCGGAAAAGCATACGACAAAATGCCGAATAAAACTACAATCGCTTGGTTTTGCAGAGGCGAGGGCACGGACGAGTCTTGCCTAGGATGGTGTACATTTGCATTCTAATCAAGCGGGGGCAGAGTAGAGTCAATTGGTGATTTCTCCTCCCGATGCTCCTCTTCCTCCAACTCCTCTTCACCTTTCTCCTCCTCGTCCTCATACGGCTCCTCTTGGGAGGCCCATTCTTAATATGGAGGCGGCTCTGGCTCCCCCAATGTCCTTGCACTGTGTACATGATCTGCATACTTGTACCTCAGAGCAAAGACACCTCAGTCAACATCCGGGTGAACAAGATTCCAGCCAATCTTCATGCGCTCTTTGAATCTTTCTTGTTCTTCTTGATCAGCCGATCCTGCTCAGCCTCAAGAGTCTCCTTATGATCGCCCTCCGCCTGGGCCATCTTATTCTTGAGCATGTTGACGTTTGCCCGGAGGTCGGTGTTCTCCTAGTCAGCCCCTTGGAGGGCCTTCGGGTCTGACTAAGCGTTTTTAAGCTCAAGCTCCAGGTCAAACGTCTTCTTATTGGCCGCCTCAAGCGCCATTGTTAGCTCCTTGATAGTCTCCGCCTGAGAAAGTGACTCTGCTTTAATCTCAATATCATGCATCGTACTTCGATATTGAGCAGTGTCAAGAGCCTTAGCCACCCAGACTTTGGCTTCTTTTACCTCCTACTTTTTGTTGAACGGAGACTTGAGCCCATCAACCTTCAGCATTGCTTGCATTACACAAACGACAAGTTAATGACTTAGCCAGTCCTCAAATGAAGAATAGATTTGAAGAACTGAGTTAAGTCAAGTAACCTCAGCCTGCAAGGTGGTGATGCGTTCGAGGTTGACCGAGTGAACCCGTAGGATGGCCTCCTTCTCAGATCGGGTGATTTTCCTCAGCATCTACTTGGATTATTGTGGGGGAACCGGCAATTTGGGGGAGAGATCTGCAGCATAAGGAAGATTTTGTGAGAATGCAGCATAAGCGGCTACAATAGATTACCGACTGCCTGAAGAATCTTCTAACTGCTGATGAGGCTAGGACTTGACATGCATGGGCTAAGGAAGGTCAAGTGAAGCAGTCGTACCTTCGGACACAAGTTGAAGGCTCTGATCACCTACAGGCATTGCAGAACCAGTTGCAGCACGAAGTGGCATGCCACTCTTTAGTGTTGTTGAGGCGCTCGGCTCTTTGTGGACCAGGTCGATCCCATAACCAAAGCTCATTGGCTTTTTCCCGGCTGAGGTTGGACGCTCCTTGCCAAGTGAGAGAGTGGGGACCGCCTAAGAAGACATTTCCTAGCCTTGGAGGAGCCATTGACTTCCATCCTTAAAGAGGGAACACAACATATATAGTCGGCACTTGCCGTCTCTAAAAAAAAAAAAAAAGATGAACTTACCTGGCCCTTCTTAGCAGCCGCAACCTGGACTTCTTTTTCTCCAGGTTATCCTTTCAGATTTTAGCTGCAGACCTGGCAGGCGTCTTGTAGGCTAAAAGCATGTTCTTGGCCGTTTCTACAAAAAAACACTGTCTGTTTGACAACTTGACAAAGCAAGAAACAAAAAACAGGCAAGCATTAGACACGCATAATAATGCCAGATGGTTATCCTATGTACGTCTATGAAACATGTTACGAAGAACACAGGCGAACAAGATGGCCTCGTCCTTTAAGCATTCATGGTGGGGTACCCAATTCTTGGGTACAATTATTTCTTCACAATCTGACAGGGACATGATGGTGACATCGAAAAAATTCGGCTCTAATATTTGGTCCCAACCTTCGTCTGGGACACGCGGCAGGGCACACTTCTTGCCTAGAAGATCCGGCTTCTTATTGTACCGGCGGAGTTCATTATTCTTGCGCCGGCTGGGGGAGAAGACAAGATAAAATTTATTTTTCCAGTTGGTCCATTTGGAGCTCTTGTCAAGCGTCATCAAGTATTCCGGATGCGTGGTCCGAGTATACCACACCAGCCAGCCGCTTGGAGCACAACTTAAATAATGCATTTGAGCAAAGGCCTCCCAGCCGGGCGTTATGTTCTGCATTTTGCAGGTGGCAACATAGCCAAGGATGTTCACCCACGAGTTGGGGGTGAGTTGCCACACACCTAGGTCATACCCCCTCAAGATGGCCTTCACTGCATCATGAAGGGGGAAGCGTAAGCCGGCTAAGAATGCCGCCTCATAGCAGCCGAAATAGCAATCGGCATTTGGTTGCTCGTCCTCCTAGGCAATCGTGCCCGCCTCAGGAGACACTCTGATTCCATAATTTTCCCCAAGGGGACGCTTTCTTATGAAGGCGGTAAAGTTTGTCTCCATATTTGCTCTATCTTTAGCAGACACATGAACCCCAAACAGATCCATTTGCTTAGGCCAGGAGAACGCCTCATCCTCCTCACTATTAGTAGCTACCTACAGTGAGCTACTAGACTTTTCCTTCAGCTAGACTCCCCCACTGTCTCTTTCTTCAGATTCCTCTAATATGGAGTTACTTGGGGTGCTTGGTGCACAAGGGGATGGTCGTAGACCTCGTCAACCGGCACCTCCAACGTGCCGTCTTCCTTATATTCTGGGTCAAGCGCCGTCATTTTAGTCCGAGCCATAGTGTCCTACACAGACACAACATTACCAGGAGACCGGCTGACTATTGTCCTAGGCTGTGTCGTGTGTGTTGTTGGTGAAGCCATTTATTCAAAGCAATATGCACATACAATAAAAAAGGACAGGAAAGAGTAAGGAGAGAGAATATTACCTCAAAAGTTTGTGTAAATTAAGATTTCACTGACGTTGACCGGTTGTATCAGAAGGTGAAGTCAGACGGTGATTTCAGACGGAGAAGTCAGACAGTGATGTCAAGCGGTGATCAGAGTTTCTCTCTTTAAAATCTCTATTTTCTTTCTCTCTAGACGTTTTCTGAAAATGTCAAAAATGAGGGGGGGGGGGGGGTAAACTTGTAATTATAGAGGGGTAAATTCAGGGGCATCCCTGTGATTTCCCCAGAAGGTGAACAGTTAAAAACTGTTGACCAATTGATATACACGTTTTATATATAGATTTATCCCGACTTTTCATTACATTCTTGCATGGTTTTAGGCTCTTTAGAGCCATTTTCCGCTAACATTCTCTTCTCTAGTGTGCTCGATGTGTTTTTATTTATATAAGTTTTACAGGAACTTGGAGTTTCTCGGATGATTTGGACACGTTTTGAGCATTTACGGAGATGTTAGTGAGCAAGGATGAAGAACCGAGCTAAACATGATCTAAGGACGAGAAGAAATTGCAAGCAAACAGTTTTCTTCACTGTGCCCGATCGGGCACAGAAGGACTTATTTGTTGATGTTAATTAGAAAGAAATAAGTTGTTTGGGCAATTAATCCCACGTGCCCGATCGGGCAGCCCATGCCCGGTTGGACCGGGCGCGTGGGGGTTGAGATGCTCAAAGCTACGAAGATCAGATGCAAGGCAGCTAGCAAAGATGTGCCTCGCGCCCGATCGGGCGCCACCTGCCTCATCAGGCAAGTCAAACCCGGTCAGATCGGGCAGGGTTATGCACATTGCCCTTTTGTTATTTTCTTATTTTTACTTCATTAATGGTATAAATACCCATGGTAATCATCATGAGAACAGACATTATTATCTCCTTAAGTTAGTTTTAATTGCTTTATTAGTATATTGAAAAAAAAAATATTTGAAAAAACTGAAAAAATGAAAAAATACGAGAATCATGATAGTGAATAGCCATTGAACTACTTCCCTGTGCCCCTATCCTTAATGCTAAAAAGGTTTTGATTTAATTTCGATTGAAAGACTTGCATTGTGGACTAAAAGATCATGATTTGACCTTGAATTTGTTGATCCCTAGTAGAAGTCAAAGCTATTTAACCATGTATGATTTAGGAGCTTGATTGTGTTAACCGTGAGGCTTGACCTTATATATTCCTTCATGTGTCTGTTTAGTTCCTGGTGTGGCATTGATCTTAGTTTTGATTCTAGACTCTTAGTAGTGTGTCGTAATGCATTGCACGAGCATTTTGAAATGACGAAGGCCATGTTCATTAGGTGATCTCCAGACGAATGTAGAACATTTGGTCCCTTCTTGCACACCCATGTTGTAGCTTGACTATATTTTTCATAAACTTCACAAAAATTATCCCTTGGCCCCAATTTGGTTACTTTTCCCAAGTCTAGCTTGGGGGAGCTATATTATGCGGTATTTTGTGTGATTTTAATTTCAAGTTGCAATTGATGAGAGACATATGAAAAAAAAAGAGAGAAAAGAAGGAAACTAGCATGGAGGTTTGTTGAAAAGAAAAAAGAGAATAAATCGAAGAACAAGGAAAGAAAATCTTGTACTTAAAATGAAAGAAAATGTGTTTGTTCTCGAGAAAAGAGAAAAAAAAAGAAGAAAAAAAAAAGAAAGAAAAAGAGAAAAATGTTAATGAAAAAAAAATTGAATAAAAGGAAGCTTGAAGTTAGAAAGAAATATGAAGAAGTAATGGGTGCTTTTATTGTAGTTGGGTTTGTGTTTTGTTGATTGAAAAATGGTGAATCGAAGTGTGACTCATTGCATTGGATAGCTCCCCGATTAGACTAATATAGCCCACATTTCCCAAATTATTTCCTACCCATTCTTATTCCCGGCCTACGTTACAAGCTTCAAAAAGTCCTTCCGATGTTCGTGCATAGCGTTGTGTTCATGTGAAACGAGTCTTTTATCAAAATGCTGGAATATATGTTGCATTTCGAGTTGACATTGACTAGGTTGAGCGATATTATAACCCTCTAAACACGCGAGTGTTGTGAGATGGAGGGAATTGCATTATTGGTGGGGATGGTGAGAGATCGAGCTCATTTTTAGCCCGCCACATAAAAAGTGTAATGAGTGACCACCGATGTGAGATATTCTAGTCATCGATTCTTGAATTATACATGGTTGGTCTCGTTTGACGATTAATTAGGTGGATCGACGGTTTGAGTGATTTGATTGGTTGGCTAAGATGCATGCTTGTTTGATTTCGATTTTGAATCCGTGTTTTGAATTTGCATTATGGGGTGAAGTATGTTGTTTGGTTGGTGATTATTTTTTATTGTCTTGCTTGAGGACAAGCAAGAGTTTAGCTTGGGGGCATTTGATATACACGTTTTATACATAGATTTATCTCGACTTTTCATTACATTCTTGCATAGTTTTAGGCTCTTTAGAGCCATTTTCCGCTAACATTCTCTTCTCTAGTGTGTTCGGTGTGTTTTTATAAGTTTTACAAGAACTTGGAGTTTCTCGGATGATTTGGACACATTTTGAGCATTTACGGATATGTTAGTGAGCAAGGATGAAGAACCGAGCTAAACATGAGCTAAGGACGTGAAGAAATTGCAAGCAAACAGTTTTCTTCACTGTGCCCAATCAGGCTATGCATGCCCGGTTAGACTCGACATAGAAGGACTTACTGGTTGATGTTAATTAGAAAGAAAGAAGCTGTTTGGGCAATTAATCCCATGCGCCCAATCGGGCAGCCCATGCAAGGTTGGACCGGGCGCGTGGTGGCTAAGATGCTCAAAGCTACGAAGATCAGATGCAAGGCAGCCATCAAAGATGTGCCGTGCGCCCGACCGGGCAAGGTTATGCGCATTGCCGTGTTGTTATTTTCTTATTTTTACTTCATTAAGGTTATAAATACCCATGGTGATCATCATGAGAACAAATATTATTATCTCCCTAAGTTTTATTTCTCTCTCTAGAACCCTAGTTTAATACTTTTTAGCAATTTAATTCCTAGGTTAGATTTGGGTATTGTTGATTAATAATTTGAGTAATTTCAATTGAATTATCATTGGTATTCATCTCTATTCCTTTCTCTTTCAATTATTTTTGTTTTCAATTATGTTTTCCTTGATTATTATTTTTATTGCTTCTTTCACTATGTGTGAGTAGTTTTCATATTCCAAGATCTAGGGTAGCCCAATTATAACTGATGCATGAATTAATTCTTTAAATTCTCTAATAACTATTGCAATTGTTTATGCTAAATTGATTGTGATTATGCCAATACTAGATTATAGATAATTAGTATTGTTATTATTCCATAGTTTCAATCACAACGAGAGTTGGGTTTTAACGAAATTAAGTAAATTAATTTAGGGTTTGAGATTCATCACGAGAGTAGTTGAATTGATAATTGGGAAGTGAAGTAAAGTGTTTAATGTCTCTAATTTGCATGATTCCATGAGAATAGGCTTGATTGTGGTTAGGGAAGCCATTGATACTCGAGAGAGGTCCTTGGAATTGATTAGGGTTTACTTTTCCCCATGTTAATTGGAATTGTGTGTTAGGGGTAGATATATAATTGCATCGATCGTAATAATGGTGATACTTGATCTTGGATGTTTTAGCTTATTGATTCATTATATTCTTTTGATTTATTCTACTTTTCCATACATTAGCTCTTAGTTTATTCCACCATTGATTTGATTCTTGCTTAGTAATTATTTAAGTCTAGATAATTTAGGTGAACCTTAGTCTCTTGGGATTCAACCCTTACTTGCCCGACTACATAGTTCGGAGGAATAGTTAGGTTATTTTTGTTATGTACGTGACACGCCTATCACCAATACCTAAGTGACAAGTGTCACAGGCCCCACGTGGCACGCCACATCACTCCTGTGAGGGGCAAATGATTAGAGAAAAATACCCAGGCCATGTGGCCCAATCAAAAGGTGACACGTGTCACCCCGGTAGAGGTCCCAAGGGGACCAATCAGAGGTTGACACGTGGCATCTCATATCATCGGGGAAATGGCGGCCTTCAAAGGCCCAAATTTCGAGGCGCCGTAAAAACGACGCAGCCCAAATACCTAGGTTGATAACTTAAGACAAGGGCACTGATTCTCAATGCCCTATAAATAAGGACATTTACCCCATTTTTGAGGCACGTTCATTTATTACATCATTTACAATTGTCTCACAACAAAGAAATCACCTGATCTCGGGATCCGAGAAGATTCACTTTACTTTCCGCATTTTACTAAACTTCGACTATTACTAACTTGATCGTCGGAGGCGGAACTCTGTACAACTAGAGCTTTATTTTGCTTGCAGGTACAGGTAAACAGGATCCAGTCTCGGCGACGTAACTCTCCTGCAGGACGCATTAAAAACCCCGAAACAAATTTTTTTTTTCCTAATTTCGCAGTATGGTGATTGTAACATTTTAAGGGATTGGATCATGTAAGATTGTGAGGTCAAATCATCATTAATGTTATAACTTAGATGGCATGTAATGATTTGATCTTGCTTTTGTATTGTATCTAAAAGAATGTATAGTATTTTTTAGTACATTTTTTAAACTAGAGGATGAATGACATTATGTATGATGTATGATTTTAAATTATGAAAAATGAATTTTCTTTTGTTGTTTGTGTTGAGCTAAAGAGTATATATAAGATCTTTTTTTTGAACCTTTTTAACTAATGCCTTTAGTATATCAATTCTAGAATATTAAACCTAAAACATTTTATATGAGCACTATTGCAAATTTGCAAGGATTATTAAAAAGAAATAATAATAAAATAAAAATAAATTATTGTTGTAATTTCCTGGACTAAAATAGAGATTTATTAGCACTTATAAAAAAAGTGTTATCAAAATATTGAATTTCAACAGCGCTTTAAAAAAGTGATGTAACCCTTATAGCAGCACATATAATTTGTAGCACTTCATAAGTACTGTGTTTGTAGGGAAAAAAGTACTATTAATTGTTAAATTTATTGTAGTGTATGTGAAAGGAATGGTGTCCTTCCAACAAGTGTATTATTCCGATAGAGGGTTCGGAATTTATTAGAAAGCTAATTCTTCAGTAGGTCAAGTGATCGGAATGCCTAGGTTGAGGCTGCTTCCGATCAGTAATATTAATGTGTAATTAATATTACAGTTTAATCTTGACTGAACCATTCGGGTCGCATCCCAATCGAATAACTGATCCGAGATGACAAATCAATCCGAAGAATTAGATGATTCATTAGAGTATTACAAACAAAGACGTCGGATATCAAGCTTAGAGTGTCGAAACCAAGCGTCACTAGTCAAGTAGAATTTAGAATTCAACGAGACTTAGAATCAAGCAAGCGACAAGTACGAGCCAAGCCCTAGCCTCGCATTGTCCTAGCCATGCGAGTACTAGGCTAGGCGAGGACACCAACCGCATGCATGCTAGCGTAGTGGGCATCGCACCCATCCACACGCATAGTCGCAAATAGGTTGTGCTTAGGATGCAAGCATCACAAGCATGGTGCTTTGCGTATGCGTGCTATGGCTATGCGTGCTTGCTAGCATGCTAGGCCTAGCGCCCAGCCCCTCATAGCATCGCACTCGCACAGCACATGCATCGCTAGCAGCGTGCTGTGTGTGCGTGTGTGTAGCTATGCGTGCTTGCTAACGTAGCAGCACCAAACAGCAGCAGTTAGGCCACGCCTCTCGCACAGCAGCACACATCGCAGCAGAAGCCCGCATTGCGTGTGTGGGCAGCTTGCTGCTTGCATGCGTGTGCGAGCTGGCTGGGCAGCCCAGCCTTTGTGCTAGGCCCCAGCTAGACAGCCTTGGCAGCCAAGGCAAGCTGCCAGCACTAGTAGAAAAAATGAATTAGGCAACGCACCTTTGGCACCGATTCTTAAAAACCGGTGGCAAAGGAAATGGGCGGTTCCTCTTACAAACCGGTGCCAATTACAAAACAACAAAAAAAAAAAAAAGGCAGAGAAGGGATTTGGCACCGGTTCTAAACAAAACCGATGCCAACTGTTTAAAAAAAAATCGGGTTAATATGATGCTAGCTTAATTTCTTCTTCTTTCTTTTGCCCCTGTTTTCCCTCTTCTTCATTCTGCTCTTGCATTCCATTGAACCAGCTGGCATTTTTGCATCCCTCTCCATCTCGTTTTCCCTCCCATTTTCGCATCTCTTGCTCATCCCTCTCCTTCTCGTTTTCCCTCTGGTTTTCGCATCTCCTGATTTCCCTCTTTGTTTCCCTCATCCTTGCTCTTCCCCTTGCTTTCCCTCTTTGTTTTCGCATCTCCTTAAGCATGAACTCCATTGAAGCAGGTCTCTCTCTCCATTGAAGTGGTTTACGCGCATTCTCACTCCATTGAAGCAGCACCTATATTGAACCAAGCTTGGGATCTGTTGAACTCACGCCATTGAACAACTCACGCCATTAAACATGGTCTATATTCTCCATTGAGGTCGATTCTGAGCTTTCTCACTTCCATTGCACAAACTTCGAGGTAATATATTTCTTGTGGTTGTGTGAATTCATTGATTTTCTTTCGCAATCTAAGGTTTTTCGTTGATTTTCTGTTGTTTTTAGTAATTTCTGGGTTATGGTAATACAGGGTTTGTAGTGTAATTTGCATTTGTTCAAGACTGCTTTGTAGTGTAATTTGCATCTGCTCTTTTTTGTTATGAATTCGTTCAAGAGCAGAGTTGCTGAATTCTGCTAATGTAAGTTGCTGGTTCTACAGAGGCTTTTGGGTATGCATGGCGTAGTTACTGCCATTTGCTCGAGACCGAGACTATAGCTGAGGTGTTTCTCGTGCTATTTTTTCCTATTTATAAGTGTTGGAATAAAAATTTTGTATAAATTCTTTCTTGTATGGTGAGTTTTATTAAGATCAATGCATAACCCCAGACTTTTGTTTTTTGTTTTTGTTTTTTGTTTTAAATTTTTATAGATTCATATGTGAATTGAAGCACAAGTTTATAAGCTTGAAGACTACACATTTAGCTCAAGTGAGAAGTTAGAAAAAATACATCCATTGTACTTTCTATATTGTTATAAATTATACACTTTACTAATAAGCTATATTTCTTTCACTTTATTGTTTTAATAAAAGTTTTTTCATGCTATTAAGACTTGTGTATTATTTAATGTCAAATAAATACAACAATATATGAAATTCTTGCATCATCATATGCCTAGATACCCGTTCAAGGCTTCCTCATTAGGAGAATGTCTTGAATAATCCCCGGTTGGGACTGTTCTTGAACGTTACTCTCACTTAGGTGGTGAATGTATGTCTTTTTTTCGATTTTAAGGAACATCTTAGCTTACCATTCCTCACCATGTTCTCTAGGTACATATGTGGGTAAGTTATTACCTACATCGTGTACTTGGAGAACTGAGGGGAAATGCTGCCGGATTTTCTTAAAATTGGAAAGTCGACATACATTCACTAGTGAGATTACACGTTCAAGGATGGGTTAGGTTGGAGTGATAAGGACCCTTTGGAAGCATATATGCATTTCTATATCTATATGAATGTTATATGCATGGTGTGTGTTTGAATTTGATTTACATATATAACAGATGTAGCAATTATACATTATTCGTAATATGTTACCATGTTTTGAGACAATTTACTTTATGGAGAAGGATCGTGGCTGGATGTATGGTAGACGTGATACATTGGAATTCTTTGATGGGGTTCAAGAGTTTTGTAAGAGGGCTTCATCTTATCAGCGCAGAATTGGTGTCGATTGGCTCTATTGTCCTTGTGTTGATTGTAATAATGTGAAGGTGGTCAATAGTGTTGATATCATTAGAGATCATGTAGTTTGTCGTGTGTTTAGGCTTAAATACCATGTGTGGATTTGGCACGGCGAAGAAGGAGAGTACAGTGGGGATGTTAATGAGAATGATGTGCATAATGATAGAAGCAATGACCTTCGTGTGGACGAGGAATACAAGAATGATGAACATATTATTTATAATGGTGATGAGGATGGATTTGAGGATGATTAGGTGGATGAGGTCGAGGATGAAGGGGTGGATGAGATGATGCGTGGTGTTGAAGGTGACGTGTTTGAGTCATTATCGGAGGCTTCTAAAAAGCCTTTGTATCTTGGGTGCAAAAAATACTCCAAAATATCAGCCGTGCTAACACTTTTTAACATTAAGTCAAAGCATGAGTGGACGGACAGTAGTTTTACTTCTTTATTGACCGCGTTAAGTGAGATGTTGCCCGACGGGAATGAAATTCCTAAATCTTACTATTACACAAAGAAGCTCATGTGTCCATTTGGTTTGGAGTATAATAAGATACATGCATGTCCTAATGATTGTATTCTTTATCGAAATGAATATGAACAATTGGAGGAGTGTCCACGATGCAAGAAGTCGCGCTACAAGCGCATGAGTTGCAATGTTGGTACGAAGGGACCTCCTGCTAAGGTGTTGTGGTATCTTCCCATTATTCCAAGGTTTAAGCGTCTATTCTCAACACCAAAAGACGCTAAAAACTTGAGGTGTTATGCAGAGGGAAGAAAGAAAAACAGAATGCTGAAGCATCCAGCCGACTCCCCGCAATGGAAGAACATTGATATGAAGTTTGGGGAATTTGGTGATGAAGTCGGAAATTTAAGGCTTGGTTTGTGCACGGACGGGATGAATCCATTTGGAACTCTTTGTACCCAACACAGCACATGGCCGGCACTTTTAGTGATCTACAATTTGCCTCCGTGGTTGTGCATGAAACGGAAATACGTGCTTTCATTTTTGATAACGGGGCCAATGCAACCTGGATGTTTATCTTGCGCCACTTGTTGACGATTTGAGAACGATGTGGGACGAAGGGGTTTCCGTTTTTGATGCTCATAAGAATGAGAAGTTCACATTCCGTGCAGCTCTTATGTGGACCGTTAATGATTTTCCTGCATATGGCAACTTGTCTGGTTACAAGAACAAAGGAAAAAAAAAGCATGCCCCCTTTGTATTGATGACACCCCAAGCATACACCTTGATAATTGTCATAAAGAGGTGTACGTGCGTACTCGAAGGATGCTCAGGCACGATCACCCGTACCGCAGGTAGAAAAAGGCTTTCGATGGGAAAGCGGAAGAAGGGACTGCGCCTAGGCCATTGACTGGTGAGGAGGTTTATGCTCGAATTAAGGGTATACGAACAATATTTGGGAAAACAGAAAAAGTTGCGGACTCAAATGCTCTCTTCAAAAAAGAATCAATCTTTTGGAAGCTTATGTACTGGAAAGAACATGACGTTAGGCACTATCTTGATGTAATGCATATAGAGAAGAATGTGTGTGATACTCTCGTGGGAACGCTAATGAATATTCATTGCAAAACAATGGACGAAAAGGGTGCACGGTTAGAATTGGAAAAGATGGGGGTTCGTCCAAAATTGTGGGCTTAGAAAAAGATTAGAAAGGGAAAGGAACAGGAAACGGAAAATGAACTGAGTTCAAAAAAAGGAAAGGGGAAGAGCAAGGGAAAGGGAAAGGCCACGGATGCGTCGAAGAAGAAATATGCGAGAAAAGCCAAGGATGACAAGGCTTATTTACCTCCGGCTTGCTACACATTGTCTAGCGTAGAAAAACGGATGTTTTATGCATGTCTGTACGGCATTAAGGTTCCATCAAGGTACGCATCTAACATGAAAATATTTGTATCCTTGAATGGAGAATTGAAGCTGACAAGTATAAAATCCCACGATTGTCATGTTCTGATGCAAGTATTCCTACCAATTGCAATACGTAGTATTTTACCAAAGCACGTGAGGGAAGCTATTACAAGCCTCTGTTCGTTTTTCAATACAATATGCAGCAAAGTGCTTGATCCTTGTACACTTGATGCTTTACAGGCGGATGTGGTTGTGACTTTGTGCAAATTTAAGATGTACTTCCCACCCTTATTTTTTGACATAATGGTGCATTTTATTCTTCATTTGGTGCGTGAGATTAGATTGTGCGGTCTAGTGTTCATGAGGTGGTGCTATCCTTTTGAAAGACATATGGGAACATTGCAAAATAAGGTAAGGAATCGGGCTCACCCGGAAGGAAGTATGGTTCAAGGGACCGTGGCTGAGGAGATTGGTAATTTTGTGGCCGACTATATAACCGTTGCTGAACCTATTGGTATTCCTACTTCTCGACATGAAGGGAGACTTGATGGTCATGGCACAATCGGGTCGAAACGAATGTCACCTGATCGAGATAAGTTCTTACAAGCACACCTACATGTGTTGCACCATGTTGCTGATGTTCACCATTATTTAGACGAGCACATGGCTAGTTTGCGTGATGAATTTTCATTGAAAGGTGAAAGGGCACTGATGCAGTTACATAATAAGAAGTTTGCAAGTTGGTTTCGTGATCGAGTGTTGGGTGGAATGGATGAGAGTGTCACAGATACAGTAAGGTGGCTTGCTTATGGTCCTAGGGATGATGTTCGCTTATTTGAGGGATATAACATAAATGGGTACACATTTTGGACCGAGCGTCAGGATTTTAAATCTTCCTCGACCCAAAACAGTGGTGTAACTCTTTTAGCATCGTCAAGGGAGTTTGCAAGTGCTAAGGATAAATCACTCGTTGATGCAGAGTTGTCATACTACGGTCGAATTCAAGAAATATGGAAGCTTGATTATTGTAACTTCACGATTGCTCTTTTTCGATGTAAGTGGGTTGATAATATCAGGTGTAACGTCAAATATGATGACTTTACACTTGTAGATCTTGGCCACCTGAATAATAGTGCGGAACCATTCATCCTTGCATCATAAGCTAAGCAAGTGTTTTACGTAACTGATCCAGCCGATTCAAAATGGTCTATTGTGTTAGCCGGCAAAAGAAGAATCCTTGGCGTTGGAGATGTCGAGGATGAGGAAGAGTATGATGCGTTTGATGACTCGACACCTTTCAATGTTCCTAGACCTGTTGTACCAAATGAGATAGACGACCAAGCCAATTACATGCGATCAGACCACAACGAAGGAATATTAGATTGAGGTACTATTTTTTGTTAGTTTGAAATTGTAGGCGTAGAAAGTATTATTAAATCAGGTTAGGTGAAAATGAATGAAATTGTTAACTTACTTGCCCATTTTTCTTATTTTCTTTTAAATGAATGAAGTAACTTTTAAAACATTTGAAATACCGAAAAAAACGACCTACACTTGCCCATTTTCTATGTTGATTTGTATTATAATTCAGCAATTTGGATTTGATTATAACATTATTACCATACAAATTTATTTATATCACACCTAATAACGTGTTATGTTTGTAATGACAGGTTTTTACATCTCATAGCGGACGATCAGTACCGTATTGGAGTTGAGGATGTAGAGGATGATGATGATGATTTCTCTAATGATGAGGACGAGCTATATGATGTGAACAAGGAGCCTGATTTGGGTGAGGCAGAAGATCAGGCTCAAGATGATTTGGAGCGTATGCTTGATGAGTTTGAAATTGTAGCTGAACAAGCGCCTCCAATTGAAAATGCAATTTCTGAGACGTTTGGTCAGAATCATATGTCACACACTCAAAGCCAAGAACAAAGTGGAGGGGGGGTGAAGGCACCAGCGAAGAAAAAGTTGAGGGGTCTGACGACAAGTTTCAAGAAACCCGTTGGTCCAATGGTCCTGGAGTACGACAAGGCAAGCCAACCTACAGGAAAATGGCGTCGTTAGTATGTTGTTCACGTTGGGATTTGTGCGCGCAAAATCCCCATCACTCTTGGTTGGCGGGAAGTATCTCTGGGCTTGATTGACACATTTTGGAATGATAAAAGGGCAAGTGTTTTGTTTGTACACAATTATGAATACCTTCACTTTATTGTTATTGAAAAAGGGAAACTAATAATCGCTTTTATTTGTGCTTGCAGAGTGTGTTTAACATTCCTAATGATGCCACCAACCGAAGGGTGTTTGAATCTTTACTGGCGGAAAGATTTAGAGGCTTCAAGACCCTCTTAGTTCGTAAGTGGATCACAAAGACAAGGGTGAGAAGACCAAAGAACAAAAAAGGAGGTGGCAATGATGATGAAGTCATCGAGGAAGAGAAACTCCCCTGGCAAAAATGGCCAAGCGTATCGAAGAATGATTGGGAAGCTTTCGTTCTTCAAAAAAGTAAAAAGGAAGCAATTGTTAGTTTAAGTAAATCTGATGACAATTGTATAATATATTAACTCTTTTTTAAGTAATGATACTAACATGTCTAATTATGTAGGAACTGAGGGAGAAAAATTCCAAAAATGCATTGCAGAGGCAATACACCCATCGTATAGGGCCTAAAACATTTGGTGAATGGAGGGAAACGTGGGTGAAGGAGGGAGTATACCCCACTGCGCTTCTAGGGTCCTCCAAAGAAGCTTCTAATTCCATGACCAGTACGTTGGTGAGTCGTGCTGGCGATTTCATTTGTTCTCTGTATTCGCGTGACAAGAAAACCGGAAAATGGGTCATCAACGCGCCGAAAACCAAAGAAATGGCAAACTCGTAAGCAACTATGAACTAGTGAACTTTATGAAGCTTTAGCGTAAATATCACTTTACAAAAACATTAACTATATTCATGTTGCCTTTTTGGTTTTGCTACAGCTTGAGTACACTGAAGAACTGGTTAAAGGCAAGCTCGTCCCAACAGTAGAGAAGGACCCTTTCACCTTGGCTTTGGGAAAGCCCTACCATCCAGGATGGTTATTAGGTGCGGGAGGGACCTTGCTAGGATGGAAAAAGGTGATGGCTCCTGAATATACCAAATCAAGAAGATCCCGAGCAAGTGTGAACTCACCGGTTGACTTGGATGTCACGGTGGCATCAATTAAGGAACAAGTGTGCAACGAGATGCGAGAAGAATTCAATGCTTGGGTAAAGCAACTGAACTTTTCGGGCTTGCCTTTCCCCTCGACTACACCGGTCGACTCATGTAGTCACCCACAAGGACAAGGAGAAGATGAGATACATGGAGACGATGATGAGGTAGTTTCATATCTATTAGTTTTGGCATACTGTGTTACGTGAGATCTAACGTGGCATTCTTAACTTACCATTGCAGGTTCGTACTCCTACACATGCGGACTCGAGGGAGATTCATAATCCAACACCGATTGACTTTCCAGATTTACAGGTAATTTGTTTAGTTCTTTGTAAATGTTCTTCGTTTCTTCGTTTTTATCGTGTTTCTTCGTTTCTGTATTACTTGCATAAAGATTGATCGGGGAAAGAGATGTCCGAGGTGATGGTATTAATTTGTCAAGTTTTTGTGTTGTTTCTGTCGTGTTTCTTTGTTGTCATGTTGTGATGCTGTTGTTTCTGTCATGCTATTTCTGTTTCACAAACCATTGTCATGCTATTTATGTCATGATGTTTCTGTGCTTGCTGCCTGCCTGCTGTCATGCTTGTTGTGATGTTGTCGTCTGCCTGCTGTGATGCTGTTGTGTTGCCTGTGAGTTGTGCTGCCTGCTGCGACTGCTGTGAGCCGTGTTGTGCTGTGTTGCTGTTGTTTCTGTGTTGTGAGTTATGTCTGTTGTTTCTGTGTTACCTATGAGATGTGCTGCCTGTTGTGCCTGCTGTGAGTTGTGTTGTGCTGTTTCTGTGCTATGTTGTTGTTGTTTCTGTGCTGTGAGCTGTGTTTGCTATTTCTATGTTGCCTGTGAGCTGTGCTGCCCGTTGTGCCTGTTGTGAGCTATGTTGTGTTGTTTATGTGCTGTGTTGCTGCTGTTTTTGTGCTGCGAGCTGTTCCTATGTTGCTGTTTCTGCCTGCTGTGAGCTGTTGATGTGTTGCTATTTCTGAGGTGTGTTGCTGCCTGCTGTGTGCTGTGTTGCTGCCTGCTGTGAGCTGTGTTATTGCACTGAGTTGTTGTTGTGTTATGCATTGTTTCTGTGCTGTGAGCTGTGTTTGCTGTGAGCTGTTGCTGTGTTGCTGTTTCTGCCTACTGCTGTGGCTGTAATGAGCTCTTGCTGTGAGCTATGTCTGTTGTGAGTTGTTGCTATGTTGGTATGAGCATATTGCACAACAAATTCACACAAAATCAAGGTAAAAGTACAGCAAAAACACAAGGCACTGAGGCTGTTTTTACAGCAGGTATGATTCCTTTATTAGAGGCTGTTACATGCTTAAAACTCAACCAAAATACATCATTAACAACTTAAAAATAAATCCTAATGATACCTTAACATAATCATAAAATCGGTTTTGTTTTCGATTTTGTTTTCGGTGTGGGCGTTGTTTATAATGCCTTTAAAAGTGTTATTTTCGTCTTCCAAATTACTGCAGGAAGAGACCCGTTATGCACTTCTACACCCGGGGCTATCAAATAGTGGACCTTTGTAGTTGGTTGCGTATGCTAGTGCACAACCGACCTGTGGTATGATCCATTCATGACCGCTTACGCCACAACATTACTCGGTCGGGATCAATTCTGTGGTTGCGGGGTTCGAGTACATCCGAGTACCGGTGCCCGTAGAGGAGGATGGGATTACTACACTCTAGGAAGCGAAAGATAGCTTCGTGCAATGGCCATGTGATTGGGTAAGGTTGATCATGTTGGGTTTCGTAGCGTCCAACGCTACGCGGAAGGGAAACCCACCCAAGACCCGCTCACTAATTAAAGCAACTAAATATTTAATCGCATAATTAACAACATAAAGAGAGAAGGAGAAAAGACATTCTTACCCTCGACGCGTGCTCCGCTCGCAAATTAAGCTCTTACTTCGAAAGCTCGAGCGTCACAATCGTAACCGCCTCCAACGGCTCGTACCCACAAACCTAACCTGAACGGTCCAAGTCCCGAAGGTTAGTCGGGACCCGACCAATAAAAACTGGAGTTTTACTAACTTAAAGGTTTTCTCACATAATGGGAGATGCCTCATTTAGTTCCACTCAAGTGAAGTCCCAAATGCCCAACCATTGGGTATTTATAGAGAAAATCAACTTGTCATCCCATTCATGATCAATGTGGGACAATTGCATTTTCCTACTAATTTATTTTAATCAAAAACAAAATAATAAGCAATGCAATCAATGAGTTACAAGTGGCACATTGGGAGGAGAGGGTAGGTGAGGACCATTCCAAGAGGGGGGGGGGACCATAGCCTTGGTGCCCAAGGCAATGTCCACAACTCTTGGTCCCCACACTCAAACTAGATCCTCGCAATACGCCTAGCCCAGTTCTCGCACGCACAACACGCATTGCTAGCAAGGCCCAGCCCTGCGATGCTGCATGCTTGCGAGAGGCTAGTTGCTGGGGCGCGCCATTGCCTAGCACCATGCACAGCCTTGCACACTAAGAATGTTGCTTTGTGAAGCTTGGTGCGTGGCTGCGATGGCTTGGTGCTGCTGCTGCCCAGCATTCTAGCAAGGCTGCTAGCGCCCAGCACCACGCATAGCATAGCATGCTGCTATGCGATGGTGCGTGGCTGCGATGGCTAGGCGAGTAGTGTCAGCGCCTAGCAACCAAGGCCTAGCCTTGCGATGCTTTGGGGGCATGGCTTGCTAGCACAAACGCAAGGCTACGATGCTTGTGGTGTCTAGCTAGCATGCATGAGCCTAGCACGCCTAGCATGCTAGGCTTGCGATGGGTATTGCCTAGCCTAGCACTCACATGGCTAGGCCTATGCAAGGCTACGGCTAGGCTCGTACTTGTAACTCGATGGATTTCATGTCTCGTCGAATTCTAAATTCGACTCAACTTGCGACGCTCGATCTCGACGCTCTAAGCTCGATATCCGACGTCTTTGTTCGTAAAACACTGACGACCCATCGAATCCTTCGGATTGATTTGTCGTCTCGGATCGGTTATTCGATTGGATTCGATTCGAAGGGTTCAGTCAAGATTAAGCTGTAATATTAATTGTACATTAATATTACTGATCGGAAGCGGCCTCCACCTAGGCATTCCGATCACTTGACCTTACTGAAGAATTAGCTTTCCGATAATTCTGAACCCTCTATCGGAATAATACACTTGTTGGAAGGACACCATTGCTTGCAATCTCCCACTTGTTCTTCCGGACAAGTGTGCATACAGTGTATAGCCCATTTCCTATGTCGCTTAATGTCTCTTCGTGAACTATAAGGTAAGATTCATCGTCATCCTTATTACGTTCAAAAGTGTTTCTCAATCTCCGAGTTCGACTGTCAATAAGCAGATGATTTCTAAAATCCATCTGAGCACGGCCATGCATTTTCATAGTCTCGCTCTTCGAGTGGCCTTGTAAACAACAAAGACACATTCCCTACCGTTAATAGGGGGACATTCCCAGTCTTGTACCGTAAGCTTCCCTTACAAAGAGGACCTAGTCGCCTGAGTGTTGCCGTTATAATCCCAAGTTACGGTAGACGTTTGACAACATCAAAACGACTAGTACTCAAACAAGAGAACTTCACGACGCTCATGGTCGAGGAAAGAGGTTCCGATGTTATAATGAGAAATGTACTTATGACAATTTTGAATCTCTTAAAGTACTCTCATAGGTCGATCTGGTGCAGTTCCAAACTAGCACCTGTGCAAATGATTCATGACTACTATGTCCTTGCAGCACAAGAAACGGTGTTGTAAATCATACTACACACTAATCTCTAGCGGTCATTAATCGTCCATCAATTAAATGACCTCGATTAGGGATAATTTTCGATTTTTAATATTCAATGTTCACTTAACAGGTGTTTCTTTATCCAAGACATGGTCATACCCTGTTTTAAATATTCTTAGAAATCAAATGGACTTATTATTTAATTCTAAACCACAATTAAATAGTTTGTGGAATTTTATTAGTAAAATTTTATTCCACTATGAAACTTCCAAACGTTTCATCTTATGATAAATGGTTTTCTTCAAATGTTTCAAGAGTAGTACTCTTCATTGAACATTTATAGAAATCACACCCATATTTAATATGCTTGATTTCTTTCATGCAATTGTGAATGTTGTTGTTCACCTTTTGCATAGGTTTAGTTACAATTTACTTCGCAAATCTCAACATCTTCATTAATGAACACTTTCATAATAAGATGATAGAATCTGAGAGTGTTATGGATATCTGAGATTTAGGATTTATTGTCCATGTGATGGCTCACACTCATTTTCATGATTTGAGATCTTTAACATGACAACTACAATCAACAATCGACAACGAACTTTCCATTGAACACTTTCTTACTATTGCCTTCCAGGCAACAATATTCTCAACATATATTTTAGTAAACATTCTGATGTTGCTTTGCTCGGATTTTATTCCGGACAACTTACAATAATTTGGGAGACCCTAATCACTTGTGATTATGGAAATTTACCTTAAATTTTCGCACATTATACATGGATCCGCGTCCATGTTACCATTCTCAAGCCACGACGCATTCTAGCTCATGCTTATAAACGAATTCCTTATTAAGGATCTAATCCTTGCTAAGGATGTGCTTGCAACATCAATTCTCAAATTACAATTGTTTCCATGCGTCAAGAACTTGTCCCCTTTTACTTATCAAAGTACTTTGGTTTTTCTTGACCATAATCTAATGATTCATCACTTAGATTTAGATTGATTGGTAGTTTATACTTCTCATGCTCTAAGCATGTAAATTGAGTGACGACTCCATATCATAGCATACATGATGGTTTTAATTGCAGAATTATTCCCAATATGTTTCATTCATGTGACCTTTTAGCTCATCCAGTTTCATTGAGTCTTGCTAAACTGTTTGCTATGTGATACGATTGAAAGTCTCTACTAGAGCCTTTCTTGTTTGACTTAGTATTTTCCAAGCTTATACTTAGTTCAAACATTTACTTAGTTTTATACATATGGGTCGAAAGGCTTTTCAAGTCCTTCATGTTTAACATGGTAAATTCTTCTACTCGTTTAAACATTTCATTAAGTCTATCCAATAGATCTTAATTCCCACTATGTACTAAGTATCGCCTTTTGCTTGGTCCAATTGTCGACAATCCTTTCAAACCTAAGCATTTAGTATTTGATAGTCATTTCACAATAGAGTTCACAAACTTCTTGTTGGACCATACAAGATTGACTTTTGCTCCCACTAAACTTCTCGTTTATAAGAATTTCTGTGATTCTCCATTAGCCAAACCTTTTATTGGCTTTATGAGAATTCATGTTCCAATTCCTACATGCAATGCTTCATTTAATTCCACAATGGATTTCTTGAGCTTGCTTTCAAATATAGCATTATTTAGAATTACAAAACCCTTAGACTATTTCCATAGTCTCTTCCAAAATCCAATTTTAGGAAGGCGGTTTTGTATTTTTCCATTTTCATATGCGCAATTTTGCTAGAACAATCACGAAAAGACTTTAGCATACCGATTGGTGAATAGGTTTTTATTAAAATCAACGCCGTGAATTAATTGTATCCTTTTCAACCAATCTAGCTTTGTATGCTTATGCATTTCCACATTTGTCAGTTTTCTTCTTGAAAAACCTATTTGCGATTGATGGGTCTGTCACCCTTCATGCAAATAAATCAAGTTCCAAACATCATTTACAAACATGGAGTCTATTTCGGATTTTATGGTCTCTAACCATTATTTGGAATTTGGATTTGTCCTAGCTAATTTATAAGACACTATTCACTCACCATCCAATAGTGAATAGTATGCTTGTAAGTCTTAGGTTTATTTCTAACTTATAGAACTTTATAGGATTCAATCCAAGCTTTTGGTGAATTCTATACCTATACGGGGTAATAGGTTGAGCATTTACATTGTCTGTTTGATTCTGACCAATCTTATCAACTACTTCTAAAGCATTTTGATTGTCAGTTTTATCAGGTTGACACTGTTCCTCGTCCTCTCGAACTTCGTCTAGTTCGATTTTCCTCCCACCTGTCATTTTGGAAAGGTGTTACTTTCCAGAAAGACACCACTTAGAGAAACAAATACTATGTTCTCAATTAGGTTGTGGAGGTAATGCCCGTAGTCTCTCTTGAATACTTACAAAGAGACATGTATATTGTCTTTGGGTAAAAGTTCGTTGTGAAACAAACAGTTGGCTCCTTCTCGAGCTATCTTAGCCCTTATTGAGCCACTTAGCTCCCACTGAGTCAATGAACTCCCACTGAGCTAAGAGCCCTAGACATATACTTGAAAAGACGTTAGAAACTATTTCTGTCCATAACTGAATATGGTGTCCTTTCTTAGCTTCGACACTTTTGTTTAGTGTAACATTAAGTCATTTGTGCAAATCTTTAAGAACTTTATAGGAAGGGATGTGATCCATCATCATTCGAGTCATTTCCAAATGGCATCGAGGTCTCCGTCAAGAAACACTATGTTCTTTGTGGAGCTCATTGTGAAATTTCAATTTCATAAGTTTGATGTGATCACACTTGGCTCAAGCAAACATCGCTCGATCTAATCTAGCTAGACGTTGTGATATCTTGCCAAGTCGATTCTATACTTCACTTAACATTTGAGCTACTCAAGGTCCAGTTTGCTCACATTTGATGAATATAGCCATATTCTTGCAAATTCTTGTGAGACATTGAAGTAATGGATTCCTTTTAGTTTTCGGAGTCAATTGTCTATACCAAGCACAATAGCTCTTTTTTTTGTCAATTTCAACAAGTAAGACTTGCTTGTCTTAGAACGATTTCGAACCGATCATCTATCAAGATTCTATCTAATAGAGCCTTGAGTACGTTCTTGTTGTTAGTGACATTGCTAAAGGGTTTGGAACACAAATCATGTCCATGACTTGAACTTTGTGAGTTTCATGGTTGGGAAATGTTTGTTTATAATCAAGCATTCTTGACTCATGGCTTTTGAGACCATGTCATTCAAGTTAACCTAGAAACTATTACTTTTACTTTTAAATGTGAGTATTTCCATGTGTAAACGGATCTTTTGCTGATTATGGAACACAATAACCATTATTTGTTCCAGCCTTAGTTTTAAAAGGACTTTAAACAAAACAAGTGACCTTACAACTGATGTAACATTACTTACTTCATTCTAAGCTTGTAAGTCAATAACTTAGCTTGTCTTCAATAGTTTGATGTCACTTTCAAAGTGGAACACTCAAGTAGTATCTAATACTTTTGTGAAGATAACAAGTTGCTAAGTTGACCATAATAACATGAACTCAAACGTAGAAAAGGAATCTCATACTTTTATTTATTCCTTGTTTCCTATATTTCTTATAGTACATCATCTCATAACTTTAAGAATCATTTCTTTAATTTCCTCGACTTTTATAATTTGTTAGGCATAATTAAGCATCTAATGCGCCGCAAAACAAAGTTCTGTCTTTTCAACTAATTCGTACCTGAATTACTTCATCAATGAATCCTACTCATAAGCGTATGAAGTGAAAAGATATGTTGGTTTGTCAACTATTGACAATTTTGAGTTTTTCAACTCAATATTTCATGTTTGTCCAAACTACTTAGTATTTTGAAAACATGATATCCAACCGTCCTTTCGGACTTTAGTCATTTGTGAGAAGTTGTATCTTAGAAGTGCCCTTTTCTTTCTTCTTGAACCATTCTTGAAAGATTTCTTTTACCAATCAATGGAAACAATATAATTTGATAAAAAATTCTACTAATATATAAGTGCAAAGTTTAACCATTTATCAAGAGCATAATAAGTTTGAAATTCAAAGCATACATATAAATTTTCAATCTTATTATGCGTCTTATCTACGCATTGAAAAATTGTCCCTTTTAGGCGAGAATAAAACGTGCTTTGGCTTGTCTTAACACTTAATATTTTAGGGTAAGAAATCCAATTGCTAATAGCTCTAAGCTACTCTTGGTTTGATAAAACGTCGCATCTAATGCTTCCATGACATTTTATCTCTCTTGCCACGACATCTAAGGACTCCTTACTGATTTCGTTCAGCTTAACCAAGACAACTTGTATACCTAGTATACCTTACGTTCCTAGGGAAGTAGTGATGCCTCGCTTTGGCGTATCCCATCACATACGCGCATTAGTTCGATAAGTGTTGTTCTTGGAACGGAAAATTTTAGCTCAATATTTTAAGGGACCTAGGGTTTCTACATTGGTTGATTTAAGTGAACGTAACTAATCATCGCAACATTTGAAATCCTAGACATGCATCTAACATTCACAATATATATATAAAACAACAATATATATAAGGCACAAATTTGATGCATTTGGAAACTAGCATGACCCCTTGAAATCTTCAAATCTTCAAGGGCCTTCATCTTGGCTCGTCTTCATCGAAACGCCGTCTTGAGACATCTTTGCCAAAATAAAATTACTAGCTACTACTACTAAGATTAATCTAAAGTACAAAAATACTTTATGATTCGCAGACCGTATTTAGATTTACAAAAATACGTAACGGAACGTAGTCCGTATTTTCTATCCTAGTCGGGTCCCACTAATTGCCATTTTTCTCAAAACCTGTTTTGAAACAATCTTTCATTCACCCATTCACTATTTGTGAATGGTCCATGCATTTTACAACGAAAACAAGTAACAATGCATAACACGCGTAAACTAGTAACTAACTTAGGTGGTTAATCCGATAAACACGCCTAATTAAAACTAGTCAAAGTTGTTAAATAATTATGTGATTAAAACGCAATTAGTTCATACAATTAACGAAGCTCCCACTAAATCCAATTAATTAAGTCGTTCAACCCAAATTTTGTCAAAATTAAAATTTTGCAAGAGCTGGAAAAACCGAGGTCTAACCTCGTTAAAGTAATTAAATAAATTAAATCGACAAAATTTCTGCAAAATACATAGCCCATGCATCGAAAAACAGCCCACACAAAACGGATTGCCTAACATCCTAGCCACGGGGCTAGGCTTGCTAGGCACCATGGCTGCGGCTGTGCTGTGCTTGGGCGCAGGCAGCCTACCTAGCAAGGCATTGCTGCGCCTGCTAGCACCAGCACACATCATGCTCGCATCCTTGCATGCGTGCATATGTGCTAGCAAGTGTGGCTAGCCTGCTGGGGCTTGCTGCCTCACTGCCTAGCAGTACTTGCGAGCAGTGCCCAGCAGCCACACACCACACACAGCAGCACGCTTTGGTGCACCATGCTTGCTCGCCACACAGCAGCAACACAGCAAGGTGGGAGCACCACCATTCGCACCAAGGGAGCCACATGTGGGCTGCGAGAGCAGCCCGGCTAGCCTTGGTGGTGCTTGGGTGTCCTTTGCCTCGATTTTTGTGCTTTTGACTTGGGATTTTAATCTCGATATTCGTGTGACATAAAATTAATTCTAAATTTATTTTAGAATCAATTTAGATCAAAATGAAAATATAACAATTCTAACTTAAATAAATTCAATTTTAATAGTGCAAAAGCCTAAATTATTCAACAACCATTCTTTAAATCAATATTAGGTCTAACTTGATGCAACAAAATTGAAGGGCTATACCCATAATTAATTTAACCAAAATGCAAATTAATAATGAGTTTTGACAAAATAGGAAATTGGAAAAATACAACGTTTCATCCAATGAAAATTTCCCAACAATAACTTGTGTAAGGTTGAAAAATTTACATCTTCCAATATGAAGATTAATCAAAATTCAATCACAAGTTTTGAACTTTAAGGACTTTAATCAACACAAAAATGATTAAATCCAAAAATTAGTTCAACATGGAGTTTAGCAATCAAAGTTCCAACCAAATAAACAATTAAAGATTGAATCTTTCAAATTTTAGGGGCTTCAAAATTGCAATTTCACCATAAACATTCACACTCGAAGCAATTTATTTGTAATAATGTGAACAATACAAGTTTATGTGAAAAGTGAACACACCAAATTAAGCACCAATTATGACTTCCTAAACATGCTTAATGAGGTTTATAATTGCAGTAGATTAGGGATGCAACCATACATTTAATCTACCTTCATTATGCAATAATTAATCAAGGTTAAAAGATTTAAAAAATTTCGTCAAAAACGAAAAACCCCTCGAAAAACATATTTCTGGGTGGATTTTGGCTTCTGGATTACCCTAAAAGAATCAGAAACGATTTAGAACGTTGATTCCACCCAAGAATCACTATTTCTTAGTCGAAATTTGGGTTCAACAGCCAAAATTATAAAAATACGAGATTAAAATAATTAAAACGAGCTTCTAATCTAATTAGAAAGCATAACCAGAGATTTAAATCCATTTTAAATCACCTTAATTAATTATTAGTCCCAATAATTAAAGTGAGCACGGCTCCGATACCGCTGTTGGGTTTCTTAGCGTCCAACGCTATGCAGAAGGGAAACCCACCCAATACCCGCTCACTAATTAAAGCAATTAAATATTTAATCACATAATTAACAACATAAAGAGAGAAGGAGAAAGGACATTCTTACCCTCGACGCGTGCTTTGATCGCAAATCGAGCTCTTACTTTGAAAGCTCGAGCGTCACAATCGTGACCGCCTCCAACGGCTCGTACCCACAAACCCGACTCGAACGGTCCAAGTCCCGAAGGTTAGTCGGGACCTGACCAATAAAAACTGGAGTTTTAAGAACTTAGAGGTTTTTTCACCTAATGGGAGATGCCTCATTTAGTTCCACTCAAGTGAAGTCCCAAATGCCCAACCATTGGGTATTTATAGAGAAAATCAACTTTTCATCCCATTCATGATCAATGTGGGACAATTGCATTTTCCTACTAATTTATTTTAATCAAAAATAAAATAATAAGCAATGCAATCAATGAGTTACAAGTGGCAAATGGAGGAAGAGTGATTAGGTGAGGACCATTCCAAGAGGGGGGGGGGGGGACCATAGCCTTAGTGCCCAAGGCAATGTCCACAACTCTTGGTCCCCACACTCAAACCGGATCCTCCATGTGGCTGGGATAGCTGGCTACCAAGGCAGCCTTGCTAGCGCCTGGTGCCTTAGCTGTGCTAGCAAGCCAGCCAGCAAGCTACGCACAGCATGCGAGCTGCTGCTATGGCATGTGCTTGGTGCTGTCTAGCAAGGTTGCTTGCCCATTCCACTGCTATCCTCGTAATACGCCTAGCCCAGCTCTCGCACGCATTGCTAGCAAGGCCCAGCCCTGCGATGATGCGTGCTTGCGAGAGGCTGGCTGCTGGGGCGCGCCATTGCCTAGCACCATGCACAACCTTGCACACTAAGCATGCTGCTATGCGATGCTTGGTGCGTGGCTGCGGTGGCTTGGCGCTGCTACTGCCCAGCATGCTAGCAAGGCTGCTAGCGCCCAGCACCACGCATAGCATAGCATGCTGCTATGCGATGGTGCGTGGCTGCGATGGCTAGGCGAGCAGTGCCAGCCCATGCCTCGCGCCAGCGCCTAGCAACCAAGGCCTAGACTTGCGATGCTTTGGGCGCATGACTTGCTAGCACACACGCAAGGCTACGATGCTTGCGGTGTCTAGCTAGCATGCATGAGCCTAGCACGCCTAGCATGCTAGGTTTGCGATGGGTATTTCTTAGCCTAGCACTCACATGGCTAAGCCAATGCGAGGCTACAGCTAGGCTCGTACTTGTAACTCGATTGATTTCATGTCTCGTCGAATTCTAAATTTGACTCGACTTGCGACGCACGATCTCGACGCTCTAAGCTCGATATCCGACGTCTTTGTTCATAAAACTCCGACGACTCATCGAATCCTTCGGATTGATTCGTCGTCTCGGATTGGTTATTCGATTGGGTTCGACCCGAAGGGTTCAGTCAAGATTAAGCTTTAATATTAATTGTACATTAATATTACTGATCGGAAGCGGCCTCCACCTAGGCATTCCGATCACTAGACCTTACTGAAGAATTAGATTTCCGATAATTCTGAACCCTCTATCAGAATAATACACTTGTTGGAAGGACACCATTCCTTTTAGATCAACGAGGTAAGATTTTAGGTTCACTCTTTACTCTATGCCTAGTTCAGCAAAGAAGATGTGAAGGAATTTCTAAGTGGATAAATGCTTAACATTTCCCTCATTCAAACATTTATGAGGTAATTCAATGCCGCTCAAAGTATGTTATTCAGATTAGTGGTGATTATCGTTTATATTTCCATTAATATTCTATTATCATGCATGCAGAGCACTACAGGAGCACTTACGGGACATTGATTCTCCGTGTCAAGTTGGGTGGTTATGCCCCGAGCAGATCTCCACTACTAGAATCTTAGGCAACCACCCTGACGTGTTGTACTATGTTGAACGGAGTATCAAGGAATCAGTGCGTGCGGGAGACAAGTTCATATTGGCCCCATGTTATGAGGAGTATGTCTAATCATGTCAAATTCATTTGTTTCCCCAGATTATATGTTCTACATGGCTAATAATTGATTTGTTTGTCTATTGTGAATTTATGTAGTTTGTATTGGACCCTGCTGGTGATTTGTGTTTCCAGTAACACAATCTTCCTTTTTTATTCAGCTCGATTGCCTCATCCCAAAAAGCTCCTCGTGAAGTCCATATTGCAAAAGTAAATAAAGCTACCTAGTGTTGATTATCATTACCTAAATCGTTTATTTGTCATACTAATCAAATTTGACCTTACTTTTCTATAGTGTTATGAAGAAGATAAATTGTCGAGCTCCTCAAGGTCCCACATGGAAATCACCGATGGTAATGCCACATGATATTGTGATTTTCGTAATAAAAAATGCGTAAAAAGTTACTAATTTGCTATATATGCATGTTTGATTCATGTACTTTGTTCCTATGCTAGTGCTCACAACAAGATAACGAAGTTGATTGTGGCCTATACGTGATGAGATTCATGTTTGACATAGTGAGTCGTTGTACAGACACACTACAGCTTGATGAGGTATGCCATTGACTTATTTTATTTTCTCTTAACATATGATTTGACAAGAATGAGTTCATTTGACAAGAAATGTAGAAAATAGGCATTCTAGTAGTCAAATAGACCTTACTTGGGCCATTTTGGATGAAAATGCGTCCTAAAACACTTAAATTGCTCCTTTCTTGTGATTTCAAGACTTAGCCGCCTATAACTAAGTAATAATCACATGTTATGAGATAGAATGAGTTCATTTGACAAGAAATGTAAGAAATAGGCATCCTAGTAGTCAAACAGGTCTTACTTGGGCCAATTTGGATGAAAATACGTCCTAAAACACTTGAATTGCTCCTTTCATGTGATTCAAGCCCTAGGCGCCTATAACTAAGTAGTAATGACATGTTATGAGAAAGAATGAGTTCATTTGATAAGAAATGTAGAAAATAGGCATCCTAGTAGTCATACAGGCCTTACTTGGGCCAATTTGGACGAAAATGAACCCCAAAACACTTAAATTGCTCCTTTCTTGTGATTTCAAACCTTAGCCGCCTATAACTAATTAATAATGACATGTTATGAGATAGAATGAGTTCATTTGACAAGAAATGTAGGAAATAGGCATCCTAGTAGTCAAACAGGCTTTGCTTGGGCCAATTTGGACGAAAATGCGTCCTAAAACACTTGAATTGCTCCTTTCATGTGATTTCAAGCCCTAGGCTCCTATAACTAAGTAGTAATGACATGTTATGAGAAAAAAAGAGTTTATTTGACAAGAAATGTAGGAAATAGGCATCCTAGTAGTCATACAGGCCTTACTTGGGCTAATTTAGACGAAAATGAACCCTAAAGCATTTAAATTGCTCCTTTCTTGTGATTTCAAGCCTTAGCCACCTATAACTAAGTAATAATGACATGTTATGAGATAGAATGAGTTTATTTGACAAGAAATGTAGGAAATAGGCATCCTAGTAGTCAAACAGGCCTTACTTGGGCCAATTTGGACGAAAATGAACCCTAAAACACTTAAATTGCTCCTTTCTTGTGATTTCAAGCCTTAGCCGCCTATAAATAAGTAATAATGACATGTTATGAGCAAGAATGAGTTCATTTGACAAGAAATGTAGGAAATAGACATCCTAGTAGTCAAACAGGCCTTACTTGGGCCAATTTGGGGTGAAAATGAACCCTAAAACACTTAAATTGCATTTTTACATACATAACCTACTGTAATTAATTCTAACATACTTTTTGTTTATTCCAAGTTTTGCAAGGTACAAAAGGGAGGTCCGTTGACGAGCAAAGAACTTAATGAAGTTCGAGACATGTTGGCGTCCTTCATCACATTTCACATGTAAATATCATTTATATTTGAACTTGTTAACTAAATTATTGATTAGTATTGTTTTTAATTATGACACTTTTAAATTAGTATTATTTGTAAATAGTATTGCGTTTGGGATTATTAATTATTAATATCTATGTATTGTTATTATTCCAATTTACAAATTATTATTATTATTATTATTAATTATAATATTATAATAATAATTATTATTATTGTTATATAATATTTGTAGAATGAATGCAGGATTTACAGGTTCTCATTATTATTATTAGTATTAGTATCAATATTATTATTTATAGCCGAAAAAAAAAAAAACAAAGTTAAAGGCACCGGTTCAGGCTTCAAACCGGTGCCTATTGTGCTGAAATAAAAATAAAAAAAAATAAAAATAAAAAAAGAAAAAGAAAAAAGCGCACCATGGGTTTTTGGCACTGGTTAACCGGTGCCATAGAGTGTATTTAGCACCGGTTAACCGGTGCCATAGCTCTTAATAGCCACCGGTTTTGAACCGGTGCCAAATCTTTAGAGATTTGGCATCCCTCAAATACTCAACGGTTCAAAACCGATGCCAAAGAGGGGGTTTGAATCGTTGCCTTTTTCGCCTAGTGCATCCACCCATGTGGCGTGGTCAGCACCAGTCAAATGTGGGGACCGGTCTTGATGTTAGGCTTGTGGAGCAAGGGGTTTTGGTCCCCCCCTTTGGTGGTCCTCACCAACCCATATGACACTTGGAGCTTGTTGATTGCTTAGCGTTTTAATTTGTTTTTGATTAAAATTAATTGAGGGAAAAATGTAATTCTATCACATTGATGGTAGAAGGGAGATCAAGGATCCCTTCCCTATAAATACCCAAGTTTTGGGTTTGGGAAAAATCACTTGAGTTGAACTCAAAAAGGCATCTCATCATTAGTGAGAAAACCTTTCAGTTCGTAATACTCTAGTTTTATTTGGTCAAGTCCCGACTAACCTTCGGGATAAAGACCGCTCAAGTCGGGTCGAGGGTGCGAGCCGTCGGAGGCCTTCGCACTTGCGAGGTTAAGCTTTAAAGTAAGAGCTCGTTATCGAGCAAAGCACGCTTCGAGGGTAAGATCGTATTTTCTCTTTCTCTCTTTTGTTGTTGAATTATTTGATTGCATGTTTAGTTGCTTTAATTAGTGGGCGGGTCTTGGGCGGGTTTCTTTTCTGCGTAGTGTTGGACACTACGAAACCCAACAACGGTATCGGAGCCGCACTCATTTTATTTATTGTATCTAATAATTAATTGAGGTGATTTAAAATGGATTTAAATTCTGGTTTTGCTTTCTAATTAGATTATAAGCTCATTTTAATTAGTTTTAATCTCGTATTTATACTAATTTTGGCCAACGGACACAGATTTCAACTTAAAAATAGTGATTTTTGGGTGGAATCGATGTTCTAAATCGTTTTTTACCCTCTTCGAAAATTGTCCAGAAGCCAAAATCTTCCCAGAAACATGTTTTTCGAGGGGTTTTTCCTTTTTGACGAAAATTTTCTAATCCTTAAACCTTAATTAATTATGGCATGTTAAAGGTTGTTTAAATGTATAGTTGCATCACTAATCTACTACAATAATAAACCTTATTAAGCATGTTTACGAAGTCATAATTGGTGCTTGATTTGGTAAGCGTTTTCACATAAACTTGAAATTTCACAATTTTGCAAAATAATTGCTTAAAGTGTGAATGTGTAATTTTGAAGTCCCTAATATGTTAAAGATCTAATCTTTAATTGTTTATTTGGTTAGAACATTAATTTCTAAATTCCATGTTGAACTAATTTTTGGATTTAATCATTTTTAAGTTGACTAAAGTCCTAAAAGTTCAAAACTTGTGATTGAAATTTAATTAATCTTCAAATTGGAAGATGTAATTTTTCAATTATACACAAGTTAGTGTTGGAAATTTTCCATTAGATGAATGGGTTTATTTTTCCAACATCTTTAATTTTGTCAAATCTCATTATTAATTTATGTATGGTTAAATAATTGTGAGTATACCCCTTCAATTTTGTAGCATCATGATAAACCGAAAATTGATTTAAAGAATGGTTCTTGAATAACTTTAGTTTGTGCACTAAAATTGAATTTATTTAAGTTAGACTTGTTATATTTTCATTCTTGCTCAATTTTTGTTCAATTCTAAAATAAATTTAGAATCGATTTTATGTCACACACGTATTGGGATTAAAATCCCGAGATAAAGCACGTAAATCGAGGCAATGACCGCTAAAGCACACCACATGGCTAGCTAGGCTGCTCTCGCAACCCATATGTGGCTGTCGTGGTGTGCATGGGCTGCTTATGCCTCGAAGTGATGCTAATGTGTGGCGATTTTGGGCTTGGTGTACGCATGTTGCTACATGCATAGTGCGTTGTGTACATGTTTGGTGCATCGAGGATGCAAGGGTGATGCGCACAAGGTGCTTTGATAAGGGTGCCTTGGTGCTGCAATGTGTTGCTAGGTAACATAAGCTCGCATGATTTAGGAGCTTTGAGGCCATGTCTTGTGTGTGTGCAAGTGCGCTGACGTGGCCGGTGTAATGTGTATACGACATTGAGATCACTCCCATGTGTTTGGGCCACAAGCGATTGTGCGGGTACGGCCACGCAAGGCACCTCAAGCCTTAGTGCTAAACACTTAGGGATCGTAATGCATCGTTGGGCTATGTGATTGCTATTTTACCGTTTTAATCACTCGATAATTTTAACGAGGCTAGGCCTCGGTTTTGCAGGCATTTGCAAAATAATTAGGCAAAATATGGGTTAACCGGCTTAATTAATTGGATTAAGTAAGTTGCATGGGGAATTTAGTGGGAGCTTCGTTAATTACTACTTTAGGAAATTCTTAGCCGCAGTTCAATGCACCTCTCCTAGGTTTGATTGGTATCAGCTCGTAGCACTTAAGTCATACGATTCATCTGGCCTAGTACATATCATGGCATACATGATCGATCCAATAAGCGAAGCATATGGAATCTGATTCATCCTCTCTCGCTCATCAGGTGTATGTGGACACTGCTTCTTGCTGAGATTTATACCATGTGACATGGGTAGATGCACTCTCTTGGCCTCCTCGATGTTGAATCGTGCCAGTACCTTATAAATATAAGTACTTTGGCTCAATCCAATAATCCTTTTGGATCTATCCCGATAGATCTTGATGTCTAATATGTACTGTGCCTCTCCCAAGTCCTTCTTGAAAAGCACTTTCCAAGCCAAGCCTTTACGGACTCTAATATTGGAATGTTGTTTCCAATGAGTAATATGTCTTCCACATATAAGATGAGGAATGTGATGCCACTCCCATTGACCTTCTTGTAAACACAAGATTCATCTGGATTCTTGATAAAATCAAACTTACTAATTGCTTTATCAAATCGCAGATTCCAACTTCTGCTTTGCCTGCTTTAATTCATAAATGGACTTCTTAAGCTTGCATACCTTCCCAACATTGCTTGGATCAACAAAACCTTCCGGTTGTGTCATGTACACACTTTCTTCCAAAATCCCATTAAGGAAGACGGTTCTGAAATCCATTTTCCATATTTCATAATCATAATATGTGGCAATTGCTAGGATAATCCAGACGGACTTAAGCACGACGACTTGCAAAAAGTTTTCATCATAATCAACACCGTGAATTTGCCTGTAACCTTTTTCCACCAATCTAGCTTTGTATACAGATACATTTCCATATTTGTCGGTTTTCGACTTGAAAATCCATTAGCAACCGATAGGTGTGTAACCTTCGGGAAAATCAACCAAGTCCTAGACTTGATTTTCAAACATGGAGTCCATCTCAGATTTCATTACCTCTTGCCATTTTGTAGAGTTGGGGCTCGTCATAGCTTGTTTGTACGTCGCTAGCTCATCTCCATCCATAATTAGGATGTCTTGATCTTCGGTTAAGACAACACCGAGGTATCTGTCTGGTTGAGATCTTGGCCGTTGCGACCTACGCAGGGTATGTAATAGGTTGAGCATTTGCATTGTCGGTTTGACTCTGACCAAATTCAACAGCTGCTTCTAAAGCACTTTGATTGTCATTTTTTTAGGTTAACTTTGTTGCTCGTCCTCTAGAACTTCATCGAGTTCAATTTTCCTCCCACTTGTCATTTTGGAAAGGTGTTCCTTCCCCAAAAAGACACAATCACGAGCAACAAACACTTTGTTCACGGATTTGTTATGGAAGTAATACCGCTTAGTTTCTTTTGGGTATCCCACAAAGAAACACATGTCATATTTTGGGTGAAGTTTGTCAGAAATTAATTTCTTGACATATGCATCGCAACCCCAAATCTTAAGAAAAGACAATCGTGGAGGTTTCTTCGTCCATAATTCATATGGAGTCTTTTCAACAGCTTTTGACGGAGCTCGGTTCAGAGTTAGTGACGTGGTTAAAAGTGCGTGTCCCCAAAAAGAGATAGGAAGATCGCTAAGACCCATCATTGATCGGACCATGTCTAACAAGGTTCGATTCCTCCTCTCGGACACTCCGTTCCATTGTGGAGTTCCGGGAGGTGTCAACTCTGAGAGAATACCATGTTTTTTCAGATGATCATCGAATTCATGGCTCAAATACTCGCCACCTCGATCCGATCAAAGTGCTTTGATTTTCTTGCCAAGCTGATTTTGCACTTCACTCTGAAACTCTTTGAATTTCTCAAAAGATTCAGATTTGTGCAACATAAGGTAGACATATCCATATCTACTATAGTCGTCCGTGAAAGTGATAAAATAGCGATAACTATTCCTTTCAGGTGTACTCATTGGTCCACATACATCCATGTGTATAAGACCCAATAAGTCACTAGCCCTTTCTCCCAACTTGGGGAATGGTTGTTTTATCATCTTGCCTAATAAACATCCTTTGCAATTTTCAAACGACTCTAAGTCGAATGAGTCAAGAATTCCTTCATGAAGAAGTTTCTTGATGCGTTTGATGTTAATGTGGCCAAGACGACAATGCCACAAGTAGGTTTGATTCGATTCAATGGTCTTAGCTGTTTTGGTGGTATCATTAACATTATAAACTTGTTTTTCTAGAGAAAGCACATAAAGAATATTTTCTAAATGTGCTATACCATATAAAACATTATCGAAATAAAATGAACTATTGTCTTTTATTCGAAATTCAAATCCCTTGGCGTCCAACGCCGAAATTGAAATAATGTTTTTGGTAACTCTTGGAACATGATAACAATTTTCAAGTTCTAGAACAAGCCCATAGGGCAAAGACAAAATGAGAGTTCCAACGGATACGGCTGACATCTTGGCTCCATTGTCAACCGGAGTTCGACCTCTCCATTCTCTATCCATCTATTTATCCTTAGTCCCTGAGCATTGGAACAAAGGTGTGAGCCACATCCAGTATCTAATACCCATGATGTTTTTCTAGCGAAGTTTAAGTCTATAACAAAAATACCTGATGCAGAAGCAGCGGTGCTGTTCTTCTTATCTTCCTTGAATTTGAGGCAATCCCGCTTCCAATATCCTTTCTTCTAGCAATAGAAACATTCGGAACCGAAATTAGAAGAGGCTACCTTTTTGCCCTTGGCAGCGTTTGACTTAGGCAGAAGAGTCTTCTTACACTTCCCCTTAAAGCCTCTCTTCTTTCCCGAGCGCTTGAATGGCTTGCCCTTTTTTATCATAAGCATGTCATGCTTTCCCTCATCTTTGAGTGTTTGCTCGGCTTTCTTCAACATCCCATGAAGCTCGATGAGGGTTTTCTCCATGCTGTGTGATGGGCGTTAGAATGGACACACATTCCACACTCATTCAAACATATTTATAAGCAAATATCTCACAAACCAAGCACAATGATAAGTAAGAGTTCGGTCCACAAGGAACGAGATATAATCGCTAAAGATCTTAATACGCAAGCTAGTTCGAAGACTTATGTTGATTAGGGGTTCGACAAGTAGACAAACAAACTATTGTTCTAGATCAAGTGATTAAAAGCACTAGGGAATGGGATCCACTCAACCATTGCAATTAAGCATATTGGGAGTAAAAGAGACAAGAGATACCAAGGACTATATGTAAGACCAACCTCATGCAATTAGGAAAACAACTCACACTCCTAAACTTAAATCCCTCATTATTTTAGCAATAGGAGACACATAATCAAATTGCAATGAGTAATGACATATTCAATCTACATTTCCATGTCAAACTAAGCATAACATGTCATCAAGCTCCAAATTCAAGTGTAGCTAATTCTATCATGAAGAACTAACAAGCAATCTCATACAATCAATTTAATCACAAATCAAACATCAATACTTCTCCCAAGTTTACTTAATTAACCATTAGGTTGAGCTTCACCCAACCCCTAGCAAGGGGGACTACTCATAATTCATTGTGAGTAACATGCAAAGTTCCAAGTTGGTGTTCTAAGTAATTCTAAAATTGGGGAAAAGTGATTCACTATGGATAAAACTAACATGCAACAACAATTTATCAAGACTAAGAGAGATTCAAGTGACTTGCAATAACAAAATAAATCAGAAAATAAATAGTGACAAGTGAAAGAAGTTACTATTGAAGCTTCAAATGTTGAATAAAAGCTGAAAATTTGAGAATGAACCTTGAAGTTTTCTTCTACAATGATTATATTTTGAGAGTTTCCAAACTAAATCATCCACTAATTAAATGAACTACGGTGCTAACTAAGAGGAAGTTTTTCTTTCTAAAACTATTCTACTCTGCTCATCTCTCTCCCGCAAAAACGATCTAAAAAGGAACTTAAATAGTCCGTAAAAAGTCGGCTGAGATCGGGAAAAGGTCCGACCGAACTCATGGTAGGTTCGGTCAGACTCTGGGTAGGTTCGGTCGGACTCTAGGTAGGTTCGGTTGAATCTCCCTGATCCTTGTTTGGTCGAACTTTTGAGGTTCGACCCCTCCTGCAAAATTGCTGAAAACTGGTTTGAAACTGCCTCCTTTGCACCTTGGAGGTTCGGTCAAACTTTTCAAAAGTTTGACCACACCTTGGTTCGACCGAACCTTTCAGAGGTTCGGCCACACCTCTTCTTGCACTTCCTCTTCTTGCTTGCTCTCCTTCCCTTTTGCTCCTCTAGCCTTTGTCCATGCCTCCATACTTGGCTAAGGGGCCTCCCACCGTGCTTAGGACCGCCATGAAACCTACAAAAGATAGCAAAAATCACGAGATCATGGGGATGTTAAAATAATTCATAAAGATTATCAAAACAAGTGCAAATAAGCATACTTTTCATCAACACATAAAGAAACCATAAGAGGAGAAATGAGGTAGAAAAACCTAAGAAAAATAGGAGGAAAGAGACCTAAACACTACCCCTAAGAGCACTCATCAAACTCCCCCACGCTAAGCCTTTGCTTGCCCTCAAGCAAAGCAAAAGAAGATGAACAAGGGAGAAAGATTTAGTTATTCAAACAAGCAAGGAATAAAAGAAAAGCCGAAATTGCTTTTAGCAAAAGCAACAAGCCATTTAAACCCCAAGGTCGCCGATGAGGACGAGTTGTGATCTCGTGAGGGTTTCCAAAAAGCATACCCCACAACTCTTACAAAATTATGTTCAAGACAAACCAAAAACAGGGGAAAGAAGAGCAACAAATCCAACACAAATCATAGTCAAGTCAAGCTTTTAGAGATAACAAACATGAATGAATGCCAAACTTTCTAAGTAGTATAAGTAAGCATGCAAGGGGATGCCGAAAGTTAATTGAAAGAAAAGTCATGCTAAGCATAGAGAACTTTAACATGCACCACTCGTCCCGCATTCCATACAATCTTACCGCGTTCCCTCATCTAGATTCAAATCCACCCTTGGAGATAACATCTTCTGACTCCTCGAAGGAGCCGGAACAAAGATAAAACAATACAAAACAGAGGAACCCGACATCTTACCAATTCATTCCCTCTCCATATGCTTGAAATCCATCTCCCTCCACCGACTAGTGACTCAACCGACCTAGGTCAAAAGAGCATCGAAAGGGTTGTAACGTTGGCTAAGGGGTAAGGGTGTGGAAAAATTTTAAAATTGGTGCTTAGCCTAATTGTGAAGCAAAGGGTGATCAAGCCTCTTTTTCAAAATCAAACATCTACCAATTTTTCAAACTACGTTGCCACAAACTTGAACTACAATGCCAAACACTTTTGAGCTTTCATTTCCCTCTTACATCTTTATTCATCAACTTTCTCTTTTTCTCCCCCCCCCCCCTTTTTTTATTTACTATTGAAGGCTTTTTCTAGGATTTACATTCGCTTTTATTGAACACATATTCACAAAATCACTACTTCACTTTCCATTTAGAACCATTCCCTTCCAAATTTCAAATCAAAACTACAATAAACTTACATAGCCTGAGCTTCACGATTCTAAGGGTGAAAGTAAAACAAAAGGTCCACGAGCTTGTAATGTGCTATAATCAAGGGGGGAAGACTCAACATGGTAAGCAAAAAAAGGCCAAATACAACCAAAAATACAAAAGATAATAAAAATAAAAGCTAATTTTATAAAACAAAATATTCATTCCTAGGTTAGTTCGGTCTAGATCTTGGGAGCCAGACGCCAAGTTCTAGATCTAAGAATGCCTTGGTGAGGATCCTATGCCACTCATACAAGTAATGTTAGAGGTTTGAACAATAAAGCTCACATCGGGTTACAAAAACCATCTCTAGGGTTTCAAATCCTCTAATGAGAGCAACACCTTCTTACCACAAACAAGTGAATTTGGGTTCGATGGGCCTTACGAGTTCTAGAACAACTACCTTAGCATGAACATATCCTAAAGTCAACCAATGGCAATCCCGAAGCATGCAAACTTATAACACTCAAGAAGCAAAGCATTCAAACGCACAAGTCAACTTTAATATGCTCGAAATGACAATGAAACAACTAAGTTTGTCGTGGTTTGCCTTGAACAAAAAGGAAAATCTTTTTCATTTTTCACATTTTTTTTCAGAAGGAAGGAGTAAAAGAGAGATAAGAGGCAAGTAAACATATAATTCTCAATCGACAAACAAAGATCGTTCGGCATCAATACCAATGATCACCAGATTCCGTGGAATCAAATGCAAACAACCTCGAACAATCAACTCCATCCTAGTCTAAACTAACTATGCACACAAAGGAAAATAAGCAAAGTAGGGAAAGATCTCACCAAATGCCGCTTGAATTAGAACACAAGACAAATATTGCGATCTCACCAAGGTTTCCGGAGGTTTTCGGAGCTTGAGCTGCTCCTTATTCCATCTTTTTGTGTTTCCGTTTTCAAGCTACAAGGAAAGTTAGCCAAAAGAAAAGACATTACAACTATACAAAGAAAAGTTAGCGAACAAAAGAAAAAGACTAGAATTATAAACAAAAGAAAGTGACAGACAAAAAGCTATCTACAAAATTTGGATTAAGGGATTTGGATTATGGGATTTGGATTGAAAATTTGTTCCTTAGATCAAGAGAGAAGAGGGAACAACAACTTATTAATATTATTTTTATTTATTTATTTATTTTATGTTTTTTACACCATAACATCATCATTATAAGAATCATCATCATCATAAAAAAAAATATAACCAACCAAAAATCATCACTAACTTTCATTATCCTCAATGGTTCTCCAAATGCACAAGCTACCATCCTACCACACTACCCTCCTATGTACACTTTAACCAAAAGGAACATCCTCCCCCACGCTAGTCTTTTGCACGTCTCGAGCAAAAGTGAAAGGCATGAAAATCCGGGGGGAGGGAGGGAGAGAACCCTCATTAGGGGTTTCTATCCTCCCGTTCCTTAGGACGGTTGATGAAATCAAACCCGGGGCGATCCATGAATGGATGGAAGGGTTGGTTAAAGTGCTCATAGGGCCACCCTTGAGTACCATAACCACCATCAAAAGGATTCGGGGTTGATGGACATGTCGGATCATAGGCGTAGTCACACCCACCTAGCCGATATGGGTTGTATGGTGGGGTACCAACATGTTGGGATGGGTCGATAGGACCTTCCCAATAAGCATAGGTGTTAGGGGTGGGGTTGTTAGGGTCATAGGGGTCCCAATGTGGAACCGAACCCTCTTGAGGCGGGTGGGGATAGTTAACATAGGGCGTTTGAACGCCCGCTTGCACAAGATTATCATAGTTCATCCTTCCGTAGTACCCCCATTGTTCAATAAAAGCTTGATTATCATGACGAATACCATCGAGGGTACTACGGAGGGCACTCATATCAAAAGGAGAAGAGGAAGAAGAAGAAGAAGATGTCTCACCTCCCCCACTAGGGGGGTGGAATGGGTTACTCCATTTGGTAGACCGGTTGAGGGTGAGGAATTGCACCGCGGACTTGATTCTTCCTTAATTCATCGGGGATGAATTTCCGCGCAATCTTCCATCTTAGCGGGTTAGAAGGATCTACCTAAGTGTGAGGGGGATCCGGGAGGACACACCATTCTTCTCTATTATCAACCAAGAGGATAAATTTGCGATTTTGGGTGGTGTAGTTGATGAAGCGTTGGTTACGAAGTGCAACAATAGAAAGAGCATATGGAGGATAGCCGATGGCCTCTTCTTTTCTGTTATGGAGCACATGGGGGAGCAAATCGATTTGGTCCTTGTAAGCTCCACATTTCAAAGAAAGGGCAATGAGAGTGATCATACCCCCCATGTGTATCTCATCACCAAGCCGCCTATCACGAGTGTCTAACAATCTTGAGATAAAGGTGGTGGAGCATTAGAACTTCAAGCGTTGAGCATTGTCGACCAAGTAGAGGCAAGCTACCTCATCTTTCACCATAGAGACAAGGTTTGCCTTGGAAAATACGGCATATTGAAGGAGCCGGGCAAAGTATCTTAAAGCAATATGAATGATGTTGTTGACCTTTGCGGTGTTAGTGCGAAAAACGGACTTGGTGGAGATGCTCCACCACCATTCTTGTTCATTATAGGGGATGCGACACATTGAGGTCATATCGGAGGGTCGATATAACCCGGTTGCTTGCCAATGGAAGATGTCGTTGAGCTCACTCTCGGTTAGGGAATGGTCTTCGTTGAACATGCGAAAGTGAAGAATAATTTGAGATTCATTCCCTTCATCATCTTCTTCAATGACTTCCTTGCGGAAGGAAGCAAGGAACTCCAATGTGACGTGCTCATAGGTGTGAGCGTGGAGGTCGATGAACTTGCCCCAACCAAAGTTTTGTGCGAGCCAGACTACTTCATCCATGATGCCAAGCTTTCTTAAGGTGTTACCGCAAAAGAACCTTGTCGATCGTATCGGACGGTCTATGAGGGTCTTATAGACATCCCAAAAGTGCTTGTTCGGAGCGATGATGCCATGATCATTGATGTCGGGTGGAGGTGGAAAATTGGGTGATGAAGATGCACCTGTCCTCTTCCTCTTGGACTTGCCTTTGCCAAAAAGATGCATTGTGAATCTACAAAATCACCAAGAACTAACATTAGGAAGATTCAAGCCAAAAGGAGACACAAGAAGCTTACCAAGATAAAAAGTGTATTCAATGAGAGTAAAAGCCATGAGTTGTGAAATAGATGTAGATGATAACAACAATACAATTCAAGGCATTAATGGACACTTATAAACCAAGGCATGAGCTAAAAGTCCTATGGTAATCAAATGTAAATCCTAAGAAAGCCTAGGTGAATTTGGGCATGATGTCCCCTAAAATTCATGAAATTCACTCAAAACTCATCAAAATTAAACCAAGAACAATGAGAATAATCACAAAATTACATCCAACTCAAAAATTTCTCAATCGAAATGTAGCATGAACAACCTAGTGAAAAATCAACACATTCAAGCAAATAATTTGAAATCATGAAAAATCAAGGCATGCATGCATATTCATCATGAAACAAGTTCTACTATCAACAACCAACCAATTACAACAAGGAAATCCCAAAAACTACATAAATCAAACAAGCCATGACTAACAATTTCAATTATACCACAATTCATACTTGAACATGTAAAACATGGTAAAACTAAGAGAAATTGAAGAAATGAACTTGCAAAAGCTAGAATAACCATACTACAATTGATTAGAAGCAAGTAGAAATCCAAAAGTTTCAAGTCACTCAAACCCTAGAAATTGGGGAAAAATTGAAGAGATTGTAGGAATTGAGTAGTGGATAAAAAAGAAGTGAGAAAGAGAAGAGATTGGAGTGATTTTTATGAAGATTTGAGGTTGGAGGAGGGGTGACAATGGAGTTTTAGAGTGAGAAGGAGAAGAGAAGAGAAAGAGTGACCCGAAAATATGAAGGAGGAAAGAGAAAGCTGCGGCCTTCCCCTTTTTTTTTTTTTGGGAGCATGCTCGAAAGAGGTTCGGCCGAAACATGAAGAAGTTTGGTCGGACCAGCAGAGATTCGACCAAACTTTTGAAAAGTTCGGTCGAACATCCGAATTACCCAGATTCTGGCAAATTTCAACCCAATTTGACTTCCAGAACAGGAGCGGCCGAACTCTTGTGGGGTTCGGTCGAACCATAAGAGGTTCGACCAAACTTTTGAAAAGTTCAGTCGAATTTCCAAATTTCCTAAAATCTAGCAGATTGCACCCCAACTTCAATTCTAGAGCAGGATTGGCCGAACTCCTTATAGGTTCGGTCAAATTTTTGAAAAGTTCGGCCGAACCTACATAGAGTTCGGTCGAACTACCCTAAAATCCTCAATTATGAAAAACTTGCACAAAACTTCTCCTCAAGACACACTAAAATACCACACAATCATGCCAAAAGAACATGGAAAATTCATTCCCTTTGAAGGCAAGACAAACAAGAATACCAACACAAACCAAATACACACTAAACCATCAATCTAAAGTTGTAGAAAGAAGAATGAAAAACATCAAGATAAAAGAGGAGGGTTAAAAACTCGGGTTGCCTCCCAAAAGCGCTTCTTTAACGTCAATAGCTTGACGACCTCCTTACTCAGGAGGTAAGATTAAATTGTACCAACTCTATCAAACCAACATGGGCACCCTCGTAATAATGCTTGAGGCGATGCCCATTGACTTTGAACGACCTCATTCCATTCAAATCATTGAGCTCCGCGACTCTATGGGGAAAGACCACTTTTATGGTGAAAGGTCCACTCCATCTAGACATGAGTTTACCGGGAAATAATTTCATCCTTGAATTGTAAAGCAACACCTTATCACCAACATTGAAGGTCTTCTTTTCAATTTGTCGGTCATGCCACTCCGTTGACCGGGCTTTGTACAAGCTTGCACAATCATATGCATTCATCCTTAGTTCCTCTAACTCATGCAAATCTAGCCACCATTGTTCACCCGCACTCGCCAAATCAAAGTTGATCTTTTTGATAGCCCATTGAGCACGATGTTCGAGTTCAACCGGAAGGTGACAAGACTTACCATATACAAGCTGGTAGGGGGTAGTGCCGATGGGGGTTTTGAAAGCGGCTCTATAAGCCTATAGGGCATCATCCAGCTTGTCTGACCAATCCCTTTATTTCTAGCCACTGTTTTCTCAAGAATCACCTTGATTTGTCAATTGGAAACCTCCGCTTGCCCACTTGTTTGTGGGTGATAAGTCGAACCAAAGCGTTGATGAACCCCATTCTTTCTCAACATCTTTTGCACATTATGGACAAAATGAGAACCATTGTCACTTACAACCGCTCTTGGGACCCCAAATATAGGAAATATGACCTTTTTGAACATTTTCATCACAACTTTGTGGTCATTTGTTAAGGAGGCAATTGCTTCCACCCACTTTGAAACATAATCGACCGCTGCAAGTATATATTGGTTCCCATTAGATGAAGGAAAAGGTCCCATGAAATCAATACCCTACACATCAAACACCTCAAGCTCAAGAATTGGTTGTTGGGGCATTTCATTTCTCTTTGATATATTACCGCTTCTTTGGCAAGAGTCACATTTTTTCACAAAACCCCATGAATCCTTGAAGATATGAGGCCACCATAACCCACTTTGTAGCACTTTCAAGGCTTTTTTGTTGGCACCCATATGACCTCCACAAGGATCTGAGTGGCACATCTTCAAAACACTCTTTACTTCATCATTGGGCACACATCTTCGCAGTAAGCCGTCAACTCCTCTTTTGAAAAGGATCGGAGCATCCTATATGTAGTGCCTTGCTTCTCTTTTCAACTTCTTCCTTTGGTTCCTTGAAGCGTCGAGAGGAAACTCCCCATAAGAAAAATAGTTCATCAAATCCGCAAACCATGGAAGATCTTTTTCATTTAAGACATAAAGCACATCATCTCTTAATTCATCACATATGGGGACCTCATCATCACTAGCTTGCACATTCTCTAAATGGTAGAGATGGTCTGCAACTACATTCTCGGCCGCTTTCTTGTCGCGGATTTCAACATCAAATTGTTGGAGTGATAGGACCCAACGAAGAAGACGAGGCTTGGACACTTTATTTTCCACAAGGTACCTAATAGCCACATGATCGGTGTAGACAATAGTTTTGGAACCAATGAGGTAGTTCCAAAACTTCTCAAAAGCATGTACCACGACAAGAAATTATTTCTCTGTTGTGGTGTAGTTCCGTTGAGCTTCATTCAAGGTCTTGGACATGCAGTATATCACATGTCCAGGCACACCCCCAATAGCTACATCACTAGCATCACACATAAGCTCAAAGGGCAAATCCCATCTTGGCCCTTACACTGTAGGAGAAGAGATCAAAGCCTCTTTCAACTTGTTAAAGGCTCGAAGGCATACTTCATCAAAGACAAAATCGGCCTCTTTTTGAAGGACGACATTAAGGGGTCTAGCAATGAGGGAGAAATCTTTGATGAACCTCTTATAGAACCCCTCATGCCCCAAAAAGGATCTCACTCCCTTTAAATTGATTGGGGGTGGCAACTTTTCTATCACTTCCACTTTTTCCTTGTCCACTTCAATCCCTTTGTTTGATATTTTGTGCCCAAGAACGATTCCCTCTTCTACCATGAAATGGCATTTTTCCCAATTTAGGACCAAGTTGACCTTCTCACATCTTGCTAAACATTTGCCCAAATTGGACAAACAATCTTCAAATGAGATGCCTCCTACCGAGAAATCATCAATAAACACTTCTATCTCGGCCTAAAGCATGTCTCCAAAGATACTCATCATGCACCTTTAAAAAGTCCCCGGTGCATTGCAAAGTCCAAAAGGCATCCTCCTACATGCAAAAGTACCATATGGACAAGTAAAAGTTGTCTTCTCTTGGTCATTCGAATAACCATTAAGAAAACAATAGTACTTGTGCCTTGTTAGTCTCTCAAGCATTTGGTCAATAAAAGGGAGGAGAAAGTGATCCTTTTTGGTGGATGCATTTAGACGTATATAGTATATACACATCCTCCAACCGGTCACTATTCTAGTTGAAATGAGCTCACCATTCTCATTTTCAACTACGGTCATTCCTCCCTTTTTAGGGACCACATGAACGGGGGAAACCCATCTAGAACTCGAAATGGGGAATATGATGCCCGCATCAAGGAGTTTGGTGATATCTTTCTTCACCACCACCCCCATTTGAGGATTGAGTTTCCTTTGCCTTTCAATGGAAGGCTTTAGCACCCTCCTCAAGTGTTATGTGGTGCATACATAAAGCGGGACTAATACCTTTGAGGTTATCAATGGTATAGCCTAAAGCACCTTGGTGGTCTCTCAATACACCACATAACATTTGATTTTGACACTCATTCAAAGAAGAATTTACAATAACCGAGTAAGTTAAATTTAGACCAAGAAACTCATACCTTAGGTGTGATGGTAGAGGTTTGAGCTCTACCATTGGAACACCCTTACCTTCTCTTGTACTGGCTATCTCCAATGCATATTCGGTTGTGATTCCCATGCATACTTGCTCAATGCTTCCTTCCACACTTCCTTCAAGCATCTCTTCATACAATGTCATCTCCTTGCTTTGTTCCCCTATGTTTTCTTTGTTCAATAAAACATTCTCAAGGGCATTGTTAGAAGTGAGCAAGTGCTCATGCATAGTATTCACAATAGAATCAATAGCATCAATCATCATGCAATTTTCCAATGTTGATCTTGGATATTTCATGCTTTCATTCAAGTCAAATTCTACCACCTCATCTCCTACTTTTATTGTAATTTAAGCACTTTTAACATCAATTAAGGCACCCGAAGTAGCAAGAAAAGGTCTTCCTAGGATTATTAGAATGTTAACATCTTCATCCATTTCCAATACAACAAAGTCCACCGGAATTACAAAATTTCCTACCCTTAGAGGAACATCCTCTACCTTACCCTTTGGAAATTTAATGGATCGATCGGCCAATTGTAAGGTAATGTTAGTGGGTAGAAATTCCCCTATCTCAAGTCTTTGATATACAGAATATGGAATAAGGCTAACACTAGCCCCAAGGTCACACAAGGCATTATCAATTTGCATTTTATATATTGCACAAGGGATAGAAAAGTTACCGGGATCTTTTAACTTTGGTGGCATCTTATTCATGATAATAGCACCACAATTCTCGGTGAGATTCACCGTTTCCACCATATCACACTTTCTCCTTCCACTCAAAATATCTTTTAAAAACCTAGCATAGTTAGGCATTTGCTTGAAGGGATTGAAAGGTGAATTTGCTTCAATGTCTCAAGGAATTTTCCAAATTGCACATCTAATTTGTGTCTCACAAATTTATGGGGATATGGAAGTCTTTGCAATTGTTTGGTTTCTCTTTCTTTTTCTTTTTCACTCTCTTTTTCTTTTTCATTCTCAAAGGCTTTCTCTTTGTCATGCTCAAGATCGCTCTCAAGAGGAGGCTCACTCATGTTCATTTTCTCATGGTTTTTCTTAGGGACACTCTCTTCCAACACTTTCCCACTCCTAGTTGATATAGCATTAACGGGTCTCTTGGGATCTAGTCCTTGGGGTGGAAGTTTGGAAGTGCTAACCCCTTCCTTTAAAGCATTGGCCAATTGAGAAATTTGTGTTTCAAGCATATTATTATGAGTCATTACTTCACTAAATTTCTTATCACTAAATGCCATGAAAGTGTTGAACATTTTAGTTTGGCTTTCCATCATTTCCTCTAAATTGGATCTATGTGGAGGTGCTTATGCATAGTAGTTATCTTAAGGAGCCCTAGTACCTCTCACATTCGAATTGGAAGCATTTTGATTAGAAAAACCTCTATTGTTATTGTTGTTCCAATTTTTCCTATTATTAGAGTTCCCTCCTTGGTGATATTGGCCTTGATTCCCATAATTCCCTTGGTTCTTATGGTTATGGTTACCATAACCACCTTGTTGGTTGTAGTTACCTTGGGGATTTTGGTCCCTTTGGTTCCTATTACCCCATGAATTTTGGTTATGATAATCATAATCATTTCCTCTTTGATTATAGGAATTTCCCCCTTGCCCTCTTTGATTAGGTGGTAAATAGCTTTGATTGTCGTTTCTAGGTCTATTATCATAAGACAAAGAATTGACATGTTCGTTTTGAAGTTCATTACCATCCTCATATTGCGGTTGGGGTTGAGAATCATAAGTGCAAAAAGAGGTGTCATGATCATATGATCCACAATTTTCACAAAATAAGCACCCATTTGGCATGTTATTAGATTTAGAAGTAGAAGGGTTAGAACTCATACCTCTCCCCTTAGATTGAGATGGATGCTCTTGGTGTGAAGAGGAGGACTCAAGCTTCGCCTTGATTGATGTCATCTCCTTGCCAAGGTTGGTGATTTGAGATGTTAAATTATTGATGGCGTTGAGGTGATCAACGGAGTAAACCGCACTCCCTCCTTTGCTCGAAGACTCCCTCTCTCCTTCTTGCCAATCCATGTGGTGTCTCACCACATCTTATATGATTTCAATGACTTGCTCCTCCGTTTTGTTCATAATCAGGCCACCGGCTCCCGCATCCAAACTTGTCTTCCCTTGGGGGCTCAATCCTCCGTAGAAAAGTTGAAGCACTTGGTATGTGGGAATGCCATGATGAGGACATTCCCTTTGTTATTCTTTGTACCTCTCCCATGCCTCGTATATGGTTTCACTAGCTCTTTGACAGAAACCTTGGATCAACGGCCTTGCTTCGGCCTTTCTTTTGAAAGTAAAATCTCCTTAAGAAAGCCGTGGTGACCTCATCCCAAGTTCTCAAAGAATTGGGTCTCACCTCCTTTTCAAGCCATTCAAGTTCCATTCCTATTAGGGAGAAAGGAAATATCTTAAGTCTCACAAATTCTTGAGTGACCCCATTCACCTTGATCGTGTTGCAATATTTCTCAAACTCGTTCAAATGTGCAAGAGGGCTCTCGTGTTTTGCTCCACTAAATTGTCTCCTCTCAATCATATTTATCATTTCGGGGCCGAATCTCGAAATCATTGGCCTAGGTGTTTGGGGGAACAATCCCACTCGAAGCTCTATAAGCTCCTACAGTTCCCAACTCCTTCAAAGGTCTTTGAGGTGGTGGCTGTGGATCACCCATTTTGTCTTGTTGTTCCTCGAAGTTGAACTCTCTAGTTGGGGAAGTAGTTAACGGCCTAGAACCGGATCTCCTTCTCCTTCTTCTTCTAAAAGTTTACTCAATCTCGGAATCGTAAGGCACCAAAATCCTGTGATGGGTTCTGAGCATACACACTCAACAATTGCAATTAGTAACAAGGCTACAAGTGTAGACAAAAAGGAACAAACTCTTTTTTTGTATAGATTTTTTTTTCTTTAATGGTAAACTAGACTCAAGTAATCAATTAGCAATTAACAACACCGCTCCTCGGCAACGGCGCCATTTTGATAGGCGTTAGAATGGTCGCACATTTCATACTCATTCAAACACATTTATAAGAAAACATCTCACAAACTAAGCACAATGATAAGTAAGAGTTTGGTCCACAAGGAACGGGATATAATCGCTAAAGATCTTAATACGCAAGCTAGTTCGAAGACTTATGTTGATTGGAGGTTCGACAAATATACAAAAAAACTATTGTTCTAAATGAAGCAATTAAAAGCACTAGGGAATGGGATCCACTCAACCATGGCAATTAAGCATATTGGGAGTAAAAGAGACAAGAGATAGCAAGAATTATATGTAAGACCAACCTCATGCAATTAGGAAAACAACTCACACTCCTAAACTTAGATCCCTCATTAGTTTAGCAATAGGAGATACATAATCAAATTTCAATAAGTAATGACATACTTAATCTACATTTCCATGTCAAACTAAGCATAACATGCCATCAAGCTCCAAATTCAAGGGTAGCTAATCCTATCATGAAGAACTAACAAGCAATCTCATACAATCAATTTAATCACAAATCAAACATCAATACTTCACCCAAGTTTACTTACTTAACCATTAGGTTGAGCTTCACCCAACCCCTAACAAGGAGGACTACTCACAATTCATTGTGAGTAACATGCAAAGTTCCAAGTTGGTGTTCTAAGTAATTCTAAAATTGGGGAAAAGTGATTCACTATGGATAATACTAACATGCAACAACAATTTATCAAGACTAAGAAAGATTCAAGTGACTTGCAATAACAAAATGAAATCAGAAAATAAATTAGTGACAAGTGAAAGAAGTTACTATTGAAACTTCAAATGTTGAATAAAAGCTGAAAATTTGAGAATGAACCTTGAAGTTTTCTTCTACAATGATTATATTTTGAGAGTTTCCAAACTAAATCATCCACTAATTAAGTGAACTAAGGTGCTAATTAAGAGGAAGTTTTTCTTTCTAAAACTATTCTACTCTACTCATCTCTCTCCCGCAAAAACGATCTAAAAAGGAACTTAAATAGTCCATAAATAGTCGGCTAAGATCGGGAAAAGGTCCGACCGAACTCTTGGTAGGTTCGGTCGGACTCTAGGTCGGTTTAGTCGAACCCTGGGTAGGTTCGGTCAAACCTCCCTGATCCTTGTTTGTTCGAACTTTTGAGGTTCGACCCTTCCTGCAAAATTGCTGAAAACTGGTTTGAAACTGCCTCCTTTGCACCTTGGAGGTTCGGTCAAACTTTTAAAAAGTTTGACCACACCTTGGTTCGACCGAACCTTTCAGAGGTTCGGCCATACCTCCTCCTGCACTTCCTCTTCTTGCTTCCTCTCCTTCCCTTTTGTTCCTCTTTCCTTTGTCCATGCCTCCATACTTGGCCAAGGGGCCTCCCACCGTGCTTAGGACCGCCATGGAACCTAAAAAAGATAGCAAAAATCACGAGAGCATGGGGATGATAAAATAATGCATAAAGATTATCAAAACAAGCGCAAATAAGCATACTTTTCATCAACACATAAAGAAACCATAAGAGGAGAAATGAGGTAGAAAAACCTAAGAAAAATAAGAGGAAAGAGACCTAAACACTACCCTTAAGAGTGACATATATGTCACTGATCACTGTGCATATTATAGTTCATCTTGAACTGATCATAGCCTTTATGCAGCAAATGGAGAATAATGTCAATTGCCATCTCAGTCAAATACCTAGCGTCAAGCCTTTCCATGTTCTCAAATAAACCAATCATTTTAAGTACATGTGGGCTAACTGGCTCTTCTTTCTTGAGCTTGCTCTCAAGGATCTGCCTGTGGGTTTCGAACCTCTTAGTTTGGGCCTGCTCTTAGAAAATGTTTTGAAGTTCAGAAATGATCTCAAAAGCCGTCTCCTTTTCAAAGAAAGTATTTTGGAGGTCCGGAGACTGTAGGGTTTCGTAGTGTCCCACACTACGCGGAAAGAAACCCGCCAAGACCCACCCCCATAATAAATGCAATTAACAAGAAAAACATAATTAAAAGCATAATAAAGGATAAAAGATTATACCTTTGACGCGTGCTTCTCTCAACTATGAGCTCTTACTTGAACCCCGAAAATACGAGGCCTCCGACGGGATCGTACCCTCGAACCCGACCCGAGCGTCCTAAGCCTCGAAAGGTTAGTCGAGGCCCGGACAAATAAAACTAAGAGTTTTACGAATTCAAGGTTTACTCAAATCAAGAGTTGCCTTTTCAATCTACTCAAGTGTGTTCATTCCCAATACCCATGCCTTGGTATTTATAGGGAAATGGACCCTTGATTTCCAATCTGCCACCAATGTGGGAGAGTTGGCAAATTCAATAATTTATTTAATTCCAAATTAAATAAATAATTAAATCAATCACAACACGACAAGTGGCACAATTATATGCTTATGAGTGATGCCCAAGGTTAGGTGGGGGGGACCATAGACTTGCTCCCCAAGGCTTTTCTTGGTCCCCACAACCACACACAAACCGGCTTCAAGGAGGGCTGTGCTGGCTTCCAGCTAGCACCATCCAGCAGCCTAGCATCCCCAGCCAGGCAGTGCGTGCTGGTGCTGGGCGATGCTTGGCGCTGGTGCGTGCTACTGCTAGGCGCTGGTGTGTCCTAGTGTTAGGTGCTGCTAGCATGTTATGCTGGCGCTGGCCCTAGCACTCCCACGCATTTCCTCTCACACCCTCGCATGCTACGCACAGCCATGTCAGTCAGCCCCTCACGCACGCAAGGCCTAGCATGCGTGCTGCTAGCGAGCCATGCATGCTGGGCGATGGTGCACACGCACACGCACACGCACACGCACACACGCACATGCCTAGCACTGCGATGGTGATGTGCGTGGTGCTAGGGCTGCGATGGCGCCTAGGCATGATGTTAGGGTTGCGATGGCGCCTAGGCATGATGCTAGGGCTGCAATGGACTGCCTTGTGCGCCTAGCACTCATGCCTTGACTAGCACACCATGGTACGCCTAGCACACACATGGTGCGCCTAGACTTGCGATGAGCTAGCCTAGCCTAGCTGCGGCTATGCTCATACTTGTCGCTTGTGATTTTGCGACGCTCGGTTTTGATGCCCTAGGCTCGATATCCGACGTCTGTATTCATAAAACTCCGTCAACTCATTACATCCTTCGGATTATTTCGTCGTCTTGGATTGGTTGTTCGATTGGGTTCAACCCGAAGGGTTCAGTTAAGATTAAGCTGTAATATTAATTATACCTTAATATTACTGATCGGAAGCGGCCTCCACCTAAGCATTCCGATCACTTGACCTTACTGAAGAATTAGTTCTGTAATAATTCTGAACCCTCTATCAGAATAATACACTTGTTGGAAGGGCATTTGGAAACATCAAAGAGTCTAGTACTCAAACAAGAAAACTTCACAGTACTCATGGTCGGAGGAAACAAGTTCCGATAGTCATAATGAGAAATGTACTTATGACAAAAATTTAAATTTTCTTAAAGTACTCTCATAGGTTTTATCCAGTAAAGCTCCAAATTGCGCCTGTGCAAATGATTTATGATTATCATGTCCTTGCAGCACAAGAAACGGTGCTGTAAATCATACTGCACACTAATCTCTAGTGGTCATCAATCGTCCATCAATGTGCTTGATTCCCATTGCCTCAACGTGCTTGTTGTGTTTCACTTGAGGCAGCGGTTTAGTCAAAGGATCGGCTACATTATCATTCGTGCCAATCTTACAAATTCTGATTTCACCTTCGGATTTCCATTCCCTTATCATGTGAAATCGCCTTTGCACGTGTTTGACCTTCTGGTGCTCTCTCGGCTCCCTGGCCTGAGCGATAGCTCCATTGTTATCACAATAGAGGTCTATCGGCCCCTTGATTGAGGGTACAACACCAAGTTCGCTAATGAACTTGCGAATCCAAACAGCTTCCTTGGCAGCTTTTGAAGCGGCCAAGTACTCGGCTTCAGTTGTAGAGTCTGCAGTGGTGCTCTGCTTGGCACTCTTCCAGCTAAACGCTCCTCCATTCAGACAGAATATGTACGCCGACTGTGACTTGAAGTCGTCTCTGTCAGTCTGGAAGCTAGCGTCGGTGTAATCTTCAACAACCAGTTCTTTGTGGCCTCCGTACACCAGGAATTTATCCTTGTTCTTTTTCAGGTACTTAAGGATGTTCTTGGCCGCAGTCCAATGCGCCTCTCCTGGGTTCGATTGGTGTATGTGGCCGCAGTCCAAGCATATGGGATCTGATTCATTCTCTCTCGCTCAACAGGTGTCTGTGGACACTGTTTCTTGCTGAGAGTTACGCCATGGGACATGGGTAGATGCCCTCTTTTGGCATTCTACATGTTGAATCGTGCCAGTACCTTATCAATGTAAGTACTTTGGCTCAATCCGATCATCCTCTTAGATCTATCTCTGTAGATCTTGATGCCCAATATGTACTGTGCCTCTCCTAAGTCCTTCATTGAAAAGCATTTTCCCAACCAGTCCTTTACGGACTCCAACAATTTTGTGTTGTTTCCAATGAGAAGTATGTCATCGACATACAGGACTAGGAATGCAATATCACTCCCACTGACCTTCTTTTATACACAAGACTCATCTGGATTCTTGATAAAACCAAATTTGCTAATGGCTTCATCAAATCGCAGATTCCAACTTCTGCTGGCTTGCTTTAGTCCATAAATGGACTTCTTCAGCTTGCAAACCTTTCCAGCGTTCCCTAGATCAACAAAACCTTCTGGCTGTGTCATATACACAATTTCTTCCAAAATTCCATTAAGGAAGGCGGTTTTGACATCCATTTGCCATATTTCGTAATCGTAATATGCAGCAATCGCTAGGATGATCCGGGCGGATTTTAGCATTGCAACTGGTGAAAAAGTTTCGTCACAGTCAATCCCGTGGACTTGTCTATAACCTTTTGCCACTAGTCTAGCTTTGTATATTGATACATTTCCATCCTTGTCTGTCTTCACTTTGAAGATCCATTTGCAACCAATGGGTGTATAACCCTCGGGCAAATTCACCAAGTCCAAGACTTGATTTTCGGACATGGAGTCCATCTCGGATTTCATGGCCTCTTGCCATTTTGCAGATTCGGTGCTCGTCATAGCTTGCTTGTATGTCGCCGACTCATCACCATCCATGACTAGGATGTCCTGATCATCAGTTAAGACGATACCAAGGTATCTGTCTATTTGAGATCTTTGCCGTTGCGACCTACGAAGGGTAATCGGTTGAACATTTACATTGTCTGTTTGATTCTGACCAATCTTCTTAGATGCTTCCAAAGTATCTAGATTGTCAGTTTTATCAGGTTGACATTGTTGCTCGTCCTCTCGAACTTCGTCGAGTACGATTTTCCTCCCACTTGTCATTTTGGAAAGGTGATCCTTCTCCAAAAAGACACCATCACGAGCAACAAACACTTTGCTCTCGGATTTATTGTAGAATTAATACCCTTTGGTTTCTTTTGGATATCCCACAAAGAAACACTTATCCGATTTGGGGTGAAGTTTGTCCGAAATTAATCGCTTGACATATGCTTCGCATCCCCAAATCTTGAGAAAAGACAACCTATGAGGTTTCTTAGTCCATAATTCGTATGGAATCTTTTCAACAGCTTTTGACGGAGCTCTATTCAGTGTTAGTGCTACAGTTTGTAGTCCATGTCCCCAGAAAGAGATAGAGAGTTCACTAAGACCCATCATTGATCGAACCATGTCTAACAAGGTCTGATTCCTCCGTTCGGACACTCCGTTCCACTGAGGGGTTCCGGGAGGTGTCAACTCCAAAAGAATGTCGTTCGGACACAAGATTCATCTGGATTCTTGATGAAACCAAACTTACTGATGGCTTCATCAAATCGCAGATTCCAACTGCTGTTGGCTTGCTTTAGTCCATAAATGGACTTCTTGAGCTTGCAAACCTTTCCAACGTTGCTCGGATCGACAAAATATTATGGCTGTGTCATGTACACAGTTTCTTCCAAAATCCCATTTAGGAAGGCGGTTTTGACATCCATCTGCCATATTTTATAATCGTAATATGCAGCAATCGCCAGAATAATCCGAACAGACTTTAGCATTGCAACCGGTGAAAAATTTTCATCATAGTCAATCCCGTGGACTTGTCTATAACCTTTTGCCACCAGTCTAGCCTTGTATATCGATACATTTTCATCCTTGTCTGTCTTCAATTTGAAGATCCATTTGCAACCAATGGGTGTGTAACCCTCGGGCAAATTCACCAAGTCCCAGACTTGATTTTCTGACATGGAGTCCATTTCGGATTTCATGGCTTCTTGCCATTTAGCAGAGTCGGGGCTCGTCATAGCTTGCTTGTATGTCGCTGGCTCATCTTCATCCATAACTAGGATGTCTTGATCATCGGTTAAGACAATACCAAGGTATCTGTCTAGTTGAGATCTTTGCCGTTGCGACCTACGAAGGGTAATAGGTTGAGCATTTACATTGTCTGTTTGATTTTGACCAATCTTCTCAGCTGCTTCCAAATCACTTAGATTGTCAGTTTTATCAGGTTGACATTGTTGCTCGTCCTCTCGAACTTCATCGAGTTCGATTTTCCTCCCACTTGTCATTTTGGAAAGGTGTTCCTTCTCCAAAAAGACACCATCACGAGCAAGAAACACTTTGTTCTCGGATTTATTGTAGAAGTAATACCCTTTGGTTTCTTTTGGATATCCCACAAAGAAACACTTATCCGATTCGGGGTGAAGTGTGTCCGAAATTAATCGTTTGACATATGCTTCGCATCCCCAAATCTTGAGAAAAGACAACCTAGGAGGTTTCTTAGTCCATAATTCATATGGAGTCTTTTCAACAGCTTTTGACGGAGCACGGTTCAGTGTTAGTGCCGCGGTTTGTAGCACATGTCCCCAGAAAGAGATAGGAAGTTCACTAAGACCCATCATTGATCGAACCATGTCTAACAAGGTTCGATTCCTCCGTTCGGATACTCCGTTCCATTGAGGAGTTCCGGGAGGTGTCAACTCTGTTTGAATACCATTTTCTTTCAAGTGATCTTCGAATTCATGGCTCAAATATTCGTCACCTTGATCCGACCGAAGTGCTTTCATTTTCTTGCCAAGTTGATTTTCAACTTCTTTCAGAAATTCTTTAAATTTCTCAAAGGATTCAGATTTATTCGACATTAAATAGATATAGCCATATCTACTAAAATCGTCGGTGAAGGTGATGAAATATCGGTAACCTTGTCTTACGGGTGTACTCATTGGTCCACATACATCCGTGTGTATTAGACCTAATAAGTCACTTGCCCTTTCTCCCAACTTGGAGAATGGCTGTTTTATCAACTTGCCTAACAGACATCCTTCGCAATTTTCAAACGACTCCAAATCGAATCAGTCAAGAACACCTTCTTGTAGAAGTTTCTTGATGCGTTTGACGTTAATATGGCCAAGACGACAATGCCACAAGTAGGTTTGATTTGACTCGATGGTCTTAGCCCTTTTGGCGGTATTATCAATGTTATAGACTTGTTTGTCAAGAGAAAGCACATAAAGACCATTTTCTGAATATGCTTTACCATATAAAACATTATCGAAATAAAATGAACAACTATTGTTCTTAATTCGAAATTCAAAACCTTTGGTGTCCAACGCTGCTATTGAAATAATGTTTTTGGTAACCCTAGGAACATGAATAACAATTGTCAAGTTCTAAAATGAGCCTAGAGGGCAATGACAAACTGAGAGTTCCAACGGAGACGGCAGACATTCTTGCTCCATTGCCGACCCGAAGCACGACCTTTCCCTTCTTTAGCCTCCTATTTATCCTTAGTCCCTGAGCATTGGAACAAAGGTGTGAGTCACATCCGGTATCTAATACCCATGATGTTTTTCTATCGAAGTTTAAGTCTATAACAAAAATACCTGATGAAGAAGCAATGGTGCCGTTCTTCTTATCATCCTTGAACTTGAGGCAGTCCCATTTCTAATGTGCCTTCTTCTTGCAGTAGAAACATTCGGAATCGGACTTGGAAGAGGCTACCTTCTTGTCCTTGCTGCCCTTGGCAGTGTCTGACTTAGGCGGAATATTTCTCTTTTTCCCTTTAAAGCTCTTCTTCTTGCTCGAACGTTTGAATGGCTTGCCCTTCCTCACCATGAGCACGTCATGCTTGCCCTCATCCTTGAGGGTTTGCTCGGCTTGCTTAAACATACCATGAAGCTCGGTGAGGGTTTTCTCCATGCTATGCATATTATAGTTCATCTTGAACTGATCATAGCCTTTGTGAAGCGAGTGGAGAATGATGTCAATTGCCATCTCGGCTTAATACCCAACATCAAGCCTTTCCATGTTCTCAAATAATCCTATCATTTTGAGGACATGCGGGCTGACTGGCTCTCCTTTCTTGAGCATGCTCTCAAGGATCTGCTTGTGGGTTTCGAACCTTTCAGTTTAGGCCTGCTCTTGAAACATATTCTGAAGCTCAAAAATGATCTCAAAAGTCGTCTCCTTTTCAAAGAAAGTCTTTTGAAGGTCCGGAGACATAGTGGCCAACATGATGCATTTGACATCCCGATTGGCACTATGCCATCAGTTAAAGGCAGCCTGAGTGACCTCCTCATTGAGAGCGTTGGGCATTTCCTCATCAAGGACGTATTCCTTTTGCTCTTGCATTAATACAATGCGCAGATTTCTTTTCCAATCAAGAAAGTTTGGCCCGCTCAACTTCTCCTTGTCGAGAATTGAGCGTAAAGAGAATTGGTTGTTGTTTGAGTTACTTGCAGACATTGTTCTACAATTGAAAGAATTTGAAATGAAAAACCATTCATAAATCAATAAGTTGAAATTTAAAAGCGTTCATGCATATTTCCAATCTTATTGAGCATTTTATCCACGCATTAATAAATGTCCCTTTTAGGCGAGAATAAAATGATTCCGAGATCCCAAAGATCAAGAAATGGTTAAGCATTCTTTAGCTTGTCTTAATCATTAAATATCTTAAGGTAATCAATCCAATTTCTAATAGCTCTAAGCTACTCTCGGTTTGATAAAATGTCGCATCTAATGCATTCCTGACATTTTATCTCTTTTGCCACGACATCTAAGGACTCCTTACTGATATCGTTGAGCTTAACCAAGACAACTTGTATACCTAGTATACCTTACGTTCCTAGGGAAGTAGTGATGCCTCGCTTTGGCATAGCCCATCACGTACGCTCATTAGTTCGGTCAGTGTTGTTCTTGGAATGGCAAATTTTAGCTCAATATTTTAAGGGACCTAGGGTTTCTATGTTGGTTGATTTAAGTGAACTTAACTAATCGTCGCAACATATGAAATCCTTGAGATGCATCTAACATTCATATATAACAATAATATATATAAAGCATAAATTGATTCATTTGGCAACTAGCATGACCCCTTGAAATCTTCAATTTCCATGGGTCTTCATTTTGGCTCATCTTCATCGAAACGTCGTCTTGAGACATCTTGGCCAAAAATAAAATAACTAGCTAGTACGACTAAGATTAATCTAAAGTACAAAAATACTTAACGGTTCGCAGAGCGTATTTAGATTTACAAAAATACATAACGGAACGCAGTCCGTATTTTCTATCCTAGTCGGGTCCCACTAGTTGCCATTTTCAATAACCTGTTTTGAAAACAATCTTTCATTCACCCATTAACAATCTTTCATTCACCCATTCACTATTTGTGAATGGCCCATGCATTTTACGAAATACACAATTAAACACGCAAAACTAGTAACTAACTTAGGTGGTAAATCCGATTAACGCGCCTAATTAAAACTAGTCAAAGTTGTTTAATCCATTATTTCTAAAAGCCAATTGCTCAAGTAATCAATTAAGCTCCCACTAAATTCCGCATCCATACTTAATTAATCCAATTAATTAATTCGGCATAACCCACAATTTGTCAAAATCAAAATTTTGCAAAAGGCCGGAAAAATCGAGGTCCAACCTCGTTAAAATAATTACATAAATAATTTAAAACGACAAAATTTTCACAAAATTACATAGCTCAAAATCAAGCAAACTAGCCCACACAAGCGCTTGGTGGGTGCGCACCATGGCTGCTAGGCAGCCCACGCCTTGTGCTATGGTGCGTGGTAGGGGTGAAAGTTCGGTTTTCGGTTTGGTTTTTGGCCCAAACCGAAACCGAACCACCATATTTCGGTTTCTTGATTTTGCAAACCACACCGCACCACTTTCTCTTTGAAACCGAACCGAACCAAACCACCTAAATTTCGGTTTTCTTAAAAAAAAACCAAACCGCACCAAATTTTCCTATCAAGCATCATGAACATCAAATTTTGCAAAAAAAACCGAACCGAACCAAACCAATTAAAATCGAACCAAACAAAATCAAACCAATCCAGGGTATTAATTATTACCATCCCACCTTATCACCACCAACACCCACCCACCACCCATCACCCTGACCACCTAAAACCCACCCACCACCCACCCTAACCTACCAAAACCACCGAAACTCACCACCCATCCCCCAAAACCACCCGAAACCCACCCGCCATCCACCCTAACCCATCAAAAACCACCCGAAACCCACTCATCATGCATCAACCCGAATCCATCAAAAACCACCCCTCCACCCACCAAAAACTGAAGAAACCCACCATCCATCCTGACCACCCGAAACCCACCCAAAACTGTTTACCACCACCACAATTCAATCATACACCACCATAAAAATAAAAAACTCAAACCAAATTAAAAGAAAGAAAAAGAGGACATACCTCACATTCCACCGAAAAACCTCGAATTTGGGTTTTAAAGGTCAAATTCGACCATGAAAACACTAGATCTAGTGTTTTCATGGTCGAATTTGACATGAAAACCTTTAGAATGTGAACACTGGTGCCCAGGTGGTCGTCCTTGCCTCCTTGGTCGTACTGTCAAAGAGGAGAAGAGAGTGAAAGTGGAGAAGAGATCGAAGAGGAGAGAGAAAGGACAGAGTAGAGAACTAGAGATTGGAGAAGATAAGAAGAGGAAAGGAGAAAGAGAGAACTGAGAGGGAGAAAGCTCACAAATGGAGAAAAGAGAAGAGGATTAGAGGAGAGAGAAAGGGCAGAAAGAGAAGTGGAGAGAGTGAGAGGCTGAGAAGAGTGATTAGGGTTTTTTTTTTTTGCCTTATATAGTATGGGCCGAAATTCGGTTCGGTTTCGGTTTTCATTTCCCGAAACCGAAACCGAACCATACAATTTCGGTTTCTTGATTTTACAAACCGAAACCGAACCACTTAAGAAAAAAACCGAACCATATTCCTAATTCGGTTCGGTTTGGTTTTAAACCAAATTTGTTTCACCCCTAGTGCGTGGTGCTAGCATGCTGCGCCCAACACAGCAAGCCACGCTACTAGCACCAGCAGCCTGCCTGGCATGCTACGCATGCTGGCTAGCAAGCTGGCGCCTGCCAGCAAGTGGTGCGCTGGGCTGGTGCTTGCTGCCATGCTGCCCAGTAGCATCCCCTCGCAAGCCAGCCCCCAGCCACTTCCCCAAGCCTCCCCGCCACACAGCAGCCCCTGAAGGCACACCCCTGTGCGCACCATAGGCAGCCACATGTGGGCTGCTAGGCAGCCCGGCTAGCCTTGGTGGCGCTTGGGTGTTTTGCCTCGATTTGCATGCCATTTCTCGGGATTTTAATCCCAATATTTGTGTGACATAAAATTAATCTAAATTTATTTTAGAATTAATTTGGGGCAAAATGATAATAAAATAAGTCCAACTTAATTAAATTCAATTTTAACGGTGCACAAGCCTAAATCATTCAAAAAATTATTTTGAAATAATTTAGCTCTTCTTTTATGCTTAAAATTGAAATAGCTATGTCCATAATTAATTTAGCCAATATGCAAATTAATAATGGATATGACAAATAGGTTTTGGAAAAATAAAGTAACCATCTAAATGATAAAAGTTTTCCAACTTTCACACTTGTGTAAAATACCAAGATTACATCTTCCAATATGAAGATTAATCAAAATTTTTACTCACAAGTATTTGAACTTCATGGATTTTAGTCAATCAAAATGAAAAATCCAAACTTTGTTCATTTTGGAATTTAGGGTTAGAGTTCCAATCATTTAAACTTTTAAAGATTAGAACTTTAACATACTTGGGAACTTAAAATTACACATTCACATCAAACATTCACACATTAATGCCATTTATTTTCATAATTGTGAAAAAACAAGTTTGTGTGATGCAATAATTATAACTCCATAATTATGCTCAAGGATAATTAAAATAGCAGTAGATTAGGGATGCAATAATGCATTTAATCTAACCTTGTAATGCTTGCATTAATCAAGGCTTAAAAAGATTTAAAATTTTCGTTGAAAAACGAAAAAACCCCAAAACTTGGGTTTCTGGTTCGAATTTGGCTTCTGGACAGCCCTTTAAAAGGGTTGAATCTGTTTCAGAATGTCGATTCCACCTAAACATCACAATTTTTGAGCCAAAATTTGGGTTCGACAGCCAAATCGATAAAAATACGAGTTTTAAAATTAATTAAAACGAGCTTCTAATCTAATTAGAAAAGCAAAACCAGAATTTAAATCTTACTTAAAAAAAACACCTTAATTAATCAATTATTGCAAAAATTAAAAGGAGCGTGGCTCCGATACCGCTGTAGGGTTTCGTAGTGTCCCACATTACGCGGAAAGAAACCCGACAAGACCCGCCCCCATAATAAATGCAATTAACAAGCAAAAGATAATTAAAAGCATAATAAAGGATAAAAGATTATACCTTTGACGCGTGCTTCGCTCAACTATGAGCTCTTACTTGAACCCCAAAAATACGAGGCCTCCGACGGGATCGTACCCTCGAACCCGACCCGAGCGTCCTAAGCCTCGAAGGTTAGTCGAGGCCCGGACAAATAAAACTAAGAGTTTTACGAATTCAAGGTTTACTCAAATCAAGAGTTGCCATTTCAATTCTACTCAAGTGTGTTCATTCCCAATACCCATGCCTTGGTATTTATAGGGAAATGGACCCTTGATTTCCAACCTCCCACCAATGTGGGAGAGTTGGTAAATTCAACAATTTATTTAATTCCAAATTAAATAAATAATTAATTCAATCACAACGCGACAAGTGGCACAATTATATGCTAATGAGTGATGCCCAAGGTTAGGTGGGGGGGACCATAGCCTTGCTCCCCAAGGCTTTGCTCACACACAAACAGGCTTCAAGGAGGGTTGTGCTGGCTGCCAGCTGCCAGCTAGCACCAGCCAGCAGCCTTGCATCCCCAGCCAGGTAGTGCGTGCTGGTGCTGGGCGATGCTTGGCGCTGGTGCGTGCTAGTGCTAGGCCCTGCTAGCACATTATGTTGGCGCTGGCCTTAGCACTCCCATGCATTGCCTCGCACACCCTCGCATGCTACGCACAGCTATGCCAGCCAGCCCCTCACGCATGCAAGGCCTAGCATGCGTGCTGTTAGCGAGCCACACATGTTGGGCTTGGTGCTGGGCGATGGTGCACACACACACGCACACACACACGTGCCTAGCACTGCGATGGTGCTGTGCGTGGTGCTAGGGCTACGATGGCGCCTAGGCATGATGTTAGGGCTGCGATGGACTGCCTTGTGCGCCTAGCACTCATGCCTCGCCTAGCACACCATGGTGCGCCTAGCACACACATGGTGCGCCTAGACTTGCGATGAGCTAGCCTAGCCTTGCTACGGCTATGCTCGTACTTGTCGCTTATGATTTTGCGACGCACGGTTTCGTTGCCCTAGGCTCGATATCCGACGTCTGTATTCGTAAAACTCCGTCGACTCATTAAATCCTTCGGATTAATTCGTCGTTTCGGATTAGTTGTTCGATTGGGTTCGACCTGAAGGGTTCAGTTAAGATTAAGATGTAATATTAATTATACCTTAATATTACTGATCGGAAGCGGCCTCCACCTAGGCATTCCGATCACTTGACCTTACTGAAGAATTAGCTATGTAATAATTCTGAACCATCTATCAGAATAATACACTTGTTGGAAGGACACCATTCCTTTCAGAGACATCATGGCCAACATGATGCACTTGACATCCCGATTGGCAGTTTGCAATCGGTTTAGGGTAGCCTGAGTGACCTCCTCATTGGGAGCGTCGGACATTTCCTCATCAAGGACGTACTCAATTGAGAACTATACGCAAGTTCCTTTGCCAATCAAGAAAATTTGGCCTACTCAATTTTCGCTTGTCGAGAATTGAGCGTAACGAAAATTGGTTATTTAAGTTATTTGCAGACATGTTTCTATAATTAAAATAATTTGAAATGAAAAACCATCAATAAAACTAATAAGTTTGAAATTTAAAGCATACATGTAAATTTTCAATCTTATTAAGCATTTTATCCACGTATTAAAATTTGTCCCTTTTAGGCGAGATTAAAACGATTCCAAGATCCCAAAAATCAAAAAGTGATTAAGCATGCTTTGGCTTGTCTTAACACTTAATATTTTAAGGTAAGCAATCCGATTGCTAATAGCTCTAAGTTACTCTTGTTTCGATAAAACGTTGCATCTAATGCTTTCTTGACGTTTTATCTCCATCGCCACGAAATCTAAGGACTCCTTACTGATATCGTTGAGCTTAATCAAAATCAACTTGTATACCTAGTATACCTTACGTTCCTAGGGAGATAATGATGCCTTTCTTTGGCATAGCCCATCAGTATTCACATTAGCTCGGTAAGTGTTATCTTGGAATGGCAAATTTGGCTCAATTTTATAGGGACCTAGGGTTTCTCTGTTTGTTTATTTGAGTGAACTTAATTAATCATCGCAACATTCAAAATCCTAAACATGCATCTAACATATCATTCATATATAAGCATAATTATATATAGAAAACATAAGTAAAAGATGCATTTAGCAACTAGCATGACCCCTTGAGTCTTCAAGGGTCTTCGTTACATCCTCTTGGCCTGTCTTCTTAGAAACGCCGTCTTCGAGACATCTCCACCAATTATGCAACTACTAGTAAGACTAGGACTAATCTAAATATTAAGGTATAAAAATACGCAACGGTACGCAGACCGTGTTTAGATTTACAAAAATACATAACGGATCGCATTCCGTATTTACTATCCTAATCGGGCTCCACTAGTTGCCATTTTCACAAAACCTATGATAGAATATTTATTCCATTCATCCATCACTATATGAATGGCCCATGCATTTTACAACGTAAAACAAGTAACAACATAACACGCTCAAACTAGTAACTAACTTAGGTGGTTAATCCAATTAACGCGCCTAATTAAAACTAGTCAAAGTTGTTAATCTATTATGTGATTAAAACGCAATAAAATTAGCTCAAGTAATTAACGAAGCTCCCACTAAATTCCGCATCCAACTTAATTAAAATTAATCCAATTAATTTAATTAAGCCGGTTTACCAAATTTTATCAAATTATTTTGCAAGTGCCGGAAAAAACCAAGGCTTAGCCTGTTTAAAATAAAATAATTAGAACGGAAAAATCGCAAAACACATAGCCCAACGATGCCCAAGTGCCGAACACCAACCCCCGAGGCTCGATGTGCTAGGCATCAAGGCGTGGCTACCATCCGTGGCTGCTGCCCTCGCACACCCCTTGCTGCTCCAAGCACGTGGGAGTGGCTGATAGCATCGCTCGCGCGTTATGCTTGCACGCAGGCAAGTCTCGGCCTCAAAGGCCCTACGCTGTACAGGGTTGTGCTGGCCACTACCGCACACCGCAGCACCCATTGCACCGCACCGAGCTTGCACCAAGCGTGCACTAATTAAGCTCGCACACACCACAGTAGCAGCGCACCATCGAAGCACCAGCCGGCACTCCTCGGCAGCCACATGCGAGTTGCGCGAGCAGCCCAGCTAGCCGAGGGAATGCTTAGGGCATTCGTGCCTCGATTTTTGTGCTCTTACCTCGAGATTTTATCCCAGTTTTTTTTTGTGACAAACATTTAATTCTAAATTAATTTTAGAACAAATATTGATCAAAAATGAAAATAAAATAAGTCCAACTTAAATAAATTCAATTTTTAGTGCACAAACCAAAATTAATTCAAGAACCATTCTTTAAATTATTTTTGGCTCAACTTGATGCTACAAAATTGAGGGCTATTTTTACAATTAATTTAAACAAACATAAATTAATAATGAGATTTGACAAAATTAAAGGGGTTGGAAAAAATAAACACAATCATCCAATGAAAAATTTCCAACACTAACTTGTGTAAACTTGAAAAATTACATCTCCCAATATGAAGATTAATTAAATTTCAATCACAAGTTTTGAACTTTTAAGACTTTAATCAACTAAAAAAAGATTAAATCCAAAAATTAGCTCAACATGGAATCTAGAAAGTAAAGTTCCAACCAAATAAACAATTAAATATTGGATCTTTAACATTTTAAGGATTTCAAAATTACAAATTCACCATAAACATTCACACTTGAAGCAATTAATTTGCAAAATTGTGAAATTTTAAGTTTATGTGAAATATGAACTCACCAAATTAAGCACTAAATATGAATTCATAACATGATTAATAAGGGTTATTATTGCAATAGATTAATGGTGTAACCATACACATAATCTAACATTAACATGCCATAATTCATCAAGGTTTATAGATTTAAAATTTTTCGTCAAAAACGAAAAATCCTTCGAAAAACATGTTTCTGGGTGGATTTTGGCTTCTAGATAGTTCTCAAAGAAGGTAAAAAATGATTTAGAACATTGATTCCACCCAAAATTCAATACTTTAGGGTCGAAATCTGGGTTCTTTAGCCAAAATTAGTATAAATACGAGATTAAAACCAATTAAAACGAGCTTCTAATCTAATTAGAAAGCAAAACCAGAAATCTAAATCTATTTAAATTTCCTTAATTAATTATTAGTTACAATAATTAAATGAGCGCGGCTCCGATACCGCTGTTGGGTTTCGTAGTGTCTGATACTACGCGGAATGAAACTCTCCCAAAATCCGCACACAAATTAAAGTAACTAAACATGCATATTAATTAATTAACAAGGAGAGAGAAAGAGAAAAAGACGATCTTACCCTTAATGCATGCTTCCGACGGCTCTCCGCAAATGCGCAAGCCTCCGACGGCTCTCACCCTCGAGACCCGAATTGAACGGCCCCTACCCCGAAGCTCAGTTGCGGCTAGACCAATAGAACTTAGAGTATCAGAACTAAGGTATTCTTTTCTTGGAGATCCCTTAAAGTTCACAACTCAAGTGTCCCTTTCCAATGCCAAACTATTGATATTTATAGGGAAAGGAGCTCTTGAATTCCAATCTCCCATCCATGTGGGAGAGTTGGTAAAATGCACTTTATTCAATTTATCTTAATTTAAAAATCAAATTGAAATGCAAGTGAATCAACAAACGACAAGTGTCAAATGGTGAGCAAGGGGTTAGGTGAGGACCACAAGGGAGAACCATCTTCCCTTTCCTCCCCTTGCTCCCCAAGCAAACCCAACACACACATGCCTCCACACACGCACAACCAACCCCACACAAGAGCAGCCACACGCACAAGCTGTGGCTGGCATGGGCGCAAGGCATGGCTGGCTGCCAGTCTTGCTGTGCGGCACACGTACATGGTGTGCTGAAATCGCTAGCCTTCGCTAGCTAGCTGCTGTTTGTGTTAGGCGTTGCTCAGCATGCAAGCACACACAGCCCACAACACACGCACGCATAGCACGCTGCTGCTGCTAATGCGATGCTCGTGCTAGGCGTAGCCTAGCTGCTGTTATGCTTGCGGCTGAGTGTGAGGCCAAGCACACTAGCACGCTAGCACGCATGGTGCGCCACCTACTAGCATGCGTGCGACCAGGTGCACCAGCCTCGCAAGCATGCTCGGCTAGCAAGCCTAGCACATACATACATGCTTGGCTTGGGCACATCCATGCGATGCGGTTGGTGCCCTTATTCTAGCCTAGCCTTCGCATGGCTAGGCCAATGCGAAGCTACGGCTTAGCTTAAACTTGTCGTTTGCTTGATTTCTCGTCTTGTCAAATTCTAAATTGGACTTGACTTACGACGCTCGGTTTCAACGCTCTAAGCTCGATATTCGACGTCTTAGTTGGTAATACTCTAATGACTCATTCAATCCTTCAGATTAATTCGTCGTTTCAATTCGGTTACTCGATTGGGTGTGACCCGAAGGGTTCAGTCAAGATTAAGTTGTAATATTAATAATTTATTAATATTACTGATCGGAAGCGGCCTCCAGCTAGGCATTCCGATCACTTGACCTCACTGAATAATTAGCTTTCTAATAATTTCGAACCCTTTATCTGAATAATACACTTGTTCGAAGGACACCATTCCTTTCATCATCAAGCATCAATTCACCTTCAATTCACAAACAACATACATTTTACAAGCAAATTGAAGAATATCAAACATACAAAGGCTTTAATCATGATCAAACCAAATCATATAGCTAAAACATGCTCAAGCATTAATTAAACAATCCACAAAACCTTAAAAAGAAATACTCCATAATCATGGCAATCAACATGCTAATTAACAAATCAACAAGTAAAAGTGTAATCCCTCGTATTTTTAAATATTTTATAAATGAAATTTTATTTATAATATTTATTTGTATTTTTCCAGAATTTAATTTTCAAATTATTAATTTGGGTCAAAAATTATTCTAGGCTAAATTATTTTATGAACCTATATCCTACAATCCATTATTATAAAAACAAAGCCTAACCCATTTGTTTATTTAATTGGCCCATTATTTTCATGAGGCCCAATTCTACCCTACAATTCTCTCCAATAAATACCCCATGAATCCCCAAATTATTCCCTCACACAAAAAGGTTAGTCTTATTTTCTTCCTCCTTTATTTTTTTATTATTTTCATAAAGCTTATGTAATTGATTTTTGGGTTTTAATTTTTATTGCTTGAAAATAGTTTATTTAGTATCAAAATCATGTTTTTGATGTTTTAAACTAATAATTTCAGATTATAATTGTTGTTTTAATTTTTTGATATTGTAATTTTATACCTAGGTTTTAATTTAGTTAAATTGAGATTTTAGGGTTCTAATGATCAATTAATTTGGGGCTTTTGTTCTTATTGAATTTCTAATGATTAATTAAGCATAAAAACAAATTTTCAGTTTTGCGTAATCAACTTATGAACTCCGTTCTTAATTTATTTTTAATCACGTTTAGATTCTAACTCGTCCAATTTTTACAAAATAATAGTGTTTTTCGTGTGTAAATGAGGTTTTAATCAAAACTCAATACTTTTGGTAGTAAGTAGTACCCTTTCGTGGCCAAATTCAGCCTCTAAATATGGTTTTCGGGCAGTTTTAGATTTTTAACGAAGGTTTAATGTTTAAAATAAATTTTCAGACTTTTATAAAGCTTGAAACTTGCTGTAATTTTATGAATAAGTATGTATTTTAATGTATTTATGTAGGAAATTTTTAGAATAATATATAATCTTTTAATTCTAGCAAAAAAGAAGGTTTTAAAGTGTTGTTTAATTGAATTTTGAAGGTTCGATTGAGTTTTTATGAAACTAGTTAGAATTGCAATTATATATTTTAAGTTTAGATTGTTGTATTCATACATTCTACTATTAAATTAAATTTTCAGATTTTTAATCTTGGTTTTAAAGGTTTTAAATCATGGTTTTATGATAGATTTTTAGGTTTTTAACATACTAACCTACTATATAATGAGTATATCAAGTAGAGATGTTTATGAGGTTGTTTTATATTCTTAAACTAAATTTTCAGATTATAATCCTTACTTTAAGGTTGTTGGAATTTTATGTTATAAGCTATATTTTCATGATTTTAACATATAGACTTATAGTTGAACTATTGAATTATAAACTTTGACTATTGTGAGTAATTTAAAAGCATTATTTCAATGGTTTAAGGGGTTTTAAAATAAGTTAGTATTGCTATAAATTATATTGTTGGGGTATTGATTGAACCATTGTTGTTTGGTTTAGGAGAGGACCTTGTAGAAGGCGATTTGTAGTTTCTAAGGTGGTCAACCAACTCGTTTACTCAAGTTACGTACAATGACATACTCGTTTCATCCCGAATTGTCGAACCGATTTGGCAGTGCCACTAGTCATACTCGTCTAGTCGTCCTGCCAAGGTTGGGAGAGAAGCCTGGCGAAGTAAAAGTGCGCGCTCATTATTTTGCAGCATTTGTTGGCACCACATACGGACACCACCTCTGTGTATTACATACTCCATTTTCTCACTTCCTGAATCTCTCCTCATTCATTCTCATACCAAAATGGGAGTGTGGCCAAGCAAAGAACCGCCTCCGCCGATGGTGTTAGTCCCACCGCTTTTCGATTTTCCTCCGCTTGGCGCACGAACCAGGTCCTTCTCTTCTTCCCATTGTTTACACTTAGTTTTTCTTTTTAATGTCTCATTCTTTGATTTACCTTCATTTTTTTTTTGTATTCTTTGATATTCTCTGCAATTTCATTTTACTCTGTGTTCCATCAGTTACTTATTGAGCTTTTATACATTTGGATTAATTGTTATGTTCTTCTCTAACTTAATCATTTATTTGTGTGCCTGTATTTTTGAATGTGTGTGTTGTTATCTGTGTTCTTCCAGTCAATTTAGATGTCTTTGTTTCTGTTTGATGTTAATTGAGTATGTTGCATGGAAAAGTAGAAAGTAATTTGCAAAATAGTGCACTTGTATGGCGATCCCTGCTGTTTTGTCTCGCTGCCTCCACCAATCGGATTGGCCGATAAGAGGGTATCAGGCTTGTTCGGCAAAATTACAATCGGTGACGACAATTTCGGGCCAATTGCAGTCATTGATACAACTCTATATCAATAAATAAATACAACAGCTCGTAGTATGTAATAAATTGCGGCAATGGGAATGAATTTTAAGTGTAACTTAGTATGAAAAAAAAACCTATAATAAACACAATTTCATCCCCCAAGCACGTGTTTTCTTCATGTATTTCCATTACTATCCATTACAACTTGAAAGGTGGTATTAGGTGGGAGTGAAAATTTATATATATAAATAGGCAGTTTAGGATCATCTTGAATGACCATCACTTTTCTTTCCGAATTTACATACATATTCTTTCTCATTACCATTGTTTATGATCGGCTACCAAACCGGCCATAAAGGCAACTACTAACATTTCGGTGACTAAAATGGGTTCCTCTTCTCTCTCCTTTGATTCATTTTGACCTTAACTTTTTTCTATCTCGAAGTTGGTAGCATATTTACCAAATTTTGCCCTTGTGGCTCATTCGTAGAAAAACAACAAAACAAGAAAAATATAAAAAGTTTGAATCAATATTTCTACAAGACTTTTGAATCTAAGAATTAGATAACATACTAAATAAAATAAAGTTAGGCATCAGCAAAACTACGATCGTCTTGTGAGATGCTTCTTGCACATACTATATCATTTTCAAGGAAATAATTTAACAATTTGATTATATTTGAAAATTGAAGATTGTTATGATCCAACATAAATCTATATCAACAAACCAATTTCACGATAACTTGCTAGACTTCTTAAAGAAAGTATGCTCCACAAGTGTAAGAAGGTACCTTAGAATTGCTAGATAATTTAGACAGTTCACCCCCTAAGGTCATTTCATTTTCCATGATAAGTGCTCTATGTCCTTTTTGTTTGCATACATTGAAATATAAGTTCACGAATTGTGACCCTTAGTTGTATACAGAAGAATGAGACTTGTTTACTACGTATAGACTACAACTCAGTTGATAGGAAGCTACTTAGCTAGGATTAGGAAATACATTCATGAACTTCCATAAATTTGTATGACATCAGTAGTTTTCTATGTAATATATACCAATGTCTAGCATAAAAATACAAGGGAATCATGTAAAAAAAATTTCATTCAATTAGGAAGAGTGAATCGCAAAAGCTAAACAACAAGCTAATATATTTATTATGAATTTTAGAAAACTTCGTCTATTGTTTTTTAGAAGTTGTAAATGAAGATGGTGTTAATATTTTTAATTTTCTTAAAAAAAAATTTATAGTTTTTTTTTATGATAATGTAGCTTAACATACATCCTTTCAAATGGAAAAAAAGCTTAGAACAGACCACCAAGACATCAGTAGCACAAATAGCTAGTCTTACATAGGAACATTGGCATTCAACTTCGCTACACCTTCTGGTAAGGGTTAGGAGTGACAGATTTATTGAAACTTGAGGAGTGAACAGGTTGAACAAATACTAAAGGAGTTACCAAGATGTCCAAGAGTTCAGGAACACCCACAAGCAACAAGGAAAAGATATGGGTTTATTGAATTTACCTTTCCCAGGGTTCAAGAAATATATGTTTAGCAACAGCCTCTACAGGTTTACAAGTATTCCTAAAATCTTAGAAATTTTCTGCAGCTAGGTGTAGTACACAGTCCATGAAAAGCTACCAACATAACTCTTTTATTGCGGTGATTATATAGTCCTTTTGGATTCCTGCTTTAAAAGAACATCTGACAGTATTTAAACCCAATTGATTGCTGGATCATAGTCCAAAGACTAATTGCAAACAGCACCAGCATAGGAGCAGGTAAAAAGAAGAGGTGGTGAGTGCTGTCATTTCCAGCTCCACAAAGAGAGTAGCTAGTAGCAATATTAGGTTACCATCAAGCCACCCTCACAGTAGTCGGTGACCTGTCTAGTACAACCATCAAAGTGATGAAAATAATTCTTGTTGCTTAATTGTTACAACTCACTTTCCTTGAGGTGACTTTGGAAAACACACCAAGTATAGAAGAGTGACCAAAAGATTGCATCAAACTAAGTTAGGCTGATATAAAGAGAGGTTACTCTAAAAGACGTACCTACATGTTGGGCCCTAATGGATTCAAAAAAATTAATAAATAAAATCCTCCAATTTTCTACAAGTTTTCTGGTTATCATACTTACCAATTGCAACTAGGAAGTGTAACCTTCATGAGCGTTTCCATGCACCATAGGTGTCTATATAGAGGGGAATCTTTTTTGAATGGTTTTAATTGAATTCAAGTTAAACAACTTGATGTCTTAAAATACGTTTGGCTGACAAGCCTTATTTGTTTAATTATTTATTTTACATTTATCTTGATGCAGGATGCTAGAATCCTCGTATAATATGTTATTTGGAAAGCTTGCTTTGAAATGTCTTTTTGAAGATTACTTTGATGAAGCAAGGAATTTTAGTACAAGAATCTTGCTAAAGCCATTGGATGACCCTCATGTTGATTTAATTGCAACAGTATCCTTCTAAACGTGTGCAGTTACTTTGTCGAAATTTCATTACTCCCTTAGTTCTGAAATAAACCATTTGTCTTTTGCACAAGTTTTAGGAAGGTGAATAAATTAATTAGATGGTGGGATTTGGCTGATTAAAGGTGAATATTAAAAGAAGATAGTGGTATTTGGTTGATTAAAAGTGAATAATAAAGGAAGATGGTGTGGGTTGATTGATTAAAAAAGTGAATACATAAATGGATAATGGTGAAATGATACTTTTTATAAAGGGAGAAATCCATTTTAAAATTTTCTTTACATTAGTTGTGTTATCGACTTCCTCTCCATGTGGATCAATTGTAACATTTCCTTAACTAATTATACACATCCATTTTGGAATTTTGGTAGTTATTCTGATATTAGTATTAGTTTATATTCTTCTCAAAGAATATAAAGTGGGTATTGATATATATAGCTATTACATCCACATATAGAGAGTTTTAATTTTCTATTGTCTTTCTTCATATTAATTCAAACTGGCTAATTTTGATCTGGACAATCGTGGTAATCATGTGATCACGTTGTGAATTTTTATGATGTTATAATTATGTTCTGTTGTTATGCTCAATAATCAATTAACTACCAACGTGTGAATCTTGTGTTTGTTTGCAAAATGGTATCTTCTCATGCTAAGGTTTCCCCTATCTTCTAAATAGTTAATCAAACAATTTTATTCAACAACTGAGATGTTAGCACTTGAAATTAACATTTAAGCTCAGCTTTTGTTTTGATATTAATGGTAAAATATCTCTTCCCACATTAATAAATGGATTTTGACCAATGGATGTGATTATGGTTGATTTATGGTTGATTTCTTAACTATCAGTAGGTTTCTGGTCCTCTTGATCACAAGTCTAAGGAAAATGTTGTATGTAATGCACAGTTTCGTTGGCAAAGGTACGATATATCTATTCCAAATACCAGGTTTTAAGTATATGTTAGGAATATATACTAATTAATATGAATTAACTGATTATTTTTGCTTCTTCCTCTGCCAAGCAGTGATGTTGATGATCCACATACATTTATTGACTTTTTTGTTGCAAACACTGATCCGTAAGTATTTTTTTTCCTATAGAACTTGATGTGTATTCCTTTCTTAGTTGCCCAAAAATTTTTCACTTTGTTAATTTGAAACCTGTTTATTCTTCTTTACCTCGAATAGGTGGGGAAGAAATCCCAACTATGACTTTTCTGAATGTTTCTCTTTCAAAAAGTTGACAAGTTCTATGGAACTGGAGTATTTTGTACATCCTTTTGTGTTCTAGAATCAAATATGTAAATGGTATATATATTTCTTTTAGGGTTTTACGGATACGGTCATCTGCGTTTTATCCTAAATATGGATTTGGAGCCTTTGGAATCATCCCATTAATATCAAAGAGAAGGTATTTTCTGAAAGTTACTGTATTTCAGAATCTGAGTGTGAAAGTAAATTTTGAATGTTTCTCTAAAGAACTTGGTGTTTGTGCAGGATATCACCTGAAGATTATGGTATTATGGGATTGAGATATGGCTCAGAATATCTGTCTTGTGGGCTGACTGATACTACATTCCCTAGTATGTGACTTATATTACCAACTAATTTAATGAATTTCAGTGAGTCATGTCCAGAATTTTTTTGGCCTAAATTTTACGCCTTTTGGTAGATGTTAGGAAAAATTATAAATTTCCCTCTTTGTGCAGTTAAAATGAAAATAAAAACAAGTATAAAATGAAGTACTCAAAGGAACACAAGAATTTTTGGTTGCACGGAAAACCCAAAATCTGGATAATACTGTGAGACTAATAGTCCAACTCTTCCATTATAAGATGATAGTAGGATTACAAGACTTCACACAAATCGGATGGATAACAATATTTCCCTCTCAGTAATTTATACTTGTATTTGACGCTTACTAACTCTAGAAAAGTTCCTCACTTTTAATTGTGACCTGCTTTCATTCTTAGAGACGTTCTCACAGTGCTTGTTGTGGATGCCAAAGCCCTCTAAGGTTCCCATGTATGGAAAAAAGAGCTCCTAGACTCTTCCATCCTAAGCTGGGGAATTGCACCTAGCCATGTTCAAAGCCTTAGTCCCGAAATGATTTGGGATCGGCATTCGGCAACATAAATCATCATAAGGAACCGTTTGAAAAGAAACAAGAGCATAACTAGATAATCGATTGAATAAAAGTTTAAAAGAGTATACAAATCAAATTTAAGAGAGTTTTAAAAGAGTGTTAAGGAGATAAAAGGAAAGGAGAAACATGTGATTAAATAACATAAACTTTGAGATAATGGGACAAAATTCATGAACACTTTGTATTCATGCTTGATATATTGATTTTGTGTTCATGCTTCATGTATTGATTCATGAATCAGTGTCATTCATGAACAATTAGGCTCTTTTAAACTATTGCTGTTCATGAATATTCTATTCTGTTAATTTCAAGAATGTGGCTGCCAGCATACGTCTCAATGCAACTTGATATAAGAATTTTAATTGCCTTCCCATACTGTCATTCATCATCCCCCTTTTCTCTCTGTTTTTTATTTTTTTAATTTTTATTTTGGCATCCCATGTAGGAAGGATATCCCAACCGGGCCAATTACTGTATAAGTTTAAAGGAGGCATTAATTTTCTGTGGAAATGATTTCTCATTTTCCTTCGTTGATAGAGATCTATTTTTCGCTTTTGTTTTTGCTTACTACGCATTTCTATATACCATTCTGCTGTTTGCTTCAGCAGGGTCAATTATGTATTGTTTATTATCCTGTCTGCATGTTTGGACCACATGCTTTTTAAGAATTTTGTTCAATGATGATAAATTGGGAATCTCCATGCTTAAGTTATATCAGCTGAAACCATTACTTGAATTATTCATGATCAGTGTTCCATTATGTATCTTTCTTTCTTGCAGTGTCTGATGGGCTTCCTAAAAATGCTTGGTTGGTCAGCAAGATGGGTAGACTTACTGCCGGAATGCAGTATGAACAACTATGTAAGTACCATAGAAGTCACAATTTAGTAACTTTTGATTAATTATTGTTACAGATTCACTGTCCTTTCGTCTTGCTACTTCTCCTTTGCTAAGTTCCTTAGCTTCTTTGTATACACCTAAGCCATTCATCCTCCAATGTTCCTACAAATTAGAAACACCTTGAAAGCATCAGATTTGAGTAGAAGTGGTGAACATAAGTATAAAAAGGAGCTAATACAAGCATTTACAACATTTGACACACATTAGCAAGAAACGAGTAAAAGGACACTATAAACTTACTACAAAGTTAACATAAACTACTAAATTCTACCAAATTCTCTAGACTAAAAGTTTTGTAAATGTCAGTCATCAGTTTACGTTGTTTTTATTTAAATTTTACATGTTAGACAATCAGCATGGTATTTGATGAGTAGTATGTATTAAAATTATCAGCTGGAACCAAAGATGATTCAAATTTCAAAAATCCGAAGAACTGGAGCTATGCAGTTGGCTATGGATTGGGATCAGGCAGCCCACTAAGCCCTTCTTTCAATTTTTGTCTAGAACTTGCAAATAGCTCTCAGGTATGAAAAGTATTATCATCAGTGTGATCATATTGTGTGCTCCTTTTGTGTATATCATCTAAGTCTGGGATTTGCTACTTTTTTTCAATGTAGTAATCTGAGTATGATTTACTTGCAAATAGGTGTATCTTACTAAGTTACTGTCTTATATTTTATTCACACCTTTGAAGTGTTTAGGCTCAGATTTGGTAACTTAAATAACTAAAAGAATCTAGAAAAGTTCAATCAGAAATCTAGATAAATTGGAAGTATTTGATTTAATTACTAAATTTTTATCAGATATAGAAAATATATATACTACTGATCCTGACTATTGCTGTTGTTCTTATTTGTACTATGGTTTAACTCATATTAATCTCAACTAATGGGGTATCATTTCTAAAATAGTTTTAGGTTTAGATATTGGTAAAGTGACTTTTGCTCTTGCAGTTCACATGATATGACTGACTTCTCAAACAGTCAAACTTAACAATATATTGTTGAACTAATATAGAACCTGGGCTTAAAGATGTCAACCTTATATAATATCTCACATTTGATATTTGGGCATGAACCTTAAAGATGGCGACCTTCTATAAAATCTCGCACTTAATATCAAGGCATGAACCTTATAGATGTCGACCTTATCTAGGCATGAACCTTATTTCTAATTCACATAGAAATCATAAACCTTTGACTTAAAATTTTCGTACTAGAAGGAAGTATATCAAACGATTCTTCTCTTCACAAGCTCTAGCTATTTAAGCTTAAGGTGTTCTACTTTACCTGAGATTGTGATGTCTTGTTGCCTTCAAAGCTCTTGCTTTTTCTGCACCTCAAATCAGGTTAGTATCTTTGTTGCTTTACTGCAGCTTCTTCTAGAGCAAGATAGGTATTGACTGAACAAACATAAAACTCAACCTTAAGCTTTAGTGGATGTGGATCACTCTTCAGGAAACCTTGCTACACCATGCCACCATGGGAACCTCTTCAGGTCACCTCAGGATAGGGTGTCGCTCGGGTTTACCTAATACTCCTTAACCCCCGCGTATTTCGTATTAATACTTTCGTACCAATACTCACTACTTTTGCATTTTAATACTCCCAAATCAGCGTATTTACTGTATTGTAATGCTGAGCAATAGGATTTAACGAGGAGGGGGAAGGGGGTCCTTCTTTTGCTTTCCTGTTTGTTTCTTTTGCAAGGTTACATGATAAATGAGAATGGAACACAAAGTTTGTTGGAAAAAAAAAAAATGTTGATAATGTTTAAAAGAGGGAAAAAAGAGATGAAGCTTACTAGATGTATACCAATGGGGAAAGTAGGGAATATGGGAAGTTGTTGAAAAAATCCGCACAATATAATTTGTTACCCTCTACATCAACAAAGTTTGGTTGCTTTGTACTTCTTCGCTTATGTTTGTAATCGACATCAGAGACTAACTACTAGAACTCTTTCCTTTGCTAACATTTCTACTCATTGTCATTTTAGAATTTTCTTTCTTGGGGAAATTGTCTTGATTTCTGGTTTCATTTCCATGTCTTTGACTCTTCTTCTGGGACACAAAGGATGTTAACCTTGTCTAGTTGTCTATAAGATCATTAAATGTCACTTTAGACTACTAAAGCTGAATATTTGGGTTGTAAGATCACACACCAATCTGGAGAAAGGCTAGGGACCAACACTGCAGATTGACTACCTTCAAATTAATCAAATCCCAATACCGCAATGAAATAGACTGACTTTCTTCCTGGATCAATCACAAAACACACACACACATGGATATGGCAGAAAGCAAGCTTGATTTCATTAACCAAGGGTTCCAGGCAGCAATACAAAAGATAGCAGTTCACAAGATAGCTTTAGGCTATCACTCTCTAAGCAAGATAACTTTAGGTTATCAATCTCTAAGCAACTTGAGGTTGCCTATCTCACTCTAATGTTTTCAATATTCAAAAGACATGCCTTTTCTTTCCTACCCTATTCTTTATATATACAAATCAGATTACAAGTAATCTCTTAATGGTATTTGTCTTCTAGTTCATTTGCTTTTCTGCTTTTCTTTTCTTACTCCAAAATGTTGAGTTGACTCTCGGTGCTGATCCCAAAGACTTCCTTAAGTAGCTTTGACCTCGATCTCTGAATTGGTGTCCTGTTCTCTCCTCGGTTGGAGGTCTGACCCTCTTGTCTTGCCTTGGTCTGCTGCTGCTGCTGAGTGTGGGTTACGGTGCCTCTTCCTGGTGTACACAGCCAACGGTTGCTGAGTCATCACAATACTCTCTCCCCCCCCCCCCCCCAAAAAAAAAAAAAAAAAGTTTCACCTTGTCCTCAAGGTGAAAGGAAGGAAAACGCTGGTTCATGACTGTGAAGTCCTCCCAAGTTGCTTCAATATCTGGTAATCCACGCCACTTCATCAGCACTTCAAGTATGGTAGTTTGACCCTTGCACTTATGCCTTAACCCCAACAATGCTTCCGGTTCTACCTTTAATTCCAATTCAGCATTCAACTGGTAATGTGGGATGAGCTGATGCAGCCCCAATTTCCCTCTTTAATTGCGAAATATGAAAGACAGAGTGGATATTACTCCCTTCGGGTAATCGTAACCGATACGCTACCTTTCCCACACGTTGCAGCACCTTGAATGGCCCATAAAAACGGGCTGCAAGTTTCTCATAGGGTCTGCTAGTAAGAGAAACTTCACATCATCTCCTACCTCAAACTCTATTTAATAGGTATCATCTGAATGAAAAGGAAGTTAGCTAGAACAAAGAGAGATAAAATAGCTTAGTTGTTGAAAGGAATGGTGTCCTTCCAACAAGTGTATTATTCTGATAGAGGGTTCAGAATTATTAGAAAGCTAATTCTTCAGCGAGGTCAAGTGATCGGAATGCCTAGGTGGAGGCTGCTTTCAATCAGTAATATTAATTACAATTAATATTTCAGCTTAATCTTGACTGAACCCTTCGGGTCGAACCCAATCGAACAACCGATCTAAGATGATGAATCAATCCGAAGGATTAGATGAGTTTTCGGAGTATTACGAAAAAAGACGTCGAATATCGAGCTTAGAGCGTCGAGACCGAGTGTCGCAAGTCGAGTCGAATTTAGAATTCGACGAGACGTGAAATCAAACAAGCAACAAGTTTGAGCCTAGCCGTAGCCTCGCATTGGCCTAGCCATGTGAGTGCTAGGCTAGGCGAGGTCCCAATCTATGCGTGCCTAGCATCCCGTAGCACACGCACATCGCATGGCACAAGCATCGCAAGATGCATGCATGCGTGTGGTGTGGCTATGTATGGATGGGCGTGCTAGCATAGCAGCACTGGCCATCGCAGCATGCTAGGCCACACATCAAGCCCATCGCTAGCTCGCAACAGCAGCATGCTAGTCTTGCTGGGCCTTGCTATCGCAAGCAACACAGGCATGGTGCCTTGCGTGCTTGCTAGCGTGCTAGGGCTTGGCACCTAGCTCATCGCAGCCACGCATATCGCACAACACCACGCACCAGCCAGCAGCGTGCCGGGCATGCTGGGCTATGCGTGTGTGCTAGCAAGCAGCAGCCTTGCACAGCAGCGCCTAGCAGCACGCACTAAGCAGCAGTGATGCATGCGCACTGGCCGGCTGTGCATGTGTTGCGGGCTGGCCGGAGATGTGCTAGTTGGCTAGCGGGCTGCCAGCCTGGTGCTATGCGCCAGTTGGCAGGCAGCCAAGGCAAGCTGCCAGCCAGCCAAGTGGCGTTGACACCCGCTCAAGGTGGGGACCAATGGTTGGTGTTTTGGCTTGGGGAGCAAGGTGGGTTGGCCCCCTCCCTTGGTGGTCCTCACCTTCTCCCTCTCCTCCCATTATGGGAAATCAAGGTTCATTTCCCTATAAATACTCAAGTTTTGGGTTTTGGGAAGAACACTTGAGTGGAATTAAAAAGGCATCTCGTTAGTAAAGTGAGAAAACCTTAAGTTCGTAATACTCTAAGTTTTATTTGGTCAAGTCCCGACTAACCTTCGGGACTAAGACCGTTCGGGTCGGGTTCGTGGGTACAAGCCGTTGGAGATCGTCACGCTTGCGAGGTTTAGCTTTTCAAGTAAGAGCTCGGGTTCAAGCGAAGCACGCGTCAAGGGTAAGAACGTCTTTTCTCTTTCTCTGTTTTATGTTGTTAATTATGTGATTAAATATTTAGTTGCTTTAATTAGTGAGCGGGTCTTGGGCGGGTTTCTCTTCCGCGTAGAGTCGGACTCTACGAAACCTAACAGTTGTTCTAGCTCCAATTTCCAATTATCAAACAATAAAACATTCTTGTTCATGTTCATGTTCATTATAACGTATCCTACCCTGGCTGTGGTTCGTGTATGAGAGCTAGCACATCGATATTCTCAAAATACAACGAGAATAAGGTCATTATGGGGTCTAGTTGGGGTATTCCACATCATGGTGAGCGCCAAAAAATATGTGAGCCAACCAAATAGGTAATAAGCCAAATAAATAAATAAAAGTTGAGAGGGTTTTAAAAATCCCAAAATGCCATTGAGACGATGATAAATGCCGTCAAGAACTGCTAGATAAAGGTCTAACCTCAAGCCATCAAAGCTGCTGTCTCAAAAGTGTTTGGTGTATTAATCATCACACTATAGAAGTACAAACATACACAACCAACTGAACAAGAAAGCAACAGTGTAGTTTCTTTCCTAATGTTTAAACATGGATGACTCATCCTCCATCCGCAGTGTTAGTGTGGGAGATAACTTTCCATCAAGGTCATTCGTAGTTTTTTTTTTTTTTTTTTTTTTTTTTTTTTTTTTTTGGTGGGGGGATGAGCAGACACATCTTTTCCTCCTTAGTACCAATAATTTATCCATTGTTAAACTGAACTGAAACCTCTCTTTTTGATACCTACGATGGCGATAAGAAGAAAACAGATTGCTCACAACCTCTAGATATATTGGTCACCGTTATCATCTTGTGCTATCAATATTGCATGATGGGGGACAATGTTATCACAACTTTTCCCATGAATGGGCAATCCATGAAGCTTATGTAAATCCCACAATAACTTTGACAATCCTCTCCCATTGTACGGAGAAAGAGCTTTTAGCTTTTTGGTTGTTTATACACTGAAACAACTAATAGCTAACAACTATTTACCAAACACTTTTACACAAACAGCTAAATTAGCTAATGCAAACAGCTATTGGGCTAACTAACATCTAGTCAAAATAACTAAAAGCTGATTTCCAAACACGAAGATATATTCTGTTGTGCCTTCATATGTATGAAGAAAAATGCACCTCAAAAGGGGGATCGAAATAGATATTTGTATGGAATATTTTCAGAGTGAAATGTCAATTGAAAATGCAAATTTTTTTGGTAATTCAAATTTTACATGCTACAGAACACCCTTCATGGACCACCTACTTGCAATCTACTTCCTATGTTTGGTCATTAAAAATTCACATCCCAAGCTATAAAGTCTAGAAATTTTCTCACTCTACCATGCACTTTATGCCTCACTCTACTCCAAAAACCTCATATGAGCTTTTGGAAAAAGAGCTTTTTGGATCCAAAAAACTCTTTCAAACAGCTCTATACCAAACACCCAAAGAGCTTTGTAAAATGGTCAAATAACTTTTTACTCCAAAAATCTCTTAACCAAACACGCCCATAGTCTACTACCAGGTAAAACAAAACTAAATTTGTCAAGAATTTCTATTTTTGTGAAATTATGACCGTATGAATTCTCTTATTGGAGATGAATCATTGGCATTGAAGCTACAAGATCGTAGGTTTGGCAACCAATATTGAGAATCTGTGTTTCTTGATGACATTGTCAACAAAGCGTTGTTGTAAATTACATTGATGTATTCTAATCCTAAAACTTTAACATGAATTCGTTTATCTATTGCAGTTTGTTTCCTCATTCTACCAACATTTTGTTGTCCAAAGAAAGGTATGTTTTATCCACCTTGTCCATATTTATAGTTTCCTTCTGCAAGATTTAATTCTAAGACCTTGTTTGTTCTAGTCACTAAGTTATACACTATTTCCATTGAGCAGGTACAGAATCCATTTGAAGAAAATGAAATAATTGGAATTACAAACTACTTAGATTTTGGTTTTGAGCTCAAGACAAGGTAATCTAAGTTGGTCACTAGTTTAAGAGGTTTTTCTTAGTGTACCCAAGCTCATTAATCGTTCTTGTTGTTGCTGTTGCTGTTGTTGTTTCCATTGCAGCTTGGAGGATAACAATACATCAGATAAATCTCAGAATTCTACATTTCAAGTAGCAGCATCTTGGCAGGCAAACAAAAATTTCTTGTTTAAGGTACATGATCAAATCACTTTTAGTGATGAGAATATGTATTAGTTGTCGTTAAAGGTACATGACTGTATATATGTGTATTGATGTTAGTATAATGAGTTGACAATGCAGGGGAAGGTGGGACCTCTAAGTTCTACTTTGTCATTGGCATTCAAGTCATGGTGGAAGCCTGCTTTCACTATTAGCTTTTCAGGTACTTTATACAAAACCACCTTCTATTACATCTTATTTCCCTCTTTGTTGGATAATTAATACATGAAAGTCAGATTTATGATACTTTGAAAATAAAGAATCCAGGGAAGAAAGGAGCTTTGGGTGGAGGGCTTTACAGTGATATTTGGCATAATCTGGTGGCATTTTATATGCTGGTTCATAATGTGTGTATATTGTCACAAGTCTCAGTACTTATTGATGGATCTTCAGCATGAATTTTTTGTTAGTTAGGCTCATTCATATTCATGCCAGATTGCTACAAAGATGAGATCTAATTATTTATACTAAGCTCACGTGTAAACAGATAAATTAATTGGTTTAATTTTATCACCAGTAAGAAAAAAAGTATTAAATTGTTATGGTTTAAATTTTATAGCTTAATTCGTCTGTTTATCTTTTCAAATCACTTCCTTAAATATCGTGCCAAAAAGGTTTGTTGCAAATATAAAAAAGCAGAGGAAGTATTATAACTTAATTGACCCATAAAAGGTTAGTTGATTATCTACATTAATTTTTTTTTTTTATTTTATATAAAGTCAAACAAGTTATCTTAGTCTTTGTAAAATGTCTAAGTGAACCTTGTTTGTGTTTTGATAAAAACAGAAAAAATTCTTGTGATGCTGTGTTGAAAGAATTATAAACTTTGACAAGGGTTGTAAGTCGATTAGTTAGTTAAACAACTCAGTATCATTGTTATATCTGTGGCAGGTATCATACATTTTTGTCTGTAAGTAGCTGGAAGTTCATTGGTGATATAGAAAAAATTTGATCAGGAACTTAATTTAGTTTAGTCAGCAGGCCTTGTATGGACCCGGTCAACAATAAATTATTATAGACCCAAAATTTAATACTCTCAAATAATATATTCACAGTCTGGATGATATAATCACTTTTTTACATGATATAATTATCTTATTGTGAGTCATATTTTGAATGATATAATTGTATTTAAAACAATTTAGTGAGATGATATAATTATCTTTTGGATGATATACTTCCTCCATTAAATATTAATTGCAACAAAGGAATATTATATATCTCACAAATAATACCCCTTTGTTGCAATTAATATTTAACGGAGGAAGTAATTATTTTTCGAATGATTTAATTACTGTTTCATACATTTTTTAATGATAAATTCACTTTTTGGACGATACATTTACATAATCAGTTTCTGGATGATATAATAACTTTTGTAATGATATAATCACATTTCGTATGACATACTAGATGGTTGGGTGCACAATAAATTATTGTGCACCAAGTCAATTCTAGACTTTACCTAGTTTGGTTTAGTTATGAATTTTTGTATGTAGGCTGTTCGGATCAGGGTCATTTGGATTTAATTTTAGTTTAGTTATGAATTTTGTTGATGATACACTTTAGGTATGATACATTTTAATATAAGTGTCAACTGAACAAAAGAAACACTGTCTAGGGTCTGTAATTTGATAAACTTATAATGGCATAAAGCATTTTGTATGTATTCTGTCTAGGTAATGAATGACAATATCTGACATATCCCATATTTAGAATCATGAATGTGTATAGCTTACATATTGTCTTAGCCAAAAGAAAAGGAGAAAGTCTTTGACTTTGTTAAAATGATTCCATATTCAGTGAAGAGGATAGTTGTTCATGTCACCAAATATTCTTTTTCATTACGTATTTCAATTAATAAATAATTCTCCTCCTTAACTTATGTTCCATTTGATATATTCTAGACAATGCAAATTGTCACCAATTATTCAGTTTAACTGACTGATGCTTAACATGACCTTGGTGGTTCTGCAGCAATCAGGTATCATACAGTTGGAAATACGTCTTTTGGGTTTGGCATCCGAGTGGAAAATCTTAGAGAAGCAAGGTATACATTAGGTCCTTGTCATCTGCACAGAAAGTGACATGTTCTTGTCTACTGTTTGCTGCTGCAGCAGAAGCTATCTCAATTCTTAGCTTATCAGTAAAGGAATTACTATGCAATTACTGACTGAACCTTTTGTTTTTTCAGCTATGAAAGGGCTGACCCAAACTTTGTCATGCTGACTCCAAGTAAGGAGCACATAGCTGAGAGTGTGCTTTGGAAAGACCGAAAGAGCCTGTTTTATCAGTCGGATGTAAGTGTTGGGAATTTTGATGGCTTGCCCAAGGAGTTGAGACCTCTAGGAAAATTTTTGTAGCTCTGCCATGTGAGTACTCAATAGCTACCAATACAAATCTGGGGAGCTGTAATTCTCTGGGATTGTAATTGTTATGAAGTGTTATATTGTCATGAGATTAATCTTGAGTTAATCACATAACTGAGTGTGTGCTTTGGAATGATCGACAAAGCCTGTGTTAAAAATCAGCTGTAGTTTTGGCAATTGCGATGGTTTGCCCAAGGAGTTTTGATCTCTAGGAAACTTTTTGTAGAGCCTATGAGTACTCGATAGTCAATACCTACCGGTACAAATTTGGAATTGTAATTGTAACGACTATCTAAACTTTTCGGGTGCTTGTATAGTTAGTTGAAATATAAGCGTACTAAGTGAAATATTTTTGCACATTAATTCTTCTCATTTTAATAGCATACTTAAAGAAATCAAAATATTCTTTCTCTTTTTCGGTTTTTTTAATTTTTTATAATGCAGTACAAATACTGTTAAAAAAAAGTGACTAGTCTTTCTTCCTATACTCATATTACTTGAAATAAGCAACTATTACTAACTCTAAAACAACCAAAGACTCTTAAGAAGACTTCTTCCATCAATTAGATGGAGAGATTCGTGAGGGGGGGGGGGGGGTGCCACACTTGCTTTTTAACACAAGTGTGGTTCCTGCACGTACACAATCATGTTAAGTAGGGAGGAATGATCACCTTTGAGATGTGTTGATTACTTCTCTTGAGATTTCTTGCTTTATAATGGGACTTGAAAATGTAGTTCTTCCCTTTAGCCCGTTTCTCATCGGTATTTAGCAGATGTAGGTACGACATCCTAGCTGAGGTGGTTGCTTCTTAAATCTCGACTTCATCTTGAGTCTTGACCACTTCTTTAACCTTTGCATCTTCTTCCTCACTTTCCTTCTCATCTTTGATAGTTGAATTTTAACTTCTTTCGATGATGTAATAACTGCGACTTGGAAGAAGGCTCCAACTTTGAGTTGGAAAACTTGTAGCCTTGTAGGCCTTTGCTTGCTCCATTAAAAGATAATCTTTCTTTGAGACCATACAATAGGTCTTAGCTAGAACCTGGTGCAGCTACGATAGCTGCACCACGCCCTATAAATGAACGTTTAGTTAAAAGTTATTAACACGTAAAAAAAAAATGACCATTCAATAATAAAAAAATGAATATTTAGTACTAATGAGTGAATATGTTTTAAAAAATCTTATTAATTAGTATATTAAAAATGAATATGATTATCATACAATCATATTATTACTGAACCACAGCCTTAACATGAACATTTAGTAAAAAAAAAAAAAAAACTATGAACACGTATAAAAAAAAGAATGAACATTTAGTAATAAAAAATTAACATTTAGTAATAAAAAGTGAACACGTAAAAAAGAAATATGAACACTTAGTTTATTAAATATGAACATTTATCATACAATCATAGACTTGCTGGACCTTACCTAATAAAATGAACATTTCATAAAAATATATGAGCTCATTAAATAAAATGAACACGTACAAAAATGAACACGTCAAAAAAATAATGAATATTTAGTATTTTAAAAATGAACATGATTTTCACATATTTATATAAGTTTAAATTCATTGTACAAAATTATTAATGAAAAATAAATATAAAATAAATTGTTTAAATATGTTCATTTTTTATGTACTGAATGTTCATTTTTAGTGTACAAAATGTTCATTTTTAAAGTACTATGTATTCATTTTTTTTTTATCGAAACTATACACAAATTCGATTGTAATTGCTTTAACACTAAAAATTTGAAAATCCACTTAAATCTAATATTGGTTCATCATAGAGAAAATAATTATCAATTTTTAACATGATAGATTAGGAATCAAAAGAATACAAAAAAAAAAAAAAAAAAAAGAGAGAGAGAGAGAGGGAGGGAGAGAGGGAGAGAAAGAGAGAGAGAGAGAGAGAGGAGAGAAAATTACTACAATTAATTGATATTTATTACATACTCCAAATTTACAAAATACACAAAATTATATATGAAATATCAATAAAAAAATCTAGAAAATATAACCTAATTAAACTAAATTATAAATCAATAACATAAACTAACTTGAATTAACACTCTCTTCAAGAATACCAATTAAATTCATCACGAAATCAACGAAATTATAGAAAATAGAGGAGAGAGATAAAGTTTAAAGAAGATGACAATGTCAAAAACAGAGGAGAGATAAATCTTCAAACAAAATTAGGAATCAAGGAAAAAATTAGAAAAAGAGGGAATGAAACATATACATGAGAAATAAGGAGGAAGAAGATTGAACAAGGAAGGAGTCAAGGAGAAAAAGTAGTATATGGTACGGGATATGTGTGTTTTTGTATATAAATAGTAATTGTGGTGCAGCTAGCTTAGATGCACTACGGTGCATCTAAGAATTTGCCGAGACCATAATAGAGGAACCTCGCCTTCTTAGGTTATTAACTCAATATTTGGGCTCCAAATGATGAATGTTTTCATTTTCTTGTTTAGTAGTAGGAAGAACATGACCTTTCTCCAAACTAATTGGAAATCCATTCTACAAACAATATGATGGCGTGCATGATTCACTTGTATACCACTCGGAGAGAAGGCAAAATCCATTTTGGATTTAGAATTACCCTCAAGAACAACATGATGACTTGCTTTTATGCAACTTGTCACTCTCTTGAACTGAATTTAGGCATTCTCGAAGATTGAATACAATCGTGTTCTCTTCATTTTTTAATAACTTTTTAGATAGCTTCTCGTGTGATAGAAGGCTAGTTCAAAGACCGGCTGGGATAATATTTGGATCACAACAACCTTTTGACAACAAAAAAATAAAACTTTTTACTAAACCCAAGTTTTTTACCACTGGTATATAGGCGCACTACACTGCCAAGCTCATCGCGTTTCACTAAACCTTTGAGGCAGTATACGCAGACAAGAACAACACTACGACCATGCCAAAAGAGGTGCATGTATCAAGTTATCGGAATTAACTTTGAAGCTTCTCACCGCGGACACACCACCATGTGCTGATAAGGGAGTAATTGAATGATTGTTGCAAATGATTGTGTTGGAGGGAAATTTTGTTAGCCATTTCCTTTTTTTCGTTTTCCTAGTTTGTTACAAAGTTGTTTTATTGTTTGAGTTTGTTACAGCCGAGCTGGTATAAAAGATTAGTGGTTATAATAATCAAGGCATAATGATAATTACAAATCTTAATTCTCTCTCTCTCTCTCCAAATCTCTTTCTTCTTCCTCTCTTCTTCTATATTTCCTCCATTTCTCTATTCTGCTCCTGAGTTTTACTTGATTATTTCAATAGCTCATTCAGCTACCTAAACCTCCCTTATTAGTGGTATCAAAGCCACCGTTGCTCTCTCTGTGTTTGAACATTCTGGCACCAACAGTTACCAGTCGGGTGACGAAAATGGAAGCTCATCTGCAGGCATTGGAAAATAGGCTTGACGCTCAAAATCTAGCTTCAACTCAGAAGTTCGAGGCCCTAATGCAAATGATGCAATCACTTAAGGACAATATGGCAGAAGCTAGGACACCTAAGGATCGATTCAATCAACCTAAATTGGGGTATATAACTAAACTTGAGTTTCTTAAATGTGATGGTAGTAACCCTAGGTTGTGGATTAAGAAATGTTGCAAGTATTTTACTCTTTGTAAGAGTCCAAATGAGTAGACTTAGCATCACTTAACATGATTGCTAAAGCTGAAAATTGGGTATCTGGCTATTTCTCTACTAGATCTACAGTAGATTGGAACGATTTTGTTATTGATATAAATGGAAGATTTAAGGATGAAGTAGGTGTAAATGTGTTGGAGGAATTTAATAAATTGCAGCAAATTGGTAATATTGAGTCTTATATAGATGAGTTTGAGAATTTGAAAGCTATTATGTTGCAAAATAGCTATGCCTTGCTTGAGAAGTATTTGCTGGAAAGTTTTGTTGGGGGTCTTAAGCGTGAAACAAACCATTTGTTAGAGCCTTTAAACCTCAAACTGTAATGGCTGCATTAGAATATGCTAGATTGCAGGATGAGTCAATTGCTGAAACTCTCCAAAATCTGTGAAACCATTTACAGCTAAACTTTACCAGAACCCTTTGACAACTTGCACTATGTTTGGATAACAATAATGAAAGGAAAGGGAGGAGAAGGAAAAAGAGGGAAGGTAAAGGGAGGTGAGGGGAGGGAGAAGGAGACCTTCCATTTTCCTTCCAAATCTCTCCAACAATGGAGGGATTTGATTTATTAAAAGTGGAAGGAAAATGGATCCTTCTAATTCCCTCCCCTTCCCTCCTTGCATTAGATATCCAAACAAGAGAGGATGCATCCCTCCATTTCTCTTCTCTTCCTTTCCCTCCATTTATGTCTATCCAAACATAGTTTTATTCTTCGAAACCACCCCTACTTCCCACACCACCAATTAAACCTCTCACCCTTCCTGCACCAAACACTAAACCCTTTTAGAAAACACCCTACTCAAAAACAAAATATGTACCTGCTGATGTGAGAGCTAGTAAAATTGCTAAGGGTCTGTACTACTATTGTGATGCTCCTTATAATAGGAATCATAAATGCCAGTTTAAGGAACCACAACTGTTTACGGTTAAGATTCCAGGGCTGGATGAGATAGATGTTGCTGTGATCCAGTTAGAAGAGCTGGATGAGGATATCACTCAGGATCCTTGTATTTCTCTAAATGCCTTAACAAGAAGTCAAAATTTTCATACTATGAGGGTGAAAGCTCTAGCTAAAGCAGTGTAGGGTTTCGTAGTGACCCGGCACTACGCGGAAGGAAACCCACCAAGACCCGCCACTTAATTAAAAAAATTAACAAGCATATTAAACTTAATCAAACAAGATTAAGAAGAAGAATTATACCTTTGACGCGTGCTTCTCTCCCAAAGAGCTCTTACTTCAAAATCCCAAAAAGACGAGATCTCCGACGGATCATACCCTCGACTCGACCCGAGCGTCCTAAGTCTTGAAGGTTAGTCAAGACCCGGACAAAATAACTATGTGTTTTACGAATCAAAGGTTTACTCTTTCTTAGAGTTGCCTTTTTAATTCCACTCAAGGTTGTATTCTCAAAATCCCAACCAAGTGGGTATTTATAGAGAATGGGGACTTGAAACCCCTTTTCATGATCAATGTGGGATCATGTGCAATTGCAATAATTTATTTAATTCTAAAATAAATAATTAGGCAAAAGCAATCACAAGGCAACAAGTGGCAAGAGGAAGAATGGGTTAGGTGAGGACCATATCCCATGGGGGGACCATTGCCTTGCTCCCCAAGGGAAGCTTGGAGGCTTTGGTCCCCACCTCTCCTAAACCGCCACTCACAAGGCAGCTGGGCTGGCTGCCACCTGGTGCTGCCAGCACGCACATCCACCTAGCATGCCTGGCTGGCACAACACGCATCTCCCAGCCCAGCACTTGCGTGCTGCTAGCGAGTCACGCCTTGTGCTGCCTTGCTATCGCAGGCACACGCACATGCATGCGTGGTGCTGCTGCCTTGCTATCGCAGGCACACGCACATGCATGGCTCTCGCATAGCCAGCATCACACGCATCATTGCTGCACCCTTCGCACATGCTCACACACCCAGCCAGCCAGCACCACTCGCCCATGCTCGCACATCTACTCACATCCAGGCCAGCACGCACTAGCGCTGTGCTTGGTGCGTGGCCTGCGATGGTGCCTAGCACACACGCAAGGCCAGTGTTGCCTGCCAGCTAGCTGTGCTTGGTGCGTGGCCTGCGATGGTGCCTAGCACACACGCAAGGCCGGTGCTACCTGCCAGCTTGCTGTGCTATGGTGCACACGCACACACACACACGCATGTGCCTAGCACTGCGATTGTGCTGTGCGTGGTGCTAGGGGGCTGCGACAGTGCCCACGCTTATGCACACGCACATGGGTGCTATGCTTGGTGCGACAGGGCTACGATGGTGCCTAGCATCATGATAGGGCTGCGATAGCGCCTAGGCATGATGCTAGGGCTTGCGATAGTGCCTAGCACACCATGGTGCGCCTAGCACACACATAGTGCGCCTAGGCTTGTGATGAGCTAGCCTAGCCTAGCTACGGCTACGCTCATACTTGTTGCTTGTGTTTTTTGCGACGCTCGATCTCGACGCCCTAGGCTCGGTATCCGACGTCTGTATTCGTAAAACTTTGCCGACTCATTAAATCCTTTCGGATTAATTCGTCGTCTCGGATCGGTGATTCGATTGGGTTCGACCCGAAGGGTTCAGTTAAGATTAAGCTGTAACATCAATTGTACATTGATATTACTGATCAGAAGCGGCCTCCACCTAGGCATTCCGATCACTTGACCTTACTGAAGAATTAGCTCCGTAATAATTTTGAACCCTCTATCGGAAGAATACACTTGTTGGAAGGACACCATTCCTTTCAATCTCCCACTTGTCTTTCCGGACAACTGTGCATATAGTGTATATCCCATTTCCTATGTCACTTAATGTTTCTTCGTGAACTATAAGGTAAGATTCTTTGTCATCCTTATTACGTTTAGAAGTGTTTCTCGATCTCCGAGTTCGACTGTCAATAAGCAGATGATTTCTAAAATCCATCTGAGCACGACCATGCATTTTCACAGTCTCGCTCTTCGACCGGCCTTGTCAACAACAAAACATTTTTCCTACTGTTAGTAGGGGGACAATCCAAGTCTTGTATTATAAGTTCTTCTTACTAAGAGGAAATAGTCTCCTGAGTGTTCCCGTTATGATCCCCAGTTACGGCAGACGTTTGGAAACATCAAAGAGTCTAGTACTCAAACAAGAAAACTTCACAGTACTCATGGTCGGAGGAAACAAGTTCCGATAGTCATAATGAGAAATGTACTTATGACAAAAATTTAAATTTTCTTAAAGTACTCTCATAGGTCTTATCCAGTACAGTTCCAAACTGCGCCTGTGCAAATGATTTATGACCGTCACGTCCTCGCAGCACAAGAAACGGTGCTGTAAATCATACTACACACTAATCTATGGCGGTCATCAATCGTCCATCTCTTAGATGACCTCGATTAGGGATAATTTTCAATTTAATATTCAATGTTCAATTAACAGGTGTTTCTTTATCCAAGACATGGTCTTGATACCCTGTTTTGAATATTTCCGTAAATCGAATGGACTCATTATTTAATTCTAAACCACAATTAAATAGTAATGGAGTGAATGATAATTTTGCACAAAAATTAATTACTCCATTAATGAATGGTTTTAATACAGTGTCTTACATTAAATATCCTATTTAATTAAAACACATGTACAGGGAATTTCAAAGCCAGTCTCCAACATGCTTGATTCCCATCGCCTCAATGTGCTTGTTGTGTTTCACTTGAGGCAGCGGTTTAGTCAAAGGATCGGCTACATTATCATCCGTGCCAATCTTACAAATTATGATTTCACCTTCGGATTTCCATTCCCTTATCATGTGAAATCGCTTTTTCACGTGTTTGACCTTCTGGTGCTCTCTCGGCTCCCTGGCCTGAGCGATAGCTCCATTGTTATCACAATAGAGGTCTATCGGCCCCTTGATTGAGGGTACAACACCAAGTTCGCTAATGAACTTGCGAATCCAAAGAGCTTCCTTGGCAGCTTTTGAAGTGGCCAAGTACTCGACTTTAGTTGTAGAGTCTGCAGTGGTGCTCTGCTTGGCACTCTTCCAGCTAAATGCTCCTCCATTCAGACATAATATGTACCCCGACTGTGACTTGAAGTCGTCTCTGTCAGTCTGGAAGCTAGTGTCAGTGTAACCTTCAACAACCAGTTCTTTGTGGCCTCCATACACCAGGAATTTATCCTTGTTCCTTTTCAGGTACTTAAGGATGTTCTTGGCCGCAGTCCAATGCGCCTCTCCTGGGTTTGATTGGTATCGACTCGTAGCACTCAGGGCATACGACACATCTGGCCTTGTACATATCATGACATACATGATCGATCCGATTAGCGAAGCATATGGGATCTTTTCATTCGTTCTCGCTCAACAGATTTCTGTGGACACTGTTTCTTGCTGAGAGTTACGCCATACGACATGGGTAAATGCCCTCTTTTGGCATTCTCCATGTGGAATCGAGCCAGTACATTATCAATGTAAGTACTTTGGCTTAATCCAATCATCCTCTTAGATCTATCCCGGAAGATCTTGATGCCCAATATGTACTGTGCCTCTCCTAAGTCCTTCATTGAAAAGCATTTTCCCAACCAGCCCTTTACGGACTCCAACAATTTTGTGCTGTTTCCAATGAGAAGTATGTCATCGACATACAGGAGTAGGAATGCAATATCACTCCCACTGACCTTCTTGTATACACAAGACTCATCTGGATTCTTGATAAAACCAAACTTGCTAATGGCTTCATCAAATCGCAGATTCCAACTTCTGCTGGCTTGCTTTAGTCCATAAATGGACTTCTTCAGCTTGCAAACCTTTCCAGCGTTGCCTGGATCGACAAAACCTTCTGGCTGTGTCATATACACAGTTTCTTCCAAAATTCCATTAAGGAAGGCGGTTTTGACATCCATTTGCCATATTTCGTAATCGTAATATGCAGCAATCGCTAGGATGATCCGGGCGGATTTTAGCATTGCAACTGGTGAAAAAGTTTCGTCATAGTCAATCCCGTGGACTTGTCTATAACCTTTTTCCACCAGTCTAGCTTTGTATATTGATACATTTCCATCCTTGTCTGTCTTCACTTTGAAGATCCATTTGCAACCAATGGGTGTATAACCCTCGGGAAAATTCACCAAGTCCAAGACTTGATTTTCAGACATGGAGTCCATCTCGGATTTCATGGCCTCTTGCCATTTTGCAGAGTCGGGGCTCGTCATAGCTTGCTTGTATGTCGCCGGCTCATCACCATCCATGACTAGGATGTCCTGATCATCGGTTAAGACGATACCAAGGTATCTGTCTGGTTGAGATTTTTGTCGTTGCGACCTACGAAGGGTAATCGGTTGAGCATTTACATTGTCTGTTTGATTCTGACCAATCTTCTTAGATGCTTCCAAAGTATCTAGATTGTCAGTTTTGTCAGGTTGACATTGTTGCTCGTCCTCTCGAACTTCGCCGAGTTCGATTTTCCTCCCACTTGTCATTTTGGAAAGGTGATCCTTCTCTAAAAAGACACCATCACGAGCAACAAACACTTTGTTCTCGGATTTATTGCAGAAGTAATAACCTCTGGTTTCTTTTGGATATCCCACAAAGAAACACTTATCCGATTTGGGGTGAAGTTTGTCCAAAATTAATCGCTTGACATATGCTTCGCATCCCCAAATCTTGAGAAAAGACAACCTATGAGGTTTCTTAGTCCATAATTCGTATGGAATCTTTTCAACAACTTTTGACGGAGCTCTATTCAGTGTTAGTGCTGCAGTTTGTAGTGCATGTCCCCAGAAAGAGATAAGGAGTTCACTAAGACCCATCATTGATCGAACCATGTCTAACAAGGTCCGATTCCTCCGTTCGGACACTCCGTTCCATTGAGGGCGTCTGAAAAGGTGTCAACTCTGAAAGAATGCCATTTTCTTTCAAGTGATCGTCGAATTCATGGCTCAAATATTCGCCACCTCGATCCGATTGAAGTGCTTTAATTTTCTTGCCAAGTTGATTTTCAACTTCTTTATGAAATTTTTTGAATTTCTCAAAGGATTCAGATTTATTCGACATTAAGTAGATATAGCCATATCTACTATAATCGTTGGTGAAAGTGATGAAATATCGGTAACCTTGTCTTGCGGGTGTGCTCATTGGTCCACATACATCCGTGTGTATTAGACCTATAAGTCACTTACCCTTTCTCCCAACTTGGAGAATGGTTGTTTTATCATCTTGCCTAATAAGCATCCTTCGCAATTTTCAACCGACTCTAAGTTGAATGAGTCAAGAACACCTTCTTGAAGAAGTTTCTTGATGCGTTTGATGTTAATATGGCCAAGACGACAATGCTACAAGTAGGTTTGATTCAACTCGATGGTCTTAGCTAGTGGTATCAACTTTTGTCTATTCTTATGTAAAAACCTGCAATTTAATTGAACATAAATTTGTAAGACAAACTTGAAACAACCATTGTCAAAGTCTTTCACTCAAAATTTCTAGGTGTCCAACACCGTGGATAATAATATGTTCAAAGGCATGATGAAAACTAGAATTAGTTTAATTACATTTCATAGACAAAATAGTGCATGCAAGCACGACCGAAAAACCATCTCGTCGTCTTCTTGCTCTTGCACCATCACTTGATAAGCTTCTCACTTGGTTCCTGAAAAGGCAACATTAAGTGAGTCATACTTGGTATCCAATACCTTATGATAAGCTTAATTCACAAGTGTTTAGGAAGATATCTGAGGTAGTCGGAGTGATCCCCTCTTCCTTGACGAGCATGCATTCCCTCTTGTAGTGGCCTTACATGCCACAATGGAAGCATCTCATCTTTGCCTTGACCTTCTTGAACGCCTTTTTGTCATTCCATAGGCGGTGGCTTGGCTAAGTAGTTGCACCACATCCTTGAGGGAGTGTGTCTCCTTTCCCGCAGCGATATGCACTCTAAGTTCATCATAGCCCGAGTGGAGTGAAGCAAGCAAGATATGCCCCGCCATCTCATCTTCTATCGAGATTCCGAGAAGCTGCATGTGTTTGAAGAGCCTAGTCATACCAAGCACATGAGGTCGGAGGGGCATATTGGGTCTCAATTTTGCATTGTAGACCTTGGTCCAAAGCCGTCGCCTTTCCTTAGCAAGACATCCCACGTTTGGTGGCTTTATCCTCATGTTTGAGAGTGACCTAGTCAAGTCAAACACGAGTCCATCAAAGTTTCCATTGTCACTCTTGGTGACTCTTACATTGACAACGTCCTCAAGTGCTTTGAGGAACATGTCCGGAAGGTAGGAGGAAAGAGTTTCCTTCCAATCTTCCGGGATGGAATTTGCCATGAGTCGTGAGACCCTTTTGCAATTTGAAGACCATTCTTCATGAGCCTCGTTGGTCATGATTCCCTTGGCAAAGAAGCTTGGAATGGGAGTATCAAGGGTATACTCCAAGGAACAATTTCGGAGAGTTCTCTTGAGTTCCTCCTCCCATTCCTTGAAGTTGACCAAGTTTAAGGAAAAGGCCAACTTCTCGGGGAGTTCCGGGCACATATGGTCGTTGTTTGAGTTACTTGCAGACATTGTTCTACAATTGAAAGAATTTGAAGTGAAAAACCATTCATACATCAATAAGTTGAAATTTAAAATGTTTATGCATATATTCAATCTTATTGAACATTTTATCCACGCATTTAAAAAATTGTCCCTTATGGGCGAGAATAAAATGATTCCGAGATCCCAAAGATCAAGAAATGGTTAAGCATGCTTTGGCTTGTCTTAATCATTAAATATCTTAAGGTAAGCAATCCAATTGCTAATAGCTCCAAGCTACCCTCGATTTGATAAAATGTCGCATCTAATGCATCCTTGACATTTTATCTCTTTCGCCACGACATCTAAGGACTCCTTACTGATATCGTTGAGCTTAACCAAGACAACTTGTATACCTAGTATACCTTACGTTCCTAGGGAAGTAGTGATGCCTCGCTTTGGCGTAGTCCATCACGTACGCGCATTAGTTCGGTAAGTGTTGTTCTTGGAACGACAAATTTTAGCTCAATGTTATTAAGGGACCTAGGGGTTTCTATGTTGGTTGATTTAAGTGAACTTAACTAATTGTCGCAACATAATAGAAATCCTAGACATGCATCTAGCAATCATATATAATAACAATATATATAAGGCATAAAAATAGATGCATTTGGCAACTAACATGACCCCTTGAAATCTTCTATTTCCATGGGTCTTCATCTCGGCTCGTCTTCGTCGAAATGCCGTCTTGAGACATCTTGGCCAAAAATTAAATAAAAGAAGCTAGCTAGAACGACTAAGATTAATCTAATAGTACAAAAATACTTAACGGTTTGCAGACCGTATTTAGATTTACAAAAATACATAACGGAACACAGTCCATATTTTCTATCCTAGTCGGGCCCCACTAGTTGCCATTTTCAAAGAACCTGTTTTGAAAACAATCTTCCATTCACCCATTCACTATTTGTGAATGGCCCATGCAATTTTACGAAATACATAATTAAACACGCAAAACTAGTAACTAACTTAGGTGGTTAATCCAATTAACGCGCCTAATTAAAACTAGTCAAAGTGGTTTAATCCATTATTTCTAAACGCAAAATGCTAACGCACTTAATTAAGCTCCCACTAAATTCCGCATCCGTACTTTATTAATCCGATTAATTAAGTCGGCATAACCCATAATTTGTCAAAATTTTGCAAAATCAAAAATCGAGGTTTTTAGCCTCTTTAAAATAATTATTTAAAATTATTAAAATGCCAAAAATTCGCAAAATCATAGCTCAAGCATAAGCAAAACCGTCCCACAAAACCATTTGAGGGTGCGCACCATGGCTGCTAGGCAGCCCATGGCATGGCGCAATGGTGGGCGAGGCCTGGAATGCCCAGCAAGCATCCCTGCTAGCCCAGCTGCCTGCTAGCATGCTACGCATGCCTGCTAGCATGCTGGTGCTTGCGAGTTGCTTGCGTGCTGGGCTGGCGCCTGTTGATGCTAGCCAGCATGCACAGGCATCCCCTGCCTAGCCATAGCCCCACGCATAGTTGCGCCCAGCCAGCTCCCCGCCACACAGCCCCACGCATAATCATGCCACACCCTTGTGCGCACCATAGGTAGCCACATGTGGGCTGCTGGGCAGCCCGGCTAGCCTTGGTGGTGCTTGGGTGTTCTTGCCTCGATTTGCGTGCCAATTCTCGGAATTTAATTCTGATTTGTGTGTGACAATAATTAATTCCAAATTACATTTTACAATAAATTTGAGGGAAAATAAAATAAAATAAGTCTAACTTAAATAAAATTTATTTTATTGGTGCACAAGCCTAAATTATCCAAAATTTCAATTTTGAACAAAATTAGGTCTAATTTTATGCTTAAAGTAAAATGAGCTATGTCCAAAATTAATCTTGCCAATATGCAAATTAATAATGGATTTGACAAATGGGAGTTGGAAAAATAAATTAATCATCCAATGATAAAATTTTTCCAACTTGCATACTTGTGTAAAACACCAAGATTACATCTTCCAATATGAAGATTAATCAAATTTTACTCACAAGCAATTGAACCTAATGGATTTTAATCAACCAAACATGAAAAAATCAAAACTTTGTTCAACATGGAATTTAGGGTTAGGGTTCCAATCATTTAAATTTTTAAAGATTAGAACTTTAACATTATTTGGGAACTTAAAATACAAAATCACAACAAGTTTTCACACTTTATTGCAATTTATTTGCAAAATTTGTGAAAAACAAGTTTATGTGAAAAATTGGTATATCAACTTAAGCACTAATAAAAACTCCATTATTATGCTCAAGGATATTTTAAAACCAGTAGATTAGTGATGCAAATGTGCATTTAATCTAACCTTGTAATGCTTGCATTAATCAAGGCTTAAAAAGAATTAAAATTTTCGTTGAAAAACGAAAAAACCCCAGAAAAATTGGGTTTCTGGTTCGAATTTGTCTTCTGGACAGTCCTAAAAGGGTTCAATCTGTTCCAGAATGTCTATTCCACTCAAAAATCACTATTTTTGAGCCAAAATCTGGGTTCAACAGCCAAATCGAAAATAAAATCGAGTTTTAAAATTAATTAAAACGAGCATTTAATCTAATTAGAAGAACATGAACCAGAAAATTAAATTCTTTTAAAACACCTTAATTAAAAAATAATTGCTAAAATTAAAAGGAGCGTGGCTCCGATACTGTTTCGGGGTTTTCTGATGTCCTGCGGGAGAGTTACAATTCCGGGACTGGTATCCTTGCGCCTGTACCTGCAAAACAACGGAGACTCCTTGTGGTGGGAGCTCCGCCTCCAACGGTCAAGTTAGTACTTGTTTGAGGAGTGATAAATGTGGAAAGTAAAGGTGGGAGATCTGGTTCCTCTAGGGGAGGAGTGATCAATGTGTTTTGGTTTTCTCTAGGTGAGAGTCATTCTGCTGAATCCCCTTGAATGAGGATTAATTAAGTATTTATAGTCTTGAGAAGTGTGCCAATTTTAGGTTTAGGTTAACCAGGGCAAATTGGGCTTCTCTCGGACTTTGGGCCTTGGTGGCCATTTTGCCTATTTGGCATATGGGAGGCCACGTGGCGTGGCCTGATTAGTCCATGTTGGACCTCTTAGGGTGACAAATGGCGGACGCTGATTGGCCCACGTGGTGGACACGTGGCAGGTCCGGATTGGTCCATTTGTCATGGGTAATTTTTACCCTAAACATGTGCCCCTCGGAAGGAGTAATTTCTCTTTCCAGGAGGGATTGCTCCTTTCGAAAGTTAGACCCTCGAAGCTTTGATAGGTCGGCATCTTGTCTAGTTCTAATGGGAGATGGACTTGATTAACTTAGAAAATTTTGATACCTTGGGCGGTATGACATTTTCAAAGTTAATCAATCATAATAATGATTGCCGCCGAACTAGACAGATGCCGATTCTTTGCCCCACTATGCAGATAGCCCCTGATCAGGTGGACTGTCAACTATTGCATAAGGGGTAAGCGTTTAGCATTATTCGGCCATTGGCCTCTTTTGATTCAATATACTAAGTTTGGTACTTAGTTTATTTCGTTGGGGGATGGCTGGTCGTCTGCTTTGGTGGCTGCATAGAAGCAGGCGTCAGACAGGACGTCCAACCAAAGTAGCTACGCCTGTTGGGTTACAGACGGCAGCTTTAAGTATAGCCAACCTAGTAAGAATAGTGGTCGAGTACCTCTGTTTACCAAAAAACAGGCGGACTCCTCATACCTTTTAGGTTCCGTACTAAGGAGGGCGACTGGTTAACCTTGCGGTTAGTCAATCACTGCCTATTTTGTTTGAGTGGTAGGGAAACCAGGCGGCGGGGGCCGGATAGTCCCCTTGATTCGCCAAGTTTTTCTTGGCTATTAACTCAAAGGTTGTTAACCTAGCAGGAGTAGTGGTTGAGAGCCTCTGTTTGCTAAAAACAGGCGGGCAACTCATACCTTTTAGGCTCCATACTAAGTTTGAGAGAGTGACTATGAGTTAACATGGGAGTTACTCAGTCTCCGTCACTCTCTAGCTTGAGTAGTAGAGGTACCAGGCGGCGGAGGCCGGCTGATCCCCTTGATTCGCCAATGTTTGTTGGCTATTAGCCCAAGGAGTGGTTACCTAGTAGGAATAGGGGTTTGAGTGCCCCTGTTTGCCAAAAAACAGGCGGTCTACTCAAACCTTTTAGGTTCCATACCAAGTTTGAGGGAGTGCCTATGAGTTGACTTTGGTGTTACTCAGTCGCTGTCACTCCTGCTTGAGTAGCAAAGGTACCAGGCGGCGGAGGCCGGCGGAACCTTTTGATTCGCTAATGTTTGTTGGCTATTAACTCAAGAGGTACCCCCTGAATTTATCCCAAGAAATACAGGGGGTCATCCGACTCAGATGTCAACTACTACCACTGGTTTGGTTAGTGATAGAGTTATCCTTGTCTCGAAAAACGGCTACGTGGTTGCCCTTGGGGACAGTCGTATAGGTGTCATGTAATTAGTTTATAGAGCAATGTTCCACCCAAAAGGGAGCTGCTCTCTGCGAAGAATTTCATCCGGAGGGATGCCGTCGGACGCCTGCTATGATGTTGGGGCAGGTCGTATTAGTTTAAAAATTGGATCAGTTGGCTTGGCGCCTGGGCTGATCATCGGGCCTGTGGCCTTGGTTAGTTCTTGGCGAACGTAGGTGTTAAGTAAGAAGAGGGCAGCCGCTTGTTTAGGCACATGGTCGGCCTGACCCTAATCTTTTTTAGCTAAGTATAAGGGGGGTGGCTGTGTGCTTTGGAACCAGTCGGCCCTCTTCTATGGAGAGTAGCCGACTATATGTCTAGACGGCATGCCCCTCTAGTGATAGAGTAAAATAATCAAAGCAGAGAGTAGCCGACTATAGAGGTACCGCTGCTATACTCAATGGAGAGTAGCCGACTGTAAAGGTACAGCGGCATGCCCCTCTGATGATATAGTGATATAATCAATGGAGAGTAGCCGACTATAAAGGTACAGGCGGCATGCCCCTCTGAATTAGTATCAAGTATTGAAATAATTTCAAGTGTTAGAGTAGATAGATCACTTAGCTCCCTTCCATGGAGGATTGATGACTCTACTTTCTTCGAATGGGAACAGGTGGTCGTGCTAAACTTGTTAATGTGGTTTGCGACCTCGCTGCTCGGCCTACACATTTGCCGCCGGTCTTTAGCCCCTTAGTGAAATTAATGAGGGTCGACTGCTTTCATAGCTACGAGACTTCGTCGTATAGGGGGCCGACTACTATTCATGCCGCCTCTCTTGCTTGATAGACTTAGGCAATATTTTTTGAGAGGATCATATGTTTTTGTCTTATTCTCATGCATGAGAATGACAATTAGCCATACTGTTAGGCAACATTTTTTTTTTTATTTTTTTTTTCAATCATAATAGTGATGATGGTAGCCTAAAACAAGGCTGCAAACCCACGATAAATAATTCCATTCGGTATGCCGCTTGTTTTCCTTAGGCAAGACCTCCAATCCTCAGCTTTGAGACCACGATGCTCGATACCCATGAACGCCTTGTGATTAAATGTTTCCGGAATATCAAGCTAAATATCTCGCATTTTAAGGTTCGGCTTTAAATGACCGAATTGTTCATGCGATTGTTCAGGTAGCCGCTTGTTTTCATGCTCAAGTTCGAAGCTATTACTTAAACTTGCTGTTTTACCCAAGAGCCGCCTCCTTGAGCTATCAACATGAGGCGCTTGGTGAAGAAGGCTCGGATACCAAGTGGGCTTTTGTGATTTCTTGGACATGCTAGCGGTCATGTATATACAAAATGAGATATGGGTGTGGCCCATATTATTCTTGGAACGAAGCTTGGGAGCCGGTTGTTCAAACATAGGCGCTCCTACTCCGCCTTGCTCTTTTGAATGGTTTAAGGGGCCGACTGGTTTTGTTATGAGGTGCCGACTGTTATGAACCATTCGAGTGTCTTGTTTTTAATGCTTGTGTGCATTTGAGGTAGGAGTCATCAAGCTCTCGCTTATAATCAAGGCCTAAGTTCGAGGCTACATGCTCACACACTCGGCAATGTAACTCATGCCCAACATCGAAGTGCCGGACGCATGGTTAAAGTTGATCGTGGCTACCACCTGCTACTTCGTGGCTGGGACTAGGCCGACTGCCATTTAGCCGCCTGCTTTCTTGGGCGAGACGCCAATGCCTAGCTTTCACAATAAGAGAATTAGCACATGAACAAGTTTAAGCATTCACTCTCATGGCCGATTATATTACTACGAGCCAAGCGCTACTCCTCTCGGCAGGCCGTGAGGTTTGAGGTTTATATGTGCGAGTATGTTGGTTGTTTACTTTTGGAAGATCAAGCTGGAACCAAACTCATTTGTATCAAGTATACTTGGCATTATATTTTTGAGCAAAAACCATGCGGTTATACCATGATAAAACATCATATAGAGCAGGCTGGTCTTATCACAATAGCAAAGATCATAGATGCTCGCATGCCGGGGCCGTTTTTGAACCTCAAGTAAACCGAGCACAATGGTTTTTTTGGGTATGGCCGGCTGTAATCTTGAGGAGCACTTGTGATTGTGTAATTATTCACGACATTCTTTCTTTAAATACATATAGCCGGTTTTTCAAGGCTACCCTCGACGAGCACCGGCTGTTTGGCTGACCGAATGCCGACTAACTCTATAATGTCGCCTGCTCTCAAATGCTGAGAGTGTCGGATGTTTTATCAAGAGCTAACTAATGTTGCGTAGAGATGGCCGGCTGCTATTCGTGCACCTAACTCTTGTTTTTTACGGCTGGTTTTCGGTTTTGTTTCAGCCAGACCAAGACCCACTAGTTGACCCGCATATGATGCAAGCGGGAAAAAGTTTCATTTGAATTGAAATACATATGGTATTATAAATGTTGGGTGAGCATATATGGAGCTGGCCGGATGTATTGCTTGCAGCCTTTGATGCCGCCTATATCAAACAGATGCTTGACATGAGGAGAAGTCCGCCTGGTTAGAAGCTCACAAACGACTTCTTCCAGAATTTACTTAGTAATTAAGATTCACCTTGGGTAAGAGCTTCCTCACGGTAATTGCAACGGAAACAATTGACAATCCTCAATAGGGTGCCGCTTGTTTTTACATGACTAGCTGTTTAATCATTGCTTTGGTTGCAAGGGCCACCTGATTTAATCATTACTGCCGCCTAGTTGGCTGATACTAGGCTGGCTGTTTTTAGCGACTGGATGCATTTAACAAAACCATTGTGAAAGCCGGCTGTTTTAGTGCCTCTAGCTGGGACTGAGTTGGAGATGGTTGTTCCGTAACGTTCAGGTTTAATAGTGAAGGACCGAATGTTTAGCAGCTGCATAGATTGCCGTTTGTTTGCATTTCATCGTTAGCATGGCCGGATGCGTTGCACCAACCGACTGCTCATGGGGTGTTCTTGTTTCTTTATATGAGCACCTGTTGTTCTCCCACTTGCCGCCTGCTCATACCACACTTGCATCGAAACCATTCGTGTTAGTAGCTGGCATCGTGTTCACCAAATTTGCATGTTTAGGCAAGCTTTCCACTACCAGTGCAAGTATGAAGAGTAGTAGTAGCATGCGCATATTCAACCATAGCAACAACATATATTGGCCGGCTGGTTAAAAATACCATCTTGATGCCGATTGCTTGTGCTATGTCAAGAACCGTTTGGCAAAGGTGATGTTGGATGATACTTTGATTAGTTTGAGAACTAAGAGAGGTGCCTTAAGTATCCATTTTCGGCTTCAAGGGTGTAATGCTCACAACGTTTTGAGAGTCGATTGTATGCTAGCGTCTATGGCCCTCATTAAAGAGTTCCGGCTATTTTAGAGCTAGTAGGCCGACTGCTTTGTGGCTGAGTTGGAGCCGATTGCCGCCTACTAGCTTTGAAGAACGAAGCCTGGGTGTCGGTTTGTTCAAGAAGCATAAGGGCCATTACTCCACCTAGCATTTGCGAATCGTTTCAAAAGCTGAGTGTTTAGTGGGCGACGGTTATGATCATGTAAGTCTTGTTTGGTCTCCATGTTATACGACACATGCCTTGGTTTATATACCCTTGGTATTGTGCCTTGTCACTTGAAGAGCCGCCTCCTTGTTATGATCACATGGGACTTTGCCACCTAGTTGGTCTAAGTGACGTGTGGCTAGCAATGTGCTTCTCACGTAATGATATGAAGTAGTCAGCGCTTGATTCCATGTTTACCAGCCTACAAGCTTGACCATCCGACTCCCAACATTTGTTCGTATGACGCATGCAGTACTTGGCCGCCTGGCCGGATGCTCGGAGGCTGGGCTTCTACCGGCTGTACCCATTGAGTGTCATGCTAGGCGCATGTAACTTTAATCGGGGTTGGTTAGACCTGGCCGACTGCTTATATTGCCGCCTGGTCTATTAATTTAGCATGGGCAAGAACTATGTCGGCTGTACCCTGTGAGTGTTAGCACACTTTTGTGAGGGTGAGTGCCGCCTGTCTGACTCTCATGGTTAGATTTTGAATACCTCATGGAGGTATGGTGGAGACTGTCTTGAAAATCAGACGTAGAGGCCGACTCTGATAGTCGGTCATTCTTCTTCTGCTCCAGCAACATTCGAGCATCAGAGAATGTTCTCTTTGACTCGTCCGGTTGAACATAACGGATGGGCTTTCTCTTCCCTTGTGAAGGGAAGTGATACTTCGTTTAGTCGATCACTGGCGACTGCCTTACCCCAGGCTTTGGCTAGGGGGTCGCCACACGATCCTTAACAAGTCTAGTTCTCCCGGGATGGGAGGACGTTCTGGCCGACTGTTCCTTTGCGGGAACAGAGGTTCTCTTTTTGATTAGCTCCTAGATTTCTCCCTTGAAACCTCTCATGAAAGACATGAGTTCGTTCCTGGTAACAGGAGCAGACCCCTCGATCGCCTGTTGATGCTCAAGCGGTGGGACGGGTACGTCGAGCTCTAAGGGACCGGTCGGGGGTCGTGTGAGTCTCGACATCGATTTCATTGTCGGTGTCCTGGTCCGACTGAACCAGGGGGTCGTCCATGGGACGCTTGTCACTTAGAATCGGTACAGACTGTGATGCCATCTCGAAAGTACTCTCCCCACAGACGGCGCCAAAATGTTTCGGGGTTTTCTGATGTCCTGCGGGAGAGTTACAATTCCGGGACTGGTATCCTTGCGCCTGTACCTGCAAAACAACGGAGACTCCTTGTGGTGGGAGCTCCGCCTCCAACGGTCAAGTTAGTACTTGTTTGAGGAGTGATAAATGCGGAAAGTAAAGGTGGGAGATCTGGTTCCTCTAGGGGAGGAGTGATCAATGTGTTTTGGTTTTCTCTAGGTGAGAGTCATTCTGCTGAATCCCCTTGAATGAGGATTAATTAAGTATTTATAGTCTTGAGAAGCGTGCCAATTTTAGGTTTAGGTTAACCAGGGCAAATTGGGCTTCTCTCGGACTTTGGGCCTTGGTGGCCATTTTGCCTATTTGGCATATGGGAGGCCACGTGGCGTGGCCTGATTAGTCCATGTTGGACCTCTTAGGGTGACAAATGGCGGACGCTGATTGGCCCACGTGGTGGACACGTGGCAGGTCCGGATTGGTCCATTTGTCACGGGTAATTTTTACCCTAAACAGATACCGCTGTAGGGTTTCGTAGTGACCCGACACTACGCGGAAGGAAACCCACCAAGACCCGCCACTTAATTAAAACAATTAACAAGAATATTAAACTTAATCAAACAAGATTAAGAACAAGAATTATAACTTTGACGCGTGCTTCGCTCCCAAAGAGCTCTTACTTCAAAATCCCAAAAAGACGAGATCTCCGATGGATCGTACCCTCAACCCGACCCGAGCGTCCTAAGTCTTGAAGGTTAGTCAAGACCCGGACAAAATAACTATGAGTTTTACGAATCAAAGGTTTACTCTTTCTTAGAGTTGCCTTTTTAATTCCACTCAAGGTTGTATTCTCAAAATCCCAACCAAGTGGTTATTTATAGAGAATGGAGACTTGAAACCCCTTTTCATGATCAATGTGGGATCATGTGCAATTGCAATAATTTATTTAATTGTATAATAAATAATTAGGCAAAAGCAATCACAAGGCAACAAGTGGCAAGAGGAAGAATGGGTTAGGTGAGGACCATATCCCATGGGGGGACCATTGCCTTGCTCCCCAAGGGAAGCTTGGAGGCTTTGGTCCCCATCTCTCCTAAACCGCCACTCACAAGGCAGCTGGGCTGGCTGCCACCTGGTGCTGCCAGCACGCACAGCCACCTGGTGCTGCCTTGCTATCGCAGGCACACGCACATGCATGCGTGGTGTTGCTGCCTTGCTATCGCAGGTACACGCACATGCATGGCTCTCGCATAGCCAGCATCACACACATCATTGCTGCACCCTTCGCACATGCTTGCACACCCAGCCAGCAAGCACCACTCGCCCATGCTCGCACATCTACGCGCATCCAGGCCAGCACGCACTAGCGCTGTGCTTGGTGCGTGGCCTGCGATGGTGCCTAGCACACACGCAAGGCTTGTGCTACCTGCCAGCTTGCTGTGCTATGGTGCACACGCACACGCACAAACGCATGTGCCTAGCACTGCGATGGTGCTGTGCGTGGTGCTAGGGGGCTGCGACAGTGCCCACGCTTATGCACACACACATGGGTGCTATGCTTGGTGCGATAGGGCTGCGATGGTGCCTAGCATCATGCTAGGGCTGCGATAGCGCCTAGGCATGATGCTAGGGCTTGCGATAGTGCCTAGCACACCATGGTGCGCCTATCACACACATAGTGCACCTAGGCTTGTGATGAGCTAGCCTAGCCTAGCTACGGCTACGCTCATACTTGTTGCTTGTGATTTTGCGACGCTCAGTCTCGACGCCCTAGGCTCGATATCCGACGTCTGTATTCGTAAAACTCTACGACTCATCAAATCCTTTCGGATTAATTCATCGTCTCGGATTGGTGATTCGATTGGGTTCGACCCGAAGGGTTCAGTTAAGATTAAGCTTTAACATCAATTGTACATTGATATTACTGATCGGAAGCGGCCTCCACCTAGGCATTCCGATCACTTGACCTTACTGAAGAATTAGCTCCGTAATAATTCTGAACCCTCTATCGGAAGAATACACTTGTTGGAAGGACACCATTCCTTTCAAGGAGAACCTCTACATACTTTGATAGACTCAGGAAGCACTCATAGATTCTTGGATATACATCTTGTAGAGAAATTGGGGTGTGTGACTGAACATATCCAGGGACAACCTCTTTTGGTTGCAGATGGAAATCACTTGCTGTGCCAATCTGTTTGCAGAAATTTTACATGGAGTTTAGGTGGACATGAGTTTATGACTGATGTCATGTTAATTCCTTTGGGATGTTGTGACATGGTGTTAGCAATTTAATGGCTCAGCACACTTGGGTTTATTACTTAGGACTTTAGACAGTTTACCATGAGGTTCTGCATTCAGAAAAAGGAGGTTGAACTTTAGGGTATACCAGTCGAGAAACTTAGAGTGATAGAAGAAGGACCCTCGGTCAAGTGTATGGCCAATGCAACTCTTATTTTTTTACTGCAAGTGGCTGATATGATCACATATGACAGCCTAACTTGCCTGATGCAAGTTTTTGAATTAGAAGGGGAGTGTTTGATCATTTGCTAATGTTTTTGAATTCAATCTACATTTCCATGTCAAACTAAGCATAACATGCCATCAAGCTCCAAACTCAAGGGTAGCTACTCTTTTCATGAAGAACTAACAAGCAATCTCATACAATCAATTTAATCACAAATCAAACATCAATACTTCTCCCAAGTCTACTTAATTGACCATTAGGTTGAGTTTCACCCAACCCATAGCAAAGAGGACTACTCACAACTCATTTCAAGTGACATCAAAGTTCCAAGATGGAATTCTAAGTAATTCTAAAATTGGGGAAAAGTGATTCACTATGGATAAAACTAACATGCAACAACAATTTATCAAGATTAAGAGAGATTCAAGTGACTTGCAATAACAAAATAAAATCAGAAAATAAGTAGAGACAAGTGAAAGAAGTTACTATTGAAGCTTCAAAATGTTGAATAAATGCTGAAAATCTGAAAATGAACATTGAAGTTTGCTTCTACAATGATTAGATTTGAGAGTTTCCAAACTAAATCATCAACTAATTTAATGAACTAAGGTGCTAACTAAGAGGAAGTTTTCTGAAAACTATTCTACTGCTTGCTGCTTTTAAAATGAACTAAAGGGGTAGTATTTACTCCCCAAATTGCGTAGGGAAATCCGTCAAAAGTAACCCGGATTCCCAGTCAGGACCGCCCGCTCCACAGTCAGGAATGCCCGCTCCAAAGGTGGTGCACGCCCGCTCCCCTATTCTTCAGTAGATGGCAGATTCAAGATATCAGGGAGGAGCGCCGCTCCTCCTGTTCCAGAAGGTTGGCAGATTCGAGCTGAGTAGCTAGGAACGCCCGCTCCTCAATGAGTGCACGGACGCTCCTCTAAATCTCAAATTTGGCCAGATTCTTGAGTTCTTGCTGGAGCGCCCGCTCCTGGGGAGGTGCACGCCCGCTCCACCAGGAGCAGCCTCTCCCTTCATCCCTTTCTGCCTCCATTCTCAATCCATGAACTTCCTTGCTTTGCCTCACTTCAGCTATACCTGCAAATTAAGTACACAAACACACAAGGAGAGGGCAAAGCCAAAATGCAACATTTATATACAAAAGATTACAAAACCGGGTTAAAATCACCACAATATGTGGTCGAATAAACCACTTATCAAATCCCCCCAAGCTAGCTAATTGCTTGTCCTCTAGCAATTCACATAGCACAAAACAACCCCATAGATTAGTTTGTTAAAAGAAAAGCTCATGCATAGATAAGAGAATCCTTAAGCAATAAAACTCGAGCATGAGGTATAAGCCTAACATCTACCACGGTCATGACTAGCCAAGGACTAGCTAACCTTCCCAAAAATACTCAACTTAAGCCTATTTAACAAATCTTACCGCGTCCCCATCACAAAGTTCAAATCCCCTCTAATGGTAGTGTCTCATGACTCCTCGAAGGAGCCGTAAAAACATAGATATAGCGGGTTTTAAACACTCGACTTCTCAATGAAAAAGTACCCTCTCCATATGCTTGTGAACCAACTCCCTCCACCGACGATGGCTTTAACAACTCTTTCTATTAATACACAAAAAATATGAGGATCTCAACACCAAGTTAAGGCATAGAAGAAAACTAAAAGAGCTTGTATTTGATTCCAAGCTAAAATATAAACCGTAAAGTACAACCCTAAGTAGGGCTCTAACTTGATCTTCAAATACAACTATGACCATACTCTAAGAAAAAATGCACCCCAAGCTTGTTTATTTGGTAAGGTGGTGACTATTTATCACATCTCCTTTTTTTTTTTTTTGAATATTTTATATACATAACCAACTAATATTTACAATGAAGAAGGAAAATCACTTAATAAAACTAAATTCGGATGCCTTAACTTGCACTATGCATATACACCTTATGAAACAACCTTCATTAATAACAGAAGTAGTTTAAGTCGCGATCTTAGGAGTTGGAGCTCAAGTTCTCGATCTAGGTACTAAATCAAGGAGGATCCTTGCCATTCATTAAAAGTGTTGATGGCTTGAAAACATAAAACCTCACTTTCTAGGACAAATGTGGGATCAAATACTACCTTTTGGGGTTCAAATTCCTTTGAGACAGGCGACACCATCTTACCACAAACCTAGACTTAAGTCTTGTACATTCGATAAGGTTATTCTCATACTAGCCTAAACTAGCCAATTCTATGTTCAAACAAGGGCATCTAAACCATGCTCGAAATTTTATTACAAAAAGAAAGCAAGTATCTACCACATACAATCCAATATCATCATCTAAACCACCAATTGAGAATTCATCCCAATGGTGTCTTTAAAACAACTTTCAAGACTCATGAGGGCCATTATGAGTTCTTAGTCATGCCATTTGGCCTAACTAATGCACCTTCTGTTTCGGGTGTTTTTGGTTCCTCGGGAGAGTTACAATACGGAGTATGCGCACCTGACTTCTGTACCTGCAAAACCACGAAACTCCAGTTGGGTGGAGTTCCGCCTCTACCGATCAAGTTAGTATGATTACGAATGGGTAAACGTGCGGAAAATAAATAGGTATTTCTCACTGATTCAGAGAGACTCCGCAATTAATATTGCTTGGGTTTTTTTGTATGTATTTATGAATCTCCATAAATGAGGATGATTCCTCTATTTATAGCAGATGAGAATCTGCTCCCCCATTAGGGGTTCAATGCCACGTGGCATTCTCTGATTGGATCCCCTTGGGCCTGTATGAGGGTGACACATGTTAGGCCCTCATTGGGCCACGTGGCAGGGGTTATATTTAACCCAAACATTTGCCCCTCACAGGTGTCACGTGGCTGGCCACGTGGCACCTGTGACACTTGTCACCATGCGCGAGGGCGATGGTTCGCCTCATTCCCTCCACTTTTTGAATTTGAAACTGAAGGGGGAAAAGGTGACGCTTCACCTTCTGGGACCTCCCTCCTCTCATTCCTCACTTTGCCAAACTTGAGAGAGAATTTATTTGAGAGAAAAAAGAGAGCTCCAGATCCCGACTGTTTTCTCGAGCAAACAACCTTCAACTTCAATTCATCCGGATACCGGCTGAGTATTTCTTTTCCCGCCTCACTAAGGTATCCGTTTGGCCTTGTTATTTTCTTTAATCTTGAATTTTGTTAAAGCTACAGCCGTTCTTATGCCGTCTGGAGCTTCTTTAAGCAATCTCATGATGAATTGATGCCAATAAACCCTCAGCCGGTTTTTCACGGTCTGGGGTATCTTCAAGCAATCTTATTGTGAGTTGCATTCAATAGATCCTAAGCTGGTTTTTCACCGTCTGGGGTATCTTCAAGCAATCTCATGATGAATTGCACCCAATAGACCCTCAGCCGGTTTTTCACCGTCTGGGGTATCTTCAAGAAAACTCATTGTGAGTTGCATTTAATAGACCCTCAGCCGGTTTTTCACCGTCTGGGGTAACTTCAATTAAACTTTCTTTTGAATGGCTTTGCCTCTCCCTCAGCCGGTCTCACACCTTCTCGGGTATGTGCAAACAATTCCCTCTTGAACTGCTTTGCTGACACCCCAACCGGCCTTATACCGTTTGGGGTAACTGCGAACAACCTCTTGATTTATTGTTTTAACGGATACACAACCGGCTTTCTAGCGCCTGTGGTAGTTCCGTTTAATTCTCTTCACGAGTTTTTCATTAATGGTCCTCAGGCGGTTTATACCGTCTGCGGGATCTTTGGACAACCTTTCATAAAATCTCCAGACTACTTGCTGTGTGTCTACCACAACTGGCTTTTTCCGCATGTGGTATCTTTGGGCAACATTTGTGATTAACTTTTCCTTCTTTTGCCAATTTGCAGTCTGCTCAAAGTGATACCGTCTAGGGTATCATTGGTCAACAATCTCAACTTTTTTCATCATCTCCTTTCAACTACAAGGTAACGCCTGTGTTCCTTGCTTTTTTGGAGGTTTTTAATTTTTCTGGCTGTATATATATTGTTAGAGTAATGGGCTCACCCCAAACACTCCTAGTGATGGAATACTAGGATTTGATCAAGAAGGCGGTGAGGATGCGCCTCTCCTTCCGGGGTTGAACAGGAAAACCCATCAGAGAACGCGAGTGGTGAAGAAGCCGCCTCCTTATCCTGCTTAGAGCGAAGCGGCAGCAGCAGCAGCCTTTTCACGTCGGATGCTGATAGCGAGGAGGAGGAGAGGCCCACCTGGAACAATAAGGGAGATCCTTTCCTTACTGTCGTCTCTGCAAGAGATAGGGCTAGCATGGCCAAAAACTTGGAGGACTTTGTAAAAATTCGTCCTCTTGGAGAGGATTGGAGAATACTTGTGCCGCTTGAGATGGGCACTATAGTCTGGGAAGATGATCAGCCGAATTCAAACAGGTATTTCGGCTGTTACGAGGTGACGTTTCTAGCCGGTCTCCGCTTCCCTCTGCACGACACCATAAAGGCCATTCTTCGAGGGTATGGTCTGGGTATTTGGCAGTTAACCCCCAATTCATGGGTTAACATCTTAGGTTATATCTTCGCTTGCGAGATGAAAAACATCAACCCCGGCTGGGAGGCCTTTGCCCATATGCACTATCTGAGTAGGAGCCCAGGCCGGTGGAGAGCCTGGTATACATTGACCACCTATCCTCAATACTTGATGACTCTAGATAAACCGTCCAAGTGGTCGGACTGGAAGAATAGGTTTTATCTGGTCTCTGCTCCCACCAAGGAGGAAAACCGGGAGTATAGGGTATACAGCCGGAAACCAGACCTTCTGGGGCACAAGTGCAAAAAGCCTCGAGTCCCGGATGAGGATTACGAGAGAATAATAGAGTCCAAATTTTTTGAACAGACCTCCACCACTCTCTCCAATGGAGAATTAATAAGCGTGCCTAGGAACTGGGTACCAAAGCAAGAATTCCTTCGTGACGAGGCGTTTTTGTCCGCCTGTAAACTTAGCACTTAGTTTGATAAACGTAGGTTGCATTAGCGCTTGACCCTATTTTGCCGTTTGTACATGATGTGCTTTCAATTCTTTTCTAATCGGGTAGATTCCTTTTTACAGTGTGTGCCTTAGCCATGTTATAAGCAGAGAAGACACCGGCTAAGTCTGCCAAAGAAATCCACAAGGAGAATGCGGAGAAGAAACTTGTTGCCCAGGCGGCAAAAAATAAGGTATACTGTTTTTCCTTTCTTTTTTCCTTCAACTTCCGTTTTACTTCGTGCCGGCTAACCTTTTTGTACGTTTGTTATTTCAGAATAGAAGCAAGGCGCCCCGTTCCTTAACAAAGCTTATCAGACCCTGACCAGGAGAAGAGCCGGCTGCCCAAAATAAGACGAGGAAGACCTCCTCCCAAACAGTTCCCAGCTGGCTGACGGTTGGGGGTAAATCTGTCAAGACAACGGGTATGGGATTCGACCTGGTCCCCAAGCAGCCAGATGTCCCAGGGGCATCCAAGGGAACGCCACCGTCTAGGGCATCCGCCGCTTCAGTACCGGCTGAGGGTAGTTATGACCCTCATCCAACGTCCCAAGGTACAAATGATCCTTTCAACCCTTCTTTGCTTGGCAACACTACAAGAAAAAGGCCAGATTCCGATGGATTTCCGACGGACACAAATTCCGTCGGAAATCCTGTATATTCCGGCGGATTTATATTCCGTCGGATTACTTACGGAATAAAAATCCGTCTGAAATTATGGGCTTTCCGACGGAATATTTCGTCGGAAACTTAATATTCCGACGGAATATTCCGTCGAAACGCTAACTTTCCGACAAAACTAAAATCCGTCGAAAATTTCCGACGGAATATTCCGTCGGAAAAATAAGTTTCCGACGGAATATTCCGTCGGAATCTTATTTAAATAAAAAATTAACAACTATACCCTGATAAAAGCCTTCCACCGCCACTTCCCCCCTTTCTCCTTCTCTCTCCTCTCCTCTTCTCTTCTCTTTCCTCTTCCTCTGAATTCCTCTTCTCTTCTCTCCCCCTTCTCTCTCTTCCACCCTCTCTTTCTCTCTCTTCTCCTTCTCCTTCCTTCTCCTCCCTTCTCCTTTTTCTCGTATCTTCTCCCTGTCATGCCTCCTCTCGCTCGTCTCCTTACGCAACCGGACCACCACCATCGCCGAATCTTCTTCCTTGCGCAACCGCCTCTACTAGCCACCATGGGGTGTGTTTTTTTTATTTTAAAGGTTTTTTAGGCCAAATTCGACCATTAAAAGCCTAGATCTAGACTTTTAATGGCCGAATTTTGCCTTGTTAACCCGTTTTCGTCGATTTCATGGCCGAATAAGGTATGTTTTATTATTAATTTTGTCAATTTCGACTTTTTTTCTTTGTTTTTTTTAAATTTTTGGGTGTAACGTTGTTGTGTATGCGTGTGTGATGTGTGGGTGGCGATTTTTGAAGGTGGTGGGTGTTTTTGGTGGTTTCGTGAGTTTGGGTGGTAGATCTGGGTGTTTTTTTTAAGGTGGTGGGTTTTTTTGGGTAGTTTCGGTTTTTTTTTTGATGATTTCGGGTTTGGGTGGGTGGATTAAGTGTGGGTTTTGGGTGGGTAGGGGGCGTAGGGGGGCAGTGTTGGTTGTGGGTGGGTTAGGGGGCGTAGGTGTAGCGTGGGTGGGTAGGGGGGTAGTTAGTGGGGGCAGGGGGTGGGGTGGGCTGGTGGTGGCGTGGGTGGGTAGGGGGGTAGTCAATGGGGGCAGGGGGTGGGGTGGGCTGGTGGTGGCGTGGGTGGGTAGGGGGTAGGGTGGGGCTGATGGTGGCGTGGGTGGGTAGGGGGGTAGTCAATGGGGGCAGGGGGGTGGGGTGGGCTGGTGGTGGCGTGGGTGGGTAGGGGGTAGGGTGGGCTGGTGGTGGCGTGGGTGGGAGGTCAGGTGGGGGTAGGGGGCAGGGGGTGGGGTGGTTTGGTGGTGGTGTGTGGGTGGGAAGGGGTGGCACTGGGTGTGGGTGGGAAGGGGTGGCGTTAGGTGTAGGTGTGGGTGTGGGGTGGGGGGTGGTCTCGGCAGGGTGGGGGGCTGGTCTGGGCAGGGTGGGAGGCTGGTTTGGGCAAGGTGAGGGGCTGGTTTATTTTTTATTTTTTTTAATTGACTTTTCCGACGGAATATTTTGTCGGAATATTCCTCTTCCGACGGAATTTTCCGTCGGAAGTTAATCCACCTCCGATAGAATTTTCTGTCGGAAAATTGCGACGGAATTTCAATTTAAGTCAAAATCGGCGCCGACAGAATTAGATCCGTCGGAAATTCCGTCGGAATCACCTCTTCCGACAGAATTTCCGCCGGAAAAGGCCGAATTTCCGACAAGGGGTGCTCCGAAAGACTACTTCCGACGGAAGGCTTGATTCCGACGAAATACCATATGTTTTCGACGGGAAAATTCCGTCGGAATCCAGCTGCTTTCTTATAGTGCAAGCCCATGCAGGTCAAGTCCCACTCCCAGCTGCAACCAGAAGACTCTTCTGGCAGCCGACAGTTCGTAGGAGGGAAGTATGTTGCCTTCTCACCATCTTTTTCTGGTGCAGATCACTCCCCTCGCTGGCCAGATGTACAACAGTACGCCCGGGCCATGTTGAAGGCCATTCCCAAAGAGGAGAAGGAGGCGATCCCAGGGATAAACACCTTCAACGCCGACCAGGTTATGGCCGGACTGGCTGAGGTATATGCTCTCTCAATTTGTTTAAGTTAATATGCCGTCTGACCCCTTCTAACACCCCTTGGGCTTTTGCAGTCAATGCTACGCGTGGAGGGGCTCAAGAAAGCCTACACCCGCAAATGCGAGGAGGTAAGACGGGCTAAACAGGATGCGTTTGAGGCACATAGCGTAGCCCAATATTCCATGATTATGCATGAATTAAAAACTAAAGGCATAATCATGCAATAGGCGGACTCCGTCAAGGCTCTTCAAAAATCTCTCAATGAAGCCCACACCAAGATTTTCAACCTCCGGGCGGCAAAAGATAATGCTGAAGCGGAGTTGAAGAAGGTGACGGATTCTTCCAAACTTCTGGACCTGGCCAAGAAGCAGAATTCGACGCTCCTGGCTGACAATGTCCACTTGAAGAAGGAGGCGGCCGCTGCCAGTCAGAACTTCAAATCTACGCTGGAAGCTGAACAGAGCCGGCTCATTGAAGAGAATGAGCAAGACTGGGTTAACCGAATGCAAAAGGCTTGGTCCCTGGTTCATCCGGACACGGAGTATACCGTTTGGGAACTTGCCTATAAGTACGCTGATCTTGCCATTGAGGCCCAAGAGTCGAACCAGCTGGCTCCAAAGCCTTATGAAGAGTGGGTCCAGAAGCAGATCGAGGCCATGCAGGCGGAGATCGACTCAGACGGGGGAGAGAATCAAAAAGAGATAGTCCCTCCTACTTCAGAAGCCGCCTCTAAGGACCCGACTCAGCCTCTACCTCAGCCTTAAGCTTTACTGTCTTCAACTTTTTCGGCCTGCGTGCCGTGTATTTTATGTATCTTTCACCAGACAGGGGTCCGGTTAACAATTGAACAAATTCTTATTTATATATATATGCGCCGACTGGGTCGGTTTTTTTTTATCATTTTCAATTCTTTTTTCATATGCTGGATGTATTCGCTACGTATGCCCCTGGATGGTTGGTTGCTTAGCTGCTCAGTTTAAGCAGGCAGCCGTCCACAGTTATCCAGATAAATGAATATAAGACCCTTAACTTTAACAGGTTTGCCCGGCTGCATACAGGCGGCCTAGGATCGGACGTATGCTCTTTAGACCCTTGTTAAGTATGAAGCACGGTCTGGACTTTCTTACATCGTAGCCGGCTGTAATGCTTTCTTGCAAAAGCCGGTTGCGCACTGAGGTACAATTTTCCGCCTATATTGCCATGGGGCAATAGCAAGGCGGATGCTGGGGTCAACAAGGTCTGACCTTCCGCATGGATTGTTAGGCCGGCTGGGGTGCTTTTGGGCAAAAGCCGACCACTGATCAAGGTCGATATTACCGTCTGTACTGCGTTAGGGCAATAACCGGTTTTGACCTATGACACTACTTTCCAGCTGTATTGCCTTGGGGCACTAGCCGGTTGTAGTTATAACAAAATTTGCTGGTTGTATTGCCCTGAGGAAATAGCCGGTTACAATTTTTAAGATATGGTTTCGAAGTTAATTAAGGTTGAACTTCAAGATAGAAGAGGGGTCCGGCTATAGTGCTTTTGAGCAAAGCCGGCTGCTTAACAAGATTTAATTAACCGTCTGTATTGCCTTGGGGCAATAGCCGGGTGTATCTTGTTTGCGATAAGTCATTCAAATGAACATAGTTTATCTTTAACCTAACTGGTTAAAGCCGTTTGAGTTCATGACGCATAGAACAATGTATCACCCGAAAGGGAGATGCTCTCTTCGACGAATTCACACAGATGGGCGTCGCCAGATAACTGCTTAGGTTTAAAGCAGACAGTTTTTTTGAAAATATGTTGGCTTTGGGCCTTAAGTAGCTAAGTTAAGAACTTAGCTTCTTATTTTGAGCAAACGGAGGCCTGGCTGTGCATTGCACAGGGGACTTGGGAGATGCCCGGTTGTGCATTACACATGGGACTTAATACAAAAAATTGAAATAAGTTATTCCTTTCATTCATTTACTCTTTACAAAAAGTATTTACAATCTCCTTAGAAGTAGTACTTTTTCAAGTTATCTACATTCCAAGTTCTGGCTAACTGCCTGCCGTCTAGTGTTTCCAGACGGTAGGTGCCGCCTCTAATTTCTTCAAAAATCCGGTAGGGGCCTTCCCAATTGGGGGTTAGCTTTCCTTGTTCATTTGCCCTACCGGTTGCCTCCATTTTTCGTAACACAAAGTCCCCCACTTTGAGGGACCGCTTGTGTACTCTTTTGTTGTAAGTCCTCGTCATTCTCAGACGGTATATCTCATGACGCAAGGCGACGTTGCCCCTGCGTTCTAGGAGAGAATCCAATGCAAGACGCATGGCCTCCCAGTTAGCCTCTTCGTCATAGAGCATGACTCGGAGTGTTGGCTCATAAAGTTCAATGGGCAAGACGGCTTCAGTGCCGTATGTCATGAGAAACGGGGTTGCACCGGCTGCCCCTTTTTCAGTTGTTCTGATGGCCCATAGGACGTGAGGTAACTCATGCGCCCAAAGACCACCGGCTCTCTCAATCTTCTTTTTTATGCCGTCTGAGATGAGCTTATTGAAGGCTTCTACTTGGCCGTTTGCTTGGGGTCGGCCAACAGATGCAAAACAATGTGAGATCCCCTGATCTCCCAACCAATTCTTGAGGGTAGGCGTTTCAAATTGAGGACCGTTGTCAAACACCATACACATAGGAACCCCAAACCGGGTGATGATATTCCTCCAAATGAAGGAGATGACATCCTTTGTCTTGATGCCTTTGACCGCCTCTGCCTCGACCTATTTGGTGAAGTAATTCACAGCCACCAGAATATATCTTCTGCCGCCTGTGGAAGGCGTATAAGGACCTAAGATTTCCATGCCCCATTTTGCAAATGGGACCGAGCTGTAGATAGCCGTCAGGTCTGTTGCCAGACGGTGTATGAGCCGGCCAAACCTCTGGCACTTGTCACATTTCTTCACCAATTCCATCGCGTCTGCCTCAAGAGTGGGCCAAAAGTATCCTTGCCGCCTGACCCTCTTTGCTAGAGTCCTGCCGTCTATATGTGACACACAGAAGCGTGCATGCAGGTCCTCTAGCACCTCTTTTCCCCTTTCTAGGGTAACACATTTCAGCAACGGCTGGAGGTAACCCTTTCTGAAGAGTTCTCCCTTGTACATTTCAAAGCTCAAAGCTTGTTTTTTAAGTGCAGCCGCTTCTGAGGAGGCATCCGGCAGAGTGCCGTCTACCAAATAGTCCCAGATGGGGTCTATCCAGGTAGAGCTTCGGTCAAGAACTCCAATGGGATCATGCTCATTGCTTCTTTTTTCAATGACCTCCCAGAAGACTAACCTAGGCGTATCACAAGTGGCGGATGAGGCCAATTTGGAAAGAGCATCCGCCTGATTATTTTCTGACTGAGGCACTTGACTCAAATGAAACTCGTCAAGTGTCCTCGCCTCATCTTTGACCGCCTGAAGGTATCTGATCATTGCTGGATGGGTGGCCTCGTAGTCACCATTGAATTGGCTCACAATCAATTGTGAATCAGAACAGGCGTCAACTTTTCTTGCCCTTGCCGCCTTACACATGCGTATATCGGCTAGCAGGGCTTCATACTTAGCTTCATTGTTTGAAGCTTGAAACTTGAACCGTAGTGCATATTCATAGGTATCCCCTTCCGGAGATTTACAAATTACGCTTGCACCACAGCCGTTCAAGGTAGAGCTTCCGTCTACGAATAACTTCCAAACTTGGTCGGAATTTTCCTGCTGATCCGGCCTAGTCATCTCAACAATGAAGTCGGCAAATGCCTGACCTTTCACTGCCCGCCTAGGTTCAAAAGTTATCTCTAGGCTTTGCATTTCAACAGCCCACTTGATCATTCTGCCGGATGACTCTATGGTATTCTTTGGACGCTTGAGTGGCTGATTAGTATAGATAGTCATCGGATGAGCCAAGAAGTAGGGCTTTAGCCGCTTGACTGCTTTGTAAAGAGCCAGCCCAAATTTTTCAATCATAGGGTACCGAAGCTCAGCATTTCTAAGTATCTGGCTGATGAAATACACCAGAAGCTGTTTGCCGTCCCTCTCAGCAAGGAGAACAACACTAAGGGAGTGATATGATACGGCTAGGTACATGTAGAGAACCTCCTTAGGCAGGGGGCTCACTAGCCATGGCAAAGAATGAAAGTGTTGCTTTGACCTCTGAAATTCCGCCTTAGCTTCTTCTCCCCATTCAAATCTAGACCTCTTCCTGATTGCTTGGAAGAAGTAAAGGCACTTGTCGCCTGACCGGATGAGGAATCTTCCTAATGCCGCCAGGCAACCAGTTAGCTTCTGGGCCTCCTTGACAATCACCGCCTGTACCTTCTCAGGATTGGCCTCTATGCCTCTTTGATCAATTAGAAATCCGAGAAACTTCCAAGACTCAACACCAAAAACACACTTCTTGGGATTAATCATGACCTTGTGCCGCCTGAGGGTGGTGAAGAATTCTCGGAGGTCAGCTAGATGATCCGCCTGAAGCTTGGATTTGACTATCATATCATCAATATACGCCTCTACATTCCTTCCGATTTGATTGATGAAAACCGTGTTGATAATTCGTTGGAAGGTAGCAGGCGCATTTTTCAATCCGAACGGCATCACCGTGTAGCTGTACAACCCTTGATCAGTGACGAAGGTCGTCTTCTCCTGATCTTTCTTCCATAAGGGGATCTGATGGAAGCCTGAGTAGGCGTCCATGAAACTCATCAAGGCATGGCTGGCTGTAGAGTTGACCAGGCTATCGATCTTTGGAAGGGGATAACTATCCTTCGGACATGCCTTGTTCAGATCTGTGTAATCTACACACATCCGCCACGTACCATTCGGTTTTTTTGACAAGGAAAACGTTTGCTACCCAATCCGGGTAGTAGCATTGCCGAATGAACCCCGCCTCTAGGAGCTTTTTGACCTCAGCGGCTGCCGCCTGAGACCTCTCCTTGCCATGATCCCTCTTCTTTTGCCTAACCGACTTTATTTTGGGATCAACGGCTAACTTGTGGACAGCTAGATCCGGGCTGACGCTTGGCATCTCTTCCACTTCAAAGGTAAAAATGTCTTTGAATTCTATCAAAAGTTGGAGCAGGCTTGCCCCCAACTTTTCAAAAGCTACCGTCCCAACCTTGACTGTTCTGTCAAGACGGCTGTCATCTAGGACGACGTTAATGCTGTGGTCGGGAGTCATCTGGCCTTTCCCCGGCTAGTGATTGCTATTTTGCTTTTCTGACGGGGGCCAATTGGTCCGCCTTTCGCTTTTTGCCGGCTGCCTTGGGGGCAGGCGCGACTTCTAAGTCCTTGAGGTCAGCAGGTTCCTCGTTATGACCGGCTGTAGTAACAATCGGCCTGACGTCTGAGAGGTAACACTCCCTAGCCGTCTTCTGGTCCCCGCTTAGGGCACCCACTGATATGTCATCCCTCTGAAACTTGATGATCATAAGAGAGGGGATGATGACAGCCTTGGACTCGTTGAGGGTGGGGCGGCCCAGAATAAGGTTGTAGGCGGTCAATTCCTCGACCACCAAGAACTTGACGACCATGTGCCGTCCTTCCCCTTTGTCTCCTAGCCGGATGGGTAGGTCAATCCTTCCCACCGGATGCACGACCCCTCCCCCAAAGCCAACCAAGGGGTGGGGGGCCTTATGCATGCTGCTAGGCTCGTACTTGAGCTTTGTCAAGCACTAGTAGCTAGTCAGGTCAGACGAGCTCTCGGTATCGATCAAGATCCGGCCAACTCGTTGATTGGCAACTTTGCATTCGATGACAATGGGGTCATCATTGGGACGCCTGACCGTGCCCCTATCCTTCTTAGAGATAAAGACCTTAGGGAAGGTGTCTTTCGACGCCTGGCCCTCATATTCTAGGTTGGATAATTTCCGGATGTTATCTTTGGCACCCCGGATGGTAGGACCTCCGCTTGCGAAGCCGCCTGCTATAGTGAAGATATGGTTGTCCCCCACTTGGTTTGGGGTTGCCCTTGGACTTCACCAGATAGGACTCTAGAGTACCCTCATCAGCTAGACGGTCCAATAGCCGCCTGAGGCTATAGCAACCATTGGTGTCAAGGCCAACGTCCTCATGGAACTGGCAATACATGCTTTTGTCTCTGTTCTTAACAGAGCTTTTCATTGCAGGCGGTTTTTCGATTGTCAACCTGTCCTTTATCTTCATAAGGATGGAGGAGCAGTCTTTTTTGAACTCGTACTTGGGGACGTACGGTTCAAACTTCCTCTGCTTCTTCTGGGACTGCTGACCTGGGTGGTCAGCTCCCCAGACTTCTTTTCTTTTTTTTTCTTCGTTTTTGGCCGACTGTCTCTCCTGTCAGACCGCTTGGGTTCCGACGGATGTTTGATGGCGTAGAGCTCAGTTGCCTCTTGCGCACCAGATCAAATTTAAAAGATCAACCATCCTTCAAACCCTTGAAGAAGTTTGTATATGCAACCTCGTCAGGCAGCCCCTTAACCTGAATTCTCATCAGATTGAACCGCCTGACATAGGACCAAAGTCCCTCCTTGTCACCCTGTTGTATAGCCCCTAGGTCGAGACTTGTCTTCTTAGCAGGGATATTCATGGAAAAGTTGGACGCAAACAGATATGCAAGAGTCTTGAAGTTGTTGACACACCCAGCCGGCAAGTTACCGAACCATCGCTGGGCTATGCCCTTCAAGGTAGCCTGGAAGCATCTGCACAAGGCGGCGTCATCCGACCCCTGTAGGTACATGAGGTTGGTGTATGCCATTAGGTGATCTTCAGGGTTGGTGGTACCGTCGTAAGCACCAACCAACACATTTTTAACCTTGGCCGGCTGTGCCGCCTCGGTTATTTCCCGGGAGAAAGCCTAAGGCTGTTTCCCAAGGTTTAGCAGCCGGAGTTGCCAGTCCATAGGCTGGACCTGGTATGCCGCCTGACCCCCGAAGGGAGCAGACTGCATGAATGGAGATCCATAGGGCGCGTATGGCCGCTAGGGCACATACGGAGCCTGTTGGATAACTTGAGGACTAGTTCGTGCGGACACACCGCGTGACTGGCTCCCTTGCTGCGTCTTCGAATGCTTCATTGAAGAATTCCTGAAACTGTCTGAGTAGGTCGACGTTGAAGCCGACTAAGACATACACTGACTTCTCTTCTCTTGGATGAACAACCGGGCGTCAGAGAAAGTCTTCTTTGACCCATCCAGCTGTGTATGTCGGATGGCCTTCAATTGCCATGATTCAGGGAAACGAAATTTTGAGAGGTTGATCAGGGTCCCATCCGTCCCCTTGGGGTTAAGGTGCGGAGTAGGCAACCGGTCTTTGATTTGCTTCTTCCTAGAGGGTGAAGGCTTCTATGCCGACTGGCCCTTGCTGGAGCCAGTTGACATCTTGATTATGTCTTTAATTTCCCCCTTGAACTAGTCATGAGGTTCATGAGTTCGTCTCTGGTGACGGGGGTTGCCCCCTCCGCCGCATGGGGTTGTCCAGGATGCTTGCCGACTGGGTTGTTGGGATAAGCTTTATCTTGGCCCCTTTCCTTCTTTTTCTTGGAACGGGTGCGCCTAGAGCGGAATGACACGTCTGGGGCCATATAGGTTTTGACATTGTAGTCGTCACCACTGCCACTTTCGTGGTCCGTATGGACCTCAGGGTCAGCCGTAGGCCGGCTGCCCTCTACGTTCGGTATAGCATTAGATGCCATCTCAGTAGTACCCTCCCCACAAACGGCGCCAAATGTTTCGAGTGTTTTTGGTCCCTCGGGAGAGTTACAATACGGAGTATGCGCGCCTAACTTCTGTACCTGCAAAACCACGAAACTCCAGTTGGGTGGAGTTCCGCCTCCGATGATCAAGTTAGTATTATTACGAATGGGTAAACGTGCGGAAAATAAATAGGTATTTCTCACTGATTTAGAGAGACTCCGCAATTAATAATGCTCGGGTTTTTTGTATGTATTTATGAATCTCCATAAATGAGGATGATTCCTCTATTTATAGCAGATGAGAATCTGCTCCCCCATTGGGGGTTCAATGCCCACGTGGAATTCTCTGATTGGATCCCCTTAGGCCTGTATGAGGGTGACACGAGTCAGGCCCTCATAGAGCTACGTGGCAGGGGTTATATTTACCCCAAACACCTTCTTCTTTCCAAAGTTAGATAAACTCAGTTTTCAAGCCCCTTATTAGAAAGTGCGTACTGGTCTTCTTTAATGATATCTTAGTGTATAACAAGAGCTTGGAAGAGCACTGGCAGCATTTGGCTAGTGTATTTGAGTTAATGACTAGACATTCACTTTATTATAAGCTGAGCAAATGCTCTTTTGTGACTATAAAGGTAGAGTACTTGCGGCATTTCATTTCTGAAAAAGGAGTTGAAACTGATCGCACTAAGATCAGTGCACCTAACTATCGGCCAAGTCCAGCTACAGTGAAAGAATTGAGAAGTTTCATGGGCCTTTCTGGTTATTACAGGAGGTTTGTTAAGGAAAATGTTGTCATGAGTAAACCATTGACTGAGTTACTGAAGAAGGGTGCTTTTGAATGGATTGAAACATCTCACAAGGCTTTTATTCAATTAAAAGAGGCTTTATACAGTGCCTCAGTCTTGGTTGTTCTAGATTTCTCAAAGATGTTTGTAGTAGAGACTGATGCCTCTAATTATGGTATTGGTGTTGTCTTAATGTAAGATAACCATCCTATAGCATATATAAGCAGAGCACTAGGACCTAATTGGAAGAAATTATCAGTCTATGAGAAGAAACTGTTAGCTTGGTTTTTGCTATTCAAAGGTGGGAACAATACTTGATAAGTGCTCACTTCATTATCAATATTGATCAAAACAGTCTTGGATGGTTACTGCAGTAAAAGATCTCTACTCCCTTTCAACAATTTTGGCTATCTAAGTTGATGGGGTTTGACTATGAAATCCGAGACAAAGCTGGTAAAGAAAATGTGGTTGCTGATGCTCTCTCAAGGATTCAGGATGCTTAGCTGTTGTTTCTAACAATCTTAGTAGTGGATTCTAACTTAGCTCAAGGTGTTTCGGGGTTTTTTGTGTCCTACGAGAGAGTTACATCACCAAGACTGGATTCCTTGTCGGTTGTACCTGCAAAACAATGGAAGCCTCCGACGATCAAGTTAGAACCGGTTGAAGTAAGGTAAAAAGTGCGGAAAGTTAAAGTAGATCTTCTCGGATCCAGATATTAGGTGATTCTCTAATGTGAGAGAATTAATTGTGTTGTAATAAATGAACGTGTCCCCAAAATGGGGTAAATCTCCCTATTTATAGGGTCATTGGTAAATGTGCCCTTAGATTTGGTGGGCTGCGCCTCTTTGACGCTTTCTCGGGAACTGGGCCCTGAAGGCCGTCATTCCCTAATGAATATCTGCATGCCATGTGTTAAGTCCAAGTGAGTCCATTTGGACTCCTTTTAGGGTGACACGTATCACACTCTCATCGGACCACGTGGCGGGGTAAAAATCCCCAAATCATTTGCCCCTCACAAGGGTGATGTGGCACGCCACATCACGCCTGTGACAAGTGTCATGCATGCATGGGTGAACAGGTTTTTTTTATTGTTTACCTTTTGGAGTAAATTTCATAATTGCCCTTGAAACTTTACCCCTCTATAAATAGGTTTCACCCCCCTCACTTTCGCATATTCACGAAATTTTTTCGAGAGAGAATCTTTGACTTTTGAGAGAATTTGTTTATTGCCACTTGAGTTTGATCCGCTTGCATCACAGCCGACCCAAGAAGTTACAACAGTACCTTCAATACAAGGTAACCGCCAGTTCCATCGCTTTCTTGTTCTTTAATTTTCCGTCTGTGTTTGTTATTCCTTGTTTTCAAAATGGTTTCACAAACACACACGACTCGACCTAGGGTAGTTGTCAGCTGGTCACCAGGGATGGCTGAATCTAGGACTAGGAGTGCCGCCTGCCCCAACTTGGGCTCCCCTCTGCAAACACCGTCGAATCCGACTGTCTCTATGTCTGTGCAGGACACTATGGTCAGAACTAAAAGGATGACCCAGGGCCCCATGGATGGTGAGGAAGATGACGACACTATTAGAGTACCAAGAAGTGAAGTTTTTGATCACCCACCTAGCACTCCAAGCACGCCGGAGGACTCCATTCTGAACGAGTCAGATGATGGGCCTGATAATAGTGCATTTGGCTCTGAACAAGGGTCATCCTGATCGGATGCTATTTTAGGCAGTTCCAATGATAGAACTGAGCCGCCTGTAGCCCATGAAGAGCTAGAAAGTTTTGAGTCTGCCTCCGACTCTGAGGAGGAGGCCGCATCTCATGAAAGAGGATAAGGGGAGGATTCTTCCTCTACTCGATAAGAATTCACTCCCTATTTCATTTATATCTTTGCTGGGACTCACATAAATATGTTAAAAAAGCTAGATGAATTCCGGGATACCTATGTCATGGGGGCCGGATATGAGATTCATGTCGCTGACCTGGATGATACAATCGTTTGGCCATTCAATTAGAGTTTTGGATTAAAATGCTTCGACTATTACGAAGCAGCGATACAGGCGGGCTTGAAATTTCCTCTTGACAAGGATGTTGAGAAAATCCTAGACGGATACCGCCTGGGAGTTTGGCAGCTTGCCCCCAATTCGTGGGTGAACGTTCTTGGGTACGTTGCCGCTTGTAAGATGCTTGGGGTGAAACCGGGCTTCAAGGCCTTTGCTTCGATGCATTACTTGAGTAAGGCTCCTAAGGTAGCTGGCCTTGTGTGGTACACCCTAACTTGTCACAAAGGGTTCATGATGACCTTGGGCAAGGAATCAAAATGGAAGGACTGGCGGAACCGATTTTGTATTATCTCCTCGCTAGATACCAGGCGGAACCAAAAGTATAATACTTGGAATAGGAACCCATACATTCTAAGCCAGAAGGCTATCCTCCCACCCGTTCCTGATGAATGCTAGGATCAAATTTTGACGCCTGGTTTGTTTAAGGTCTCCACCAAAATCTTAGAGGGAGGGAACGAAAGGTAGATAATTTCCCATAGTTACATCCCTAGGTTTGAGTGGCTAACAGACCCTTTTTACTTAGCCGCCTGTGGCCTTAGCACAGAAAAAACTAAAGGTAGCTGGTCGGATGAGACCGTTTAGGAAAATATATATATTTATTATTATTATTATTATTTTACTGACACTCATCTGGCCTTTTTTGCAGAAGAAGCAATAACACAGCTTTCTCCAAGTAAGAAACCTGCTAGCTTCTGTGCCACCTATCGCCAAATGATCTGGCAGAAAAACCAGGTGGTAAAGAAAGATCAGCTGGAACATGTAAGTCTTCCATATTTGTCATAGTCAGGCGAACCTTATTTTCTTGAACTTGACGGCTTAACCTCTTTATTTTCAGGAAAGATCAACAAAGCCGCCTACTCCCCCCAATTTTGGCGATAAGCCACTGACATTCGTTTGTTGAAGAGGACCGGATGCCCTCAAAATCGAGGAAATATGTGGCGCGGAAAAATCCATCTGCTGCCAAGACTTGAGACGATTCTCATCCCTCTACTGTCGGTAAGTCACCTGCTTCTTTTGAAGCACTTAAAAACTGGACGCCCCTCGGACATCGAAGAGTGGCAAGCCACTCAATTCTGTTATCGGCTCAACAGCAATAGGCGGACATGCCTTAGACAGACGCAAAGACAGGTATCCTCAAGACTTGGAGGTTAAGCTCCCAAGTATTAGTGTCTTCAATCCATTACCTTACCCTAATTGGGTAAATTCTTATCAGCATTCGCCTAATAGCTCTGAAGACACCCGGTCTATAGGCTGGGCTTATGTCAACTTCTCACAAAGTGTTGAATGTGGAGATGTTGCCTAGAGGCTGGATATACAGCAGTTTGCTAAGAACATGCTGAACGCCGTCTCTGCCAAGGAGTGAGATTCCGTGAGGGGGGTTGGCACCCTCAATTTTGATGCAATTTTGGCCCTGCTAGCTGAGGTAACCTGTTTTTAAGTTAGAAAATATTTCTAACTCCTCTCGTACCATCTGTTTATTGATGAAATTCATTGCCGGATGCAGGCCATGCTACGGGTGAATAGGCTTAAGAAGTCGTTCTAAGACAAACAAAAAGAGGTAAAGAGCGCCAAAGAAAGGGCCGCCTCTACTCTAGACCAAGCCATGTTTGACATATGTAAAAATGAAGTACTGACCCATGATATCCTGCATTCTCAAGCGGAGGCCAACCTGCAGGTCAAGCAGAAGCTAAAGGTGGCCCAGAAGAGGGTATCTGAACTTGAGGGCAAACTGAAGTCCTGATCGCCGGATAATAGGCTGTGTCTACTATCCTAAATAAAATCAACAATTTATATTCTAACCTAACTCTATCAAGTTCACACTAGATAGTGACAAGCTAGGGTCGAACCTCAAGGAAACGGGGCATTACACAATCAAAGTGGAATTAAGAATCTATTGCAAGTAACAAGGGGAATTTTGATTGTTTTTGTGAATTTCTATGATCAAATTAATTACTAGAAAGATTAAAGCAAGCAAATCAAGAAAGTTAAAACTAGAAACAATAAAATAAGGATGGAAAACTAGATTTGAGAGAAATATGATCAAAACACTAGGAAGAGGGGGTTCCAATCATGATCAACTAAGACAACAATGATAATAAACAATGATTCATGCCAAGGAATACAAATTCTACTCAAATAATTCATTCCCATGCAATTACTCAAGCAAATTTATGAAATAGATTAAAACTAAACTAAATCACTCCCATACATCTAATTTAGAACTCAAATATTGGAATTAAAGGTGCACATCTATAACTCCAAGTAATTTAAGCAAAAAATCATCAACTCAAGCCTAAATCCAATCATTCATCAATATAATCCCAATCAATCATGATCTTCACCCCCTTCCCTAGCTAGAAATCTAAGCTAAAGAAGAGAAAATAGCCATCACAACTACACTAAGCATGGATTCAATCTTAACAAAGCTAAAAATGATTCAAATTCAAAGGAAAAAGTAATCAAACAAGTAAAATCAAGGAAATAGACGGAAATCAACACTATCAAAAGCAATTAAACCAAACAAAAGGTAGAGAGCAAAAGAGATTACTACTATGAAGCTTGATTGATGAGGAAAACATGAAGTACTTGCATTGAATTGAGGAAAACTTGAAGAAATCTTGATTAAAATGATGAAACTTGAAGATTAAAAAACTTTCTCTCTCTAAAATACTAGAGTTTCTCTCACTATAAAGTTCTAATTATAATTGGAAAAATTAGGCCCCCTTCGTAAATTCAAGAGAAAGTCCATTTATAGTGCATCAAAAATTCGGAAATAACGAACTAAGGATAGCCCTCTCAAGCAAGGCCGCGCCTTCTCCAAGCTGGGTACGGAACTACAAAACCCAGGAAGCCACACCCGCGGTGGTTGGTGGAGAGGCCTTTCTCAACTAGGCAGAGGCTACGGCTTAGGAGCAAGGGAAATCAGGGCATCGAAATGTCGCGCCCGCGTCATGAAGTGCCACGCTCGCAGGTTACTAAAAAGTCTATTTTATATATATATTTATTCCCCATCCCAATGGTCATAATTGTGTTTATTTGAGCTCTACGGAGCTACTTTTATTACTAATATGCGTTTTCTAGTGTTTTCGTAGTTTTGGTACTGTTTTATAGGAAATTGCAGATTTGGAGCTTTTTCCCGGACTTATGATAAGACACTACGAGCATTAGAGAATTATGACCATATTTCATAGCCCAAGACCAGTTAGAGTCATCAAATCGGTGATTAAGGGTTCGGCGAAGAAGAAGAGTTCGGGGCAATGGACCATATATTCAGAACCCAAAGAGGAAATGCGAATTGGGCTAAGAAACGACCCAATTGAAGAATTCCAAGCTTGCTCAAGAGCTCGCCCGGCAGGGCAAGCCCTCGTCCGAAGGCGCGCCCGGAAGGGTGAGGAAGAAGGAAGAGAGTAGCAGCTCGCTCGAAGGTGCGCCCGGCAGGGCGAGATGGCGCCCGACCGGGCGCGTGTTACTGAGTTCGTTTAGCACTTTTAATCTTCGTTTTAGCTTAGCTTTTCTTAGTTAAATATAAATACTCTTTTGTTAAGCGAGTTAGGGACCTTTTCTCTCTCTCTCTCTCTCTCTCTCTCTCTCTCTCTCTCTCTCTCTCTCTCTCTCTCTCTCTCTCTACTTTTCTCATTAGTTTAATTTCTTAGTTTTTAGTTTTAAGCTTTTAGTTAATACACTCTTGATCCCTATCAACACTTTTAGTTTATGCAATTCTTTACTTCCGTCTACTTTGGTAACGATTTCTTCCCTCTTTACTTTCAGTAATTTAATTGCTTAGATTTAATTATGCTTTCTTTAATTGCCTTGCTTAGTTTAGATTTGAATATGTGCGAGTAGTTTTATTTCTAGGGTTGTGCGGATCCGTAATTAATATGACGAGGTAATTTATTATTGTTGATTGTCCATGTTTTGGTTGATTTCCTATTGATTGATTTAATGCTATGCAATTAGATTTACGCAGGTTTAATTTTATGAGTTATGCAATATTGATTCGAGATTCGTGAGATGAGAATTAATGTTTAGGCTTGGTTTCAATAGGCAGATTAATTTAAAAATGGTTAAGTACAGATTTGAGAGAGTCGATTGAATACCGGTAGATTAATTCTGTGATCGTAATACGTTGTGAAAGCCCTTTATGATCTTATTAATCTATGCATTGATGATTGGTTATTATGTTTTACCCTAGAATATTATTTATTGGTGAACCTATACCCTAGGCCTTTTATTATTGTTTTCCTCCCTTATTTAATTAGCTTTAGTTTAGTTATTAGTTTAATTCTCACCAAAGCAATTTGGTTACTTGAAAATTTAGATTATATTAATTAATTAGGAATAGAAAGACCTGTTTCTTTGTGGATTTGACCATACTTCCCTATCTATATTAGTTAGTGGTTTTAGGAATTACTTTTGATTAGGTGATACGACTTTAGCTTGTCAAAATTTGGCACCGTTGCCGGGGAAACAGTTTTATTTTTATTTCTGATTATTTTTGTAGTCTAGATTATTTTCTTTAGTCTCAGAGAACGCAAGTTCTTTGGGATAGTTTCTCATACTTGTTTGTTTAGTTCTTTGTTTATGCCCAGGAATTCTAGATCAGGTTACATCCCATTCGATCCTGAAATCGAACGTTCTTTTCTTAAGAAGAAGAATCTTTTTAGACAGGTATGAGCTACTTTCGAGGGTATTACACCTTTGGAACCCCCATCTGATTCTAGTGATACAGAAGTTTCTTTAGAACTAGAACCAGAGATGACGACTCAACCACCTCGTAAGCTCAGCGATTATTCGCAGCCGTCCCTGGCAGATTTTTCACACCTTGCCTCCGCACCAAATCTCGAGGGAGTACAATTCGAGATTAAACCCCAGTTTATTATTATGATCGAAAGGAAGCAATTTAGCGAAGCTAAGGGTGAAGATCCAAATCTTCACATCTTGGACTTTTGCCAATATTGCAACACCATTAGACAAGCTGGGGTCACGCATGACCAAATCAAGGAGATTCTTTTTCCCTTTTCTTTATGTGGTAAAGCTAAATTATGGTACAATGGAATGAATAGAACTGCATTTCGTATTACTTATTGGGAAACTCTTGTTTTGAATTTCTATAACAAATACTACCCTGTAGAGAGAACAACTTTGTTAAGGAGTAAGATCCTAAAATTTTCCCAAGAAGCAGATGAATCTTTATATGAAGCTCGGGAACGATATAAGGATTTGCATAGAGAGTGCCCTCATCATGGGCTAGCTCAATGGCAAATAATCTAAGCCTTCTACAACGGGATTGGATATAATTCAAGAATGATTTTGGACTCTGCAGCTGACGGAAGATTTATGAATTTGGATGTTAATATAGCGAGCAATGTTGTTGAAGAGATGGCTATTCATAATTCCCAATATGGGAATCCCAGAGGATCTGCAAATAAAAGAAAACACCAAGTCGATTCTATATCCTTTTTGCAAGCACAATTGACTGCCATTAGCCAGAAACTAGACAATATTAATAATTCTAATTCATCTTCCGTTGCTAATGTTTCTGCTATTGGTACTAACTCTACAATAAATTGTGAAAATTATGGTTTTGTAGGTCATTGGGCTCAAGAATGCACCAGTTCGCTTGAGAAGATTAATGCTTTTCAGGCCTATAAGCAAACTAGTCCATACTCTAACACCTACAATGCAGGGTTGAGAAATAATCAAAATATGTCGTACAATAGTATGAATGCGCCTAACCCCCCAACGCAGGTACAATAACCGCAACTGAGGTACTATCAACCTCCACATTAGAGACCACAACAAACTGTTACATCTCCTTCTGATTCTGGCTTATCAGAAATAAGAACGATGTTAGTTGATATGCAGAAACAGATGTAGAGTAGGGATGCGCAAATTGATTTGATTCTAGCTCATAATAGAATCATTGACAATCAAATTGCGCAACTTTCCTCTGCTCTACAAACTCGCCAGCAGGGAGCCCTACCGTCGCAGCTAGTACAACCTATAGATCACGTGAATGCAATTACCCTGAGATGTGGTTCAAAATACGATGGGCCTTCTATGCCCAGAGATGATGAACCTATGATTACAAATATTGCTAATCTTGATTCTGTTATACGAAATATTGTTGTTACTAGCCCTACAGGGCTCCAGGGTAAAACTTACATTTCTGATGATACATTGCAGGGTATAACTCCAAAGAAGGATAAAAATCAAGACAAGAGTGGAGATCTACAAAAACCAATTATCTAACTACCACTTCCTAATAGACATCTTAAGAGTAAGCTAGATAAGCAGTTTGGTAAATTTCTGGAGGTTGTCAAGAATTTGCAGGTAACTGTTCCTTTCACAGAATTAATTACTCAAGTTCCTGCATATTCTAAATTTATGAAAGAAATCTTGACCAGAAAAAGATCTATTAGTGAGGTAGAGATAGTTGCTTTTACTGAAGAATGTAGTGTTATATTACAAAATAAATCTCCACCTAAACAAAAAGATCCGGGTAGTATTTCTATTCCTTGTCACATTGGAAATCTGATGATTGATAAAGCTTAATGTAATTTAGGTGCTAGTGTAAGTGTCATGCCATTATCTGTGAGATCTAAATTAAATGTGGGTAATTTAAAAGCTACCAATATTACTCTACAAATGGCTGATTGTTCTCTTAAATATCCTTTAGGTGTTTTAGAAGATGTTCATTTTAGAGTTGGTAAATTTTATATACCTGTTGATTTTGTTGTCCTTGATATGGAGGAAGATTTGCAAATTCCGATTATTTTGGGTAGACCATTCCTTCATACTATAGGGGCAATAATAGATGTGAAGAGTGGTAAACTTACATTATGTGTAGGGGATGAAAATATTATTTTTAATCTACATGATGCCCCTAAAAGCCCCATGTTGGAAGAAAAGTGCTATAGTATTGATGCGGTTGATATAAATAATTTTTCTTATAAGCCCCAAGCTCTCGTTAGAGATCCCTTGGAGGCGGTATTTTGTGTCACATCTTCCACAGGAAAAGCCACTACATGGAAGGATGAAGTGGATGCTATAGAAAGGGCTCTAAATTGTGTAGCGCTTGGGTTTGAAGATGAACAAGTGGAGAAAAAGGAGCAACTTGAAGAAAATCGGACTCCAAGTGTTGTAGCGCGCCCGACCGGGCACGGGAGGAAGTCCGTATACGAGCTATTTTGCCTGACCGGGCGGGATGGCGCCTGACCGGGCGCGAGAGAAAAGAGGATTTTTTCCCAAAATTCACCCGATCGGGCGAACATCCGCCTGACCGGGCGCGAGAACAAAGGTCGAAAAAAGAGTTAAACTCGCCCGAGCGGGCGAAGAGCCGCTGACCGGGCGCGTGAGCGGGACAGCAAAATGGGTCAACTTCAAGACGCCATAACTTTTGCGTTTCTTAACGAAAGTTTGCGTGTGACCTATAGTTTTCAAGTCTACTTTCCAATGCAATTAGAATCACTGAATTATCAATTGTATAAAAAACGTTATGAACGAAATAGTGAGCTTGACTCATTTTTACCTATTTTCTTACTAACATTTTGTTTCTTTCTTGTCCAGAATTGTACTAAGGTGATGCGTTGCAATGCTTGGGATGGTGGTGGATATGAGTTTGATAATGAAGGGTAGTCGCCTGGGTTACTATCTTCCCTTTGAGCCAATGAGGACATTGTCTTGTTTGGCTTGGGGGGAATTTCTTGTATATATAGGTTACTATCTTCCCTTTTTCTTTTTATTTTCTTTGGTGTGCTTAGTTTAGTTTTTTGTTTTTTTTTTACTATTGCTTTATAGTTTAGATTTTATTTTTCTTTCTAAAAATAATAAAAAAAACTACAAAAATACGATCCAATGAATGATATATGATGATGAGTATTGTGGATAGGTTAGCCATGATTTGATGTTTGATTGCTTGAATCCCCTCACATGCGTCAATTTTGTCCAAATATTTGTGGATTTGGTGCTTGGCTAGTTGATTTGGTTAGGAATGTGTCTTAGTTCCTGGTATGTCAATGAAGTTGAGTATTGGTTTGCAACTTTGAGTAATATTTGTATGACTCATTATTATGCACATTGAGGAGGGCGAAGGCATTTGTTCTTTTAGATAGCCTTCAATTCGCGAGGCTAGCAAATGGAGTCCTGAACTAGCTGCTGCTTGTGAGATCTGGAAGGAAATCAAATTAGAATTCCCAGCAATGGATACAGTCTAGGCTAAGGAATTAATGTTCGGTTTCTTAGTTGAATTGTAATTAAACAAACTCGGCCCAATCTTTTACTAAAAGGATTGAGCCGAATATAATTATTGTAGATATATTCTATCCATCTATTTATCGAGACTTATTTCGATTAGATATACAGGCAAGATCTTTTAGATACATTTGTTCCCTTCTTGCTACCCATGTTGTTGCTTATGCCCTTTTATTGTTTATTTAGTCACATTACAAGCCTACTTAAGCCCCATTGGTTTCTAGTCCCAAGCATGGCTTGGGGGAGCTAATAGTGAGTGAGGTGAGGGAGTTGTAGTGTGCACATAATTTGCACAATGTGGTTGGATTTGAGAAGTTATGTATTTGTTCTTATTTTTGTGGATTAAAAACAATTGAGAAATTGTTGTTTAGAGTTGAAAATTTCCAATGTGAGATAAATATAAAAAAAAGAGCAAAAGAAAAAAAAAATTGTTTCAATGTTCAAGTGTTTTAATGAAGGTTGCTTAAAAGGAAAAATAAAAAAAAATCAAAGAAAAAAAAGAGAAGATAGTTCCAAGTTTGTTTGTTCTCTCAAATTCTATATTGTTATATTTTGTATAAATGAGTGAAGTTCTAAGTGTTGGGAATTTTTAATATAATTGGTTGTTTGGTGAATTTTTGTAGAGTTGAGTTGTGTTGGAGATGATTTGGTCATTATTTAATTTATACCTTGGTTTTATTTATTAGTATTGGCTCCCTTAAGCATAGCTATACTCTCACATTTTCCCAAATATTTCCTATCCTTTACCTAGCCTTACATTACAAGCTTTAAAGACCTTCCGACCTTTGTGCATAGAGTTGTGTGAATGTGAAATTAGTTGTTTTCCAATGCAAAGAATGATTTGATATATTTCGAGTCGACTGCTAGGTTGAGTGCTTGTTTTCTTAAACACACGAGTGTTGTGAGTTTGGGAGAGCATTGTTCACATTTAAAGGGGTTGGATGGAGAGCGATCGAGTACATCTTTTACTCGCCACATAAAAGAGCGAAAAGTGCGTGAGCACCTGTCTTGAATTCCATATACACTTGTGGTTCATTCTACTTGACAATTGTTAGGGAGGATGAGTAGTTGGATGGATTTGATTGGTTGACTTTGATGCATATTTGTTGGATTTGCCTTGAATCGATTGTGCTTGATTTAAATTATTTTTGGGGTGAAGTTTTGCTTTATTTATACATTGCTTTACTTAGGGACAAGCAAAGGTTTGGCTTGGGGGAGTTTGATCAGTCTATTATATATATATATTTATTCCCCGTCCCAATGGTCATAATTGTGTTTATTTGAGCTTTACAGAGCTAATTTTATTACTAATATGCGTTTTCTAGTTTTTTGTAGTTTTGGTATTGTTTTATAAGAAATTGCAGATTTGGAGCTTTTTCCCGAACTTATGATAAGCCACTACGAGCATTGGAGAATTATGACCATATTTCATAGCCCAAGACCGGTTGGAGTCATTAAATCGGTGATTAAGGGCTTGGCGAAGAAGAAGAGTCTGGGGCAATGGACCATGTATTCAGAACCCAAAGAGGAAATGCGAATTGGGCTAAGAAACGGCCTAATTAAAGAAGTCCAAGCTTGCTCGGGAGCTCGCCCGACTGGGCAAGCCCTCGTTCGACAGAGGAAGCCCTCGCCCGAAGGCGCGCCCGGCAGGGCAAGCCCTCACCCGAAGGCGCGCCCAACAGGGCGAGGAAGAAGGAAAAGAGTAGCTACTCGCCCGAAGGCGCGCCCGGCAGGGCGAGATGGAGCCCGACCGGGCGCGTGTTTATGAGTTTATTTAACACTTTTAATCTTTGTTTTAGCTTAGGTTTTCTTAGTTTAATATAAATACGCTTTTGTTAAGCGAGTTTGGGACCTTTTTTTTCTCTCTCTCTCTCTCTACTTTTCTCATTAGTTTAATTTCTTAGTTTTTAGTTTTAAGATTTTAGTTAATACACTTTTGATCCCTCTCGACACTTTTAGTTTATGCAATTCTTTACTTTCGTCTACTTTCGTAACGATTCCTTCCCTCTTTACTTTCAGTAATATAATTGCTTTGATTTTATTATGCTTTCTTTAATTGCCTTGCTTAGTTTAGATTTAAATATGTGCAAGTAGTTTTATTTGTAGGGTTGTGGGGATCCATAATTTATATGACGGGGTAATTTATTATTGTTGATTGTCAATGTTTATGTTGATTTCCTATTGATTGATTTAATGCTATGCAATTATATTTGCGTAGGTTTAATTGTATGAGTTATGCAAAATTGATTCGAGATTCGAGAAATGAGAATTAATGTTTAGGCTTTTAGTTTCAATAGGCAGATTAATTTATAAATGGTTAAGTCAAGATTCGAGAGATGTGATTTAATACCGGCAGATTAATTCTGTGATCGTAATACGTAGCGAAAGCCCTTTATGATCTAATTAATCTATGCATTAATGATTGATTATTATGTTTTACCCTAGAATATTATTTATTGGTGAACCTATACCCTAGGCCTTTTATTATTGTTTTCCTCCCTTATTTAATTTGCTTCAGTTTAGTTATTAGTGTAATTCTCACAAAAACAATTTGGTAACTTGATAATTTAGATTATATTAATTAATTAGGAATAGAAAGACCTGTTTCTCTGTGGATTCGACCCTACTTCGCTATCTATACTAGTAAGTGGTTTTAGGAATTACTTTTGATTAGGTGATACGACTTTAGCTTGTTAGTTACTGGGGAGACACATCTCCAAGGGCGCGGTCAGCCTTCTATTGTTTCAATGGTTGAGCTCCAATTCAGACTGTTCGCGCCCGTGGCTCCTTGCAGAGCTGCGCGCCCTCTTTCTTGAGCATCTCGTCCTCTACCTTAGCCAAATTAGCTCCTTTAACTCCATCCAAGAGTGCCAAAAACCTTCAAAATCAACAAAGAAAAGATATAAAACAAAAGAAAAGATAAAGGAAGAGGAAAATCACGAGAAAGAACAAAAATAACCAAAAAAAGGGTAAAAACAGCTAGAGAAGGCGCAAACAAGTGACAAATGGGGGAAAATTATTAATAAAAAGGGATAAATAGTGGCGTAAATGCTACTCATTAGATACAGACAGTCTTCCCCGCTAGAACGAGAGTCTTAAAAGGAAGCTCGCCAACCAGAAAGAGCAGCTGAGGAAGAAGTACCAGGCAGGACCAAGGAAGAAAAGAGGCAGCTGATTGAGGAGAATGAGGCCGACTGTGCCATCCAAATGAGAATGGCTTGGAAGGGTTTGCATCCTAACGACGTCTACTCTGTCTAGGAGTATAGTTTTTAGCAAGCCACTAACGAGCTTGACGAGGAGCGGCTGCAGGTGGAGAAAAAGGGCGAGGCTAATGGTGATGAAGATATAGCTGAGAATGAGGACTGCAAGCATGATAGGGATCATCCTACTGATGCTAGTGAAAAGCAGGATGGGAATGTAGAAGAGTCCTCCCCTCAAAATGATCAAGTTTAAGTCTTTCTTTGGCCGAATGGCTTGACAATTACTTTTTCGGCCTACGTGTCGAGTATGTATGTATCCTTACCGACTGGGGAGTCGGGTTTGATTAGCAATTTTTCTTTTTTTCACCGATTGTAAAATTTGTTAACACTTTCTTTTGACTGCTCATAGGGTCGGTTTTAATATGAATAGCCGGTCATTAGGTCGGTTTTCCTGCATAAATTTTTTTTTGTCCTTGCACTTTTATTATGCATAAATTTGCTAAGTGCGTAGCCTTTTTACCTTAAACATGCGGTATACTGGATGTTCTTACCCCTAGCTGGCTGTGCGCTTTGTTTTAAAGGTGAAATGATTGACTTAGAAATTTTTGATACTTGAAAGAGTATGATTAATTTTGAAGTCAATCAATCACTATGGTGATTGCCCCAAACCAAGTGGACATTCATCCATCGAGCAGACGGGTAAACGTTTAGTAGCAGACGACCATTGGTCGTATTATGTCGTATTGAACAAGCAATGTTTAGTTGCTAAGTTTTGAACTTAACTTATATTTTTAAATTTGGCCGCTTGTATTGCCCCTAAGCAATAACAGGCGTCTTAATGGTGTAAGCACCAAAATGAGTTCTTTTATTTAAAGGAAATAATAGCCGACTACCAGTTGTTATAGAATAGGCATTAAAATTTAGCTATCTAGGTCTCATATTATATTATTCAAGTCAAACAACTACGAGCTTGTCTTTAGTCGATTGGGCCGTTTGTTTTTTGAGTTTATAGAGCAACGTACCACCTAAATGGGAGATGTTATGTGCGACGAATTTACCCGAATGGGCGTCGCTTGATGTCGTACTCATGTAGGAACAGACGGTTGGTTTAGATTTCGCCGCCTGCACATTTGAAAATAATCAAATTTGAAAATAAAAAGCAACTTTTCATCAATAGGCTTTTCATTTAAAAAAAATTTACAAGTCTCAGAAGTAGTACTTTTTTAAGTTGTCTACATTCCAAGTTCTGGCCAGCTTCCTTCCATCTGGAGTTTCCAGGAGGTAGGTGCCACCTCTTAGTTCTTCATAGATTTGGTAGGAACTTCCCAATTGAGCGTCAACTTGCCTTGCTCATTGGCCCTACCGGTTGCCTCCATTTTCCGTAACACAAAGTCCTCAACTTTTAAGGGTCGTTTGTGTACTCCTTTGTTGTAGGCTCTTGTAATTCTCAGACGGTAAATCTCATGGCGCAAGGCAACATTGCCACGGTGTTCTGAAAGTGAGTTTAATGCCAGCCGCATGGCCTCCCAGTTTGCCTCCTCATCATACAACATAACCCCAAGAGTCGGCTCATAATGCTCGATAGGTAAGACGACTTCAGTATCGTATACCATGAGGAATGGGGTTTCACCGGTTCCCCCTTTTGTTGTTGTTCTGATGGGCCATAGGGCATGAGTTAACTCTTCTGCCCATAAACCGCCAGCCCTTTTAATTTTCTTTTTTATACCGTCTGAGATTAGCTTGTTGAAGGCTTCAACCTGACCGTTTGCCTAGGGCCGGCCGACTGATGTAAAGCAGTGAGAGATCCCTTGGTCACCCAGCCAATTCTTGAGGGTAGGCGTCTCAAATTGAGGGCCATTGTAAAAGACCATAGACATAGGTACCCCAAACTGGGTGATGATGTTCTTATAGATGAAGGAGATGACATCCTTTGTCTTAATGCCTTTGACCGCCTCAGCCTTTATCCACTTAGTGAAGTAGTCAACAACAACTAGAATATACCGCCATCCGCCTAGCGTAGGAATATACGGTCCTAGAATGTCCATGCCCCATTTGGCGAATGGTATTGGGCTATGAATGGCCGTTAGATTAGTGGCCGGATGGTGGATGAACTTGCCAAATCTTTGACACTTGTCACACTTCTTCAACATTTCCATGGCGTCTGCCTTAAGAGTGGGCCAAAAGTAGCCTTGCCGCCTGACCGTTTCTGCTAGAGCTTTGCCGCCTATGTGTGAGGCGCAATAGCCCAAGTGTAGATCTTCCAAGATTTCTTGCCCCTTCTCTGGGGTGATACATTTCAAGAGAGGCTGCAAAAAGACCTTCTTGAAAAGTTCTCCTTGACAGATTTCAAAGTTAGCTGCACGCTTTTTCATTGCAGTCATTTCTGGATATGTATCCGGCAAAGTGTTGTCTAGCAGATAGGCCCAGATGCCGTACATCCAGGTTGAGCTTCGGTCCAGAACTCCAAGGGGATCTTCTTCAATACTTTATTTTTCCATCATTTCCAAGAAGACTGAACGAGGTGTATCATAGAAGGCGGACGATGCCAGTTTTAACAAAGCATCCGCCTGATTGTTTTCTGATAGAGGCACTTGACTTAAGTTTAAATTGTCTAGTGTCTCGGCCTTTTCCTTGACCGCCTTCAAGTATTTGATCATAGCCGGATGGGTGGCCTCATACTCACCATGGTATTGGCTAACAACCAATTGAGAATCAGAGCAGGCGTCAATTTTTCTTGCCCCAGTCGCCTTACACATGCGTATTCCGGCTAGCAGGGCTTCATACTCAGCCTCCTTATTCCAGACCTGAAACTTGAATTGTAGTGCATGCTCATATTTGTCCCCCTCAAGCATATTATCCCTGCACCACAACCGTTCATAGTAGAGCTCCCGTCTACACACACCATCCTGTCGGGTTTCGTAGTGTCCGACACTACGCGGAAGAGAAACCCGCCTACTAATTAAAGAAACTAAACATGCAATCACATAATTAAACAACAAAAGAGAGGGAAAGATAAAAGACAATCTTACCCTCGAAGCGTGCTTAGCTCGATAACGAGCTCTTACTTGAAAGCTTAACCTCGCAAGTGCGAAGGCCTCCTACGGCTCGCACCCTCGACCCGACTTGAGCGGTCTTTATCCCGAAGGTTAGTCGGGACTTGACCAAATAAAACTAGAGTATTACGAAATGAAAGGTTTTCTCACTAATGATGAGATGCCTTTTTGAGTTCAACTCAAGTGAAATTTTCCCAAACCCAAAACTTGGGTATTTATAGGGAAGGGAGCCTTGATCTCTCTTCTCCCATCAATGTGGGAGAATTGCATTTTTCCCTCAATTTATTTTAATAAAAAACAAATTAAAATGAAAAGAAATCAACAAGCTCCAAGTGTCATATGGAGAGCAAGGGTTGGTGAGGACCACCAAAGGGAGGGGGGGGACCAAAACCCCTTGCTCCCCAAGAAAAACATCAAGACCAGTCCCCACATTTGATCGGTGCTGACCAGCTGGCACCTATCACCAAGGCTGGGCTGCCTAACCAGCTCGCACACGCATGCGTGTAGCAACAAGGCCACGCACGCAATGCTGGCTGCTGCTGCGATGCAGCGAGGGGCTGGGCGCTAGGCCTTGCATGCTAGCAAGCACGCATAGCCATAAAACACATACGCAAAGCACCATGCTTGCGATGCTTTCATGCTAAGTGCAGCATAGTTGCGGCTATGCGTGTGGCTGGGTGCGATGCCCACCACGCTAGCATGCATGCAGTTAGTGACCTCGCCTAGCCTAGCACTCGCATGGCTAAGCCAATGCGAGGCTACGGCTTGGCTCGTACTAGTTGCTTGCTTAATTCTACGTCTCATCGAATTCTAAATTCGACTTGACTTATGACGCTCGGTTTTGACGCTCTAAGCTCGATATCCGACGTCTTTGTTCGTAATACTCTAATTACTCATCTAATCCTTCAAATTGATATTTCGTCTCGAATCAATTATTCGATTAGGGTGCGAGCCAAAGGGTTCAGTCTAGATTAAGCAGTAATATTAATTACAAATTAATATTACTGATCGGAAGCGGCATCCACCTAGGCATTCTGATCACTTGACCTTACTAAAGAATTAGCTTTCTAATAATTCCGAACCCTCTATCGGAATAATACACTTGTTGGAAGGATAGCATTCCTTTCACTTCCAAACCTGATCAAGATTCTCCAATTCAATCGGCATTGTCATTTCAACAATGAAGTCGGCGAACACCTGACCCTTCACTGCCTTCCTTGGTTCGAAAGAGATTTCAAGACTTTGCATTTCAATAGCTCACTTGAGCATTTGGCCGGATGACTTTAGAGTTGTCATTGGCTGCTTGAGAGGTTAGATTATCACCGGATGTGCCAAGATGTAAGGTTTCAACTTCTTGACTGCCATGAACAAGGCGAGATTAAATTTGTCAATCTTAAAGTATCAGAGCTCTTCATTTCAAAGCATATGGCTCATGAAGTAGACCTGGAGCTGATTGCCGTCTTTCTCAACAAGGAGAACAACACTAAGGGAATGATCTAAGACGGCTAAGTACATGTAAAACGACTCCTTGGGAAGAGGGCTGACAAGCCTTGGCAAGGAGTGTAAATGTTGTTTCAATTTTTGGAAGGCCGCCTCAACATCATCCCCCCATTCAAACATAGTCTTTTTTCTGATCGCTTGGAAAAAATAGAGGCACTTGTCGCCTAACTAGCTAAGGAATCTCCCCAATCCCGCCAAACATTTAGTTAATTTTTGAACTTTCTTTACAGTGCGAGGTGACTTCATGTCAATAATCGCCTGTATCTTCTCTTGGTTGGCTTCTATCCCCCTTTGATCAATAAAAAATCAGAGAAACTTCCTAGACTCAACACCAAAGACACATTTCTTGGGATTGAGCATGATCTTGTGCCGCCTGAGTGTGGCGAAGGTGTCTCGGAGGTCAGCAAGATGATCCTTCAGTAGCTTTTATTTGACTATCATGTCATCAATATACGCCTCTACAATTCTTCCGATTTGATTAATGAAGATCTTATTAATCATTCGTTGGAAAGTAGCAGCTGCATTTTTCAAGCCTAACGACATTACAATATAACAGAATAACCCCTGATCAGTGACGAATGTCGTCTTCTCTTGATCTTTCTTCCACAGGGGAACCTGATGAAAGCCAGAATAGGCGTCCATAAAACTCATCAAAGCATGAACGGTTGTAGAGTCGACCAGAATGTCGATCTTAGGAAGTGGATAATTGTCCTTCAAACGTGCCTTGTTCAGATTTGTGTAATCAACACACATGTGCTAGGTACCATTCAACTTCTTAACAAGAATAACATTCACAACCAATCTGGGAAGTGACATTGTTGAATGAACCCAGTGTCTAACAACTTATTTACTTCGACGGCTGCCAGCTGTAATACCCCAATAATTCTCTCTTTAAAACCTGTAAATACCTTTAATAATCTGCAAGAGAATTACTGACATGCTACCGCCACGTGTTCAAACGTTAAGGCTAGTTCAGAATTTAACAGCGGAAAAACTAACTCAATTATAATTAGGTTTCCAAAAACAACAATAATCAAAACCAAAATTAGGCTTACAAGCTGGAACCAATATGGCCCTTATTCAAAACCCGTTAAATATAGTAAGTAAATCAAATCTGAGTCAAAATAAATACAACTTATGAAATAAAATGAAATGAAATAAACTATGAGGTTAACCTATGAAATGAAATAAAATGAAATGAAATGAAATAAACTATGAAATAAAATCCCATCACCTTGATGTAAGTTCGGATTAGGTGACACCTGTGATTAATCTGCTCCCCAATATTACAAGTGTAAAAATTGGATTATTACAGGGTCATTGAAAGGCGAAGGCTATGACCAAGAAAAGACACACAAAAGCACGCAATTGATGAGTGGCATTCATGCCACCATTTTGCCCTCTTTCATTAGAAAATTCCCTCGATTTTCCACTTGTTTATGCCTCTTCTTAGCACTTTTAATTCTATTTTAGTTACTTTAGCTCCCTCTCGTGTTTTCCCTTCACTTTTATCTTGTCTTCTACTTTTTACCTTTTGTTTGTGTGTTTTGATAGCTCCTACCACTCATGGGTGAATTATGGATTGCTAGATGGAGTGGAGATGCTAAGGAAGCTTGCCAAGGAAGTGGAGATGCCAAAAGGGAGAGGGCACGCTGATACGCAAGGCTGCGGGCACGGACAGGGAGGTCCTGAGCCAACGACAGTTTCTGGAGATGGCCAGCCGCGGGCTCGGCAATTCTGGTCTGGCGAACTTATTTCCTAGCTTGGAGAGGGCGCGACAACCTGTTCGGAGAGCCCTCTCCCTTGCCCATTTTCCTCATTATAATAGAAGAATATAAATAGTCTTTAGCTTGAGTTTTCAAGGAGAGACTATTCCATTGGCATCAAAAATACATTGTAGAGAGAGAAAATGCATGTCTTTTAGAGAGAGAAAACACTTAGTCTTCAAGATTTAATCTTTGTAATCAAATATTCGAGCTTTCTTCTAGATTGGTGCAACAACTTTGGTGATTGCGTAATCCTTCAACATTTATAATAGTAATCTTTTCTCTTATTTCTCTTGTACTTAGTTTTATTGTTCTTATTCATATTTTCTTCATAAATTTCTATGCTTTATTAGTTTCATTCATTTCTCTTTGACTTAGAATTATGATAGGTTGTGTTAGTATTGAATATATGTTTAGCTTAGTTGTCATGGCTATTTTCCTTTCTCTAGTTTGGATTTTTAGCTAGGGAAGGGGGTGAAAATCATGTTTATTTGAGTTGCCATTGATTATTGATTGGATTTTACCTTGAGTTGATGATTTGTGCTTAAATATGCTTGGAGTTATTATGTGCACCTATAACCTCAATGTTTTAGTCCTAGATTAGATGCATGAGAATGATCTAGTTTAGGGTTGATTGATTTCATCAACTTGCTTTGAGTAGTTTCATGAGAATGAATTTCTTTGAGTAGAGTTTTAACTCCTTGGTATATTTCCTCATTGATTTTCAGTAGTGTCTTGTTGGTCATGATTGGAACCCCCTCTCCCTAGTGCTTTTTTCAATTATTATCTCTATAATCTTGCCATTCATCTTCATTGTAGAGTGTCTAGTTTAATCTTATTAATGTTGGTTTGATTTTGTCTCTGTAAATAAATAGTTTGATCATAGAACTCTTCAAAAACTAAACCATAATACCCCTTTTTGTTACTTGCAATTTATCCTACATTTCGTATTGATTGTGCAATACCCCCGTTTCCTTGGGATTCGACCCTAACTTGCCACTATCTAAATTAAAATTGATAGAGCTAGGTTAGGAGATAAAAATTGTATATTTGATCTAGGTAGTAGTGTCGACCTATTATCCACCGATCAAATTTTTGGCGCCGTTGCCAGGGAAGCGGCTTGTTTTGCACTTTCATTGTGTTATTTTTGGATTTGTTGTTTTTTTATTTTATTCCTTACCCTCTTGCTAGTCATTGCTAATTGTTTGCTTCGCTTTGGTGGATGCAAAGGAGATCTCAAGGACCTCCCTCACACTACATTGACCATGAAATCGTCCGCACTTTGAGACAAGTCCGAAGACTTTATCAAGAAGATGGGCGAGGTCTTGGTGCTATTTTTGATAATGAGAGTGATTCTTGGTCTTCAAGCTCTCAAAGCGAGGAAATGGCGAGGCAAGAGAATGATATTTTGTTTCGTGAGTTCAGTAATCCGGAGGATTATGAGTTCACCGGAGGGATATTGCTACCCGTCACGGAAACCAACTTCACCATTCATCCTCAATACACTAGAATGGTTCAAGCGGAGCAATTTTCGGGTTCTCCAAGTGAAGATCCAATTGAGCACCTTGATAGATTCCTCGAGCTTTGTGCCATGATACAAACCAATCAAGTTTCTCAAGAATACATCTGAATGCATCTATTTCGACAATCTTTTGCGGGTAGAGCAAAGAAGTGGCTCAAGCAAGCCAAGCCTAATTCTCTCACAACATGGAGGGAGGTAGTCAAGGCATTCTTGAAGAGGTTCATTTCCGAGGAAAAGATAGCCGAGATGAGAAGGGTGATTGCATCATTTGAACAAGAAGCAAATGAGAGTCTTAGTGAAGCTTGGGAAAGGTTCAAAGAGTTGGTTCAAGCATGTCCTCATCATGAATACAATCAAAGCTTGCTCATGAGGTTCTTCTACGATGGTTTGGAACCTATGTCTAGAGCTAACTTGGATGCAGGGGCGGGTGAACAATTGATTAAAGTCCCTCAAAATCAAGTTGAAGCAACAATTGAAGAGGTAGTGAAGAACTACTCTTGGGGTGGTAGAAGGAAAAATGCACCAAAGAAAGGTGGGAAGTATGAGTTGGAGAAAGTTGATCAATTGCAACATCAAATTAAGCTTTTGACAAAAGGGCTTGCAAAGTTGAATACTAGTGTCAATATTGGTGCAAGCTCATCTCAAGTCAATTCCTTCTCTTGTCAAAATTGTGGTGGAATGAACCACGATACATCTTATTGTGGAGGTTTGATCCCGAAGCATGTAGCGGCTTATAACACAAGGCAAGATGGATATAGGGGAGGTGGCGGTGGAGTATCTTGGAGACAACCACCACTCGGATTTGCAACCCAACCTCAACAATGGAATCAACAAGCTCAACAACCATACAATTCGAACTCCCAATACCAAAACCCACCTCCATTCCAAACCCAAAAACAAAGAGGAAACTACCGAAGAAACAATCAACACAATAATCAACACCAATACCACAATCAAAATCAAGCGACTCAAAGGAGTCAAGAACAAGCATCTCAACCCGATTCTACTCATACCCAAATTCTTCAAGCCATGAATCAACAAATGCAAGAGGTCAAGGCTTATAACAAGATGGTTGATTCACAAACAGCTCAATTGGCCGAGAGAGTTCCTTTCAACTCACCTTCTACTATACCCGGACAATCACAAACCAACCCTTCCAACATTGTGAAACCCGACTCTTGCAAGGCAATCACATTGAGATCGGGCACATCCTATGAGTGAAGAAGAGGAAGTTAGAGAGGAGAACGATGGGGATAGCAAGGAAAAGAAGGAAGGAGAATAGAGTGTGAGTGAAGAAGAGGAAGTTAGAGAGGAGAACGATGGTGAGAAAGAGAGATGTGCGGAGAAAAATAAATCTAAAGTTGTGGTGACATCCTCAACTTATAGTGAGGCTAGAAATCTTGATGGACCGGTTCCTTTTCCCGGTCGACTTGCGGAGAGAAAATTGAATGACAAATTCGCAAAGTTCTTAAGTGTGATGAAGAACTTGCACATAAACCTCCCTTTCATTGAAGTTGTCACGCAGATGCCTTCATACTCCAAGTTCTTGAAGGACATTCTCACCAACAAGAGGAAGCTTAATGATGAGCTTATCACTCTCCGTCATCAAGTGAGTGCACTTGTTCAACATAAGATTCCCAAGAAGCAAAAGGATCCGGGAAGATTTACTTTGCCGGTAAAGATTGGGAACATGGAAGCTAGGGGCGCCTTAGCCGACCTTGGAGCAAGTGTTTGTTTGATCCCTCTATCCATTGCTCAAAAGATTAACATTGAGATGATCCCCACAAGGAAAACCTTGTGGTGAGCTTGAAAGATGTCCCTATTACAGTTGAGCATATCTATGTGCCTTGAGATTTTGTAGTGATGGATATGGAGGAAGATGTGGATATTCCCTTGATTTTGGGCCGTGAAGCTCTCAAGACCTTGGGGGTGGTTATCAATTGCAAGAACAACACTATTACACGTGAGGTAGCCGATGAAAAAATTGTTTTTGAATTCTCTAAGTTACTCAAGACCCCCATGGTTGAGAAGTGTTATAGGGTTGACGTTGTGAATGAAGAATTAGATCGTTTGGGAAGGGTTGTGATGAGCCCTCAAGATCCAATGGTTGAAACTCTTACATGTGAAGAAGAGTACCACTCTCAAGAAGCAAGGGAGTTCGTCATGGCCATTGAAGAAGCCAAAATGGAGGAAGAGGATGATCCTAGGGATGATGAACTCGAACTAGCGGAAAAAAAATTGGAGGAGAGTTCCAAGTCTCCTCCCAAGGTAGAACTCAAACCCCTTCCCCCATCTTTGAAATATTCTTATCTTGGAAATGAAGGAGAGTACCCTATCATTGTCAATGCTACCCTCGATGGGCTTGATTTCGAAAAATTGCTTGTTGTTTTGAGAAAATATAGAAATGTGATAAGGTATAGCATTGATGATATCAAGGGTATTAGCCCTTCTTTGTGCATGCATCGTATTCACCTTGAGGATGATCAATCCACCTCCATTGAGCCTCAAAGGAGGTTGAACCCCAACCTCCAAGAGGTTGTCAAGAAAGAAATTTTGAAATTGCGTGAAGCGGGTATAATCTATGCTATCTCCGATGGCAAGTGGGTTAGCCCGGTTCACGTGGTTCCAAAAAGGGTGGAATGACCATTGTCAAGGGAGAAGGAGGAGAGGAAATCTCCACCCGGACGGTGACCGGGTGGAGGATGTGCATTGATTATAGGAAGTTGAACAAAAACACTAAGAAAGATCATTTTCCTCTCCCCTTTATGGACCAAATGTTGGAGAGACTCTCCCATCATGCTTTCTTTTTCTTCTTGGATGGATATTCCGGATTTTTCCAAATCCCTATCCATCCAAGTGATCAAGAGAAAACTACTTTACATGTCCATATGGGACATTTGCATACCGAAGAATGTCATTCGGGTTATGCAATGCTCCCTCAACTTTCCAACGATGCATGACTTTCATTTTTTCTGAAACGCTTGAGAATGAGATTGAAGTTTTTATGGAAGATTTTAGTGTTGGTGGCTTGTCCTTTGACACATGTCTTTATAACCTTGAAAAAGTTTTGAAAAGGTGTCAAGAGACGAGTTTGGTGTTGAATTGGGAGAAATGCCATTTTATGGTCGAGGAAGGTATTGTCCTAGGACATAAAGTATCAAAAAAGGGCATTGAAGTTGATTCGGCCAAGGTTTCGGTGATTGCTAAGTTGCCCCCTCCTACTTCTGTTACGGGAGTGAGGGCCTTTCTTGGGCATGCCGGTTTTTACTGTAGGTTTATCAAGAATTTTTCATCAATCGCCAAACCTTTGACCGAATTACTCAAGAAAGATGTTGTGTTCAATTTTGATGAGGCTTGTCTTAAGGCATTCCAAAAACTCAAGGAAGCCCTCATTTCTTCTCATGTTGTGCAAGCTCCGGATTGGAGCTTGCCTTTTGAGCTAATGTGCGATGCAAGTGATTTTTGTAGTAGGTGCAGTTCTTGGGCAGAAGAAAGAAGGAAGATCTCATGTCATCTACTATGCAAGTAAAACGCTTGATGAGGCTCAAAATAACTATACAACAACGGAGAAGGAAATGCTTGTGGTTGTGTTTGCCATGGACAAATTTAGGTCCTATCTCATATGCTCCAAGGTGATTGTATACACGGATCACATAGCGGTCCGCTACCTTATGACCAAGAAGGAAGCAAAACTGCGTCTTATCCGTTGGGTTCTTTCGCTCCAAGATTTTGACATGGAAATGAGAAATAAAAAAGAAGCGGAGAACTATGTAGCGCAGCATTTGTCTAGGCTTCCTTTTGAGAATAAGGAGGATGTGACGATCAATGAGGAGGTGGGATTTGAAACCCTCATGGCCATGGCTTCAACACCTAGCCCTTGGTACGCGGACATAGTTTATTATCTAGCTTGTGGAGTTGTTTCTCCGGAGTTCTCCTCTCAACAAAAGAACAGGTTTTTCAAGGAAGTGAGGAGGTATTTTTGGAATGACCCTTACTTGTTCAAGCAATGTGGATATGGACTTTTTCGAAAATGTGTCCCGGACCATGAGATCGAAGGAGTTCTTGAGCATTGCCACTCATTGCCGTGTGGAGAGCATGGAAGAGTCGAAAAGACTGTGGCAAAGATCTCTCAATCTCTTCTTTGGTGGCCAACAATGCACAAGGATGCCCAAAAATTCGTTTCAAGGTGTGACAAATGCCAAAGGAGTGGTGGCATAACCAAAAGGGATGAGATGCCTCAACAAAACATTTTGGAGGTGGAGCCATTCGTTGTTTGGGGTGTTGACTTCATGGGTCCTTTTGTCTCTTCTTGCGGAAATCTATATATCTTGGTGGCGGTGGACTATGTGACTAAGTGGATTGAAGCTAAACCCTCCCCCACCAATGACCACAAAGTTGTGCTCAAACTTCTTAAAAAATTCATATTTCCACGGTTTGGGGTTCCTAGAGTGCTAATCAGCGATGGTGGTTCTCATTTTGCCAAGAAACAGTTCGAAGCTCTTCTCAAAAGATATGGGGCTCATCACAAGGTTGGCCTACCTTACCACCCTCAAACTCAAGGGCAAGTGGAGGTGTCGAATATTGAGATCAAAAACCTTCTTGAAATGATGGTGAAAAAGTCTAGAATAGATTGGTCTCTCAAGCTCGATGACACGCTTTGGGCCCTAAGGACGGCATACAAGACTCCCATTGGCACAACCCCCTACCGGTTGGTCTATGGGAAGGCTTGTCATTTGCTGGTTGAATTGGAATATATAGCTTGGTGGGCGATCAAGGAGCTTAACATGGATATGTCCTTGGCGGGTGAGAAGAGATTGCTTAAGCTCAATGAACTTGAGGAGCTCCGATATGATGCCTATGAGAACTCAAGGCTCTACAAGGAGAGGACTAAGAGATGGCACGACCGACATATAAGGAACAAGAGTTTCAAGGTTGGAGACAAGGTGTTGTTATTCAACTCTAAGCTTAGATTGTTTCCCGGAAAGCTAAATTCCAAGTGGTTGGGGCCTTTCACGATTTCGAGGACTACTCCTTATGGGTCCTTTGAGTTGGAGGCGGAAGGGAACGAGTTCATGGTCAACGACCATCGTTTGAAGCTCTACCATTGCAATGATCAAGTTGGCATAATTGAGTGCATGAGGCTCGATCCATCGGATCCTAAGCCATCCTTTTAATGACGATGCATTATGGTCAAGCTAATGACCTCATAATGAAGCGCTTCTCGGAAGGCAACCCGAGTTCTCAAACTTATTTTTTTGTTTTGTGTTTCTTTTGTTTAACCAATCTTGGTTATTTTTCTTTAGATTCTTATTGTGTGTGTTTTGCTCTTCTAATAGGTACTTGAATCTTTGGGGATTTGGTCTACTAAGTTGAGTTTGGAGAAGTTAAGGAGAAAGGAAGAAATGAAAGTGGAGATGCCCAAGAGATGGCCTGGAGAGGGCGCTCCATCAAAGACTGCAGGCGTGGCCCTAAGACCCACGGGCGCGGACAGGGGCACCTCAGAATTCAAAGAAAAACATGAGATGCCTTGGAGATGCCTGGGTGAGGGCACGGGGTATCCAGCCGCGGGCGCGGACTTTTTACTCGCGGATGCGGGCAGTCAAAGCCGCGGGCGCGGCCACGTGCTCATCTAAAATTTCAGAAAGCTGGAGATGCCAGGGAGCGGGCGCGGACAGGAAAACCTGCGGGCGCGGCCTTCCTACCCGCAGGCGTGGCCTTGCGGGTCTGCGAAATTTTAGCCCTTTTTCTCAGCAAAACCAAAACACAAAAATCCCCAAATTCTGAAATTTTCGCCCTTTTCTCCCTCTAAACCTCACTCCTCTTCAAACCCTAACTCATACTACATCAAATCCTCACCCCAAATCATCAAACTCCATCAAATTCCATCACTTTCCTTCAAATTTTCTCAACAAAAATCTGAAATTTCACCCTTAACAACCCCCAATTTCAGTGTTCCTCTGTGAGTGGGATTTGCTTTCACCATTGAAGGGTTCTTAGAGGTGGGCTTGATTTCTTCTTCAAAGGCTGGTAGGAGTAATTGTTGGTACTTATTGTTGGTATAAATTTCTCCCTTACTCTAATTTTCCTTTGAATTTGAAGTATGTTTTTGATTGAAAAAATTTTGTGCTTGTGATTTTTCATGTTGGAATTCTTAATGGTTTCATGCCTATATTGTACTCATTCATCATCTTAATCATTACTAATTGTTTAGTTGTTGTTTGTGTTAGTTGTTTCTTGACATAGATTGCTTGGTTGTGAGTTGTATTTGGTGATCCTTGGAGGTGTGTTCTTTGTGGCGGTTGTTTGATTTTGGAGAATTGTTGTGGTGCATTGTGGTTGTGATTTTTTGAGGAGTATATCTTGGTGATTGTATCTTTGTGTGGGTAATCATGGTCTTCGGTTCAAAAAAGAGGAAGAGCGGGAAGGAACCAGGTTCATCATCCGCAAACCCCAAGCAAAATGATCAACCTATCCCACCACCTCTACCACCCATAAAATTTCACCACATAAATGACAAACCTATATTCGACAACCTTCAAAATAGAAAATTGAGACCAACCAAGCACTACCACCAACCCACCACCACCAAGCTCGGCATTGACGAGGATTGTTGGTTCTTGTTCAACAACCTCGGGCTAGGCTCTTTTGTGACAAATGCCTACCGAACCTATAAAGAGCCAACCCTTGAGTTTCATGCCTCATTTGAATGTCATTCCGTAAGGGATAAGGACCTCACCATCTCCTTCCAACTCTTTAACAAAAAATAAACCCTCACCCTCCGCCAATATAACCAATTGTTGGACCTAAACTCGGACACCGATATGTTTTTCCCCGAGCATGAGGGCCTTCATGCCTATGAACCCCTTCATTGGTGGAAGGTCATCTCGAGGATGGACGCCTTCAACTCCAAGTATTCCTTGGCCAGCCAAATCATGCACCCAGCCATCAGACTTCTACATCGAATTCTCGGGTACATGGTCTTTAATAAGCAGGACTTGGGAAAGATTACAATCGAGGAAATCCAAATATTATGGCTAGCTACGCAGCTGGATTTGGGGCATAGAATGAAATTCGGGTATCTTTTTACTAAGTGCATTGAAGGTGTCCTCTCGGGTACAAATAAAGGGGAGATCCATTTTGGTGGGATGATCACTCGGATAGCCGAGAAATTGGGCTATATGGATAAGTTGGATTCTTGCACCCTCGTGGGGAAGAGTGACGGAAGTGATATCTGGCTCGATCTCGAGCAGCTGAAAACAACGAAATTCATAGCAGATACGGAGGATCGACGGAGAACTTGGAGTCTGCTAGTCTCCCACGAGCACCATTGCTTCCTCCTCAAGCCGAAGTTCACTTCCTTCACGAGGGAGGGTGTTAATTACCCTTGGTGGGTAAAGAAGGATACAGGAATCCTCCCTAGTGCAAGGATGGAGATGGGTGAAGGGTCCGGTGAAGGTTTTGAGCATGAGGAGGATGAGACCGTGATGAGGACCACCCCTTTAAGGCAGCACCAACAACAACAATAACATTCTCAACAACAACAAGGAAGAAGGCAACAACAACATCATCAACATCAACCCAGCTACCAACAAGAAATGGAGGCGATGCAGGCCCACATGGAAAGCATGCATCTTGGCATGCAAGGTATGTTCGCCTCCCATCAACACATTTCTTTCCAAACTAATGCCTTGTACGATGCAAGTGTACGTAGATGGGATGTTACTCCCCTGGTTAACTACCCTTATGTGCTGGCCCAACAAGGGCCCGTGCCTTCTTGGGGGGGGGGGAGGTGACAACCAACCTACGTACCTTATTAGCAGGGTCCCTTGGACCCCAATGTGCCGCGGCATGAGTTCCCCGATGAGTCCGGTCACTATGACTACCGGGTTTCAGGTGGGAGTGATTATAGGGGTGACCCCAACTACCCCTACGTTGATCCCTCTCACCCCTCACCTCTGGTCCAACCCGAGCCATATGACCAGTTATCTGCATCCCAACTTGACCTCTTCAAAGGTCATTATGGGTGGCCCCCCGGCTATACCGGAGGTTGGGACCCCCATGGCCCCCCCTCGGGTTTCACCTATGACAGTTGGAGTGCGGATGACGATGGTGTCGGCCCTAATGGCCACTAGTTTCCCCCTCGTTCTGTTTGTTCCCTCCCTTTTATTTCCATATCCATGTGAAGCATCGGGGACGATGTTTCAATCTAGTGTGGGGGGGTGTTTGAGTCAAAATGGAGTGTTAGGGAATTCTTTGGGTAAGTGTGGGGGAAGGCCCCTAGGACTCAAGGGAATGTTTAGGGGATTTGGGTTTGGGTGTTGTTGGTTAGCTTGAGGTACCGTTGTTGTTGGTTATCTATGATGTTTGTTTCTATGATGATTATGATGATGATGAATGATGATGATGGTGTGTTTGGGTAGTAGGTCATGCCCAAATATTTGAGTTCATGGATTTTTCTCTCTCTCGTACTAACATTTTTCTCTCTCTGTAGTGTTTGTTTTGTTTTTCTCTTCTCTCACTCGTAGCTCAGAAGGAATTTTGAAGCAACATATGGTGAAATGGTAAACGACATGGTTGCTTTATTCTTTTCTTCAATAGACATGGGTGAGATCTTTCCCTTACTCTCTCTTTTCTTTCTTGTGTTGTATTTAGTTTAGGATGTAGTCTAGGAAGGAGTTAAATGGTTCGGGGATGTTTGCATGCGGTTCCAAGGAACCTGGGATTGTTGGTTTTATTACCGAATGATCATTTGTATGTCGATTGGGATTTATTTGGATCTTTATGCCTCATATGTGAACCTTCTTGATTTCTTCCTCCTTTTATTTCATTTTCTTTCGTGTGACAAGCATAATTATGGCATGATGATATGGTTGTGTTTTTGAACTTGCTTGCTATATTTGGACTCTATCTCCGTGATGATGCGCCCTACAATGCTTGTTTTTTCTTAACTTTGTGATGAGATGCACATTTTGAGATTGTTTTTGATTGAATTAGACAAGCCTTAACTAAGGTAGCAAGGGTAAGAACTTGTGAGGGCGTTTGAACCCCTAGTTCATGGGATGTGGTAAGATGGAGTTGCTCCCTGTAGTGGATTTGAAGCCCTCTAGTTGGTATTTGCTTACTTTTCTTGTCCCTTGTGAGGTTCAATTTGTTCAAGCCTACATCAATTTGTTGAGTGGCGTTTTAGGATCCTCAACTATGCATGTCTTAATCCTTGTGTTCATTACTAGCTCCCGAGATCGTGACCTAGCACTTTTAGGGGAGGAAAAGGGCACCATTTTTCATTTTTGTTTATGTTTACTTTTATTTAGTTACAAATTTGATTTTCCATTTTTCATCAACCTACTTGCCAACCAATTTGAGCCTAATGTTTCCCAATTTTGTCTTAACCGCATTACAAGCCTAACGACCTATGTTTTACCAACCCTGTTAGTTAGTGAAGCATTTGGCATGTGAGGGTAATGTAATGAGCGTTGTGATCATGAGCGTGAATTAAACGGAGAGTTGGTTTGGAACAAAGATTTGAAATGTAAGCTTGAATATGAGCATGCGAGAAAAGCTGTAGAAGAGTAATGCAAATGCAAAAGAGAAAAAAAAAAGTGTATATACGTATGTATATATTTGAATAAGGTTGGTAATGTATTGAAATCGATATGACGGATGTTCGTTTGAGTTGTGGTTGTTCCTTGAGTTTTGTCTAAGAGAGTTGGCCATCCTCTTGCTTCACTTAGGACTTGCCACAATTTTTTCAAATGCTCTCCCTACCTCTACCTTGAGCCATGTCATTACAACCCTAATAAAGACCCTTAGACTTTAGGAGTGCGTGGTCAATAACCGGTGGAGGGAGATGGTTTTCAACCCTATGGAGAGAGCGTGCATAGTTGAGATGTTGGGATGATCTTTTACCTCCTCAAAATAAATCTTTTTCCGGTTCCTTCGTGGAATCATGAGGAGCCATCTAGGGGGACGATTTGAAACTAGTGGGGAGAACGTGGACCGTTTTAGAGGGGACTAGGGCGGAAAATGACTCACTAGTTCTCTATGCTTAGCTTAGGCTTGACTCTTGCAACCATTGGCATCTTGAAGCGTGCATGCATCAGGTAATTGAGAAGGGATAGCATTCTTTGACGTTTGTTCATCATGGTTGAGTCCGAATGAAGCATTTGTCCACCTTGAAATTTGATGTTGCTTTTCTAAGCCTTGTCATGTTGTGTTTGTCTTTGTGGTATTTGTTTTGCCTTTCTTTTCTTTGTTTTGCTTGAGGATAAGCAAAAGGCAAGTGTGGGGGATTTTGATGAGTGGAGTTCATGCCACCATTTTGCCCTCTTTCATTAGAAAATTCCACCGATTTGCCACTTGTTTATGCTTCTTCTTAGCACTTTTAATTCTATTTTAGTTACTTTAACTCCCTCTCGTGTTTTCCCTTCACTTTTATCTTTTCTTCTACTTTTTACCTTTTATTTGTGTGTTTTGATAGCTCCTACCAATCGTAGGCGAATTATGGATTTCTAGATGGAGTGGAGATGCTAAGGAAGCTTGCCAAGGAAGTGGAGATGCCAAAAGGGAGAGGGCGCGCTGATACGCAAGGCCGCGGGCGCGGATAGGGAGGTCCTAAGCCAACGAGAGTTTCTGGAGATGGACAGCCGCGGGCGCAACACCTGGACGTGGGCGCAGCGTTAATAGCCGCGTGTGCAGCAAAGAAGACCCGCGGGCGCGGCAATTCAGGTCTGGCGAACTTATTACCCAGCTTGGAGAGGGTGCGGCAGCCTGTTAGGAGAGCCCTCTCCCTTGCCCATTTTCCTCATCATAATAGAAGACTATAAATAGTCTTTTGCTTGAGTTTTCAAGGAGAGACTATTCCATTGGCATCAAAAATACATTGTAGAGAGAGAAAATGTATGTCTTTTAGAGAGAGAAAACACTAAGTATTGAAGATTCAATCTTTGTAATAAAATTTTCAAGCTTTCTTCTAGATTGGTGCAACAACTTTGGTGATTTGGTAATCCTTCAACATTTATAATAGTAATCTTTTCTCTTATTTCTCTTGTACTTAGTTTTATTGTTCTTATTCATATTTTGTTCATAAATTTCTATGCTTTATTAGTTTCATTGATTTCTCTTTGACTTAGAATCATGATAGGTTGTGTTAGTATTGAATATATGTTTAGCTTAGTTGTCATGGCTATTTTCCTTTCTCTAGCTTAGATTTTTAGCCAGGGAAGGGGGTGAAAATCATGTTTATTTGAGTTGCTATTGATTATTTATTGGATTTTACCCTGAGTTGATGATTTGTGCTTAAATATGCTTGGAGTTATTGTGTGCACCTATAACCTCAATGTTTTAGTCCTAGATTAGATGCATGAGAATGATCTAGTTTAGGGTTGATTGATTTCATCAACTTGCTTTGAGTAGTTGCATAAGAATAAATTGCTTTGAGTATAATTTGAACTCCTTGGTATATTTCCTCATTGATTTTCATTAGTGTCTTATTGGTCATGATTGGAACCCCCTCTCCCTAGTGCTTTTTGCCATTATTATCTCTATAATCTTGCCATTCATCTTCATTGTAGAGTGTCTAGTTTAATCTTCTTAATGTTGGTTTGATTTTGTCTTTGTTGATAGATAGTTTGATCATAGAACTCTTCAAAAACCAAACCATAATACCCCTTTTTGTTACTTGCAATTTATCTTAGATTTCGTATTGATTGTGCAAAATACCCCCGTTTCCTTAGGATTCGACCCTAACTTGCCACTATCTAAATTAAAATTGATAGAGCTAGGTTAGGAGATAAAAATTGTATGTTTGATCTTTGTAGTAGTGACGACCTATTATCCACCGATCAGCAATCAGCAACGTTGAGTACATACAAGCTACGAAATATAGCAAAGACCCCTAGCATGTTACTAAAAATCAATCTGCACACACAGTATAATCATTGACTCGAACACATGACTCAATTGTTAACATTACTAAGACTTCACTAATTAATAATAAATAATTCATTTCATTCTATGATTGGATTAAGCAATAGACTAGGTTGTCCCCCTATGCTCCATTTCGGAACATTAATAAAAGAAAACCCTATGCCTCCTTTCGGAAACATTAATAAACACCCAATGGATGACGGGCGCGACTCTGTAGCTATAGCTAGTATGAGATCTCATCTAACTCATTATAATTTTAAAAGTATTTGAAAACAAGAGACTCGTAGATATGACGGCCTCTGTAAAGTACACGGCTAATACCCCGTGAACCCCAACCCCTGTTTGTCATCACTCTAGATGTGCACAAATCTTTATAATGACTCTAATGGAAAATAATACAATCAATCAAACATTAATCACTCAAGCAATTCAAATTTCCAATTCAATTCTTGATTTATTAGTGACAAACAATATTTATTATTGAATTCTTTAACTACCTCGGTGTATAAACACCTTAAGTGCATAAAGCACCTCAAATCCTCGACCTCGTCTTATAAGACTTTAATTCTTCCTTTACTCATTCCATTTCAATATTAATGAAAAAGTAATAAAATAATTCATTCCATATATCCTTGTACCTTTGCCTCTAAGCTTATCTTGCAAGTTGTTGCATAAATAATACTTTCAAGGAAAATCAATACGTATTTGTCATGCATAAATCAAACCAATCATCACATTAATCATCAATCAACTCACTACCAAACAATTTCAACCAATCTTCAAGTTTTCCTAACATGATTCTAAGTTTCCAAGTTCTTATACATGCTCCTAGAGTCAAGGTTTTCGTATTCTTGTACGTACCTTGAGTACAGGAGTTGGTTGGCCACTTTAAAACTTGAAATCACCTTCTATGAAGTCCTCTCCTAAACAAAACAACAATAGTTCAATCAATACTTAAGCAATATAATTTATAGCAATACTAACTTACTTTAAAACCTCCAAAATTTAATTAAATAACACTTTAAAACCTTCCCTTTTACTAGAATTAAAAGCTTATGCATAGCTATTTATGTTTACTTCATAAAAACCTTAAAATACACCCTTATATATGAAATTACAGCCTACTTAAGTTACTAAAAAAATCTGAAAATTTATTTATAACATCAAACCCTCGTTAAAAATCTAAAACTGCCCAAAAATCATATTTAGAGGCTGAATTTGGCCACGAAAGGGTGGTGCTCACTATCATAAGTAGTGAGTTTTTAAAAGAGCGTCGTTTACCGAGAAAAACACTATTGTTTTGCGAAAATTAGACGAGTTAGAGTCAAAACGTGATTAAGAGATATTACGAACGGAATTATGAAATTAATCACGAAAAATTCAGAACTTGTTGTTGAATTAAACATCATCATAATCATAGCAAAATCACAACAAAATCATGCTCAAATTGAACAACTTTAGCAACACGTTTTTAAGCCCTAAAACCATGAAAATCATGTTTTAAACCGTAATTTTCTTAACTAATTAAATCTGAAAATCAATTTCATAATTTAAACAACATAAAACTCATAAATTTGCAACCTTTCCCCAATCTATTTACATGATTAAATCATAATAACAACAATTTAAATAAAAGATTAAATAAAGATTAAAACTTTAACAATAAAACAATAACAAGAGAGAAGGAATAATGGACCGGTGGTCCAGTGGCTGGGTAACGGTGGTCAGGCGGTAAAGAGGTGTCACCAGGGGTGGTTGTGTGTCAGCAGCAAACAGTGCAACATCAATTTTTTTTTTCTTTCTTTCGTGGATGCAGTAGGAGGAGGGGAAAGTTTAAGGTATTTTTTTACGTGAGATTAGAGGGGGAAATAAGGGTTTTGGTTTTCGTAGTTCTAATAAAACTAGGATTAAGGTTTAGGCTTAAAGTAAGTGGGTTTTAGGTAACAGAATGGGTTTAGTAATTTATGGGTTGGGCTTGCATATTAATGCATGATTACAATATGGGTAGGGTAATAATTTAATGAAATAGTTTTATTAGTTTTATAAACATTAAATTTATTTGCTTAAATCCAAGTAAAATAATTTATGTAAATAAATAATTATAATCAAATATTCACAAAAATATGTTAAAATATAATTTTAAATTTCACAAAATTACGGGGGATTACAATCTACCCCTGTTAAAAGAAGTTTCGTCCCCGAAACTTAACCCAAAATCCGAAATTTTTCAAAATTAGTATGTTTTGTATTGCTGTAAATTGCTTGTTTCTCAACGTGTATACTCAACAAACTGAGCCCATACTCGATAGACTCATACTTGGCCAAAGTTAACGTACTTTATTAGCATGCAAACACAACAATACCTTCCAATAATAAGCAAAATTATGCAAGCTTAAGCAATAAATAGCATAAATGAGGTAAAAAGCGCGACATTACACCGCATTCTACCCCTCTTAAAAGAAAAGAGTTACGCCCTCGTAACTCACCTCATCAAATAACTCGGGGTATTTCTTTCTCAACTCTTCTTCGGCCTCCCAAGTAGCCTCTTCGTACTCATGGTTAGACCAAAGAACCTTCACTATCTTCACATCTTTGTTCCTAGTACTTCGCACCTTGTGATCTAGGATCTTCACTGGTCTTTCTTCATAAGTCAAAGATTCATCCAGTGGAATCGTCTCTAGTTGCAACACATAGGTTTCACTAGGAACATACTTCTTCAATTGGGAAATGTGGAACACATCATGCATTTTCTCGAACTCCATTGGCAAAGCCAACTTATAAGCCATTTTTCCCACACGTAGTAGAATCTCATATGGCCCCACATACTTAGCACTTAGTTTCCCTTTCTTGCCAAATCGCATCATGCCTTTTGTTGGTGAAACCTTTAGAAAGACCTTGTCCCTAACATTAAACTCATCATCTTTTCTCTTTAAGTCGGCATAACTCTTTTGCTTATCTTGTGCTGCTTTAATTCTTGACTAAATCAATCTCACCTTACTCACCATATCCTCAATGAAATCTGTTCCCAAAGTAACACGTTCACTGTAATCATTCCAGCACACTGGGCTTATGCAGTTCCTTCCATACAATGCTTCGAAGGGTGCCATCTTGATACTCGTATGGTAACTGCAGTTATAGGAGAATTCAATCAAAGGCAATTGATCCTCCCAACTTCCTTGGAAATCTAAGGCACAAGCTCGCAACATATCCTCCATGGTTTGGTTTATTCTCTCAGTTTGGGCGTCTGTCGCAGGATGAAAGGCAGTGCTCATCTTTAAGGTAGTCCCAAGGTTTTCTTTCACTTTCTGCCAAAACTTAGATAGAAATCTCGAATCCCTATCCGACACAATGTCCTTGGGAATTCTATGCGAACGAACCACATTCTTCACATAATTACTTGCCAATTGCTTCTTCTTCCAGGTCTCCTTGATCGGAATGAACCTCGCTGACTTAGTAAGTCTATCCACAATCACCCAAATCGTGTCATTCCCGTTGCGAGCCTTTGGTAATTCTGTCACAATGTCCATGGAAATAGAATCCCATTTCCATCCCGGTACCTCCAATGGTTGCACTTTCCCCATGGGTCTCTTGTGATCTATCTTCACCTTCTGGCATGTCAAAACACTTAGACACGAACTCAGCAACTTCCCTCTTCATATTCGGCAACCAATATAACTCCTTCAAATCTTTATACAGCTTATCTCCCCTAGGGTGAACTGAATAAGGTGTGTTATGGCACTCCTCCATGAATCTTCTTTTTATATCCTCACACTTCTGCGCTATGCACCATCTCTCCATGTATCTCAGACTCTTATCTTCATGAATCTTGAATTCGGTCTCTGCACCACTAGTCACTCGATCCTTAATCCTCTGAAATGACCATCCTCCATTTGTTTTTCCTTAATCTCCTCGAATATGGATGGTTGAATCGTCAAGGCTCTAAATAATCCTTCTAACTCCCCTTGTTTAACGACTTCAAGGTTCAATCTCCTCATATCTTCACACAATTCATCAGCCACAATCAAAGCATTAACATTATGACTCGACTTCCTACTAAGGGCATCTACAACAACATTCGCCTTTCCTTCATGATACTGGATGTGTAAATTGTAGTCTATGAGGAACTCTAACCATCTACGTTGCCGCATATTCAAGTGATCCTGGGTGAAGATGTATTTCAGGCTTTTATGGTCTCTAAAGATCCTACAGGTGACATCGTAGAGATAGTGTCTCCAAATCTTCAAGGCGAACACAACAACTGCAAGTTCCAAGTTGTGGGTAGGATAGTTAACTTCATGTGGCTTCAACTGTCTCGCTTCATACGCGATCACTCTCCCATTCTGATGCAGTACACATCCCAAACCATGCTTCGAAGCATCGATGTATACCTCGAATCCGTCACTCCCATCGGGCAACACTAGCACTAGTGTAGTGGTTAGTCGCTCTTTTAGGGTTTGAAAAGCTAATTCACAGATCTCATTCCGGTCAAACTTAGTTTGCTTCTTCATAAGAATAGTCATGGGTCTGGCTATCTTCGAAAAGTCTTTAACAAACCTTCTATAATACCGAGCTAATCCTAAGAAACTACGAACATCTGTCATATTCTTAGGAGTAGGCCACTCACTCACCGTCTTGATCTTCGCAGGATCTACTGATACACCCTCCTTAGAAATGTAATGCCCAAGAAATGCTACCTTTTCCAGCCAGAACTCACACTTTGAAAACTTGGCATACAACTGTTACTTCTAAGAGTTTCCAGAATGGTCTTCAAATGTTGAGCATGTTCTTCCTCATTCCTCGAATACACTAATATGTCATCAATGGACACAACCACAAACATAACTAAGTATTCATGAAACACTCAATTCATCAGGTCCATGAATATGGCAGGTGCATTGGTTAACCCAAAAGGCATGACTGTAAACTTGTAGTGCCCATAACGAGTTCTAAAGGCTGTTTTTGGAATGTCCTTGTCTACAACCTTCAACTGATGGTACCCTAACCTCAAATCGATCTTTAAAAACACACTCGCCCCTTTCAGCTGGTCAAACAAGTCATCTATCCTAGGTAAAGGATACTTATTCTTCACAGTTACATTATTTAACTCTCTGTAGTCAATACATAACCTCAAACTTCCATCCTTCTTTCTCACAAACAAGACTGGTGCTCCCCAAGGTAATGCACTAGGCCTAATAAACCCCTTATCCAGTAACTACTACAATTGAACCTTCAACTCACTCATCTCAGCCGGTGCCATTCTATAAGGTGCTTTAGAATTAGGTGCAACTCCTAGAACTAAGTCAATGGTAAACTCAACTTCCCTTTTAGGTGGCATTCCCGAAATCTCATCCGGAAAGACATCTAAAAAATCATTCACAACGGGTACATCCTCAATCCGCCTACTCTCACCCATACTCATCTTGGACACAACAAAAGTACAATGGACACCCCTTATTCACCAACTTCTTAACCTTCAAAGCAGAAATGATTCCAATACCCTTCGGCTTCCCAAAACGTCTATAGGACACCGTCTTACCCAAAGGATCACTCAGGTGCACTCTTTGTATCCAACAGTCTATCTTAGCCTTGTATAAACTTAGCCAGTCCATCCCCAGAATTACATCTAAGTCACCCTAATCAAACTCAATAAGATTAAATGGGATAACAGCCTCTCCTATTTTCAAAGGCAAGCCTTTGAATAATCTATTGCAATGAACAAGTTTGTCAGCAGGCAGACTGACTGACACATCGACATGACTCGACTCAGTTAAGTTTAGTTTGTGTACAACAAGATCCGAGCTGGCACAACATGTGACTTCTCTCCTCGTCGTGATTTCTTTTCTTTTGCCTAATAGACTTCTTCTTTGGATCCACGACGATTTTATGGACAACAAGATCTGAGCTGATGCTAGGCATCTCTTCCACTTCAAAGGCAAAGATGTCCTTGAATTCCTTTAGTAGATTGTGCAAGTCTGCCCCTAACTTTGCAAAGGCAACCATCCCCGCCTAAATAGTATGATCTGAACATGTTTCATCCAGAGCAATATCAATGTGTTCACCAGCCGGCTGGGAACGGAGTTCATCTTACCGTTCCCTGGTCAGTGATTGCTATTGCTTCTCTTTTTTTACAGCGACCAGCTGGTCAGCCTTTCTTTTCTTGCCAACTTCTGGTAGGGTAGGCCGTAGTTCCTTGACATCGTCAAGGTCTGTTGGCTCTTCACCCTGGCCGACTGCTACCGCCGTGGGCTTGACATCTAAGAGATAGCACTCTCAGGCCGTCTTCTAGTCTCCATTTAGGGAGCCAACAGAACCGTCATCCCTTTCAAACTTTAGTAGCATGAGGGATGGGATAATGACGGCCTTGGAAGGGTAAATCAATTCAGCCGACTAGGTGTAGAGTCGGACGGCCCAAAATGAGATTATAGGCGGTTATCTCTTCTACAACCAAGAACCAGACGACCATGTGGCACCCCTCTTTCAAGAACATTGATCTGAATTCACTTCAAGATTCCCTTATATTGTACATTTTCATTTATGTCCTAATTTTAGTAGTTTTTGATTTCAATAATTTTATTAAAAAAATCACAAACATACATAAAAATATTACAGTACAATCGAACATGAAGAATACTTGATTCAAAAGCTTTAATGGTAAATCAATTGTAGACTAAAAAAAATTAATGATACATGGCCATATTTAAAATTATATTTACGTGGTTATTCGTATAGGAGTAAAGTTCTATTGTTAATTGGATATTCATATTAATTATAATAAGTGGTGTGTTGCAATAAGTAAAATTCTATTGTCAATAAAAAAGATAAACTTTTCCTAAAGAATTATAAATTATTTTATGTATACTTTTTTATCCAAAACAAATCTATCCAATCTAATCTAACGTGACATGTAATCTAATCTAGACATGGAAAATGTGTCGTTTGGGTCGGGTATGGGTTGAGTCATTTGGGGTCAGAACAAATTCGGGTTGAGTTTGGGTCGGGCTAGGTCATTTTGGGTTTTGGGTCGAGTTAGGGTCAACACTTCGGGTCGCCTTTGGGTCGGGTCAAGTTTAGGTTGGGTCGTTTTGGGTTGGGTCAATTCGAGTCGAGTCAATTTTCAGGTCCAAAATGTCGGGTCAAGATCAGGTCGGGTCAAAATCGGGTCAGGATAGTTCTGGTCGATACTCTGAGGCAAGCTTTATTAGTAGATTTATTTTTTTATACAAAATAATTATTGTTTCTTTTATAGAAAATATAGTTGTTAGTGTTACTAACATTGTTATGTTATTGTTGTCATCATCATTACAAGACTACTTAACATCGAGAAAATTAATACTCAAAATATGTAAATTACTTAGACTGTTACACATTACAAATAAATTTAAAAATATCAAGTTTGATTGTAGTTATTTTCTATTTGGGTCGACTCGAGCAAAGTATTTAGCTTAAATAATTGTAACTGATCATTTCAAGTACAGGGTAATTTTAGTTCAGCCACTTCGGGTTTCAGATCTATTGGGGTCAATTAATTCAAGTTAAATTCAGGTCGGGTCACTTTGAATATCGAGTCGATTTCGGGTCGGGTCACTTTGGGTCGAGTCAATTCGAGTTGGGTCACTTCAGGTTTCAGGTCAAGGTCGAGTCACTTCCACTTCGGGTCGAGTATGGGTCGGGCTGGGTTGATTTCGGGTTTTTGGTCAATTTTAGGTCACTCTTTTCTGGTCAATTTCGGGTCATGGGTCGAGTCATTCAAGTCGGGTCATCGGGTCTGGGTCAAGATTGCCAGATCACAAAAATATCTATTTGTCGCCTACGTGGCACGACACTTGGCCAAAAATTGGAATGTCAAGTGTCGCTGTCTTGTGCCCTGGCTGTGAGACCGACTTTATTTATTAGTGATATGATATGATATGCTATGAAATGATATAATAGGATAGGATAGGATTCAATATACAAAGTAATAAAATGAAAACATTGTATATGCACATTACATTCAACTATCACAACTAAACATTTCAATACCTAATTGACATAAGGTAAACTAGCTAGGTCATTTACTAATCCTCCCTAGAGCCAAAAAAAATTTATAATTACTTAAAAAACCTAAATACAAGTATAGAGGTAAGTCAAGGGTCGACCACTAGGAATGGTTATGTTCAAGTGCTTTCAGACAATATCTAAGCTAGGTCGAAGTCGAATGTGAAGAAAGACTATACAACTACCAAAACAATAAAAAATCAAATAAATGAAACACTAGGGAATGGGGATCAACGAGTAATCATGACAATTGCAACAACTTGGGAAAGTTAAATTAATCAATGGTTGCGAAGACTAATGATAAGAGCTATCAATTAGAATCAAAGACATATCTCTTAATCGTTAAGCTAGGTTTCCTCTATGAATAACAAACTAGGAAAATCACAATTCAAACCAATCAACAATTGCAAATCCTAACTCAAGTGGTCATGTCACTAAGATCTACAATGCAATCTTGAATAGTTCTCAAGGCCTAATCAAACTAAGCATATGAAAACTTCCATTAATCACTTTAATCTCAACAATCAATCAACATAATTCCCAAATTAAATCACAATCAATCAATCAATCATATAAGTTTTATGCAAACCATAGAAAACAATTACTCACTACAATCCATCATCCAATTCAAACAAGTAATTGAAATCAAGAATCAACCAATTATGAAGAACAAACTAATCTACTCAAGAATTAAGCAACAAACTAAACAAGCATGAATTTAAAGAAAGCAATAAAGAGATAGAGTAAGAAATGCTCATTGATAATTGAGTCGCACCACGACAGCAGGTGTCGCGCCATGGCAGAAAATGTCGTGCCACGGCGATGCTAGTCGCGCCATGGTGTTGAGCTTGGTGCGAAGAGTTGTTCTGTGCGGAGGGTTGTTCGGGCATGAGGGGCTGCTTAGCCAAGCACCCTTTGTATCTAAAAGGAATGGTGTCCTACGAACAAGTGTATTATTCTGTAGAAGGTTCGAAATTAATTAGAAAGCTAATTATTTAGTGTGGTCAAGTGATCAGAATGTCTAGCTGGAGGCCACTTCCGATTAGTAATATTAATGAATAATTAATATTAAGCTTAATCTTCATTGAACCCTTCGGGTCACACCCAATCGTGTAACCGAACCGTAGCAACGAATTAATCCGAAGGATTAAATGAGTCAATAAAGATTTTACGAACTAATACGTCGGATACCGATCTTAGAGCGTCAAAGTCGAGTCAAATTTATGAGTCAACGAGACAGAAAAATCAGTCAAACAAAAAGTCAACGCGCGTGAAAATCCTAGCCTCGATCTGGCCTAGCCAATTGAGGGCTAGATAGGCTAGCATGGCTGGCCAAGCTCCTTACCGTAAGGCAACACTTGGCCGTAAACCCAGCATGCATCGCATGCACTGGCTGAGCAGCCATGCAAGCAAGGCTCGCCAGCATGGCGAGCATGCATGCGGGGAGGTGCACCAGCAAGGCGTGCTGGGCCTCACTGGCAATAGTAGCAACAGCAGCACACAGCGCAGCAGCCCGCATTTCGTGCGACGCTTGCTGGCTGGGCTGTGCGTGTGTGTGGGCTAGCTGGTAGGCCCAGCCGAGCACCAGGTCGCCAACAAGGCATGCCTTGGTGCCTAAGGCTGAGCGCCAGCTGGCGCCACATGGTTGGTGCCGGCTATTTTCTTGGGGAGCAAGGGGAGGTGGTCCTTCCTTTTGTGGTCCTCACCTACTCCCTTGCTCACCTTACGCCACTTGTCGTTTGATGATTGTTTTGGCTTTTTAATTTAATTTGGAATTAAATTAAATCTTATTTTTTCCTTTTTACCAAATATCCTTCATTGAAAGATGATGGGAATTCTTGAGGACATTTCCCTATAAATACCCATCATTGGGTATTGACAATTTCACTTGAGTTGGTGAACTTTAAGGGCTCTCTAAAATCGAGAAAACCTCTGTTCGTAAACTCTAAGTTGTTTTGGTCTAGCCCCAACTAAGGTTTGCGGTAGGGACCGGTTATGGTTCGGTAGCGAGGGTGTGATCCGTCGGAGGATCTCGCACTTGTGGAACTTGAAGCTTTCAAGTCCAAGCTCAACGATTGAGTGAAGCACGCTTCTAGGGTGAGCATTCTTTCTCTCTCTTGTCTCTCTTCTCTTATGTTTATGTTTATTTGCATGCTTTTATTTATGTTCTAATTATTATGCATACGATCCGGTTATCAGATTTTCTGCGCGGTGTCGAACACCGCAAAACCCAACAGCGGTATAACAGCCTCTTGCATTTATTTTTTACAACTAAAAATTAATTAAGGTGATTTAAAAATGGATTTAAATTTCTGGTTTAGCATCCTGATTAGATTAGGAGCTCATTTTTAATTGGATTAAAAATGTATTTATGCTAATTTTGGATTACGAAGGCCAATTTTGACTCAAAAAATATGAATTTTTGATGCAATCGACATTTTAAATTAGACTTTACCCACTTCGTTATTAACAATGGCCTTCCAGAAGCCAAAATTCACCCAAAAAGTGGTTTTTCGAGGGGTTTTTTGTTCTTGACGAAAAATTTTAAATTTGTAAACCTTGATTAATTATGGCATGTAATTTTTGGTTTATGTGTTTGATTATATCATTAATCTTCTGCATCTTTAACCCTCATTGAGCATGTTTATGAAGTCATAATTGGTGCTTAATTTGGTTAGCTCTTATTTTCACCTAAACTTGCAATTTCACATTTTTGCAAATTAGTTGCTTGAGTATGAATGTTTACGGTGAAAATGTATTTTTGAAGCCCCTAAAATGTGAAAGATTCAATCTTTAATTGTTTATTTGGTTGGATCTTAACTTTCTAAAATCCATAATGATTAAATTTTTGGTTTTAATCATTTTTGAGTTGATTAAAATCTTAAAATGTTCATACTTGTGCTTGAAAAATTATTGTTCTTCATATTGGAAGATTACAATATTCAAATATGCACAAGTGAATGTTGGATAAAAAAAAATTCATTAGATGAATGATTATTTATTTAATTTTTTTTAATCTCTCTATATATGCACGATTCTCCCCAATTATCCCCTTTTGTAACCAAATCTTTGTTCGAATTTAGTGGAATCAGATCGCATTGCATCCAAAAAACCAAAATTATTGAAAGCATTGTTTGATTTTTGAGAAGTGGAAGAGATTGAAGCTGCAAAAACAGGTATGTGTGTTCATACGATGACAACGAATTATGTATAATCAAATTGGGGAAATATAGTTCGTTTGTTTGGTAATTATGGTTTAAATTCTTTACGTTTATTATTTACAATTGTTTTGTACTCGAATTGATGGTTGGATTATGTTATGTATGCATGTAATTGCCTAATTAGAAAATTAGGGTTCATCACAAATTGAAATTGGGGCTTTTCGTATTAGGTAATTAAAAATGAAAATTGTTGCTAACAATGTTAATTTGTTAGTGTACAAATTTGTAAATGTGATTGTTGATCTAAAATTGATGCAGATTATGTCGTTTATTAGCTCTTCCCCTTCTAAGAAAAAAAAATGCTAGTGTGGTGTGCCAATGGCCAAGCTCACTAGCTGGACAAGGGAGAATCCAAGGAGGAAGTTCATATCTTGTAAGTTTTATGACCCAATCATAGAAACTAAGGGCTGCAAAGCATTTGAATGGGTTGATCAACCTGATGGAATAGATTGGCAAACAGGGGTTTTCAACAACCTGTAGCTGGATAAGAAGCTGCTAAAGTATGAAGTTAATGAATTGAAAAGGAAAGTTGATGAAATTAGTGGCAAAAGGAGGTGCCTACTTAATGAAGTTGATAATTTGAAGATGAGATGCAAGGCCTTGAACACTGACAGGAAGAGAATGAACATGGAGTGCAATGCAGGGAAGATGTCTTATGAGTACATCACTGAGTGAGGTTTAACTTGCTGAAGGTTTGCAGCTTGGCTCTTGTTACAACACCTATTTGGAGTGGTTGTTGAACTGTGGGTGTTGCAGGCTGACTTGAGGAAGCCTTTGTCTTTGTTTTTAATTGTTTTGAGCTAGGCTGATTTGAGCTTGACTACCTTAACTGGAATTGTGCTTGCTTGCTTAATGGAAAACAACCTTCTTGTTCTTGAGGAAACTTTTTGTTTGCTATGCTCTTTGGTCCTGCCCCAATTGCTCTCTATGACATGGATTTAAAAATAAAAAGTTAGTGGAATAACATACATAAAGGTAAAACAAAAGGGGAATTGGTGTAATTCTTGTGTTACCTTTTTTGTAGCTCTAATCTCTTTCTTCTTCCTCTCCTCCACCACCTAAGGAGTGTTCAGGGGGGGGGGGTCTGCCTGCTGTCCTTGTCACATTTGTATCAGGTGCAGCAGGTAGTTTGCAGGTCTTTGCATAATATCCAAATCCCCACAGTGACTGCATTGCTTCTTCCTCTTTGTTGTACTTGGTTGACCACCTGCAGTAGAACATTGTCTTGGCTCAAGCTTCCTTTTTTTGCTCTTTGGTCTCCCAGGTTGCACCTTAAAAGAAGGGGGTTGTGGTTCCCTCATTTGGACTTTCTCCCAGTGCTTGGGACTAGGCATTGGTTGGACAACTAGTTCATAAGCAGCCATGTATGTGTCCATGGTATAGTATGGGTCAACATATGCCTTTATGTCACCCCTCATATCCAACATGCATGCATAAGCATGAAGACAGGAAATGTCAGTGAGTTCCCAATGGTAACATGTGCAGGTCTCTTTCTCCAAATTAACCAACACTTGGTTATCCTTCAGCAGCACCTCAAATGTATTCTCTCTTGATGGTTGCACCACACAGGACCTAGCCACAAAGTCTATCCTTCCCAAAATATTCCTCACATATGGCACTAAGTTGCTTATAATTGTTTTTTAATCCTCCCACTTTTCATTATTCCTATTCATTATATACCTCCTCATCCATTTCATTTGGGTGAGGATAGGTTTATCTCTGGCAGGCCTAATTACTGCATTGAAAGTCTCACACATGTTGTTCAACAACATGTTGGACTTGTAGTTTGGTGTAAATGCATGTCTACATCAATGAGTGGTTGGAATGTTGAATAAATACTCGTATGCCTCTTCATCAAGGAATTTGATAGACTCCATGGCAATTTCATACTCAAACTGACAATATGCAATGGCATACCAGTTCAGGACAACATGTATAAAAGCTAGACATATATAACAGATCAAGACATTTAAGCATATAAAAGCATACCAACAATTAAGCATATAAAAGCATACCAACAACTAAGCATATAAAATCAAACAAACAATTAAGCATATAAAAGCATACCAACAACAAACCAAGCATATAAAAGCATATAAACTAGCATATAAAAGCACAACAGATCAAGCAAACCAACTTACATAAGTGGTAGCCCTGGCTACACTCCAAAATAGCTCCTTGAAGGTTGATCCAACAAATTTGAGCTTTAAGTTGGCCTAAATATGCCTAACATAAAACCTTTGTTCAGCTTTGGGAGCAAAATCATCCATTGCTTTAATTCAACCCTACCAAATGCAGAAAAAAGTAAACTAAGCCAATCACATACATACGCATGAAAACTTCAAAATTGAACCTAAGTACTTAAGAGGGAAACAAAAGCATACCTTCTGCCTGTCAGACATGATGGTTAGCCCAGCTCCTTGATCATTTTTGAACATTGCCTTAAGTGATTCCAAGAACGAACTCCAAGTTTCCTTGTTTTCTATCTCCACTATAGCCCAAGCTAGAGAAAATAAGTTGTTATTCCCATCCTTAGCCACTGCCACCAAAATTTTCCTAGGATAGGCACCTTTGAGGTGACAACCATCTAACCCTATTAGTGGCCTACAAGCTTTTGCAAACCCATCTCTGAGTGGCCTTAAACAAATTAACATTCTCATGAACAAGGGTGGCTCTTGGCTGTTAATACCATAAACAACAACATTGCACCTAGAACAAGGGTTATACTTCATCACAGCTTTCCCATAATCCCACACCCTTGCATACTGCTATCTAGTTAAACCAAAATATGATCAGTTTTTCCCTACACCTAGCTAACCATGCCTTAAAATAATTCACTTCAATTCCTAAATCATTCAAAATCCTAGCCCTAATCTCCTTAATTCCCCAACCAGGGTTACTCTCAAACTCTTCTAAATACCTCTCTGCTATATATTCAGCAGTAAGCATCTTGTTCTTCTTCACTCTTAAGCAGGTATGTTTTAATTTCAAGCTTTTAATTTACCAAGTTTGTTGCTTAACAAGTTTTGATGCAAACACCTTGAAATGACACTTTACTCCCCCCACACATGTACCAGCAGGCATTCTTGAGGTGTAACTATTGAACTCACAATCACATCTATACCTACACTGAATTGTAATCCTTATATTGTCATTATGAAAGAAGTAGAGCTCATACCTTTTTGAATGGCATGGAGTCTTAAGGCCCTCCTTAAGACTGAAGCATTACTGAATTTCTGACTTAACTTCAACTGGATTGGGTTGTCAAAGTCCATAGCAGCATTAAACCATGGAGTAAAGTCCTCTTCCTCATCAGATCCACACAAACTCCTTGAATCATCTGAATCACCATCAGTCTCTAGCTTCACCTTTAGTTTTCCAACATCCAAGTCATCCCTCGGCTTTGACCTCTTATCTTTAACAACCCCCTCATCTATTTTACTCCCCAAACCTTTCCTAAGGCTTTTGTTCACCTTTTCCAAGATCTCCTTTGACCCTTCAATATACCATTCCTCATCCCTTTCATCATATTCTTCTTCACCAGGCTCCCAATCCAGGTCCTCATCACTCAAATCTGAACTTGAATACCCAAATCCTTCACCTCCATAATCCTCCTCATCATCAAACCTCAATACTTTAGCCTTTGCTGAGGCTTTCCCTTTCAACTTAGCCTTTTCATTTGCAAAACTAGAAGCTACTACTTCTGCAACCTTCTCTTTCCCTTTCTTTGTGACAAATATCTCCCTAAGTGGACTCTCCTCCCTTTGTTCAGTTTTCGTCTTCTTAAACCTAGGGCTCCTCCTAACACTCACAGTAGTTGAACTACCTACCTTCTTGCCCTTTTTATTTGTCTTTGGTGGATTAGGGTTGGGCCTCCTTTATAGACTTACTAGGAGCTTGTGCTGATTAAAAAGACTTCAACATACCCCTCCGCATTTATTGTCTCTAAAAGGCCCTTAAATTCTTCAATGTTAAGTAGTTCCCTTTTCCTAGTGTTAAAGGTTTTCCCCTTCTGCATATACCAACAGTTGTAATGCATAGGCACGACCATATCACCATTAACAAATCCATGAATTGCAGCTGTTTTAATCAAATGCACATCCAACTTAGAAACCTAAACATTCCAATACCAGTAACACCAACCACCACACTAACACAGTAGCTGCCTATCTTTGCTAACTCTTTTAGGGACAAAAGCACCTCCCACTCTAAGGCAGATGTCAACCATACCATCATTATCACCCATTATCTATCCACCAGTGAAAGAGATATAATACGTATTAAAAGCCATTTAATATTTCAATAATGTATCAATACATGCACATTATGAATAAACAAATCCATCCCAATTTTCAAACTTACACTACAAAGCACCAATTCCAACATTTATGCATAAACAATTGAAACCCAATTCAGGTACTCATTAACATAAATTAATAAACAAATCACACATGTACAGTTAATAGTAGCTTAATCAACAATAAACCACTTTAATTAATCTCTAATTTCAATTAAGGACTCCAATTAACCTAAGTCGCATAGTCAATTGTAGAAAATTGATTTTTTTAGGGTTTCCTGCTCTGTTGCCAAAACTGGCCCTAATTTAGCCAAAAATTGCAATTTTGACATCAATGAAGCACTAGTAATAGACAAAATTGCTGTCAAAAGGTAAAAAAAATACCTTCTTTGGTGTGAGATTTCTAGCAATTTTGCCCTCTAGTTGATGATGATGGGTGACGAAACCCTGTTGAGCTGTTCTTCTCCAATGTTGACACCTCCCTTCTATACTCCACTCCTCAGCCACATAATTTAGGTTAGAATGTGAAATCTTAAAGATTCAGAAAGAATTCAATGAAGGTGGTTGGTGAGAATTCAATGAAGGAAGAAGGTACGTGTTTTGCTCGGTGAAAACTAGAGGTAAAACAAAATCTTGGGACCCACATCCATTTTCCGTCACAAAAAACGTTAACTGGTGGTAAACATCAAATTTTTAATTTCTTATGTGGTGTTAAAATATTATTTTTTTTTGGGTTGTTAAAAACCATTTTCAGCCTTTTGTCTGGTGTTAAAATCCAAAATTTCCTTATATATAATTGCGATGTTATGCATGTTTAGGATTTTGAAATGTTGAATGACTAATTTATTTCACTTAAATCAACCAACATAGAAACTTTAAGTCCCAAAGAATATTGAGTTAAATTTGTAATTCCAAAATGATACTTACAGAACTAATGAGAATAGTAATGGGAGTAAGGCATTACTACTTTCCTAGGGAGTAAGGTATGTTGGTGTGCTTGCCAAAGCAAGGCATCAAATACACGTTAGTTTTGTTAAACTCAACGATATCAATAAGGAGTCCGTAGATGTTGTGGCAATGGAAATACACGTCAAGAAAGCATTAGATGTGACATTTTATCGAACCAAGAGTAGCTTAGAGCTATTAGCAATTGGATTGGTTACCTTAAAATATTAAGTGTTAAGACAAGCCAAAGCTTGCTTAATCACTTTTTGATTTTTGAGGTCTTGGAATAGTTTTATTCTTGCCTAAAAGAGACAATTTTTAATGTGTGGATAAAATGCTTAATAAGATTGAAAGTTTGCATGTATGCTTTAAATTTCAAACTTATTGGTTTTATGAATGCTTTTTTCATTGCAAATTCTTTCAATTGTAGAAATATGTCTGCAACTAACACTAACAAAACCAGTTTTCACTCCGTTATATTCTCGATTAAGAGAAGTTGAATGGGACAAACTTCCTTGATTGGCAAAGGAACTTGCGTATAGTTCTCATGTAAGAGCAAAAGGAATACGTCCTTGATGAGGAAATGCTCGACGCTCCTAATGAGGAGGTCACTCAAGCTGCCCTAAACCGATGGCACGCTGCCAATCGGGATGTCAAATGCATCATGTTGGCCATGTTGGCCACAATGTCTCCGGATCTCCAAAAGACCTTCTTTGTAAAGAAGACGGATTTTGAGATCATTTTTGAACTTCATAACACGTTCCAAGAGCAGGCCCGAACTGAGCGGTTTGAGACCCAAAAGCAGATCCTTGAGAGCAAGCTCAAGAAAGGAGAGTCGGTTAGCCCACATATACTTAAAATGATCAGATTTATTTGAGAACATGGAAAGACTTGATGTTGGGTATTCAACCGAGATGGCAATTGACATTATTCTCCACTCAATGCACAAAGGCTATGATCAGTTCAAGATGAACTATAATATGCACAGCATGGAGAAAACCCTCACTGAGTTTCATGGAATGTTGAAGAAAGCTGAGAAAAACGGCTAAGGATGAAAGGAAGCATGATATGCTTATGGTCAAGAACGGCAAGCCATTCAAGCGCTCGGGTAAGAATAAAATCTTCAAGGGGAAGGGTAAGAAGACCTTTCCATTTAAGTCAAAAGCTTCCAAGGGCAACAAGGAAAGGAAGGTAGCCTCTTCTCAATCCGATTCCGAATTTTTCTAATGTAAGAAGAAGGGACATTGGAAACGGGATTGCCTCAAGTTCAAGGAGTATAAGAACGACACTGTTGCTTCCGGATCAAGTATATATGTTATAGACCTTAACTTTACTAGAAAAGCTTCATGGGTATTATATACCGGATGTGGCTCACACCTTTGTTCCAATGCTCAAGGACTAAAGAAAAGTAGAAGACTAGTGAAAAGAGAAGTGGAACTCCCGGTCGGCAATAGAGAAAGGATTGCGGCCGAATCCGTTGGGAAACTTAGTTTTTCTTTGCCCTCTAGGCTTGTTTTTGAACTTGAAAATTGTTATCATATTCTTAACATTACCAAAAACATTATTTCAATTTCGATGTTGGACGCCAAGGGTTTTGAATTTTGGATAAAAGACAATAGTTGTTAATTTTATCTTGATAATGTTTTATATGGTACGACACATTCAGAATATGGTCTTTATGTGCTTTCATTAAAAAAACAGTTTTATAATGTTAATGATACCACCAAAATAGCTAAGACTGTTGAGTCAAATCAAATCTACTTGTGGAATTGTTGTCTTGGCCATATTAACATCAAACGTATCAAGAAACTTCTTCATGAAGGGATTCTTGATTCATTCGACTTAGAGTCGTTTGAAAACTGCAAAGGATGCTTACTTGGCAAGACGATAATGCAACCATTCTCCAAGTTGGGAGAAAGGGCTAGTGACATATTGGGTCTTATACACACGGATGTATGTGGACAAATGAGCACAACCGCAAGAAATGGTTATCGTTATTCTATCACATTCACGGACGACTATATTAGATATGGTTATGTCTAAATTATGTCCACAAATTTGAATCCTTTGAGAAATTCAATGAATTTTAGAGTGAAGTGGAAAATCAGATTGGCAAGAAAATCAAAGTACTTCTATCAGATCAAGGTGGCGAGTATTTGAGCTACGAATTCGAGGATCATCTGAAAGAACATGGAATTCTCTCAGAACTGACACCTCCTAGAACTCCACAATGGAATGGAGTGTCCGAGAGGAGAAATCGAACTCTATTAGACATGGTTTGATCAATTATGGGTCTTAGTGATCTTCCTATCTCTTTCTAGGGACACGCACTTCTAGCTGCGGCACTTACACTAAATCGCGCTACGTCAAAAGCTGTCGAAAAGACTCCATATAAATCATGGACGAAGAAACCTCCACGGTTGTCTTTTCTTAAGAATTGGGGTTGCAAAGCATATGTCAAAAGACTCATATCTGACAAGCTTGCTCCAATATCTGACAAATGTTTCTTTGTGGGATATCCAAAAGAAACAAAGGGGTTTTACTTCTACAACCAATATGAGAACAAAGTATTTGTTGCTCGAGATGGTGTCTTTTTGGAAAAGGAGCATCTTTCCAAAATGACAAGTGGGAGGAAAATTGAACTTCATGAAGTTCGAGAAGGTGAGCATCAAAGTCAATCTGACAAAATTGACAATCAAAGTGCTTTACTAACAATGGTCAGAGTCAAACCGACAATGTTTGAAGTCAAAATGACAAAGCAAGTGCTCAATATATTACCCTGCGCAGGTCGCAAAGGCTAAAGATCTCAACCAAACAAATGCCTCGGTGTTGTCTTAAACGAGAATCAAGACATTCTAGTTATGGATGAAGATGAGCCAGTAACATACAAACAAGCTATGACGAGCCCCCACTCTACAAAATGGCAAGAAGCCATGAAATCCGAGATGGATTCCATGTTTGAAAATCAAGTTTAGGACTTGGTTGATTTGTCCGAAGGTTACACACCTATCAGTTGCAAATGGATTTTCAAGTTGAAAACCGACAAAGATGGAAATGTATATGTATATAAAGCCAGATTGGTGGCAAAAGGTTACATGAATATTCACGGCGTTGATTATGATGAAACCTTTTCGCCAGTCGCCATGCTGAAGTCCGCCCGGATTATCCTAGCTATTGCTGCATATTATGATTATGAGATATGGCAAATGGACGTCAAAACCACCTTCCTTAATGATATTTTGGAAGAAAATGTGTATATGACACATCCGGAAGTTTTTATATATCTAAACAATGTTGGGAAGGTATGTAAGATTAAGAAGTCCATTTATAGACTAAAGCAGGAAGTAGAAGTTGAAATCTGCGATTCGATGAAGCCATTAGGGAGTTTGGTTTCAACAAGAATCCAGATGAGTCTTGTGTTTACAAGGTCAGTGGGAGTTACATCGCATTCCTTGTCTTATATGTCAATGACATATTGCTCATTAGAAACATCATTCACATGTTGTAGTTTGTAAAGGCTTGGCTTGGAAAGTGTTTTTCAATGAAGGACTTGGGAGAGGCACGGTACATATTGGGAATCAAGATCTATAGGGATAGATCTAAGAAGATGATTGGATTGAGCCAAAGTACTTATATAGATAAAGTGTTGGCACTATTCAATATGGAGGAAGCCAAAAGAGGCCACCTACCCATGTCATATGGCATAACTCTCGGCAACAAACAGTGTTCGCAGACACCTGATGAGCGAGAGAGGATGAGTCAGATTCCATATGTTTCGCTTATTGGATCGATCATGTATGCCATGATATGTACTAGGCCGGATGAATCGTATGCCTTGAGTGCTACGAGCCAATACCAATCAGACCTAGGAGAGGCGCATTGGACTGCAGCCAAGAATATCCTAAAGTACCTGAAAAGAAACAAGGATAAATTTCTTGTCTATGGTGGGAGTAAGGATTTGGTTGTTGAAGGTTACACCGAAGCAAGCTTCCAGACTGACAGAGACGACTTCAAATCACAATCAGGATACATGTTCTATCTTAATGGTGGAGCGTTCAGTTGGAAGACTGCTAAGCAAAGCACGACTGCAGATTCAACAATTGAAGCCGAATACTTGGCAGCTTCAGAAGCAGCTAAGGAGGCAGTTTGGATTTGTAGGTTTGTTGGTGAACTTGGTGTTGTCCCCTCAATAAAGGAACCAATAGACCTGTACTGTGATAATAGTGGGGCTAGAGCCAAAGGAGCATCAAAAAGTCATACATGTCATGAGGTGATTTCATATGATAAGGGAATGGAAGTCCGAGGGTGAAATCAGATTTTGCAAGATTGGAACAAACGACAATGTAGCTAATCCACTCACTAAACCTTTGCCTCAAGTGAAACACAACAAGCACGTTGAGGCAATGGGAACCGGGCATATTGGAGATTGGCTTTGATTTCCCTATTTGTGTGTTTTAATTAAGTTGTGGAGATCTTAATGTAAAACACTATGTTAAACCATTCATTTATGGAGTAATTTAATTTTTCTGTAAATTATTATTCCATTTCTATTTAATTGTGTTTTAGAATTAATAATGAGTCCATTCGATTTAAGAATATTCAAAATAGGGTATCAAGATAATGTCTTGGATAAAGAAACACCTATTAAGTGAACGTTGAATATCATATCGAAATTATTCCTAATCGAGGTCATTTGAAAGTTGGACGACTAATGACCGCATGAGATTAGGGTGTACTATGAATTATAGCACCGTTTCTTATGCTACAAGGACAAAATTGTCACAAATCGTTTCCACAGGTATTAGTTTGGAACTATACCGAATCGACCTATGAGAATACTTTAAGAGATTTAACAATCGTCGTAAGTATATTACTCATTATGGCCGTCGGAACCTCTTTCCTCGACCATGAGTATTGTTAGTTCTCTTGTTTGAGTATTAGTCCGCTTTGATGATGTCAAACGTCTTCCGTACAAGGGGATTATAAAGGCAACACTCGAGCGACTAAGGGCTCTTAGTAAGGGAAGTTGACAATGCAAGACTGTGAATGTCCCCCTATTAACAGTAGGAAACATGTCGTTGTTGATTATAAGGCCTCTCGAAGAGCGAGAGTGTGAAAATACATGGCCGTGCTACGATGGATTTAAGAAATCATCTACTTATTAATAGTCGAACTCAGATTCAGGTAACACTTCTGGACGTAAAAAGGATGACGATAAATCTTACCTTATAGTTTATGAAGAGACATTAAGTAACATAGGAAACAAGCTATACACAAACAGCACACTTGTCCGGAAGGACAAGTGCGAGATTGAAAGGAATGGTGTCCTTCGAACAAGTAAATTATCCGAGTAGAGGGTTCGGAATTAATTAGAAAGTTGATTATTCAGTGAGGTCAAGTGATCGGAATGCCTAGCTAGAGACCACTGACGATCAGTAATGTTAATGAACAATTAATATTACAGCTTATTCTTGATTGAACCCTTCGGGTCACACCCAATCGTGTAACTGAACCGAAGCGACAAATTAATCCGAAAGATTAAATGAGTCAAGAGAGATTTTATGAACTAAGACGTCGGATACCGAGCTCAGAGCGTCGAAGCCGAGGGTCGAAAGTCGAGTCCAATTTATAAGTCGACGAGACGGAAAAATCAATCAAACAACAAGTCAACGCGTGTGAAAATCCTAGCCTCGATATGGCCTAACTAATTGAGGGCTAGGTAGGCTAGCATGGCTAGCCAGGCTCCTTGCCGCAAGCCCAGCATATATCGCATGCACTGGCTGGGCGAGCTAGCCGAGCAGCCATGCGGGCAAGGTTCGCCAGCATGGCGAGCATGCAGTGGGGAAGTGCACCAGCAAGGCAAGCAGCCAGTAAGGCGTAATGGGCCTCGCTGACAGCAGTAGCAGCAGCCCGCCTTGCGTGCGAGGCTTGCTGGCTTGGTTGTGCGTGTGTGTAGGCTAGCTGGTAGGCCCAGCCAAGCACTAAGCCGCCAGCAAGGCATGCCTTGGTGCCCAAGGTTGGGCGCCAGCTGGCGCCACATGGTTAGTGCCGGCTATATGCTTGGGGAGCAAGGGAAGGTGGTCTTTCCCTTTGTGGTCCTCACCTACTCCCTTGCTCTCCCTACGCCACTTGTCGTTTGATGATTGTTTGGCTTTTAAATTTAATTTGGAATTACATTAAATCTTATTTTTTTTCTTTTTTACCAACTATCTCTCATTGAAAGATGATGGGAATTCTTGGGGACATTTCCTTATAAATACCCATCATTGGGTATTGGGAATTTCACTTGAGTTAGTGAATTTTAAGGGATCTTCATAACCGAGAAAACCTTTGTTTGTAAACTCTAAGTTGTTTTGGTCTAGCCCCGACTAAGCTTTGGGGTGGGGACCGGTTACGGTTCGGTAGTGAGGGTGTGAGCTGTCGGAGGTTCTTGCACTTGCGGAACTTGAAGCTTTCAAGTCATAGCTCAACTATTGAGCGAAGCACGCTTCTAGGGTGAGCATTCTTTCTCTCTCTTCTCTTATGTTTATGTTTATTTGCATGCTTTTATTTATGTCATAATTATTATGCATGTGATCCGGTTATCGGGTTTTGTTTCTACATGGTGTCAGACACCACAAAACCCAACAGTAAGCCGAGCACAGATGCAGATTAATCTTCTTCAATGCTTTGGCATGCAATCTTGCCTAAGCAACCTTGCATTGACTTCTAATTTGGTTTGCTTGATCTAACTTCCCGGACTCAGTTTGGTTGACTTCCAAATCTGGTGTTGGGCTTCCTCCTCGACATTTGAGCCTCGAAAAATCCCGACACACCTACAAAACAAGTCAAACAAAACGGAAATCAAGAGAATAACCAAGAAATGCGTAAAATGATATGAAAACCATTAAAGGCAAGCATTTATCCTAAACTCATACACAAGCACGCAAATCAAGCATTAATTCATAAAACAGCTGAAAAGTCTAAGAAACGAGCATAAACTAAAGAAGAAATCTACCCTATGAGTGCCATAAATGACACTCATCAAATTGCCCCAAGCTAAACTTTTGCTCATCCCCGATCAAAACAAAATCTAACCCAAGGGAAAATGATGAATTAATTCAAGCATAGAAAGATAAAAGAGATGGGAATATACAATAACTTAACTTTGTAGGAATCACGGTCAATTTTAGCAACTAAACACTAATCATTTAAACCCCTAGATCCCCCGAGAGGACGAGTATGGGAATATACAATAACTTAACTTTGTAGGAATCACGGTCATGAGGGTTTCCCAAGAGGTTAACACACAACTCTCACAAACCAAACAAACAAGGCAAAGCATGGAAAAGAAATTCAAAAAGCGAAAGAAAGAAAACAAATGCTCATGAATGGAGTTTTGCAAATGAACAAGCACAAATGAATTCAAGTCTAACTAAACAAGTAGAGGAATGAACGTTTTAAGATATCCAAGGTTTATTGAAATATAAGATATGCTAAGCATAGAGAACGAACAAGACGCAATTCACCTTCGTCCCAAACAATCTTATCGCGTTCTCCATACTAGCTTCAAATTAACCTCAAGTGAGCATTTCAATGATTCCTCAAAGGAGCCAGAAAAGGAAAGATTTTATGGCCACTCGACATCTTGACTATGCAAACCCGCTCCATAAGCTTGACTCATATCTCCCTCCACCGATTTGTGACTCAAACATAAGGGTCAAAAGATCTTTGAAGGGTTGTAACGTATAAGCAAAAAGGGTAAAGGTAGGCTAAAAATTTGAAAATTGGTGGTATACCTAATTGTGAAGCATATGAATGGTCAATTCTCAACATACACCATAACCACTATCACCAAAACTAAAATAAAAATACCAACACCTCTAAGCTTATTCAAAGAAACACCACAAACACATATACAAATAGCATAGATACGCTTCCTCCAAGCTTAAATGGAGCATTGTCCTCAATGCTCTAAACTAGGGGGAAAAATAACCACATCAAATTGTTTTCTTTCTTTTCTTTTTTTTTTCTTTTTAATATATATATATATATTTCAAAGCATTGATTTTGCTTTTCTTTTATTGCTTTGTCGTTGCCTCTTTTAACTTTAGACGGCTTTTTCTACTTTGCAATTACTTTTATTCACAAACTATATACAACACATACTTTCTTAGCAAATGAATCAAACATCCATACATTTTTCATCGTAAGCACCAACAAGCTATGGACCATATGCTTCACAAAAACAAAAAATGGAGACAAAAATGAAACAATTGGCTTGAAAGCTAGGAATACGGCTTGAAAATAAGGTAGAAGGCCCAAATGGCTAGCAAGAAAGCAAATGCAAACCAAAATCCAAAAATACAAAATTATCCTAGAAAATAAAACAAAGCACCTTGAAAAGATGCAATTGTCCTTCTGAAATGATTCGATCGCTATCTCGGGAGATAAAAGACAAGTTCTAGATAAAAGTAAGCAATAGTCAAGGATCCATGCGCAACTCAAACAAGATATGATGAAGGAAAGAAAAGGTAAACCTCACATGGTGTAGCAAAAACCCACTTTTGGCTTCAAATTCGGATTTTTTTTTTCCAAACTAAGCTTTATTACCAAAGTATTTTGCAAAGTGGAGTCATGGCAAAACTGTTTACCAAACTAAGCTTCTGGGGTAAAATGTTATCTCAGACAGCGTTTTATACCCTAGTTTTAAAAAAAAAACAGTATAAAACGCTATTCGTACAACGTTTTTACTTGTTGACTTTTTTTTTTAAATTTTGTAATTTTTGATTTTTAAAAATTAAAAAAAAAAATAAAATGACAAAAAACGTTGATTGAGGCAGCGTTTTATGTACAATTTTTTTTTAAATGAAACGCTGCCTCAGTCAGCTTTTCATGCGGGTATAACAGCGAGGTTTCGCTCTCTGTCAATTACCCTCAATTCTATTCCCTCACTCAATCTCTCTCTAACTCAAAGCAAGAACGTGTCCTTCAGGCCGCCACCCCCACCGCCGTCTCCCTTCGACGACAGCCCTGACGACCTAGCCTCACATCACCCCAATTTTGGTACTTGCCCTCTCTCTCTTTGGTTTTTAAAATCTAGGGTTTTTTAATTGGTTTTTATTATTTTGGAGTTGTGGTTAAAATCTTGATAATGTTGAACTGTTAGTGTTGATAATGTTGAATTGTTAGTGTTGATAATTGTTGGTAATGATGAATTGTTGAAAATGCTGAATTGTTAGTGTAGATAATTGTTGTATAATGTTGATAATTGTTGATAATGGTTGATAATTGTTAGTTTTTGAGTGATTGTGATAACCTCATTGTTGTTTATTAATGTTTATTTAGTGCTTCTAAGTTGTTGTAATTTGAAAAGTACGTACATTGTTGTTTAATTATGGCGATTTAGGGATCATTCATCAAATGTTGTGTTGTTATGTCGGTGGGGAGGTGAAATTCTGTTCGATAGACCCCGTGTCGAGTATAGTGGAGGAAATATGGAACCACTAACACTTGAACCGAACATGACTTTCAATGATTTGATGAATGAGGTTCATAGTAGTATTAGTTCAAACCCAAGGAATGTTGAACTAAACATTAAAATAAGGTTTGAGACTAGCAATGGGGTTCAAGAGTTACCTGTTTCTACAAATAAACATTTGAAAGCTTTTAGGAGCGTGTTGCAATGAAGGGTGTTCCCACTCAGATATATGTAGAAATGGTGCCTATATATACCCAACAAAATACTCGGCCAGAACAAAAGCTACATATATTTCCGGTTACAACACATAATCCTTCCAAGTGCCCTCACACGACATTCCATCGAATGAATATGGGATGGGATCTTTCAGTAGAATGCTACACGAGGATCAATTTCACATGCCGTTAATTAGTTCTCATATAGCTTCACCAGTACATTGGGGGGGCATATGTGACAATGTTCGGCCAACCTGGTCCTTCGACATCAAACATCGTCACACCTTCACCGATGCAATTGCGTAGTTATTTGCCTATGCAAGATGATGTTCAAGCATCACCGTCTCAACTTGTGCCAAATCATCTTGAAACTATTGTGAATAACAAATTGTCTGTGTATGATGTGTATGCAGAAACAAATGATGAGGCTGAGAGCGGAGAGGAGGAAGATGGACTTCAGAACATGGATGTTGAACCTGCACACCTGGAAGTTGGTGAGCCCATGGTTAGAACTCATGTACCTTGGTTTAGTCAGATAAACGAGAACTATGAAGTTGATCAGTATTGGGCCGAATCGGGTAGCCATACATTGTTTGTTCTCGGGGGAGAATTTGAGAAGGGCATGTATTTTGAAAGTAAGAAAATGCTTCAAGAAATGTTGAAGATGTATTCTATACGGAGGAATCAATTCTACACCACAGTGACCTCGAATGAGAGTGTCTTTCATCTACGGTGCAAGAAGAAGTGTGGTTGGTCGCTATGGGGTACCAAAACAAGTGAGCACTCGCGTGGTTTTACCCTAGTCACATACAAAGGCCCACACCGGGAGAATTGTGTCACTGAAGTACTATCTATTGATCACCCACACTTGGATTCGTCCATAATATCTGAGTATGTGAAGTCCTTTGTGCAGAAACATCCGTCATTGAAAGTTAAATTCATTTAGGAACTCATCTCCAAGCAATTTCATTTCGAGGTTCCGTATCGAATAGCATGGTATGCCAAGGAGAAAGCTATAGCTGAAATATTTGGGGATTGGGAGAGTTCTTACGACAGACTTCCCCACTTCATGCAAGCACTCCAACAGTCAAACCTAGGAACCGTTGTTGTATGGAAGCACAAAGCTCTGGTGGATGGTATTTACTCCAGCAACATGGAAGTGTTTGAACGAGTGTTTTGGGCCTTCAGTCCTTGTATCGATGGTTTTAAACATTCTATGCCTGTTATCTGTATCGTTGGGACGCACTTGTACGGGAAGTATAAAGGAACACTTTTGGTTGCTACAAGTGTGGATGCAAGCTTCCAAGTATTTCCGCTAGCATTTGCGTTGGTTGAAGGGGAAAACACTTCCAGCTGGTCTTGGTTTCTAGGCTGCATTCGGGTTCATGTCACGCAACGAGATGGCCTGTGTTATATTTGATCGACATGCTGGGATCATTGCAGCAACGAATGATCAGGTTTTGTGTTCGCCACATGGCTTCTAACTTGAAAACTCACGTGCAAAGCAACAACACGAGAGATACGTTCAAGGTTGCTGCGTACCAAAGGAAAGAAAGAAAACTGCAAGCTGATTTGTTTTCGATTGGTCAAGCATGTACCAAATCCCTGGAGTATATTGTCCAAGTCCCGTTTCCTATGTGGTCTTTGTTTCACGATGCTGGTCGCAGAGATGGGATATGTACTACAAACTTCTCTGAAACATTTAACAATGTGTTGAAGGGAGCGCGGTTTCTACCGATCATGTCCCTTGTCGAGTTAACTTTCCACTGAGTTAACAGATACTTCCCTTTAAGAAGGGAATCTTCTGAGTCTAGGGCTGAACAGGGACTGGCATACCCTCCCAAGGTCACTACAATTCTGGAGAAGAACACCAGAAAATCTAGATGATGCGTATGACCGCCGATTGCATATTTACCAAGTTACAACAGAAAGGGGAGAGAGACTTGGTAAAAAAGGAGGCCATAAACATACTGTTAACTTTCAGTTGAGAACGTGTACATGCAACAAATCACGGATATTCCATCTCCCATGTTCTGATGTTCTAGAAGTCTGTGCAACGTGTTCACTATCAGAGCGACTGTGGGTGGACCCTGTGCTGCAATCGGAGGCATATACGAACACCTATGCACCACACTTCAGGCCTATCCCCTATGAGATGACCTGGACAGAGTACATCGGCCCTAAACTCATTCCGGACGGCAGCATAATACGAGGAAAAGGTCGGCCAAAGTCAAAGTGCATACGCAATGAAATGGATGATACTAACCGGCCACCAAGCAAATGCAGCCGCTGTCACCAGCAGGATCACAACCGGACAACGTGTCCATCTAGACTGACCAGGACCTAAGTTTGTATATGTAATTTGATGTAGTAGAATAGTAGGTTGATTTTGTATGTGATTTTGTAACATTTTTAACATTTGGATCATTTTTATTTTGAAGTTTATCATTTAAAATTTTTCGTCGTTGCCTTTAATTGCTGATCCAGTAATTGTGTTGATAATTGGTGTATAACGTTGTTAATGAACAGATATCATGGACGGAGAAGATAGGACACCCGGACTTGTTGACCCTTCTGACACTACAGGACAAACATTAGAGCGTTGACATATGGGACCAGTCGGTAATATTTCATCCATCAGTTCATGTACTTATGCATGTTAAATTGATATACTATCTAATATTAAATACGGACGTACGGTTATTTATCAGGTTGATCCAGCGAGGATGCTGGTTTGCAGGCACTACACTACAAGGGTTATTATGGCCGACTGGGTTGTTGTTCCACGCGTTATTGCGTACGTCGAGTTGGCTGGCTTGGGTGATATTCATCGGATGGCGTTCAGAGAGATCGATCGAGCGCTTATCACTACGCTCGCGGAGAGGTGGAGACAGGAGACGCACTCCTTCCATCTACCTGTTGGGGAGGCGATCGTTACGTTGCGGGATGTCGCGATACTCACGCACCTTCCTATACATGGGACTGCAGTGACAGGACATGCGTTAGTCGATCCCATCGGTTTGGTAGCTCGGGTTCTCGGGGGGGTCCCGACGAGATCAGGGGCTCCGGGTTGAGGACCGGCTTGATACGCGAGACTTTCCGTGTGCTTCTTGCGGACGATGATGATGCACGGTTTAGAGACACACTCAAGCACAGTTGTTCCTGCTCATCTCGGGCGTGTTGTTCGGCAATAAGAGCGGGAGCCATCTGCAACTTATTCACCTACATCTATTAGACCACGACTGGGATCATATTCGTGGCTACAGCTGGAGTAGTGCTTGTTTGGCGACGTTGTATCGCCACCTGTGTAGAGCATCCCACCGTGGTTCTGGCGAGATCGGTGGTCCTTTGATTGTGCTTCAGGTAACTCACCTAATTATCAACAATCTAGTTTGGCTATTACTTACCTAGTTTATACTTAACCTAATTTTGTATTTTTGTATTACAGTTATGGGCTTGGGAGCATATCCATGTAGGCAGACCAGGTAGGCCTATTGTACATCGTGAGGGGCAGTAGGACCGGGACGAGCAATACCAGGTGTACGATGCTCCACCGTTCCCTACACCTAACGAGGAGTACGATTGCAGGTTTATTATAGTTGTCATTACTTTAGAATTCATACGGTTATATTTTGCTAGTTGACAAACTAAAACATTTTTTTGGTATTAGGTGGGTGGTCCCTAGACACATGCACATGCGGCGAGGGGTCTTCCGTACTTAAAAGGAATTTGTAAACATTTATTTAATATGATTCTTGTCAGTGCACTAACCTATTAACAGTATTACTTTTGATGTGTTATTGCAAGTGACATGGGATCCGTATGTAGCTGACTTAGTTGATGCCATGCTTGCTCATCTGCTGGATCATCAGGCACAAAGTGGCGTGCCAGGACCCATGATATGTTTCGAGGTTGTGGAGAGTCACCTACCTGACCGAGTCATGAGACAGTTTGGACTACACTAGCCTGTCCACCAGGAGTCTGACATTAGTATCCGCCTGCACGACATTGACCGTCGGGGAAAGGGGGAGACAGACTGGTCAGTGGAGCGTAGGGTTTACATTGACCTATGGCAACGACAGTTAGAGTTCGTCATTGCAGGTGATCCGATCCAGGGTGTTATGGACCCTCACGATCCATACATGGTCTAGTACAGGCGGATTACACGGCGTTTCATCAACCCAAGCTATACCCCACCATCCACACATTACCATCCAGCCTTTGACGTCATTAGCGGATATGTGAGTTTATTTAATCTACTTATTTTCATCAATTTTTAAATTTTTATATCATACAACAGACTGATCGATGATTACTGCAGGCGACAGAGATGGTGGCGATGGTTGATGCACTATCAGACGCCCTTGCAGAGAGACTCACTAGAGCCCAGGTCGAGCGGGTGCATTATGGGCGTGGTTACCTTACACAGATATGGTCACGGCTATCTCGTCCACCTGCGGGACGGTCATGATGGCCACTCCGTCCATTCACAGTTTGAGTTCGGCCAGAGTAGCGGTGGAGGTGATCCTACATCACCCAGAGTCGCAGAAGATTACATCATCCATTGTTCTACGCCCACCCCTACCCAAGAGGACTCATTGTCCAGCCAACAGACTCTGCCACCACCCTGAGACACATTCACCACCATTACTGATCACAGGCGTCGTCGTCTCGGAGGGACGACAGACAGGATAGAGAATTGTTACCCCGAATAAATGAGTCAAGATAGTATTGCCTGATTTATTGGCCGTAGCCGGATTTTCTAGAATGATGTATATAACACTTACATTATTAATATAATAAATGCTTTTTGAATGAACCTGTGTGTCGTTTGATGTTTAATTTCCTTATTTGTCCAAATCGGACTTACGTCAGTCAAAATAGATCGTTCTAGGCTGATATATATCAAACACAAGACATTTGGGCTCCATAATGAGAAACGGAGTAGGAGCGATGGCTGGTGGTGGTTAATGTGGTGGTTGTAGTGTTGTTGGGGGTGTTTGGAGTGTTCTGAAGTGCTTAAGCATGGACGAAAGTCCCGGGAGGTGGTGGTTGGTGGTGGTAAGGTTAGGGTTGATGGTGGGGGTGGTTGTAGTGCTATTGGGGGTGGTTGGAGTGTTGTGAAGTGCCTAAGGGTGGTCGAAAGTGGCGGGAGGTGGTGGTTGGTGGTGGTCGACGGTGGTGGGACAGTTGGGGTTGGTGGTGGGGGTGGTGTGATGGGGGCAGAATTTGGAGTGGGGAGGTTGCTGGTTGCCGCAATCCAGCAGAAAAAACGCTGTCTGGGACAGCGTTTTATGTACAAAAAACAATTGCACATAAAATGCTGTCCCAGGCAGCGTTTAATTTAGTACAAGTTTTATGTGTATTTGATTTTTATTTTTAATTTTTTTAAAAATCAGAAATTACAAAATTTTAAACAAAAAGTTAACAAGTAACAACGTTGTCCGAGATTTTGTACTTAATTTTTTTTTTTAAAAAAAAAAACTAGGGTATAAAACGCTGTCCGAGACAACATTTTACCCCAAAAGCTTAGTTTGGTAAATAGTTTGGCCACAATTCCACTTTGCAAAATACTTTGGTAATGAAGCTTAGATTGGATAAAAATCCTTCAAATTCACTATAGGAAGCAATACCATCTTACCACAAAAAATGAACTACGATTTCATGGTCCCAAAGTTCTTAACAAACTACATTAGCATAGCATATCCTATATTCAACCCAAGATATCTCAAAACGTGCAAACCTCTACCATTTAGGAAGAAAAATATTCAAGAATACAAGTCCAAAAGTATTATATCCAAAACAAGAACAAAACAAACACACAATGCGAATTCGCCTTGATAGAAACAAAAATCTTTTTAGAGTTTTTCAAAATAAATAACATGCAAATGCATATACAAGGTTTATAATCCTCCCTAGATCCAAACAAAATTTATAATCACTTAACAAACCTAAATACAAGTATAGAGGTAAGTCAAGGGTCAAACCACTAGAAACGGTTATGTTTAAGTGCTTTCAATCAATGCCTAAGCTAGGTCGAAGTCGAAGGTGAGAAAAGACTATACAACTACTAAAACAAACAAAAATCAAACAAATGAAACACTAGGGAATGGGGATCAACGAGTAATCATGACAATTGCAACAACTTGGGAATGTTAAATTAATCAATGGTTGCGAAGACTAATGATAAGAGCTATAAATTGGAATCAAAGACCTATCTCTTAATCGTTAAGCTAGGTTTCCTCTATAAATAACAAACTAGGAGAATCACAATTCAAACCAATCAACAACTGCAAATCCATAAATGACACTCATCACCAATGCAACAAAATAGAAGTAGAAGCCTCATCACACGTATTGTATCATGAAACAGTGAGAGACCAATAGCTAACTTATCAATTACCAACTTTTATAGATAATTTTACATTAACATCCCGCTGAAATGGGCAGGAGTAGGGCAAGAAGGAGCATGATATGATACTACTAAAACTGGCATGAGATCTGCTGGGATCTGAAGTTAGCTGCTATTGGCCCAGATATCAGAAGAATTCATCAAATTCAGTGCCACCAAGATTTGCTACAAAGAACACAAGTGAAGAATACTCCATTCAGTCACCAAGACTTAATACAACAGATCACTCACAACAAAAAGTAAAAACGAAAGATTCGAATAAGGAAGCAGAGCAGGCACTTACCAGTTGCCAGTGGCCAAGAAGATAAGCTGCCGCATCATGGTAGACAACATGGAGATGTTTTTCCACGCAAAGAGAAGATCTATGACCAAACCAGGCTACCTTTTGAGTATCCTGCAGATCATAAAGACACTTATCGGTGCCCAAAAATTACACTGAAAAACATGGGTAAGTCTGAGACAGGCCTAAAGTCAAGCTGGTACAACTCACCTGTAGACCATTTAGGACTTGATCCTGGCCTAGTCCATATTTGGACTATCATGAGCTCATGGCCACCATGGACTAAAACCAAGCCTTTTTAAAAATTTAAAAAACAAAACAGAGAATAAAAAAAAAGGAAAAGGAAGGTTAAGCACTAATAGGATCTGTGTCAGGCCCGTGCCATTTCTGTACTGATTCCACCTTTAGAACACAGCTAGTCTGTTCTGGGGTGGACAGGACTGGCCTAAACTCAACCTGAACCAATCTAGCAGCCACCTCTAAATAATAAGTTGGATTACTAAAAAATTTAAAGTAAAGGAACCAAGCCAAGCCACACCAAGTATTGGTGTATGCGATCTATACCCTGAAGCATCTAGTGTTAGGCAAAACTCATACTGAGCTATCAAGCTAATTTCTTCAAGTTATTTAAAATCTCTTAGCATATGGACAAAGTTTAATTATTTAACAGGAGTAGTATTAGCGAAAAGGTATTTTAGACATATGATAGGCATGCACCACATATATCTAATATCTGGAAAATACTACCGAAGGAGGGAAAGCCAACATAGTTTTATAGTATACGGAAAGAAGTTGAAGTCATAAGGTAGCAAAACTTTTCAGAATAGCTTTAACACAGAATAACTGCAAATACTTGTCACTCCTAAAAAGAATGTTACACAGGTGCATGATTAATACTTCGTATTACATTTGAGTCAGATATGAGAACATTGAAACAATTGATAGGGTCTGAACATAACTAATCTCCTGCATTTTACAATGGAATATATTAAAAATCACATTTAACATGTTTCTTTATTCTTTTGCTTATATTTTAAGATAAATCTTTATTGTCTCAATTGCAGTGATAGTGCTTGCAGGATAAAGAGTTAATGTATATGTTGATGCTCTTTATACATAAAATATCTAATGACCACCCAGGAGGTGATCTAAGCAAGTGATTTAGTTTCAAACCTCAAACAATTAGTACATTTTATGTTAAAATCAAGATGACTGTCACTGAGAAGGCACACTTTAAAGCATCCTAAAATACTTGTAGTTCAAAATAAAAAATGAATTTTTGGCTGTACATAAACAGATGAAAAGATGGAGAAAATAAAATCACAAGCACATTTACTATTACTACCAATAAGTTATGGCCTAAAAGGCTACAAGTACCCACAGAAAAACGAGCACAACAGTTAATAGGTATTCTTCCAATTCAAGAAAGATTCCCAAAGACTTCAAAAGATACATCCTTACCACATGAAGTTTCCTAATAGTCATCCCGGTTCTCACCAGCCTCACCACTAGTTATTTACACTCGTTCCGTCCCCAAATAAATGTCTCATTTCACCAAATTTATGTCTTTATATAAAAGTCTCATTTCATCTTTATCAATTTACTCCATCTGTTTTTAAATAAGTGCATCACTTCCTTAAACGGAAATATCCATATATAATTTATTATCTCTCATCTCCACTAACCCCACTTGTTCTTGTGCGAATAAAATATTCACTCATTTACTCTTTATTAACATGTTATATTTTTAAATCCACCCACTAGCACACTACCAAAAAAAGGACACTATAAAATCATTTACTAATATCACATGCATAACACTTAAATATATTTAATACGAAGTAAATAGTATAATTTTACTTCGTATATCATATCATCTATAACTATTATATGAAAACACACACCATATATATACACCACATGTCCACATGTCCTTTTTTCACCCTTTGAATTTTTTGTTATAAGTTTTTTCTTTTAGAATTTATGGAAAAAACTTTCACATTTCCTCTTGCCTTAACACTCTAGCTTTCCCTATTATTCAACATTTAAATCCTTTCAACATTCTTCATTAATTGTATTCATTTCCCTATTTCATACAAGTAATTCGTTTTTTCCCCCACTCCTTAACTTTCATTAAATTAATTGATAGATTTTCAATCACAAACAGTTACAACATTTTTCCTAAAATATTCATATTAATTTTCCTATATATCGCCTGCACATGCACGGGCCAAAAGGCTAGTTTATAATAAAGCAACAAATCGCAAATATCTCAACGTTTTAAGTGTCCCCTCCCCTATCCTCCCCTCTCTTCTTTCTAGGGTTTTTATTAATTTTTGGCCTAAGGAAATTAAACTATTTCCAACTCTTACTCTTGTTCCTCCATATCATTTCAATTTAGGTTTCAATAAATCTACACACATAGTGGAGATGTTCGCTCGTTACCCTATGGTGGAGTAGTTAATCTTTGTTGGTTTATTTTTTTTATTTTTTTTGGCTTATTAAAAAAAAAAGTAATCATCTTTTGCCCTATTTTTAGTTCTTTGGTATTGATTTGTTCGAAATCGTAATGGTTATCAAATTTTCAAATACATTCAAGTGAATCAGATAAAAATCATCCTTACGTAGCTTACGGCTAAAACAAATCGTTAGGCCGTCTCTTCAAAAAGACCGTATATTCCAGCGATGTCTGTGATGGATGTACCATATTCCAAGATCTATACAACGATCATAGCTTTGATGAAGGAAACATTTGTTTTATTTTTATTTTTTTATGTATTTGTTAATTTAGATTTCATTCGTAGATTTCATGACTTTTTATTAATGAATAGATTTTGTTAATAAATAAACATTTTTGTGAAGTGGGTGAACAAGAAAGGAATGGATAGTCAATTGAATAATAGTCCATCTGTTTTAGAATAATTAACACAGTCAAACTTTGTACACATGTCGATGTAATAGTTTGACCTAATTTTCATATAATTAACTATCAATAGAAATTATTTTAAAAAAACAATAATAAATAAATAAAAAAGGTTATATTATGAAACCTTGTATTAATATATACCTCACAACCTATTTCATGATAAAATATGTATTTATTGCGTTTATAAAAAAACTATAGTCAAACTTAATACATGAATAGTAAAAAAAATTCCAACGAGCCAGTGTGGGAAACTGGGACGAAGGGAGTAAGGTTTCGAATATAGTACCTATTATAGTTGATGGATGGAAATATAATTTTTTGGGAGCTTTTGTAATAAAATATCAAATTGTTGTAAACAAAGACATAAAATAGGTTAGAAAACCACGTATTCATCCCTTTAGCAAAAAAAATCTAGAACTCCCATTTTAAAATTATCTTTGAATTCAATTCTTTCATTGGAAAAGGTGTATATTTTATTATGGGCTATGTGACTACTACTAGATTATCTCTAAAGATAGATGGGTCTCCTCACAAATACTTAGAATCTAAGAGAGGATTCAAACAAGGTGATCCTCTCTCGCTCCTCTTTGTAGTATGTATTGGAGGTGAGAAAAAAATTAAGGTGCCTAGAAACTATAGCTACGAGCCTACTAATAACGGGTAATACAATTGGGAACATCTTGCAAAACTTTTAGTTCCGGCTCTCAAAATTTGAAATCAAGCGATTCAAACCTATTGGGTACTTCTTTAACACAAGTTCCAATACTAGGTACCTAGCCATATAGAAATGTTATTTTAGCTCTAATCATAAATCAATCCAATCCCCCTTTGGAGAAAAAAAAAAAAGGAAGAATAACAATTAAAGCCAAATCATAAAACCATCTAAGGTCAAAGCATATAATACATTTTTTAACTAAAAAAAAAAAAAAGAGAAATTTGATAGCAGTTTATTCCAGTACTTAGTTTTAAGATAAATGTAGTGTTTCCCCTTTATTGGAAGTTGCATAATAAGTGCACGATCACTACTTATGGAAATGATATCTCTCTATCTATCTCATCATCACATGGGACCACATTTTTATCGTTAAATTCTCTACAAAAAAAAATTGTACTTCTCCTACATGTTGCACTTACAAAAAACAATGGAGGAATTATATGAAATGCTTGGGCAGTACCTAGTGGTTCCGCCATTCTGGTTCAGATTTTAAGAAACCTATTGCAACTGGTTCTGGTTATGGAATTTTTACAAGGGAACCTATAAGTATGGAGTAACTTAAGATTCTAAGGAAGGTGAGGGTATGCATGGGTTTAAGTGGTTCAAGTAAGCTTATTCGTTTACACTTTGCTGATGCTATGATCAAATTTAATAAGAGAGATTTTTTACAAAATCCATATGTTGCTTTAAGGGTACAAGTTTTTCTCCCAAATATGTGTTAAGAGCAAATATTAGAATTTTGTTATGTATTGTGCTAGGATGATCAGGTATAGAAAATTATAGATTTTTCAGGTTTAGTTGAAGGAAACTTCACCCTGCCTATCTTTTTTAAAACTCTGATTGTGAGTGATTGATAAGATGCTGGCTAGAATCCATAATGGAGTCCAAGACGATTTTTCCTTTCCAGAATGGTTGCAACTTAATAACCGGATCCATGCAAACTGGGCTTAGGTATTTGTATTGCCAAAAAAGGTTCTTAAAACAACTGAGTCTAGTGGTAAACCCAACTAGCACTTTGGGGAAGGGGATTCTCTTACCCTTTCCTCCCACTTACATAAGGCAAGTAACTCAGATGAGTTGACCTATGCGAAATTCTTCATGGCGTCTTCTGCTTACCTACCCCACTAAAAATGGGTGCTGATTTTAGCTCCAAACTAGAGTATATAGCATGGGGAAAGGTGTGTATTGCAACGAGGGAGGAAGGCTTGGGAGCGAGGAATGTGTAAGACATTTGGCTAAGTTTGGGATGTTCCTAATAAAACACACTTTATGTGGGTGAAGTGCGTTAATGCCATTTATATCAAAGAGGGCACAGGGTGAAGTGCGTTAATGCCAATCAAATATGGCACTGGTAGCTCTACCAAGGCACTAGAGTTGGCACCTTAGGCCTGCCATGCACAAAGACCTACAAAAGAAGTGCACCTATGCGTTTTTTCATAGACTTCTTTTTGTGCCTTTGCGCCTTATATTGTGCCTTGTGTTGTGAGGTGTTAAAAGCTTAAGTGTAAGATGATTTTTAAGATCCCAAATGACTTTGCAATGGTTAAATTTACTTAAATACTAGAGGAGAGAAACCCCATATCCCCAATTCCATTTGAAGAAACCTAGTAATCAATCACATGGGTCTTTCCCCTGTTTTGAAAATTCTTATTTTAAGATTTATTTGATAATTACATCGTTCTTTTTAAGCTGATGAATTTCTTTTATCATGGTTGCCAAAGCAATTCAACAATTAATATCTATATATATCAATAAAGTAAAAATCATGAAAAGTTGATAAATTTGAAAATAAACATTGAAACAAATCTAACAAGACCCCACAGATGACTATGTTTTGTCATAGTTATAAATCACATAAGATAGTTAAACTACAGTTTGTAAATAGTGTCAAAAAGCAAAATGTGTCGGACTAAAAAAGACCAATGGAAGTAGAAATTAAATCTTTTTTATATAATAAAGTACCCCTCACCTAGAAAAGGCGCGCGCCTTTGCCTTGCGCCTAGGCTCCAAGGACTCTTGTGTGCCTTGGTGCGCCTCGCGCCCTTTATAACTAAGTTTGGTGATATTATTTGCTTACTCTAAATAACTTACTAAAAATAAATAAAATAAAAAATTAATAAAAAGTGTAGTCATTTATTTAAATCACTTTTCTACACCGGCACGTTGAAGTAAAAAAATTAAAAAAATAATAGTTAAAGAGAGAAATAAAGAAGAAGAATTTCTAATTTTCTTAATATTCTATTCCTTTGTAGTTCCGCTAAACCAAATCGGAAACCCACATGTTTAAATTGTATCTCTTTAACATATACTTCCCCCGTTCCCAAATATTGCAACAAGGGGGAAAGACAAGAAAGATTAGATGATGAGAGAAATAGAGAGAAATAAAGATAGGAACCCATGTGATGAGGAGAAATAAAGAGAAAGCATGTACATATATGGTAATGTTGCAATATTTGTGAAACTTTCTAAAATGGTAATTGTTGTAATATTAGGGGAACGGAGGAAGTATAACACTAAGTATCTATATAACTATAAGTAAAAACTACAGAGGGGTTCGTATTTCGCTATGAGATATGGTAACGGATTTCGGATTAATAGAATAATGAACAAAAATTAATTATTACTCATTAAATTAATTTTTTTAAAAGCTTTGTTCCAAATAAATATCAAATCATCCATTGAACGGGTGCTATACCAGTCTATCTCTATAGGATATTTAAAGTGCAACTTTTATATAAGTAGTGCCCATGGCCACAAGCTATCAACACTCCATATGCAAGGACACAAAATTCCAGGATATACTTCTGTTACAAACAGCATACAATAACAATCTCCTATGAATCAACAATGGCAGTTGAAGGTGTTCAGTTTTAATTATCTGTTGTGAAAGGCTGCAAATCACCAACATATACCTTGATTGCCTTCCTAGTTAAGTCTTACTTTAGACATGACTGTTGTATGGAGAAAATAACTTAAGTTAAATATACTTTTTTTATTTTTACTCGTATGCATTTAATATAAACAAAATTTAAATTGTTCAAAAGCAGTGAACTTGTAAAAGTGAGATAATTGCTACACTTACAGTGGCCAGAATGTTGAGTTGACTGCCCAGGATCTATGAGACTTAGCTCCATGTCATGCGTTATTGTCCAACCAGGTTCATAAGCTTCAAGAAAACCTATCTTTGCTTTGTTAGGCAGATCATGAGGATGAACAAATGGGACCCCTGGAGGCCACCCAATCTCCATTCTTATATTAGCACAAGGGCTGTCGAGTGAATGAATATGACTTTCACACTCTTTCAGGCTGCAGAATCTCAGCTTGATGCCCTTCTTATCTGCAATGTCTTGAACTCTCTCTTTGAGAACTCTTTGTGCCTCAAGCCTTAACCTCTTAGAAGGTGGCAATGGTTTGCACTTTGTGTCATTCTTCCTTCTCTTAATTAAAGGCTTCATTGATCCTGCACCAGCATGTCATCCATCCAAGAACCTGCTGTTATAAACTGCTCACTAAAAGGTAATTTGGAGTGTTGGGGGAGGGGAGGGGAGGGGTGGGGTTTAAGTTCTCATGAAGGAAGAAGCAAGAACATTAAAGAATATATAGAGGAATGCTATTTTCCGACAAACATCTCAAGTTTAACATGATACCATCTGTTTCTTTTGCTAAAATCACATACCAGCTGAAACAATCATGATATGGAGATGTCTAAATTTTTTAAGCAGATCAGACAAATTAATATTCATTGTAGACTAATAGAGCAATGCTGCAGATTCCAGGCTGGCAACCCTATTATTGCTGCAACAAGGTTGGCGCTAGTAACTTGTGGTAAAAAGGGATGTGGGGAAGAAGTTGGTGAATAAGGGATCTTTTGAAAATCAAGGATAATGGATTAAGCCTAAAGAGTAGTATGATTGAGGCATAAGAGGAAGTATGTGCTGAAATATCGGGAAGGCTCAAGGGATATTTACTTACAAAGATTTTGGACCTGTTCCCCAAATAAAGCAATTTTGCTTGGAGATAGCTCAGCTACGAATTCTCGGCTTTTCCTAGTATTTAATTACTTGATTTTGACCACTATCTTGTAATCCAAGGGTTTATTAATTTATCTAGGGCTTTACTTTATTCACTTGTACCTCTTCATATAAGATTCTCTTAGGTTGTAGAAGTAGATTTTTTGATATGTTATGAATTGATGAGATTTTCTCCCTTACTACAACTTTGTGAGCATTTCTTTATGAAATAACTAAATATTTGTGATTAATCAATCTGTAATCAAGCTTTGTGTGAGATTAGTGATTGTAACCTTATTCTCTTTGAACGTTGTGATGGTTGACACAAGTTCGCTTATGGGCATCATGGTCTTTTGTCAAGAAAAACTTCCCAAAATAAGAAATGGTGTAATTACTATGATATTCCCAATAAGGAATATGGTGCAGCAATTTTCTCAATAGGGGAAGTACTTTGACTTTTTATTTTTATTTAATTACCTATAAAGGAATTGTATACACAGTGTTCTAGAAATCAAAGAGCTTATCTCCTTATCACTTAGTTTTATACTCCCTCTATTTCGTAATAATCGCAATAGTAGGTCTTGCACAAAGTTTTAGGAAATATATAGGGTAGGGATTATTGAATGAATTTTAAAATATAAAGTATAGTAAGTGAGGATATATTTAATTGTTAGTAGGAGAGGTTTTTTCTGCAAATATTCAATTTTATTTTTAGTTTTATCAATGAGGTTAGTAGGAGAGAGAAATAATAATATATGTATGAAAGTTTAGTAAGTGAGATAGAGAAATAACAAAATAGTAGTGGATCCTTACCAAATTAGGAAGTGTTGCAATTACTATGAAGCAGAGGTGAAAGAAAAGTGTTGCGATTATTACGAAACGGAGGGAGTAATACTTATGTATAAGTTTAGACCGTAACTAAATGTTTTCTAAACGTTGATCCTTCTTCCATTGTCTATGACAAAGATAAATTTTTTCTTCCATTTTCCCTGAAGAGTTATTCAGACTTCAGGGAACCCACAAGAAGCACAGCTTAACATCCGTAGACCAAAGGACAAATGAGGTTGTTAACAAAGGGTTGGAATCATGTTTGCGATGTTTTGTGAATAGGAAACCCATCAGCTGGGCTTGTTGGTCCCATGGGCAACACACTGCACTCCATTCAAGGCTCTCTATGGGAGAGACCCTCCACACTTGATCAGGTTTGCTGCTGGCAGCACTTTCCTTTCATCTCTAGAGGAACAGTTACAGGTACGGGATGCTATTTTGGATGACCTAAAGTATCATCTGCAAGCTCAGGTGTTCATGCAGCAATATGAGAATAAGGCAAGAAGAGATGGGCTACTTGAGGTAGGTGACTTGGTCTATCTCAAGTTCCCGCCTTATAGGCAGGAGGCAGGTGAGAAGCTGTCCCCTCAATTCTATGGTCCGTACCCACTGCTACAACTCACTGGGAAAGTATTATATAAGTCGCAATTACCCCCACATGCTAAAATCCACCCAGTTTTTCACATTTCTCAACAGAAAAAGGCAGTGGAAACTGGGCTGCAACCCAGCCATCTGCCTAATTAGCTCACTTCTGATGACACCAGGAGAGAGGAGTTCTCAGCAGCCATAGAAGTTCTGATCAAGTGGAAAGAACTGCAAGATTTTGAGTCTACATTGGAGGAATATGATGAAATTGACGGCAGATTTCCCCTCATCCACCTTGAGGACAAGGTGCTTCTTTGGGAGGGGGGGAATTGCAAGATATCAGCCCAGTGCGTTTCACATATGCTCAAAGAAGGCCCAAAATGAGGTCTGGAAACTGATAATGAGCTGGAAGTTAATTGATGGAGTCAGCTGTGGAGGGGCAAATGAGTAATTCAGGGGCTAGTTTGTTATTTGGTTTGTTATTACTTGTTTTATGTGCTGAGTTTGTCAGCAAGAAGTTTGTTGGTTCGTTTTTGTAATAAATAGAGAAGTTGTAGGGAGGGAAAGGCATCAGAAAAATATAGTGGAGTCAATTCCTTGGGAGGGAATCCTTTCCTCTCGAATGAAAGGAATTGTATTGTTGATTACTCTCATCTGCAATACAATCTATCAATTTGGGGTGTCATTTTCTTTCTGCTTTGCTTAGAATTCTGTCTGTACTGATTCCTAGCAAAAATTTACCCTTGTAATTAAACAAACTATAACCAAACTTCGTGTGAGATTAGCTATTGAAACCTAGTATTCTTCAAATTTTGTGATTGTTGAGACAAGATTTACCATTTTTGCTCGCTCATGTTATCATTTTATGATTTTAATCCTTGAAAACAAAAGTCAAACAACTTTATAATATGTTAATTAATTTGTTGATGATTTCAAATCAAAATAGTAGGTTATTGACATAGAAAAAGATCCTTAGTTAATTTTTAAATATTTGAATTTCACTCTTTAGTTTTCTCTTTAACTCATTTCTGTTTCTCTTTCTCTTTCTCTCTTCTCTTAAATTTACCTAAAGCTTTTACCTTTAGTTTCATAAAGTTTACAACTTTCATCTTTTTCTACCAAGCTGTAATTTCTAAATTCCATAGTAATATAGAAGATAGATATGTGTATAGAAATGACTTAATGAAGATCTAAGGCGCAAAACATAGAAAGAAAGGCTGATAAAATTCTTAGAGCATTAGAGGACAAAAGCTTATGGGAAAGCTTTAGAAGAATGGGACAAGTAAAGGTGAACACTTTAAGGATTCCTCATAGTGATCATTAGTATATTACATCAAGTTCAAGCAACCAAATTTTAAAGGTAATCTCGATCTTAATCAATTTTTTCATGGAGTTAGGAGTCTAGATAATAGCCATCATTGGAAAATTAAAAACAAAAAAAATGCTTCTTTATGCTATGATAACCTAAGAAATCCTAGGATGAAAGAAAGACCAAAATTATTAAGAACTTAGAGAAACATAAGCATAAGGCCATTGTGCAATTGTGCCTATATACTATTTGCATAGATTGAATGCCCTTGAGCAAGGGTCAATTGGTTGTGAACTACACTAGGAAGATTAAAAGGCTTTCTATTAAATATGACATTAATGAGACCCCAAAACATCACTACTAGATATATTGGACAGAATAAGATGGAACTTAGCCAAAAGGTGGAAGTTCATGGTCATGAAACTTTTAATCTTTGTTGTGCAAAAATGTGTTAAATGTGTGAAGCATGATAAGACCAAAACCCCTTAAAAATCCACATTGAATGGAGAATCTTCATTATAGGAGAATGAGAATAACATGGTTGTTATGCTGATCGAATGGAGAATCTTCATTAAAGGGTTTAATAGCTCTAAGTCTTAAAGGAAATGATTCCATGATATGGCAATGCTACAAAAATCCCTAATGCCAAAAAAGATAGTATTTATCTATTGAAAGGTTCAACAAGAAGAACAAGATATTAAGAAAGAGGTTAATTGGAACCCTTTGAAGAGTTGGTCATTCAAGCCAATGTGGATCTGCTACTCTTCATTTTGATAAGTATGTCGACGAAGAAGAGTAGGACAACCTTATTTGTACACACAACATCAATGGGTAGAAAAGAATGTAACAAGGAAGTTGTGATCAATCACAAGAACAATCACTTGATTGTTGTTTCATATGACAATATCAAAGCTTCTTTGATTGTATGCCACAAACTAGGTATCATTAATTCCCTTGCCTCAATCAATGAGCTTGTACGTGTTTAGGCTCCAAACAAAGCATGATTAGTGAGGAAAAAACAAATGAATACTTTGTAGCTTTCTTTGTTCGGTTGCATTAGTAGTCCTTATGCTTCTTGTGGAGTGAATGAAACAAGTAGTGTTTAAGCATTCCCATGCATGTAAAGTTGGTTATGATCTTGTCCAATATGGTAATTGGTCCTTGTTACTTGGATTCCACAACGAAGTATTTTTCCCTTCGTGCTTCGGGCTAGTTTGATACACATACACTCATCGAGTTTGTGGTTAGGACATTTAACCGTGTGGGTGGATATGTTAAATGAATATAAGTTGTTGATTAAAGTTTTATGGTTCTCAATAACTATGTCAAATTGGACATGTTGTGTAAAGGTTTTGTAGTCACTTCATGATGTCAATTCCATTTAAGAAAGATACTTAGCGATATAAGTTCAGGTCATACTTTATCGTTTTATGTGTGACATTTTATTACTAAATATCTTTAATTTTGTAATAATTTTTTTTTTTTTTTAAAATAACATATTCCGATAATACACATTATTACAAATTCAATAAGACCCCATTTGATATATTTTTTCCTAAAAGATCAACATATATATAAGGTCAAACAATCAAATCAGATTAGAAAAATAATTAAGCAAAAATAAGGTGAGCTAAGCTTATCCTAATATGATTAATCAATAAAATATCAAATTTTGGGTGAAATTTATGATTATTGAGATTTAACCCTATTCTTTTCAAACTTTGTGGTAATTGAGGCAAGATTTACCCATTTTCTACTTTTTTATTTCCCCCTTATAGCACAAAAACCCTAAATTAGTCTCTCCAAAAGTGAGCAATTTCAACATGTATTGATTTAATTGTTGATGGTATAAACATCACATACTCCCATGTATTACCAAAATAAAAATATGGCTTTATTTCTTACATCCCCTTACTTTTTACTCTCTCTCTTAACCACTTGTTTTATAACTTTCCTGGAAATAAATCTACTCCTACTGTCCCATAATACTTGGGACGTTGGGGTGGACATGTAGTTTAAGAAAACTACAATTGGGTTCATTTAAAACATTTATTTAGTGTATAAAAGATTCTCTTTTGTATTTTTATATTGTAAGAAAACAAAAAGTGAGGGAGGTGGGGGTAGTGAGGAGAGAGAAAATGTAGGATTTAATTGGGTTTTGGGATTTGTGGCCCCAAAGAGAGTATAGGAAAATATTTTTTTATAAGTGGTCACATTCCATATCTAGTAACGTGTCAAGTATTTTGGGACGGACGAAAATGGAAAACGTGTCAACTATTGTGGGACAGAGGGTGTATATAGTAATTGAGTCAAACTTTCGGGAAAGCTATAATACTAGAAATCATGAATGCCATATACTGGATATTAAATCAGAATAATTACCGTCATGCGCATGTGGGAAATTAAAACTTGGCACACTTTGTCGGTTAACATGATTATCGGTAGGATGTGGTCTTTGCATAAAATCATCTACTGGTATCGGAAGCTGAAACTGTGCTTCAACTCCATGACCAGCAGCTCTCATCTCTGAACAACTAAGATTGGTCATTGATTTTGGCATAAGTTTAAATGTTACAGAACATCGCCCATGAATGTTACTCTGGGGATTATTGATTTCAATCCTATGAAGTGCAGGGTTGATGTAACCAGCAGTTGCCTGATACAATGCTAGTCCAGGATAAATCACTGCTTCTTGTGGACCAAGATCTCCATCCACAAGAATCCATTGACCCTGGAAATCCCTTATATGCAAACCTGCCTTATCTGACTTCACAATAGATATTAAACTCTTGTCTGCGGGATGTTCATGCTCAGAAAACATGATCAAACTACCATCTTCTTGGCTTGTCAAATTATGATGTTGTGCTCCGTGAAATGTAGGCCTAGCTTGACAGCAGACAGACAGGACGGAGGAGGATACTTCTCTGCTTCTCAGAGGTACATTATCAAGAATCTCAGTAAAAGGTGAGCTGCGCAAGCTCAAATTAAAGCTTATGGCATCTAATATTTCTCTAGCTGCTTTTCCTAGCAGCGCAAAAATATCAACCAAACCAGCTGGAGAAAAATCAATTTCGTTTCCTAATTCTGTCGGTGTCAACCCTGGTCGAAAGTCATAACTTTCTTGCCAGAGCTGAGGATCTGCATAATAACCAGATGTTTTGCACCACTCTCTAGACTCATTGGTATGAATCATATCTTCAGAGGGATATGAAGGTCTATGGTGAAAGTAGAGACGCGCAGATTCCATACAAGATCGTAATAGAGCACCATCCCCAACAGGGAGCTGAACAATGGCAGCAGAATACTGGGCTAATGACTGACATAAAGTCGATACGGATACTTTGTAGGAATCAGAAGGAAGGCCTTCTTTGGCTACAAGATCAGAAAGCTTTACGCGGCCCAATGTTGGCAGGCCATTGCCTGCCATTAACCAGATGCCAAATACGAAATTCAGCAGGGAGATGATAAATTAACAGAATTTTCTTGATAGCAAGCACTGCAACAATTAAAAAAAAAAAAAAAAAAAAAAAGCATTAGACTAAATTCATCAAACAGTCCCATAATCATAGTTCAGTTCTAACACTCAAGGGTTTTGCAACACATTAGCACAAATTTGACTCAATAATCCAGCTAAATTCTTGTTGATCACGAATAAAAATATACGATTAGCAAAATTCTAGCTTTTCAATGATTAAAATATAACCTATAGTTCAATAATTCACCTTATAAGAACCCTAAATTGAATTAAATTAAAATTTTAACTCTAGATTGTGAAAATGTTATTCGATGAATTAGGAAAAACATCTTACCAGCGGTTCAGTGAAGGAGAGAAATCTCACAAGCCGCTTCAATGGAGAATTCAGTGTAGTTGCTTCAATGGAAGAAAGACAGGGAGGGGTGCTATATTTTAATTTTTTTTTTTTTTTTTTTTTGTTTCACAAGTACGAGTACAAAATAATTTAAAGGCAGGATTTACTTAAATGTGTTAAAAGACAATATTACTAATTTTATAATTTAATATATTCCACTTTAATTTCATTCTTAAATTACATGGCCCATTTCCTCCATTTTTCTATGTACGACATGGTTTGAATCCTTAAGGACCTTAACCTATTAAAAGTGAGAACTTGTAATTTTACCTTAAGAACAAAAATTTTACCTTTTTACCCTTAAAATACAATGCTTGCCACGTCATTCACCTTTTCTTCATTTGCCTCCTTACCATTCCTTTTACCTTGCTTTTTCAGATTTCTCTCTCATGGCTATCTAATTCTATCTTCTCCATTTTCACTCTCCCATAGCTATCATCTTCTTCCTTGCTCATTTAGTCATCATCTAATTGTCTCTTCTCTTTCAATTTTTAGTCCATAAATAACAAGTAAGTGGGCACCGTAGTATTGAGCTAGAGGGGTGCTTTCTGATGGTGTAGGGGTGGTGAAATCGCCAGCTTGCTGCAGTGGCTTTGATCATCGGCGACGAGTAGCTGAAAAAAATTGTTGTGAAGTACTTCGGCCTACCGCACTTTAGCTATTCTATCTTACCAATCCAGCGAATTTTCGAAGGTTTTTTTTCATCTGGGTTCCATTTTTCTTCTCTGGTTTCAACTGGGTATGTTTTACTTCTCCCATTCTTCGATATTTTAACTAGGAAACTATTTGGAGTATTATATATTGACGCCATATTGCCATTTGCATTCGAAAAGTGAAACTTACGTTGCTGCAATATTTTCTTGAAATTAATATGCTTATTTTCTTATTTAATACCATTTTGTTTTGATAATTGTATCCTCTATAAATAACAATATAACAACTGTAGTGTATACTTATAAACTAAGAATATATATTACTTGAAACCTCCCCACGCTACTGGCAATCTCAAGAACTTCCTCTAACCAAAAAAAAAAAAAAAAAAAAAAATTTATTTTGATTTGATTAGAAAAGATGTCAAAAAATAGGACACATATGAAATAGTAAAAGATATTGGGTTTGATAATTTTGATGTTGCTAAGCTAAAAGATAAACAACTAATGAGTTCCTTGCTATCAAGTTCAATGAAAGAGGTCAATTCTCTGTTTAATATAATTCCTTAGAATAATGTTTGCAATTATGTTGATCATATTTTAGATGATTCTAGAACCTGTATGGTATTATTCCTTTTGGAAAATTAAATTTTTTTGGGTAATTTCTCTGTATGGGTCACTTCTGTGCTGGTACTTAGAGTAATTTATTGTTTGCAACTAACATTTTCCCATAGCTAAGAAATTGAGTGTGAAAGCTCAAAGCTCTAATTTGACTAATACTGCTAATTCCTACAATATGTTCTTTTCTTAATGAATTAAGGATTAATGTAGATAATGATTTGCATCTTTATGGTATGATCACTTTTCTGAAGTGAAGGAATTGAGTAGTACTTGAACAATTTGAATTTTCTTGATTGTGTTGTCGATTGCTAAGTGCAGTGCTCACTATCAGTATGAAACTATATAAATATCTCTTACACTCCATTTTTTCCTTTCCTTTTTGAGTTCTCTGTCATTTCACCCGTTAATTCAATCATGTTCACTTTAGTCCAGTACAATCCATTCTGGTTTACTTCATTTCAAGTTTCAACTCAACATTGTTTTTGTCCTTTCATGGCCATGAAATTGAATAATGCTTAATTTAAGCAATGTTAATTAATCATCTAAAGAAAAAATTACCATGTTATCAATAAAAGGAACATTCAAAGTAAATTATGAATATATTTAGCCAAATGAAATTACAAAGGATTGAGTTAAATCTTGAACAACTGATTTGTAATGCTGAAACAATAAGAAAGAAGTGGGAATGAGCGTTGTTTTGGAAGGTATGCTGTTATATTGTACTCTTTCTAAATTTCCCTTGTTTTTTTCTCTGTTTTCCAGTTTTGATACTACTTTTCTTAGTTTAACAAAAATGATGCTTCTATATTATTATTAGGTTTTTTAGTGTCATATAAATATTTAACCAATGGTGGCATACTACAAATCAAGACCATACTTTCAAAAAGCCATGCAACTCAGTTAGTTCCTGAACCTCTTAGAATCAATCCAAACTTGTAGAAGAAATCTTACTGAGGGACATTTATGTCACTCCTAGACTAGGTTTTATGGTGCCGATTTGTTTCGGGTGCTGTTGTATCTAAGTGCAAGAGTAAAGCTGTTGTTTTATGGTAGAATTAAAGCTTTTGTTTTATGATTATTATTTTTAGGGGTTAGATTACAGGCTGTTTTTACAGGTGCTTTAAATTTGCAGTTTGAATTGATATGTTGACAGAACTAATTATGCTGTTGTATTGTTATTTATTTCAGATGACGTCTTAGATTTGTATCGGTGAAATGCAGATGACTGAATATATATGTATATACTGAAAAAGTTTAACTAATGTGTTAATGAAATGGGTACAGTCTCTAAACTATTGTTTTCATATATATATATATATATATATATATATATATATATATATATATATATAGCTTATGATTGAGTTTGTTAAGAAAAATGATGAAATTTTGGCAGGTAAGGTATTTGATTATCTTATGTGAAAATAGATGTCACTATAAGTTGTTTTTGCTATGCCTTCTTAATTAGTGTTTTATGGTATTGGTTATAATGAATCTTTATACTGATGTGTTACTGCCCGTTGAGCATTTGAACTATAACTAATTTATCATTTTCTGAAATCTCTGCATTGACGAATCAATTCATAGGTGTTTTTCAATGGAAAAGTAGTTACTTGTACACTTAGCTCAAAAATAAGTTTGAGGCATCTATTACATCAGCAACAAAGTTCATTGCTATCTCTTATTACAATAAAAAGATTTGTAAATTATACTCATAGATAAACTATTTAACATTTGCTTTTGTTTTAATTGCATGAATAGATCCTTTTCTTAGATCTACAACTCGCTATAGCAAGAGGATAAGGATAGTTGGATCATTAAGTGACGAGGGTTAAATCGGTCGCTACAATCTAACTCTCAATCAAACAATACTTATACGAACACCCTATAACCAAATACAATGGCAAATAAAGGTTCGGTCCACGAGGAACGAGAGTAATTGCAAATCAATCTTAAACCTAAGCTAGTTCGAAATCAATGGAAAATGCTGTTCTAAAATACTACTAATAAGATGGAATAAATCAATAAACTAAGACACTAGGGAGAACGGGAATCCGCCTAACCATTGGTAACTAAGCAACAAGGAATCACAGAGACAAACGGGATATGCAAAGACTATAAGTCTGATCAATATCATGTGATAGGAAGACAACGGGCAATACTAAGCTTGGATTTCTCATGCACTTAACATTACTCGATACATAATCAAACCACATTCAATAATGAAATACTCAATTTACAATCTCTTGTTCAAATCAAGAATATCATGCAATCAAATTCAAGATTCTAGGTTAGCTACTCCTATTATAATGAATTAACATGCAATCGCATATAATCAATTTAATCACAATCCGTTTATCAAAATCAATCCTCAATTACATAGATTACCTAGGCCGAGTTTCATCCCGAAACCCTAGCTAGGAGACTACTCACACATATTCATAATCAAAGCAATAATGAATTCCAAAAGCATAATAGATATAAACATGAATTCTGATTAAGGAATAATAAAGCTTGATTAATAAACAAGAATGAATAATAACAATTGTATTGATGCGAATCAATGGAAAAGTTCAGAACTTTGATATCCGTCGTCAATGAATAATACAAAGAATCTTCGCAAATCTTGCTTCAAATCAATCCAAGAAAACTAAAATCTCTAGAAATATCTTTAAGAAAACTAATGAATCTCTAATACTAAGAACGTTCTCCAATAACTCTCTACAAAGGCTCTCAAAACTATCTCTAAAAAACTGTCTGAGGAATCCTCTTAAAGTTGGGCCTTATATACGTCTTCTAATGCAGAGAAGTCAAGCGCGCAGTTAACCCTGGATCAGCACGGCCGTGCTGTATTTGGCACGGCCGTGCTAGCTTGTCAGTAAGTAAACCGGATTTCTTCTTCAAATTGGCACGGCCGTGCTATATATGGCACGGCCGTGCAACTTCCTGGCACGGCCGTGCTAAAAATGACACGGCCGTGCTGAATATGCTCTAGCACGGGGCTCATACTGAAGCTGACACGGGCACGGACAACATCTGGCACGGCCGTGCTAATGGCCTGCACGGCCGTGCGGGTGCGTGGATACTGACACGGCCGTGCTATTGGCTTGCACGGCCGTGCTGCCTTGCCTGGGGTTGCTTGCTTATAGGCCAGCACGGGTGTGCCTATGGTAACACGGTCGTGCTGCCTGTGCTATGTAATCAATGCACGGCACTTGAACTTCCTTAACTCCTCGGACTTCGGTCAAGGCTAGCTCGGTTACGCATCAAGGGCTCGGGATCCGATTAAACTCGGTTGATATTACCTGAAAACACATCAAAAACAAACCGAAAACCCGTGAAGCACGTAATATGGGGAACGTAAGCATAACAAGGTAATAATCGGCCAAAGTGGCCCCAAATACATCCAAAATCATCCTAAAATATGCTCTAAAGCGCGCCCTAAAGTGCGCTTGTCAAAACCCCCCAAGCTACACTTTTGCTAGTCCTCGAGCAAAAACCAAGGGAAACACACACAAGATCAAATAAACTATGCCATTGCGAACAAATCAAATTAAGCACGGAATGAAATCAATGGATCCTACTTAGAACAACCATGCACGGAAGGAAAACTCACTCAAACAAGCAACGAGACACACAATCCAAGATATCGTTGATCAAATGCGAACAAGACCTAAACCAAGAATAGAGAACAAAGAAATCATGCTTCCCTCTAAACCCGACCAAACCGACCACGTCCTCCCCCTTTGCTTCAAATCACCACCCTAATTGGCCCCTCGTGATTCCTCGAAGGAACCGGAAGAAGTGATGTTTTGAGGAAATAACAAAGGTATCCCGACATCTCGATTACGCATAATCTTTCCATAGGGTTGAAAGGTATCTCCCTCCACCGTTTGAGAACCAAACACCTCTAAAGTCTAAGGGTCTTAAAGGGTTGTAATGTATTGGCAATGGGTAAGGTAGGTGAAAACAATTTAAAAAAAAAGTGGGGTTAATTCCTAAATGAAGCGCAAGAATCACAATTCTCAAAAACAATAGTTCAAAAGATGTAATTCACTTTCCACAATCTCATTGATTCACATTCTTACACATCCCAAATTATCCATATAATACACACTCAAATGACCTCTTTCAAACTTCAAAGCTTTATTTATGTGTCCTTGCCTTTTTCACAATTCGGACGGCTTTTCTCTTCTTCTTTTTTTCTTTTTAAATTCTTTTTTTTTCTTCCTTTTTTTTCTCTTTTTTTTTATTGATGGCAAAATGACTTTCACATTACATATTTACAATTAGGCTCACTTTCACACCTGCTCAAACCAACTATCAAACTTTATTTCTTGATTAGTAAACAATAAGCTCAACAAACCTATCTAGGTAAACGCTTCACAACTAAGGGTTGGTAAAACATTGGCCATCGGGTTTGTAACACGGTTAACCAAGAATGGAATTAAAGCTCAACATGGTTAGCAAGTAAGATGATGTAAAAGAAAATCAATTTGTAACAAAACAAAAGGAACAAAATAAGAAAAATGAAAAAGGTGCCCTCTTCCTCCCTTAAAAGTGTCAAGTCGGTCTCGGGAGCTACTAGTCAACACAAAGATCGAAAAATGCGTAATCAAGGATCCAAATATGCCACTCAACAAGAATGATGAAGGCTAGAACAAATAAACCTCACGGGATCTAACAAATAAAGCAACTACCAATCAAGGGGGTCAAATCCACAACCGGGAAGCGACTCCATCTTACCACAGCCCAAAGGCATAGAGTTTCACATGACAAAGGTGTTCTATTTCTACCCTTCGCCTAGGCTCGTCCACATTGATCAACAATAGACTCGAACTGTGTATTCATCACTGGCTTAAGTGGAAATAGACATTCCATACACATTCATTCACATTTCGAATCCAACATGAACAATATTCCAAAATTTTGCAATTAGACAAGTTTATTATGATCCAAAAACATAGGAAAAGACTACGAGGCATATCATATAAGCTAAACCACACATCCTCATAGCAGAAGCTTTTCCTATCTAACACAAACATATGTACAACTAAGCCAACTGAATAAGTTGAAAGGCACATAACGAGGCATAAAAATCACATAAAATCCCAATCGACAAACAAGTGATCGAATGATATCAACATCAACGATCCCAGGTTCCTTAGAACCGATCAAACATCCTCGAACCATTCAACTTCTTCCTAAACTAAACTATCCTAAGCACACAAAAAAAAAAAGGAAAAGATCTCACCAAATTTGCTTCCCGGGAGCTCCAATTAACGACCATAGCATCGTTCTTCAAACTCATGCCGCGTCTCGAATGTTCCCAATCTGCAAAAAGGAAAGACATACTAGCAAACAAGTTAAGGTTAGTCTAGGAAAGCAGTAAATCTTTTTTTTTTTTTTTTTTTTTTTTTTAGAATGAATACAAGTAAGACCCCCCCCCCCAAGCTAGAATCAAACATTGTCCTCAATGTTTATACATCAAGGACTTACAATAGTAAGGAGAGGGAGGTAACTAAAGGGAAAGGGAAAGGGATCACGAGCTAGGCCTGCCCGGGCCATAAGGGAAACGGGAGGCCATATCATCAACACTCCTCTTTAGGTCTCTGAAGGCGGAGGTCATATCCTCGTTCGACCGGCGCAAATCCGCTACCTCGAGCTTCAAATCTTCCATTCCTTTGCGGAGCAAGGCGAAGTCTTGCGCCGGGATCTGCTGGGCCGCATCCGGGCCACCCTCCTCGTCATCATCATCATCATCAGCATCGTCACCTCCTTGGCCCCCGTGGGCCTGCTCATCCCCCTGGTGAGGCTGGGGACTGCGGTCGACATACTCCGTGCCTCCGTCCTCGTGCCAGGCGAAGTCGGGGTCGAAGATCCAGTTGTCTTTGTTGTAAACCACCGTCCTCTTCGGATCGGGCAAGTAGGCGTATGGCTTGCCTGCTACGAGCCACAAATAGAAATCCGGCTGGGATGTCCCTTCAAGCCACTGCATGGCTCTCAAGGTGCGCATATCAAGCCTCGTAGTGCCTGGGATAGCCTGCAATTCAGAAAAATCAATCCCATTATATTGCGCAAGAATGGTGATCATGCCACCGATAGTAATATCACCCCTACCCCGGGCTACACCGTCGAGGTGGTCTAGTAACCACGCTCCCATGTCTAGACGTCCGTCCCCACGGGTGAGGTGCCAAATAAACTGTAACTCCCTAATGGAGACTACACCCGAACTATCTCCTCTAGCAAAGATAGTAGAGGAGAAGGTCCTGTGGGACAACCGAAAGGCGGGATTGACGATGGAAGTCGCCTTATCCCTACGGGGATCTCTATCCATTTTTCCCGTGATTTGCCGCCAAAACAACCCGGAGTTGTAGTGTTTTGAGTAGCCATCCTTAGGACCGTATTTCAGGTCGGATGTCCACCCAAAGGCGGCATTAACTTGGGCCACTGACATTTGAATGGTGCCCGAGTTCATTAGTTGAAAGGACAAGTACCGGGGTGAGTTATTCTCATCCCGATGCACGTACAAAGAAGACAAAAATTCGAGGGTAAGCCTCTTGTAAGTGAGAGCATGCATGGTAAGGAAAGAATCAAAGTTGGTAAATGAAAATAGTTGAACCATGTCGCTTTCGATCCCTATAGCCCTAGCGGCTAAAGGGTCGTAGAACTTGGTAGGCCGGATCGGTCGGTGGGATAATCCTACAAATTTGTCCAAAAAGGACGGGTTATTAAAAACAATACCCATGGTGTCCACCGTGGGTGGAACCATGGATGAGGATGCATCGTCCCGACCCGGCAACGACGCCATTTTGACGAGGGTTAAATCGGTCGCTACAATCTAACTCTCAATCAAACAATACTTATACGAACACCCTATAACCAAATACAATGGCAAATAAAGGTTCGGTCCACGAGGAACGAGAGTAATTGCAAATCAATCTTAAACCTAAGCTAGTTCGAAATCAATGGAAAATGCTGTTCTAAAATACTACTAATAAGATGGAATAAATCAATAAACTAAGACACTAGGGAGAACGGGAATCCGCCTAACCATTGGTAACTAAGCAACAAGGAATCACAGAGACAAACGGGATATGCAAAGACTATAAGTCTGATCAATATCATGTGATAGGAAGACAACGGGCAATACTAAGCTTGGATTTCTCATGCACTTAACATTACTCGATACATAATCAAACCACATTCAATAATGAAATACTCAATTTACAATCTCTTGTTCAAATCAAGAATATCATGCAATCAAATTCAAGATTCTAGGTTAGCTACTCCTATTATAATGAATTAACATGCAATCGCATATAATCAATTTAATCACAATCCGTTTATCAAAATCAATCCTCAATTACATAGATTACCTAGGCCGAGTTTCATCCCGAAACCCTAGCTAGGAGACTACTCACACATATTCATAATCAAAGCAATAATGAATTCCAAAAGCATAATAGATATAAACATGAATTCTGATTAAGGAATAATAAAGCTTGATTAATAAACAAGAATGAATAATACCAATTGTATTGATGCGAATCAATGGAAAAGTTCAGAACTTTGATATCCGTCGTCAATGAATAATACAAAGAATCTTCGCAAATCTTGCTTCAAATCAATCCAAGAAAACTAAAATCTCTAGAAATATCTCTAATAAAACTAATGAATCTCTAATACTAAGAACGTTCTCCAATAACTCTCTACAAAGGCTCTCAAAACTATCTCTAAAAAACTGTCTGAGGAATCCTCTTAAAGTTGGGCCTTATATACGTCTTCTAATGCAGAGAAGTCAAGCGCGCAGTTAACCCTGGATCAGCACGGCCGTGCTAGCTTGTCAGTAAGTAAACCGGATTTCTTCTTCAAATTGGCACGGTCGTGCTATATATGGCACGACCGTGCAACTTCCTGGCACGGCCGTGCTAAAAATGACACGGCCGTGCTGAATATGCTCTAGCACGGGGCTCATACTGAAGCTGACACGGGCACGGACAACATCTGGCACGGCCGTGCTAATGGCCTGCACGGCCGTGCGGGTGCGTGGATACTGACACGGCCGTGCTATTGGCTTGCACGGTCGTGCTGCCTTGCCTGGGGTTGCTTGCTTATAGGCCAGCACGGGTGTGCCTATGGTAACACGGCCGTGCTGCCTGTGCTATGTAATCAATGCACGGCACTTGAACTTCCTTAACTCCTCGGACTTCGGTCAAGGCTAGCTCGGTTACGCATCAAGGGCTCGGGATCCGATTAAACTCGGTTGATATTAACTGAAAACACATCAAAAACAAACCGAAAACCCGTGAAGCACGTAATATGGGGAACGTAAGCATAACAAGGTAATAATCGGCCAAAGCGGCCCCAAATAAATCCAAAATCATCCTAAAATATGCTCTAAAGCGCGCCCTAAAGTGCGCTTGTCATCAAGTTTGCAGTCCGGCTATATGAGGTATACTAAACATCATGCACTGATAATGTAATGTGTTGGCGTAAATTGTTAGTCACATATTGTATATATAGTGAGTGGAAAAATTCAAGCTCGCAGCCAAAAAGAAGCCGGAAAAGTAGCTATGAAACAATTGCAAGTAAGAATATACATATAGATATTTAACTTAAGTTAGCCTTGTTCAAAGCTTTTTTTTATTGAGGTTGCTTTTTCCTTTTGGGTTCGTTTTCTTAACGTCAAGAGCACCAGCTGCTACAGTTGGGCAACCTCTACCCTCTAAGCCTTTACAATTGCCTGACCCACAATATTGTTCCAAGTGCAATGCTAAGAAATTTGCTTATAAGTCTTTGCATTTTTGTTGTGGAAATGGCGATGTTCGAATTGCAGCAAATGAATACCCTGCTGAACTTACAAGACTTTTTACTTCGCAAGAAGAAATTGCTATTCATTTCAGAAAGTATGCAAGGTTATATAATAACCTATTTGCCTTCATCACTATAGGAGGGAATTTTGATGCTGATACATATAAGGGCATTTATGTGTTCAGATTGCGTGGACAACTATATCATTTTGTCCCAGATCTTTTGCCCGCTGATAGTAACCCTAAATATCTACAACTTTATTTTTATGATGGCCAAAATGAGACTGAGAATCGTTTAGGATGTTTTCCTGAACTAAGACAAGAAGTCATAGACATTTTAATGAATGTCTCTAAAGATAATCCTTGTGCTAGATTTTTTCAATCTTTGAAAGAAGTAGAAGTAAATGAAGATACTAAGATTGTCATAAATCGAGATACCGTGCTTGATCAACGAGTATATAATGCCCCAGCTTCTAATGAAGTTGCTGTGATTTGGCCTGATAACACTTCTTCAAGTGAAAGTTTAGGCCCACATATTCTTGTATCAGGTAATCAGCTGACTCTCATAGAATTCAGCATTATTACGGTTGCTATGATCCACTACAATATCCTTTGCTTTTTCCACGGGGAGAGTGTGGATGGAATCAAGGGCTGAAGAAAATGTCTCACGGTGGACATAGGCAAGATGATACCAAAGGTTGACCCTATTCACTCCTGTGTTGTGCACAATGTAGAAGATCTGCTTGCTCAAGAAGCTGCACATATGTCTTTTTTGATTTTTTTTAAAGTGAATTAAAGATGAAAGGATTTAGATAAAATTATTTTGCTCCATGTTTTAGTGCTGTCTAAGGATTTCATATCTTAACATTACCATGCTTATATTTATTATATAGGTGCATCTGGTAGACATACATACAAAGGCTGATAAATTTGTTTCTCCAAGAGAATATTATGCATATAAGTTGCAGATCAGACCTAACAACGTGCTTTTAAGGACAATGCTCCAGTACATCGTAGACATGTATGTGAAGATTGAAAATACGAGGCTTGATTTCTTCCGTCGACATCAAGATAGTATTCGAGCTGATCTATATCAAGGCATACTTGATACAGTTGAAGCTAGAGAGATTAATCCATCAAATGTAGGCCATAAATTTGTTTTACCGCCTACATTCCTTGGTGGTCCAAGGGATCTGAAAAGGCGTTACTATAATGCTATGGCTCTGGTTCACAGGTTTGGTAAGCCGGATTTATTTATCACAATGACGTGTAATGCAAATTGGCCAGAGGTAAATTGCACATGAGAGACCAGATTTAATAGCTCGGGTATTCAGAGCAAAATTATTAGCTCTGAAGAAGCCGATTATGGAGATTAAGGTATTTGGTGAGGTAGCTGCACTAATTTATGTTGTGGAATTCCAGAAAAGGGGGCTACCTCATGCTCATATTTTATTGATTCTGAAGTTGGAGTTCAAATTGAAAAGTCCAGCTGATTATGACAAGTATGTTTCTGCAGAAATTCCTCCCTTAAGTAATCCTATATTGCATAGGATTGTATTAAAACATATGATGCATGGGCCTTGTGGTCGAATGAATCCACAATGTTCTTGTATGCAGAAGAAAGGAGGTGAATTGTTATGCAAAAATAGCTATCCAAAACTGTTTCGGGGTTTTTTGATGTCCTTCGAGAGAGTTATAATTTCAAGACTGACTTCTGGACGCCTGTACCTGCAAAACAACGGAGACTCCGGTAGGTGGGAGCTCCGCCTCCAACGATCAAGTTAGAACGTGTATGAGGAGTAAAGTGCGGAAAGTAAAGGGTCTCTCATCTGCAATGTGTAATTGCTCAAGTACGAGGTGTGTCTCTGGAGAGTTAATGTGAATTGAATATTTCTGAATAGATGTTCCTCAAAAGGAAACATCTCCCTTTTATAGGGTGTTGGAAAACGTGCCCAATACTTGGTTTTAGTAAACCTAGGGCTGATTGGGTTTTGCCTGGAACTTTGGGCTGTAGGAGGCCACTTGCCCACTGCCATGTGTTGAGGCCTGATTGGTCCACCTTGGACCTCTCACGAGGTGACATGTGGCGGACTCTGATTGGTCCACGTGGATGACATGTGGCTGAACTTCATTGGTCCACGTGGCGAGGAAAAATCCCCTAATCAAAAACCATTTGTTGATCAAACCACTACTAATGAAGATGGTTATCCTTGCTACCGTAGAACAGATACGGGAGAAAAAGTAAAGATCAGAAATGGTGAACTGAATAATCAATGGGTAGTCCTATACAACCCATATCTTTCGACACTTTTTGACTGTCATCTTAATGTAGAGATCTGTTCCACCATAAAAGCAGTGAAGTTTCTATATAAGTATGTATACAAGGGTCATGATAAAGTGTCCTTTAATATAAAACCAGATGGTAGATACGTAGCTGATGAAATTACGAAGAACCAGTTAGGCAGGTGGGTGTCTTCGTGTGAGGTGGCATGGAGAAATTTTTTGTTTTGATTTATATGAAATGCACCCTCCTGCGGTGCATTTGCCTAATAGGCAGATGGTATGTGTGCACCCATACGAGCGTAAGGATGCTTAAATTATAAAGACCTGAATTCTAACCTATTTAGAATATATGCAAAGAAATTATTTTGTCAACATATATGATATTATTTTGAGAGAAGTGAACAAGAAAGCTGATTTGATGATGATTTTTTCAGTAATTTAATAAGTTGGGTTTTATCAGATGAGAACCTTAATTTAGTACTATTGCATCATTTCACAGAATTTATCTTATTTGATATTTCTTTGATCACAAATTCTTGAAAAAGGTCGGCTTACACTAACTTAGTGTAAAACCGGCCCACTTCTCCCTTGCCGTTTTTTTTTTCCGTTTTTTTTTTGTTTTTCATTTTAGCGCGTATACTCTTCTACTCTATTCTTCAATTTATTTCTCTGTTACTGCTCTGCAATTTCTCTCTCCTCCAATTTCTCTTCATCTTTCCTTTGTTTTGTTGATTTTCTTTAGTTGACGAATTGAATTTTGGATTCTCATCGGTTTTTGAGGTTAGTTTTTAAATTATTTTTGGTTTTAATTGCATAATTTTTGTTCATTAGTTGTTGTAATTATTGATTTGTTGTGGTTTTTCATTTTGCATGTGTATTATTAACTTGTAATTCTCTACTTTATTTCAATTTTTAAGTAGAATTCTTTGTTTTTGTTGTAATTTGTTGTATTCGTAAGTATATTAGTTTGATTTTTGGTTTTTTTTGTTTTTGATCGTAATTTTGTTCATATTTTATGGTTTTCTGGTTCATTGTGTTCATATTAGATTGAATGTTTTAGGTGTTACTATTTTTTTTTCAGTTTTTTCATGCATTTTGATTCAATTTGTTGTAGATGTCAGTATTTGATTAATTAATCATTCTTATTTTGAATTTTAGGGTCTAATTTCTTGAATTTGCGATGGTGAAGTTTAGAGGTGGTCTTTCAAATTTTCGAAGGAGACGTGGTTTGCGAAGCCCTATTGGTACGGTGGATCCGATGATGCTCGAGATTTTACCAATTCCTCTATTTATAGTTACAATTTATTGATTTTTGTACATATGTTAAAGTTACAAATTTAGTTGTTATAGTTATATAAATGTTTGCTTAAGTTACGCTTTATGTTTTATTATATGTCAAATTGTTTTATAAAAGTTATGTTTATTATAGTTATAGTCAAACTATTTTTAGTTAAAGTTATGTTAATCTTGAACTTCTGCATTTTGAGCTTGTTATAGTTATATAAATGTTTGCTTAAGTTATGCTTTATGTTTTATTATATGTCTGATTGTTTTATAAAATTTATGTTAATTATAGTTGTAGTTATACTTTTTTAGTTAAAGTTATGATTTACAGTTTAATACTATTTTTTCTATAGGTGCTAATGATGTAAGCAATGACGTTAATGTTGATGTGGAGAAGCGTGGAAAGAAGGGAGGTCGTGTAGAGGAGGTTGCAGTAAAGAAGGGTGTTGTGAAGGAAGTTGCAGTTAAGGAGGCTGCAGTAAAGAAGGGTGCAGTGAAGGAGGCTGCAGTTAAGAAAGGTGCAGTGAAGGAGGATAAAAGTGAGGATGAGGGTTCTCTGCAGGATGGAGGTGATAAGGATGAGGGTTCTGAATAGGATGAAGGTGATGATGAGGAGGGTTCTGAAGAGGGTGGAGGTGATGATGAGGAAGGTTCAGAAGAGGGTGGAGGTGATGATGAGGAGGGTTTAGAAGAGGATGAGGGTGATGATGAGAAGGGAAGTGAGGAAGATTCTGAACAAGAAGTAAGAGAGGAAGAATCTACTGAGAGAAATAAGAAAAAAAAAAGATTGAGTGTGAAAGCAAAGAAGCCAGTAAAGGATGATCGGCGTCCAGAGAAAATCCAGCAGGAGAAAAAGCTAGCTAAGGCATCCAATAATGCTCCCATTGAGAAAAAAACCAAAAAAAGATTATCGTCGTTCGGCCGAGAAGAAGCGGAAAATGGTGAAGGACAATATCTGCTGAGAAGGAGCCAATAAAGGATGAACGTTGTTGTTCTGAGAAGAAGCGGAGAGTGGTTGACAAGGCTGTCAAAATTGAAAATGGAAACAGACCGGATTCTGATGCTGAAGAAGATGAAGCTGTTGCAAGTATATCAGATAGGGATGATTCTGATTCGGATGTTGAAATGTAAGTACTCTTTTTAGAAGTTATTGTTATTATTTCTAAAGTTATGGATTATGCTCTTAAAGTTATGGATAATGCCCTTAAAGTTATGGACATTGTGTTAGTAAGATAGATGTGATAATTGACTTATATGCTGAAACAATATTTATGATAATTTTATGTAAAGTTATGGATAATGATATTAAAGCTATATTTTAGTACTTATTTATAGTTATAATTTTGTGGTTGCTAAAGTTGCATTTATTATTTCTAAAGTTGTATTTATTCTCTTTAAAGTTATAGTTGTTCATTTTTTTTTTATTCAGATTGGATAGGTTTTTCAGTACCCTTTGCAGATTGCACAACTTAGTAGATCTCATAGAAGGTTTTTCACATGAGCAAGTTAAATTTGTTATTGAAATAGGATTTGGTGGTTTGTTGGATTTAAAGTTGATTAGAATTGTTACAACTTTACTTCCTTGGTTGGTTGATCATTTTTATCTTGTTAGTTGGATGTTTTCTATAAGTCTTGGGAAGGAATTTGTTATTTCTCCCTATGATGTTTATGATGTATTTGAGTTACCATTGAATAATGGGATAGATGTTGTAGAGAGTACTAGAAGTACTGATCTTCAATTGAAACAAGAATAGAGGAGTATGTTTGATGTTGGTGGTAGTAAAGGCATACCTTTGCATAAATTAGAGGATAAGATTGTTCAGTTAAAGGATGGTGGGGAGTTTTTTAAGAGACTATTTGTGATGGTTGCTTTTGCTACCTTTTTAGCGCTTGTTGCAAATAGAAATGCTGATTTGAGTTTTGTTAAAGCTCTGGAAAATGTTGATGAAATTAAGAATTTCAATTGGTGTAAATATGTTCATGAAAGATTGTATAGGACTATTTTGAAGTATAAGAAAAGTAAGAGTCAAGACAGTGTTGGTGGTTGTATTTTGTTGTTGGAGGTTGTGTATTTTCTGAAGTTCAGGAATGAGGCACAAGATTGTAGTTTGCCTCTTATCAAACACTGGACTCATAAGAAAATCAATGATAGGGTGAAAAAAGAAATTAAAGCTAAGTCCTTTGGTTATGGTATTTTGAATACTACTACATACCTTATATATCACCTGCCTCTTCGAATTGCACCTAAAGAAGCTAAGCAAACTGAAGTTTCTCAAGTTGACAATGCTAATGATGCATCACTAGGAAAAAATATCATTAAATTTGATGTTCCTGATAGTATGACAGCTGATGAGGAAAATCACTCTGTTGCTATTGATGTAAGTTAAAAGTTGCACTTATTAATGCTAAAGTTATACTTATTGTAGCTAAAGTTATCTTTCTAATTATTATTCACTTATTAATGCTAAACTTATACTTTTAATGCTAAAAGTTATACTTATTGTAGCTAAAGTTATCTTTCTAATTATTCACTTATTATTTTTCAGGCTATTCATGAGCAATTTTTGTTGATGAAGAGGAATATGGAAGTTGTTACAAACTATCATTTGAAGAAGGTTGAAAATTTACTGAAGCATGATGTGGCTCGTGCTTCTAGTAGTTCATCTCCTGTCTTGTAAAGTCAGGATTATGATCCAAGAATGTTTGAGATTGCTGATGAAATTGTTGATATTGTGTTATCGGTGAAATTGCCTGGAGGTATTTCAATTATTGCTTGTGATGTGAATGTCGGGGGTGGGGAGAATGGTGGAAGGGTGGAAAATGTTCCTGAGTGATTTTGTTAATTGTGTTAGAATGTGATGGAAAAGATTAACCTGGAGTATGGTGAATGTTCTTTCTCATCTATAATCATGAATGCTTTGGGTAATGGTAAGGCAAAAATATCTGTTAGATGTGGGTCATGTGATGTTGAGTTTGTTGGACATATGATGAAAAGCAATAAGAAGTCTTAGAAAAAATTACCAAAGTTGTATTAAGAGATTGATGATTATTGCTTCTTAGATGATATTCAATTGTTGAATCAGTAAGTTATTTATATTTTAGTTAAAATTATATTGTTTTTGCTTAAAGTTATGTTTTTATTTCTTAAAATTATGTGTTTTTTTTTTGTTTTTTTTTTGTTTTTTTTTTAAAAAAAAAAAAAACTTTTTTTTGTTTATTTAGGGAGTGTTTGGTGTGGTTTGATCATACTCATAGTGTTCCAAGAAAAGATATGGTGTCTTTAGCTGCTAATTTGGAGATTTTCCAATCTGTTATTGAGTGTTGGGCAATGTTGCTTGCTGAGTGAGAATGAAAGAATGCGAGACAAAGGTCCTAAAAAATTTTGTTTTGGTGTTGAATGCAGTGTAAGTTTTATGTAAAGCTATATGTATTTTTCTTTTAATTGATGTTTGTATAGTTAATTCTTATCACTAGTAGAAAACTATAAATGGCAAGCGGTTTAAAACCTTAATGGGAAGCGGTTTTTGAACCGCTTGTGATTGGGGGGCTTCTCATTGCCATTTTAAATGGGAAGCGGCTTGAACCGCTTCCCATTTGAAGGGAATGGGAAGTGGTATAACGCCTGAAGCGCTCCCCATTATGGCTTTAAAATATTTTTTAAAAAAAAATTATATTTTCACAGAAAATCAGAAATTGATCCACAAAAATTAAACATATGTAAAAAAATATATATATTCACTAATAATTAATTTTAATATTACATTTTAATAAAAAAAAAATTAACCCTAAAACTACTGAAGCCACCACCGCACTGCAAACCAACGCCATTCTGCCATCGCCACTGCAACCACCGCCATTCTGCCACCACAACGGACAACAATTAAAAAAAAAAAATAGATCAAAAAATTTACTCATTATACAAATAAATTGAAACAAATTCATTTACACGTCAATAAATTTACAAACCCTAACCAAATTTCAACTCAAAAAATGCAAATAAACATAAATCTAACCAATTCAAAGCAATCTAACATAACCTAATAGTTCAGAATTGCATATAAAAGATGAAATTTGAAAAAAAACCTTGATCTAAATTCTTACCTAAATTAAAATTAGATCTGAAAAACGCCTGTGGTTCTCGGTGGGTGTCGCCTCGTCGGTGTTGTTGTTGGTGCTGCGTTGTTGCTCGGTGGTGCTTGCTCGGTGCGTTGTTACTCGGTGAGTCAGTGTTGTTGTTGGTGCTTGTTGTGGTGGGGGCTGCTCGGTGAGAAGAAGGAGATGAGGATGGAGAGGTGCGTGAGAAGGAGATGAGTAAGGAGAGATCCGTGAGGGAGGAGAATGGAGAGGAGGAGAGTGAAAGGAGAGATGCGTGAGGGAGATGAGGGGCATGAGAAGGAGATGAGAGGAGAGAGATGAGAATGTGAGAGTTAAGAGGAGGAGAGAGAAAGACCCGTATTATATTTTAGGAATGGGGAGCGGTTTAACATCAAACCGCTTCTAATTATAATATTTGGGAGCGGTTTAACCCAAAACCACTCCCCATTTGTATGTTTTAGTTTTTGTTTTTTTTTGGTAGGTTTTTGTGGATTTTTGGAAGCGGATTTTAATAACCGCTTCCTATTTGGAGCTTACCATTTACTTTTTTTCTACTAGTTTATGGATTTCCTTGTCTTATTGTTATTTAGGCTAACTTGGTAAATCTTTGGGATGATAAAAATGATATTGATGTTATGGATCAACTTAAAGTTTGTTGGAAGGAATGGATTCAAGTCACAAACAACAATTTTGATATCAGTGTTGTTGATTTGGTAATAATTATTTCTTTTTTTTTGTGTATTTTAAGTCATCATTTTTTTTTATTTCTAATTCTTTGTATTTTAAATTATAAATGATAGGTTTTTGTTCCTATTTATGTGTATCACCACTTCTGGGTTTTTGCGTTGAATATGAAGAAATAACCCATGCAATTATTAGACAATTTGGTTTATGAAGAAGCTACTATGAAAACTTATTAGGGAAATTTTACCCCGCCACGTCGACCAACCAGAGTCCGCCACGTGTCACCCAGGGAGGAGTCCAAAGTGGACCAATTAGGGCATAATACGTGACAGACAGATATCCAACTAGGAAGGGCGACTTTCAAAGGCCCAAACTCCTAGGCAGCCCAATCAGTCCTAGATTTCTGTAACCTAGGATTGGGATACGCTTCGAGACCCTATAAAAGGGAGATGTTCCCACCTAGGGAACGGGAGGGAAAAAATACGAGAGTAACGGCTCAGATATTGAGGCTGTCTATGATAGCCGGATGATCATTTCTCACCATAGAGAAATCTGATCCCACTTTACATTCCGCACTTTTTATCTTCCGAACACGTTATAACTTTATCGTTAGAGGCGGAACTCCACCCAACCGGAGTCTCCGTTGTTTTGCGGGTACAGGCGTTCGGAGTCCAGTCTTGGTGTTATAACTCTCCCGAGGGAGATAGAAAACCCCGAAACATTTTGCGCCGTTTGTGGGGAGAGTACTTCTATGATGGCTTCACATCAGTCTGTACAGCCTCCTAATCAAGTCAACCATCCGGACAGCCGTCTAGACAACCCCAGGCGGCAGAAGGCACGACCCTAATTACACGAGATGAACTTGTGAAACTCATGCCAAGTTTCAAGGGGGAGATAAAGGACCTGATCGACAAGAAGACGGTTGGCTCCAACGGGGTCAGTCGGCCAAAAAACTCTCTCTCTGAGAGGAACAAGCCGGGTCAGAGATCGATATCCGACTCCGCGTCTTAAATAAAAGGAGGGGAAGCGGCCCTTAATCGATCTTACAAAGGTCCGATTTCGTAGACAGGGACGAGGAAGGTCATTCGGCACGTCCAGCTGGATGGCACAAAGAAGACTTATTCTGATGCCCGAATGTTAATCCAGCAGAAGAAGAGTCAACAACTGTCTGAGTCGGCTTCAACGTTGAGTTACCCTAACAGCTTTTAGAATACCTCATTGAGGTATTCGCAATCAAACCGAGAGGGTCAGTCAGGCGGCCTGTCCGTCCACTCTGGCCCTTAGATAATCCATTCGGCTCCATAATTGCCTCAACAGCCATACATGTCGTATGGATAACCTTTACATGCAGCCGGCCCTCTTTGGGGGGCAAGCGGCACAAAACGTCCAACCTTTGGATTGGAAGCTCCGTCTGCTAAAATTTAGGGAACAACCTTCTGTGTTCTCCAAGGAAATAACCGAGGCGACACAGTCGACCAAGGTTAAAAATGTTATGGTAAGTACTTATGATGGTACCACCAACCCAGAAGATCACCTCATGGCTTACACCAACCTCTTGTATTTACAAGGGTTGGATGATGTCACATGGTGTCGATGCTTCCCGGCCACATTGAAGGGCGTCACCTAACGATGGTTCGGCAACCTACCGACCGGATGCATCAACAACTTTAAGACGCTTGCGTACTTGTTTGCTTCCAACTTCTCTATGAACATCCCTGCTAAGAAAATAAGTCTTGACTTGGGTGCAATTCAATAGGGATATAGAAAAGGCCTACAGTCATAAATCAGGCGGTTCAATCTGATGAGAATTTATATTCAAGGGATGTCTGATGAAGTGGCCTATACAGACCTTTTCAAAGGTCTGAAAGACGGGTCGACCTTAAAATTCGACCTCGTTAGAAAGAGGGTTGCTACCCTCCAAGAAGCTCTAATGGAGGCGGAAGCCTATATATAGGCGACCAAACTCTGTAACATCAGTAAGCAGTCGGACTCCAAGATGTCAGACAAAAAAAAGAGCCGGTCATCACAGCCGGCTAAATATGATGAAAATAAAAAGAGAAAAGAGATTTGGGAGGATGATGGCTATGAGCACCTGTCCCAGAAGAAAAAGAAGGATTCTAAACCGTACATCCCAAAAGTACGAGTTTAAAAAGGACTTTACTCCATCCTCATGGAGATCAAAGACCAGGTGACCATTGAGAAGTCGGCTGCTATAAAAGGTTCCACCAAAAACCGAAACAAAAACAAGTAATTCCATTTCCATGAAGATATTGGCCATGACACCAACGACTGCTATAGTCTTAAGCGACTGTTGGACCGTGAAAGGAATGGTGTCCTTCCAACAGGTGTATTATTTCGGTAGAGGGTTCAGAATTATTGGAAAGTTAATTCTTCAGTAAGGTCAAGTGATCGGAATGCCTAGGTGGAGGCCGCTTCCGATCAGTAATATTAATGTATAATTAATATTACAGCTTAATATTAACTGAACCCTTCGGGTCAAACCTAATCGATCAACTGATCCGAGACGACGAATTAATCCGAAGGATTTGATGAGTCATCAGAGTTTAACGAACAAAGATGTCGGATATTGAGCTTAGAGCGTCGAGACCGAGCGTCGCAAGTCGAGTCGAATTTAGAATTTGATGAGACGTGAAATTAATCAAGTAACAAGTTCGAGCCTAGTCGTAGTCTCGCATTGGCCTAGCCATGTGAGTGCTAGGCTAGGTAAGGTCCCAAGCAAACCGTGTCTAGCAACCCCTAGCACACGCACATCGCATGGCACAAGCATCGCAAGATGTGTGCATGCGTGTGGTGTGGCTGTGCATGCGTGGCTAGGCATATCCATCGCATCGTGCTAGGCACGAGCTAGCACTGCTCGTAAGCATCGCATGCATGGTGCGTGCTTGCTAGCATGCTAGGCCAAGCCCCAGCCATCGCTAGCCGCAAGCATCGCAGCATGCTAGTAGTGTGCTGGGCTGTGCGTGCTGGCATGCTACGACCTGGCGCTGGCGCATTGCTTTCGCGCATCGCACAACACCACGCACCAGCCAGCGGCGTGTTTGGCATGCTGGGATGTGCATGTGTGCTAGCAGGCAACATCACTCTATGCGTGCTAGGCCTCGCATAGCAGCAGCGCACAACAACGCGCACCGAGCAGCAGCGAGGCATGCGTGCTGGCTGGCCTTGTGCTGGCTGGCTGTGCATGCATTGCAGCTGGCTGTGCGTGTGTGCTAGGTGGCTGGCTGGGCTGCCCAGCCTTGGTGCTAGGCGCCAACTGGCAGCCTTGGCAGCCAAGGCAGGCTGCCAGCCAGCCACATGGCTTGGTGATCCGGTTTTGTGAATGGGGACTAATAGTTGGTCTTTGCCTTGGGAAGCAAGGTGGGTTGGTCCCCTCCCTTGGTGGTCCTCACGTTCTCCCTCACCTCCCATTGCCACTTGTAACTTGTTGATTGAATTGCAATTTTATTTTGTTTTGATTACAATAAAGTAAGGGAAATTGCAAATCTCCCACATTGATTGAGAATGGAAAATCAAGGTTCATTTCCCTAAAAATACCCAAGTTTTGGGATTTGGGAAGAACACTTGAGTGGAACTAAAAAGGCATCTCCTTAGAAAAGTGAGAAATACTTAAGTTCGTAAAACTCTAGTTTTTATTGGTCAAGTCTCGACTAACCTTCGGGACTAGGACCGTTCAGGTTGGGTTCGTGGGTACGAGCCGTTGGACACCTTCACATTTGCGGGGTTCAAGTTTTGAAGTAAGAGCTCGGGATCGAGCGAAGCACGCGCCATGGGTATGAATTTCTTTTCCTTCTTTATGTTAATTGTTGTTTAATTTGTGATTGCGTGCTTAGTTGCCTTAATTAGTGGGCGGGTCTTGGACGAGTTTCTCTTTCGCGTAGAGTTGGACTCTAAGAAACCCAACAGACCGACTGGCTGATAAAGGGGTGCTTAAGTCATATATTTTGAAGTCGAAGGTTACCTTGCAAACTAACCATGGGCAACCGCCCAAAAAGAAGTCCCAACCTGCTAATAGTTCGAACACTGACCAAGAACTGATCTATAAAATAGTAGGCGAATTTACAGGAGGAGGCCGAACCATCCGAGGCTCCAAGGACTACATCAGGCGATTGGATGTCAGCTCATTGGACAAGGGGCAGGCGTCTAAGGACACTTTCCCTGAAGTTGTCATCACTGAAAAAGACAGGGGCAAGGTGATCTGAGGACGCCGCATGATGACCCTATTGTCATCAAATGCAAAGTGGCCGACCAAAAGGTAGGTCGAATCCTCATTGACACTGGCAGTTCGTCTGATCTCACCAGCCACAAGTGCTTAGCAAAGCTAAAGTACAAACCTGGCAGCATGCACAAGGTATCTCATCTCTTAGATGGTTTTAGGGGTGGAGTTGTGCATCCGGTAGGCGGGATAGACTTACCCATTCGGCTAGGGGAGAAGGGAGAAGGACGCCACATGGTGGTCCGTTTCTTGGTTGTTGAGGAACTGATCGCCTATAACTTGATAATGGGTCGTCCTACTCTAAATGAGTCCAAGGTTGTCATCATTCCTTCTCTTATGCTTCTAAAGTTTGAGAGGGATAATGGATTTGTTGGCTCCCTAAGCGGAGACCAGAACACTTGCACTCTTTGTCAAGGCTTGTCAGCCCTCTACCGAGGGAAGTGCTATACATGTACCTAGATGTCTCAGATCATGCTCTCAGATTCCGGTCTATTTCATCAGCCATGTTCTTCAAAATGCTGAACTACGGTACCCTTTGGTTGAAAAGTTTGGCCTTTCTCTTTTCATGGCAGTCAAGAAGTTAAAACCTTACTTCTTAACACACCCGGTAGACACAGACCAACCTATCAAGCGGCCAATGACAACCATGGAATCATCAGGCCGAATGATCAAATGGGCAATTGAAATTCAATGCCTTGAAATCACTTTTGAGCCAAGGAAAGCAGTGAAGGGGCAAGCGTTTGCCAACTTCATTGTCGAAATAACAAGGTCGGCTGATCTTGAGAACATTGAACAAATTTGGAAAGTATATGTGGACGGGAGCTCTACAATGAACGGCTGTGGTGCAGGCGTCATATGTCAGTCCCCTGAAGGAGATAAGTACGAATATGCGCTACGGTTTAAGTTCCAGGCCTCAAATAATGAGGCAGAATATGAAGCCCTACTAGCCGGCATCTGCATGTGTAACGCGGCTGGGGCAAGAAAAAATGACTATGAGGCCACCCATCCGGCCTTGATTAAATACTTGCAGGCGGTCAAGGAAGAGGCTGGGACACTTGAAGAATTTCATCTAAGCTAGGTACCTAGGTCAAAGAACAATCAGGCGGATGTTGTCTCTAAGCTGGTATCCTCGGCCTCCTATGATACACTGAGGTTAGTCTTTTGGGATGTTATGGAAAAAAGAAGTATTGAACAAGATCCCATTGGAATTCTAGACCGAAGCTCAACCTGGATGGACAGCATCCGGGCATACTTGATAGACGACACTTTGCCGGATGCATACCTAGAAGTATTTGCAAAGAGAAAGCGTGCGACAAATTTTGAAATCCATAATGGAGAACTTTTCAAGAAGGGTGGTTATTTACAACCTTTATTGAAATGCATCACCCTAGAGGACTTGCATTTGGGCTTTTGCGCCTCCCACATAGGCAGAAGGTCCCTAGCAAAGAGGGCCAGACGGCAGGGTTACTTTTAGCCCACCTTAGAAGCAGACGCCATGGAAATAGTGAAGAAATGTGATAAGTGTCAAAGATATGGCAAGCTCATACACCGTCCGACCACTGATCTGACGGTTATTCACAGCCCAGTACCATTCGCCAAATGGGGTATGGACATTCTAGGACCATATACGCCTGCTACAGGCGGACGGAGGTATATCTTAATCGTAGTCGACTACTTCACCAAATGGGTAGAAGCAGAGGCAGTCAAAGGCATTAAGACAAAAGATGTTATCTCCTTCATCTAGAGAAATGATATCACCCGGTTTGGGGTACCTATGTCTATGGTCTTTGACAATGACCCTCAATTCGAGACGCCTGCTCTCAAGAATTGGTTGGGAGACTAAGGGATCTCTCATTGCTTTGCATTAGTCGGCCGTCCCCAAGCAAACGACGAGGTTGAGGCCTTCAACAAGTTAATCTCATATGGAATTAAAAATAAAGTTGAAAGAGTTGGCGACCTCTGGGCGGATGATTTGCCGCATGTCCTATGGGCCATCAGAACAACTGAAAAAGGGGCGACTAGTGAAACTCCATTTCTCACGGTTTATGGTGCTGAAGCTGTCTTACCAATTGAGCACTATGAGCCGACTCTTTGAGTCATGCTTTATGATGAAGAGGCTAACTGGGAGGCCATGCGGCTAACATTAGACTCACTCCCGAAATGCAGGGCAATGCTGCTTTGCGTCATGAAATTTACTGTTTGAAAATGACGAGAGCCTACAACTGAAAAATACACAAGCGGCCCTTGAAAGTAGGGGACTTTGTGATACGGAAAATGGAGGCAACCGGTAAGGCCAATGAGCAGGGAAAGCTGAATCCCAATTAGGAAGACCCTTACCAGATCGATGAAGAAGTAAGAGGGGGCACCTACCGCCTGGAAACACCAGACGACATGCAGTTAGCCAGAACATGGAACGCAGACAACTTGAAAAAGTACTACTTCTGAGCCTTGTAAATTTTTTTGTAAATAAAGGCACATCAATAAAGAGTTGCTATTTGTTTTCAATACTTTTTATGCATCCTCCCAAAGGGAATATAGTCTGCACAATGTGCAGACGACCTTATTTAACCCTATCACCTACTCCAACATGAGTAGATATAAGCTAAGTTCAATACTTAGCAGCTATTAATGAGGCTAATGGCCGGTTGATCTTTATGAGGCCAATGGCCGGATGATCTTTATGAGACCAATGACCGGATGATCTTTATGAGGCTAATGGCCGGATGATCTTTATGAGGCTAATGGTCGGATTATCTTTAAAAAATACGTCTGCCCCAATATGAGAAGACGTCCGGCGACGCCCATCTGGGTGAATTCGTCGCAGAGAGCATCTCCCATTTGGGTGGCACATTGCTTTATAAACTTAAAACAAACAGCCCTACCGACTGTCTAGAATAAGATAAGTTCACAGTCGTTTGAATTGATCAAATGAGACTAAGTTAATAAAACTACCGACAGTTTTAATACAAGCGGTAACCAGTTGCTATCTTGGTCAGATACCGCCTGCTATTGCTCAGGGGTAATACAGACGGCTAAATTTGAGGATATAAGCTAAGTCCAATACTTAGCAGCTAATTGAAAAATAAGCTAAGTCCAAAACTTAGCAGCTAAACTTTAAAAGCAACTAGATGCGGCCACAGGCCGTTTGCTTCTTGAATAAAACCCAAATTCGTTTTCTCCAACATGAGTAGACATCCAGGGACAAAGACTGAGTAACCTAATAAGGACTAACTCACAGTCGTTTGACCTGAATAGCCTAAAAAGGAATCTGAACGGTATGAACAAAACCGCATGTCTCATTGACACCAGCCGGTATTCGGCCATTTTTCCCACTTAGATTAATGAAACCAAAAAAACTAAAAGCTATCACCTGCAATATAACAAGCGACCGCTACCTTTGTTGGATATCTAGTTTGACGCCTGCTATTGCTCAAGTACATAACAAACGGCTAATTTACAAATAATAAAATAAGCTAAGTATAAAAAACTTAGTAGCTAAGCATGGTTTGTCTTATAACTATAACGAGGCCAAAGGCCGGATAATGTTGAACGCTTACCCACCTATGCGATGGCCAACTGTCCGCCTGGTTTGGGACAATCACCATTGTGATTGATTGACCTTTGAAAACCAGACGCACAGTCGCCCAAGGGCAAAACAACCGGTATATAGTGAAAAATTTCATAGAAAAAAGCGAGTTACACTTAGCTAAAATCTTTGCAAATTAAAAATTTAAAGGCATCTTGCAAAATGGCCGACCAAATGGCCGGATGATTTATAAATAAACTTAGTCGACCTCATGGCGGACTAAAAAGAGTTAATCGGTACAACCGGCAAAAATTGTCAAATAACCCGACTCCTTAGTCGGTAAAGATACAAAGAAACACACGGCACGCAGGCCAGAGAAAGTAATACATGACCATCAGGCCGCAATAAAAACACAACGCTTAAGCTTCAGGAGGGGGCTTCTCAGTATCGGCAGCCGATCCTTATCCTCCCTAGTCGGCTCCTGGTCTTTTTCACCATCCTACTCCTCCTCCTGATCAGACCCCCAGGATGATCCCTCAGTCAAATCAAACGACTCCTACTCTTCTTCCTCTTAAGCTTGATTCAAGACTTTGTCATTGTATTCTTTGGAGGAGGTGGCAAACTGATTCTTCCAGCCATCATAGCTGGCATCCGGGAAAAGAGCCCCCCCAAGTCATCTCCATGATGACATCACAATCCTCCAGCCTTGAGGTCCTTGACCTCCTTCTCCGGCTCGGAGACCCGCCTCTTCGCTGGCTCCAAATCGGCCTTGACCTACAGATTGGCGGTCGCCTGAGAATATAGTATGTAAGTGGTTAATAATTCATTCTGAGCAATATGAAACATGGTCGTGTCTAGAGAAGAGGCAAAGCGAGCGTTCGCAGCTTTTACCTCTTTGGTCTACTCGCTGATTGGTTTTCTAAGTCCCTTCACTCGCAGCATAGACTGCCTTCGGCAAAGAGGAGAAAACATTAGAACAGGCGGCTCAAAGAGTTGCGTGAAAAAAGTAAAAAATTACAAGTTAAAATACGTCAGCGAGAAGAGCGAGAATGGCATCAAGGATGAGGGTGTCGACTCCTCTACCGATTCCCTGTTCTCAAAGGAGATGGATCTCAGCATAGTCTAGGCCAGCTGTTAAAGATCCGGCCTTTGAGGGGCATCTACACAATCAACACTTTGTAAATACTTGGTGTAAGTTCAACCTATAGATCGACTGCTTTCAGAGGTATTGGTCGACTGCTGATTGAATTTGACCCTACAAGGGTAAGGCAAAGGATTAAAGCTTGTAATACCTTCGGCCGCCTACTTCTCCTTTTGGGGCCGGGTACTCTCAGGGCCATCTAGGGACTTAGGAGGATGGGTCCTTCCTGACCTATGGGCCACATGATTCCTGGGCCTGCTAGGAGTCGACACATCACCGGCCGTGTGCTTCTGAAGCTTCAGGTCCGGCTGTGAAGATAGAGAAGGTTTGGATGAACCGCCCTGTGATCGGGTGGTAATAGGTCGTTACTACTACTTAGATCAAATATTACCATTTATATCTCCTATCCTAACTCTATCAATTTCAGTTTAGATAGTGGTAAGGTAGGGTCGATTCCCAAGAAAACGGGGGTTTAGCACGATTAATGCGATATCTAGGATAAATTGCATGTAACAAAAGGGGTATTATGGTTTGATGCTTGAAGATTTCTATGATCAATCTAATCGCCAAGAACAAGACTAAAAGTAAGCTAAAGAAGAAGGAATTAAACTAAGCACTCTAAATGAAAATAAGGGACAAGATTATAACGATATAAATGGCAAAAAGCGCTAGGGAGAGGGGGTTCCAATCATTACCAACAAGATACTAATGAAAATGAATGAGGAAACACACCAAGGAGTTCAAACTCTACTCAAAGCAATTCATTCTCATGCAACTACTCAAAGCAAGTTGATGAAATCAATCAACCCTAAACTAGATCATTCTCATGCATCTAATCTAGGACTAAAACATTAGGGTTATAGGTGCACACAATAACTCCAAGCATAGTAAGCACAAATAATCAACTCAAGGTAGATTCCAATCAATAATCAATAGAAACTTAAATAAACATGATTTTCACCCCCTTCCCTAGCTAGAAATCTAAGCTAGAGAAAAGGAAATAGCCATGACAACCAAGCTAAACAAGTATTCAATCCTAAAACACCCTAGCATGATACTAAGTCAAGGAGAAAATCAAAGAAACCAATAAAGCTTGAATATTTATGAAGGAAAACTCAAGTAAGAAAAATAAAACCAAGTGAATCAAAAACTAGAGAAACAAAAGTAAAGATTGATATTATAAAGTTGAAGGATTACCTAATCATCAAGGTAGTAGCAATAATCTAGAGGAAAGCTTGAATATTTGATTACAAAGATTGATTCTTGAAAGCTAATGTTTTATCTCTTTAAAAGACATGGATTTTATCTCTCTACAAATGTTTTGAAGCCAATGGAATAGTGAATGAATGAAAAACTCAAGCTAAAGACTATTTATAGTCTTCTACCAAAATGAGGAAAAAGGGCAAGGGAGAGGGCTCTCCGAACAGGCTGCCGCGCCCTCTCCAAGCTGGATAATAAGCTCGTCAAACCCAGATTGCCGCGCCCGCGGCCTGCCATCTCTACTTTCTCTGTTGGCATCAGGGCCTTCCTGTCTGCGCCCGCGACAATCTATCCCGCGCCCGCGGCTATGCTTATCAGCGCGCCTTCTCCATTTTGGCATCTCCACTTCCTTGGCCAGCTCCCTTAGCATCTCTACTCGAACTAGTAACCCATGATTTGCCCACGAGTGCTAGGAGCTATCAAAACACACGAAAAGGAGGTAAAAACTAAAAGAAAAGACAAAAGGGAAGGGAAAACACGAGAGGGAGTTAAAGTGAGTAAAATCGAGATAAAAGGGGTGAAAAGAGGCATAAACATGTGAAAAATCCAGGGGAAATCTCTAATGAAAGAGGGTAAAATGGTGACATAAATGCCACACATCAAAATCCCCCACACTTGCCTCTTGATTGTCCTCAAGCAAGACCAAAAAGAGAAAGATAAAACAAACACCACAAAGACAAACATAATATGGCATGGCTTTGGAAAAACAACATTAGATTTCAAAATGGACAAATGCTTTATTCGGACTCAACTATGTTAAAAACATCAAAGAATATTAGCTATTCTCAATTACATGATGCATGCACGCCTCAAGATGCTAAAGATTGCAAGAGTCAAGCCTCAACCAAGCATAGAGAACTAGTGAGTTGTCCTCCGGCCAAGTCCCCTCTACAACGGTCCGCGTTCTCCCCACTAGTTTCAAATCGTCCCCCTAGATGGCTCCTCATGATTCCATTAAGGAACCGGAAAAAGATTCATTTTGAGGAGGTAAAAGATCATCCCGACATCTCAACTATGCATGTTCTCTCCATAGGGTTGAAAACCATCTCCCTCCACCGGTTATTGACCACGCACCCTTAAAGTCTAAAGGTCTTTATTAGGGTTGTAATGACTCGGCTTCAGGTAGAGGTAGGGAGAACATTTGAAATAGTGGTGGTAAATCCTAAGTGAAGCAAGAGAGTGGCCAATTCTCATGGACAAAACTCAAGACACAACCACAACTCAAACGGTCACCCAACATTTCTATTTCATCGCATTACCACCCCTTATTCAAGTATATACAAGATAAATAATTTTCTCATTTCATTTTTTTTTAGATCACTCTTCTCAAATTTTTCTTGCATGCCCATATTCAGGCTTGCTTTTCAAGTCTCTGCTTCCAAACCAATTCCATAAATGATTCATGCTCGTATTCATGACGCTCTTCACGGTAGCCTCACAAGCCAAATGCTTCACTAACTAAAAGGGTTGGCAAGCATAGGTCATTAGGCTTGTAATAGGGTTGAGACAAGAATGGGAAACATTAGGCTCAAATTGGTTGGCAAGAAGGTTGATGCAAAAAGAAAAATCAAATTTGTAACTAAATAAAAGAGATTATATACAAAAATGAGAAATAGTGCCCTTTTCCTCCCCTAAGAGTCCTAGGTCACGATCTCGGGAGCTAGTAATCAACACAAGGATTCAAACATGTATAGTCGAGGATCCTAACACGCCGCTCAACAAATTGATGAAGGCTTGAACAAAGTGAACCTCACAAGGGACGAGAAAAGTAAGCAAATACCAACTAGAGGGCTTCAAATCCACTATAGGGAGCAACTCCATCTTACCACATCCCATGAACTAGGGGTTCAAACGCCCTCACAAGTTCTTACCCTTGCTACCTTAACCGAGGCTCGTCTAATTCAATCAACAACAATCTCGAAATGTGCATCTCATCACATAGTTAAGAAAAAGGACAAACATTCTAGGATGCATCATCACGGAGATAGAGTCCAAATGTAGCAAGCAAGTTCCAAAACACAACCATATCATCATGCATTACGCTTATCATACAAAAGAAAGTAGAACAAAAGAAAGAAGGAATCAAGAAGGTTCATATAAGAGGCTTAAAGATTCAAATAAATCCCAATCGACATACAAGTGATCGTTCGGTCTCAATACCAACGATCCCAGGTTCCTTGGAACCGCATGCAAACATCCTCGAACCATTCAACTCCTTCCTAAGCTAAATCCTAAACTAAACACAATGCGAGAAGAGAAAAAGAAAAAAAAAAGTAATAGAAAGATCTCACCCATGTCTTTTGAAGAAAGAATAAAGCAACCATGCAATTTACCGTGCCTCTACATGTCGCTTCCAATTTCTTCCAAGCTACAAGAGAGAGAAAAACAAAGAAAAACAAGGCAAGCACTACAAAGAAAAGAAAGTTAGTACTAGAGAGAGAAAGAAAATCCATGAACTCAATTCTTTGGGTATGACCTACTACCCAAACATACCATCATCATAAAATCATCATAATCATAACATTATCATCATATCATCATCATCATAGAAATGGACATCATAGACACCAAACAATAACAACAACGCTACCAACGACACCTACACCCAAAACCCCTAAATAGTCCCTTGAGTCCTAGGTGCTTTCCCCCACACTTACCTCAAGCATTCCCTAATACTCTCCTTTGACTCAAACACCCCCCACACTAGAGTAAAGCATCGTCCTCGATGCGGCACAAGGACATGTAATAAGGGGGAGGGACAACAAAGGGAGGGAACAAAAAGAACAAGGGGGAAACTAATGGCCACTAGGGCCGGCACCATCGTTATCCGCATTCCAACTGTCATAAGAGAAGCCCGATGGAGGCCCATAGGGGTCCCAACCTCCGGAGTAGCTAGGTGGCCACCCATAATGACCCTTGAAGAGGTCAAGTTGGGATGCAGATAACTGGTCATATGGCTCGGGTTGGACAAGGGGTGCGGGGTGAAAGGGATCGACATAGGGGTAGTTAGGATCACCCTTGTAATCACTTCCACCTGAAACCCGGTAATCATAATGACCGGACTCACCAAGAAAATCACGCCTAGGCACAATAGGGTCTGAGGGCCCCTGCCAATAGGGGTACGTAGGTTGGTTGTCACCCCCCCAAGATGGCACGAGCCCTTGTTGGGCCGACACATATGGGTAGCTGACCGGGGGGGTGATATCCCCTCTACGTACACTCAAATATACAAAGCGTTGGTTTGGTAAGAAAGGTGTTTGTGGGAAGCAAACATACCTTGCATGCCAAGTTGCATGCTTTCCATTTGGGCTCTCATTGCCTCCATTTGTTGTTGGTAGTCGGGTTGATGATGTTGTTGTTGTTGCCTTCTTCCTTGTTGTTGTTGTTACTGCTGCTGTTGTTGTTCGAACTCATCCTCCGCGCTTTCATGGCTTTGACCGGACCCTTCACCCATAACCATTCTTGCACTAGGAAGGACACCCGAGTCCTTCTTTACCCACCATGGGTAATTTACTCCTTCCCTCGTGGAGGAAGTGAATTCCGGCTTGGGAAGGAAACAATGATGTTCATGGGAGACAATTAAGCTCCAAGTCCTTCCCCGATCCTCGGTATCTGCGATGAATTTCATAGTTTTTAGTTGATCGAGGTCGAGCCAAATATCGCTCCCATCACTCTTCCCCACGGGGGTGCAAGATTTTAGCTTAGCCAAATGCCCCAACTTCTCGGCTATCCGAGTGACCATCCCTCCAAAGTGGATTTCCCCCTTCCTTGTGCCCGAGAGGACACCTTCAATGCACTTAGTGAAAAGAAACCCGAAGTTCATTCTATGCCCAATCTCCGGCTGCGTAGCAAGCCATAGAATTCGGATTTCGTCATTGGTAATCTTCCCCAAGTCTTGCTTATTGAAGACCATGTACCCGAGTATTCGATGTAGAAGTCTGATGGCTGGGTGCATGATTTGGCTGGCCAAGGAATACTTGGAGTTGAAGGCGTCCATCCTTGAGATGACTTTCCACCAGTAAAGGGACTTGTAAGCATGGAGGCCTGCATGCTCAGGAAAGAACATATCGGCATTCGGATTTAGGTCCAGTAATTGGTTGAACTGGCAGAGGGTGAAGGTTTCTTTTTTGTTAAAGAGTTAGAAGGAGATGGAGAGATCATTATCCCATGTGGCAAGGCATTCGAATGAGGTAAGAAACTCAAGGGTAGGCTCTTTGTAGGTACGATAGGCACTAGTCACAAAAGACCCTAGCCCGAGATTGCTGAAAAAGAACCAACAATCTTCGTCGATGTCAAGCTTGGTGGTGGTGGGTTGGTGGTAGTGTTTGGTTGGTCTCAATTTCCTGTTGTGCAAGTTGTCAAAGATGGGTTTATGGTTTTTATTGTGGAATTTGAGGGGTGGTAGAGGTGGTGGAGCGGCTTGTGTTTGCTCATTTTGTTGGGGGTTTAAGGAGGATGAACCTTGAAGTTCCTTCCCACTCTTTCTTTTCTTTGACCCAAAAACCATTTTTACTCACACAAATTACAAGCACCAAGAAATACTCCCAACAAATCACAACAATAAACACCCACAACAAACTTCCAAACCCAATCAATCACCGTAAGAACACTTCCAAGAGTCACCGAGAACAACCCAAAATCAAGCAATCTATACCAAGAGACAACTACCACAAACAACAACTCAAAAATCAATAATGATCAAAATCACAAACATGAAATTTTCTCAAACAACAACAACAATATGCTTCAACAATATAATAGATGAATACCAAATAGGAGTCCAAACATCAACAATTCCAACATGAAAAATCACAAACATGAAATTTTCTCAAACAACAATATACTTCAAATTCAAAGGAAATATAGAGTAAGGGAGAAATTTATACCAACAATGAGTTCAAACAAGTACTCTTACTAGCCTTTGAAGAAGCAATGAATCCTACCTCCAAGAACCCTTTAATAGTGGAAGCAAATCCCACACAATAGAAAGTACCGAGAATTTGGGGTTTTTGAGAGTGAAAAATTAGATTTTGTTGAGAAAAAGTGAAGAAAAATGAGGGAAATTGTTGAAATTTGATAGAGCTTGATGATTCGGGAAGAGGAATTGAGGAAGAATAGGTTAGGGTTTGGAATGGAGTGAGGAGTAGAGAGAGAAAGAGGGGAAAAATTCAGTTTTGGGGTGTAAAATGTTTTGTGCATATGGCTTAAAATCGAAGCGAAAATCGCAGAACTGAAGGGCCGCGCCCGCGGGATGGCCTGTCCGCGCCCGCGGGGGTGTATGCCACTCCCGCGGCCCTGACATCTCAGGTTTCTGATGTTTCTGAGCTGCTGCGTACCGAGCCCGCGGGGTGGGATTGCGCGCCCGCGAAAGTGACTGTCTGCACCCGCGGGTCTCCTGTCCGCGCCCTCTCTCAGCCATCTCCCAGGCATCTCCACATCTCTTGAAAAACTGAAGGGGCTCTGCCGCGCCCGCGGGCCTATGGGCTGCGCCCGCAAGTTTCCTGCGCGCGCCTTCTCCTGGGTATCTCCCAGGCATCTCCACCTTGTTCACCTCCAAACCCCTTAACGTATTCAAATCAAAATTATAGGCCAAGTACCCAAAGATTCAAGCACCTATTTGAAAAGAAAAACACACACCATAAGAGAACGAAGAAAAGTCATCCAAAATTAAGTAATCAATAGAAAAACAAAACCAAAAGAAGTAAGAACTTGGGTTGCCTCTCGAGAAGCGCTTCTTTAAGAGGTCATTAGCTTGACCATAACACATTCTCATCAAAAGGGCGGCTTTGGGTCCGAAGGATCGAGCCTCATGCTCTCAATTATACCAACTTGATCATTGCAATGGTAGAGCTTCAAACGGTGGCCGTTGACGATGAACTTGTTCCCTTCCGCCTCCAACTCAAAAGACCCGTAAGGAGTAGTTTTCGAAATTGTGAAAGGCCCCGACCACTTGGATTTTAGTTTTCCTGGAAACAACCGAAGCCTAGAGTTGAACAAAAACACCTTGTCTCCAACCTTGAAGCTCTTGTTCCTTATATGTTGGTCGTGCCATCTCTTAGTCCTGTCCTTGTAGAGCCTCGAGTTCTCGTAAGCATCATACCGGAGCTCCTCAAGTTCATTAAGCTTAAGCAACCTCTTCTCACCCGCCAAGGACATGTCCATGTTAAGCTCTTTGATCGCCCACCAAGCCTTGTATTCCAACTCAACCGGCAAGTGACAAGCCTTCCCACAAACCAACCGGTTGGGGGTCGTGCCAATGGGAGTCTTGTATGCCGTCCTTAAAGCCCAAAGAGTGTCATCAAGCTTGAGAGACCAATATTTTCTAGACTTGTTCACAATCCTTTCAAGGAGGTTCATGATCTCTCTATTCAACACTTCCACTTGTCCTTGAGTTTGTGGCTGGTAAGGTAGACCAACCTTGTGATGAACCCCATATCTCTTGAGGACAGCTTCGAATTGCTTCTTGGCAAAATGAGAACCACCATCGTTGATTAGCACTCTAGGAACCCCAAACCGTGGAAATATGACCTTTTTGAAAAGCTTGAGCACAACCTTGTGATCGTAGGTGGGGGAGGGTATAGCTTCAATCCACTTGGTCACATAGTCCACCACCACTAAGATATAAAGATTTCCATAGGAAGAGACAAAAGGCCCCATGAAGTCGACTCCCCAAACATCGAATGGCTCGACCTCCAAAATGTTTTGTTGAGGAATTTCATCCCTTTTGGTTATGCCACCACTTCTTTGGCACTTGTCACACCATGAAACGAATTTGTGGGCATCCTTGTGCATTGTTGGCCACCAAAGAAGAGATTGGGAGATCTTTGCCACGGTCTTTTCAACTCCTTCATGCCCTCCACATTGCAATGGGTGGCAATGTTCAAGAACTCCTTCTATTTCATGATCCGGAACACATTTCCGAAAGAGGCCATCTCCACATTGCTTGAACAAATAAGGATCATTCCAAAAATACCTCCTCACTTCCTTGAAAAATCTTTTCTTTTGTTGAGAGGAGAATTCCAGGGGAACGACTCCACATGCTAAATAATTGGCAATGTCCGCATACCAAGGGCTCGATGTTGACGCCATAGCCATGAGGGTCTCAAACCCCACCTCTTCACTGATAGGCACCTCCTCCTTATTCTCAAAAGGAAGTCTAGATAGATGATCCGCCACATAATTCTCCGCTCCCTTTTTATCCCTCATCTCCATGTCAAAGTCTTGGAGAGAAAGAACCCAACGGATGAGACGCGGTTTCGCTTCCTTTTTGGTCATAAGATAGCGGACCGCTATGTGATCCGTGTAGACTATCACCTTTGAGCATATGAGGTAAGACCGGAACTTATCCATGGCAAACACGACTGCTAGCATTTCCTTCTCTGATGTAGTGTAGTTCTTTTGAGCTTCATCGAGCGTTCTACTTGCGTAGTAGATGACATGGGATCTTCCATCTTTCTTTTGACTAAGCACCGCACCTACTGCAAAGTCACTTTCATCGCACATTAGCTCAAAAGGCAAGCTCCAATCCGGAGCTTGCACAACAGGAGAGGAGATGAGGGCTTCCTTGAGCTTTTGGAATGCCTCAAGGCAAGCCTCATCAAAATTGAACTCAACATCCATTTTGAGTAACTCGGTTAAGGGTTTGGCGATTGATGAATTTTTTTTGATAAACCTCCGTTAAAAACCGGCATGCCCCAAAAAAGCTCTCACTCCCGTAACGGAAGTAAAAGGGGGCAACTTAGCAATCACCGAAACCTTAGCCGAGTCAACTTCAATGCCCTTTTTTTGATATGGCCTAGGACAATACCTTCCTCGACCATAAAATGGCATTTCTCCCAATTCAACACTAAACTCGTCTCTTGACACCTTTTCAAAACTTTTTCAAGGTTAATAAGACATGTGTCAAAAGACGAGCCACCAACACTATAATCATCCATAAAAACTTCAATCTTATTATCAAGCATTTCAGAAAAAATGGAAGTCATGCATCGTTGAAAAGTTGAGGGAGCATTACATAACCCGAATGGCATTCTTCGGTATGCAAATGTCCCATATGGACACGTAAAAGTAGTTTTCTCTTGATCACTTGGATGGATAGGAATTTGGAAAAAGCCGAAATATCCATCCAAGAAGCAAAAGAAAGCATGATGGGAGAGTCTTTCCAACATTTGGTCCATGAAGGGGAGAGGAAAATGATCTTTCTTAGTGTTTTTGTTTAACTTCCTATAATCAATGCACATCCTCCACCCGGTCACCGTCCGGGTGGAGATTTCCTCTCCTCCTTCTCCCTTGACAATGGCCATTCCACCCTTTTTTGGAACCACGTGAACCGGGCTAACCCACTTGCTATCGGAGATAGCATAGATTATACCCGCTTCACGCAATTTCAAAATTTCTTTCTTGACAACCTCTTGGAGGTTAGGGTTCAACCTCCTTTGAGGCTCAATGGAGGTGGATTGATCATCCTCAAGGTGAATACGATGCATGCATAAACAAGGGCTAATACCCTTGATATCATCACTCCTATACCCTATCACATGTCTATATTTCTATAAACACAAGCAATTTTTCTAGATCAAGACCATCAAGGGAAGCATTGACAGTAATAGGGTATTCCCCTTCACTTCCAAGATAAGCATATTTCAAAGAAGGGGGAAGGGGTTTGAGTTCTACATTGGGAGGAGGCTTAGAACTCTCCTCCAATTTTTCCTCCTCAAGTTCTAGCTCATCATGCTTAGGACCTTTCTCTTCTTCCTCTTTGGCTTTTTCAATGGCCATGACACACTCCTTTGCTTCTTGAGAGAAGTACTCCTCCACACATGTGAGAGCTTCAACCATTGGATCTCGAGGACTCATCATAACCCTTCCCAAACAATCCAATTCTTCATTGACAACATCAACCCTATAGAACTTCTCAACCATGGTGGTCTTGAGTAGCTTAGAGAATTCAAAGACAATTTTCTCATCGGCTACCTCACATGTAATGGTATTGTTCTTGAAATTGATCACCGCCCCCAAGGTCTTAAGATCTTCACGACCCAAAATCAAGGGAATATCCACATATTCTTCCATGTCCATCACTAAAAATCACAAGGCACATAGATGTGCCCAACTTGAATAGGAAAATCTTCAAGCTCACCACAAGGTAGCTTCATCGAACGGTCGGCCAATTGAATGGTTTTCCTTGTGGGGATCATCTCGATATTAAGCTTTTGAGCGATGGATAGAGGGATCAAACTAAAATTTGCTCCAAGATCGGCTAAGGCTCCCCTAGCTTCCATGTTCCCAATCTTAACCGGCAAGGTGAAACTTCCCGGATCCTTTTGCTTCTTGGGCATCTTATGTTGAACAAGTGCACTCACTTGATGGGGGAGAGTGATAAGCTCATCATTGAGTTTTCTCTTTTTGGTGAGAATGTCTTTCAAGAACTTGGAGTATGAAGGCATTTGTGTGACAACCTCAATGAAAGGGAGGTTAATGTGTAAGTTCTTCATCACACTTAAGAACTTTGCGAATTAGTCATTCAATTTTCTCTCCGCAAGTCGACCGGGAAAAGGAACCAGTCCATCAAGATTTCTAGCCTCACTAGAAGTTGAGGATGTCACCACATCCTTAGACTTCTTTTTCTCCATACTCTTCTCTTTCTCATCAACCTCCTCTTCTTCAACTTCTTTATCTTCACTCACCCTCTCTTCTCCTTCCTTCTTTTCCTTGCTATCCCCTTCCTTGGGACCCTCATAGGATGTACCCGATCTCAATGTGATTGCCTTGCAAGAGTCGGGTTTCACAATGTTGGAAGGGTTGGTTTGTGATTGTCCGGGCAAAGTAGAAGATGAGTTGAAAGGAACCCTCTCGACCAATTGAGCTAGTTGTGAATCAACCATCTTGTTATGAGCCTTGACTTCTTGCATTTGTTGATTCATGGCTTGAAGTTGTTGAAGAATTTGAGCTTGAGTAGAATCGGGTTGAGATGCTTGCTCTTGACTCCTTTGAGTCGTTTGACTTTGATTGTGGTATTGGTTTTGATTATTGAGTTGGTTGTTTCTTGGGTAGCTTCCTCTTTGGTTTTGGGTTTGGAATGGAGGTGGGCTTTGATATTGGAGGTTGGATTTGTATGGTTGTTGAGCTTGTTGATTCCATTGTTGAGGTTAGGTTGCAAATCCGGGTGGTGGTTGTCTCCAAGCTACTCCACCGCCACCTCCCCTATATCCGTCTTGCCTTGTGTTATAAGTGGCTACATGCTCCGGGCTCAAACCTCCACAATAAGATGTATCGTGGTTGGTGCCACCATAATTTTGACAAGAGAAAGAGTTGACTTGGGAGGAACTTGCCCCACTATTGACACTAGTATTCAACTTTGCAAGCCCTTTTGTCAAAAGCTCAATTTGATGTTGCAATTGATCAACTTTCTCCAACTCATACTTCCCACCTTTCTTCGGTGCATTCCTCCTTCTACCACCCCAAGAGTAGTTTTTGACTACCTCTTCAATTGTTGCTTCAACTTGATTTTGAGGGACTTTGATCAATTGTCCACCCGCCCACGCATCCAAGTTAGCTCTAGACATTGGTTCCAAGCAATCATAGAAGAACCTCATGAGTAAGCTTTGATTGTATTCATGGTGGGGACATGCTTGCACCAACTCTTTGAACCTCTCCCAAGCTTCACTAAGGCTTTCATCTGCCGCTTGTTCAAATGATGCGATCTTCCTCTTCATCTCGGCGGTCTTCTCTTCGGAAATAAACCTTTTTAAGAATGCTTGGAAAATTTCCCTCCATGTTGTGAGAGAATTAGGCTTGACTTTCTTGAGCCACTTCTTTGCTCTCCCCGTAAGAGATTGCCGGAATAGATGCATCCGAATGTATTCTTAAGAAACTTGGTTGGTTTGTATCATGGCACAAAGTTCAAGAAATCTATCAAGATGCTCAATGGGGTCTTCGCTTGGAGAACCCGATCCGAGAATTGCTCCGCTTAAACCATTCGAGTGTATTGAGGATGGATGGTGAAGTTAGTTTCCGTGACGGGTAGCAATATCCCACCGGTGAGCTCATAATCCTCCGGATTACCGAACTCACAAAATAAAACATCCACTTGTTGTCCCGCAATTTCGTCGCCTTGAGAATGTGAGGAACAAGAATCACTCTCACTATCAAAAATAGCACCAAATCCTCGCCCCTCTTCTTGATAAAGCCGACGGACTTGTCTGAAGGTGCAGTCGATTTCATGATCAATGTTGTGAGTAGGTGGTCCTTGAGATCTTCTTTGCATCCACCAAAGCTAAGCAAACTATTAGCAATGACTAGCAAGTGGAAAGAGAACAAAGTAAAAAGCAAAAAATCCAATAATAACGCAAATTAAATGTGCAAAACTAGCCGCTTCCCCGGCAACGACGCCAAAAATTTGATCGGGTGGTAATAGGTCGTTACTACTACCTAGATCAAATATTACAATTTATATCTCCTATCCTAATTCTATCAATTTCACTTTAGAAAGTGGTAAGGTAGGGTCGATTCCCAATGAAACGGGGTTTTATCACGATTAATGCGATATCTAGGATAAATTGCAAGTAACAAAAGGGGTATTATGGTTTGGTGCTTGAAGATTTCTATGATCAATCTAATCGCCAAAAACAAGACTAAAAGTAAGCTAAAGAAGAAGGAATTGAACTAAGCACTCTAAATGAAAATAAGGGACAAGATTATAATGATATCAATGGCAAAAAGCGCTAGGGAGAGGGGGTTCCAATCATTACCAACAAGATACTAATGAAAATCAATGAGGAAACACACCAAGGAGTTCAAACTCTACTCAAAGAAACCAATAAAGCTTGAATATTTATGAAGGAAAACTCAAGTAAGAACAATAAAACAAAGTGAATCAAAAACTAGAGAAACAAAAGTAAAGATTGATATTATAAAGTTGAAGGATTACCAAATCATCAAGGTAGTAGCAATAATCTAGAGGAAAGCTTGAATATTTTATTACAAAGATTGATTCTTGAAAGCTAATGTTTTATCTCTTTAAAAGACATGGATTTTATCTCTCTACAAATGTTTTGAAGCCAATGGAATAGTGAATGAATGAAAAACTCAAGCTAAAGACTATTTATAGTCTTCTACCAAAATGAGGAAAAAGGGCAAGGGAGAGGGCTCTCCGAACAGGATGCCGCGCCCTCTCCAAGCTGGGTAATAAGCTCGTCAAACCCAGATTGCCGCGCCCGCGGGGAAAAATGCCGCGCCCGCGGGGCCAATTTCGCGCCCGCGGTTCGCCATTTCCACTTTCTCTTGTTGGCATCAGGGCCTTCCTGTCCGCGCCCGCGGCAATCAATCCCGCGCCCGCGGCTATGCTTATCAGCGCGCCCTCTCCATTTTGGCATCTCCACTTCTTTGGCCAGCTCCCATAGCTTCTCTACTCGAACTAGTAACCCATGATTCGCTCACGAGTGCTAGGAGCTATCAAAACACACGAAAAGGAGGTAAAAACTAAAAGAAAAGACTAAAGGGAAAGGAAAAAACGAGAGGGAGTTAAAGTGACTAAAATCGAGATAAAAGGGGTGAAAAGAGGCATAAACAAGTGACAAATCCAGGGGAAATTAAATCTCTAATGAAAGAGGGTAAAATGGTGGCATAAATGCCAGACATCACCCTGCACATAAACCAAAATGAGTAAGAAGCAGGCGGGAAAAATAAATCAAAACTTAGCTAAAATTAAAGATAATGACTCACCTTGGACGCCTTCGCGGCGTCCGGCTCCTTGCCCTTCTGCTTGCCCAAAAGGGAGCGGTAGTCGGTGGCTTGTTTCTTGGTGGACAAGAGCTTCTCCATTGCTTTGTTTGCATAAGAAGATTCAAATGGTGAAGTAAGTGGGACAAAACAGTTAAGTCTTACTAAAAATCTAAACATAGTCGGTCGACTACCTCCTGGCCTCTCTACAATTAGATCGTAGGTGGCCAGATAATCCCCATCAGACAACCAGTCATATCGGGGAAGGTAACTTTAGGGGATGACCTCCTTCACCCCAGTCTCCTCATTGGGCCGGGTGGTCACTTTAAAGAGGCCCTTGTCTAAGATCTCCTCCCAGGCTTTTCTGGGTACAGGCGGCAATTCAGATCCGCCTTATAGCAGAGCAGGGTTCCGGTTCCACCGGTTGTATTTTTTGTTCTTCACTTTTTCAGGAGAAGAGACAATGTAGAATTTTCTTCTCAAGTCCTTCCACTCATTCTCCTTTCCTATTGTCATCATATAGCCTTTGTGGCTAGACAAAGTGTACCATCCGGACCCGCTTTCTTTAGGGGTCCGACTGAGATAATGCATATGGGCGAACGCCTCGAAGCTAGGATCCACCTCCAGCATTTCGCAGGCGGCAACATAGCCCAGGATATTTACCTAAGAGTTTTGGGCCAATTGCTAGATACCTAGCTGGTATCCATCCAAAATCCACTCCACGGCCGGATGGAGGGGGAATCTAAGTCCGGCTTGAATTGCCGCCCCATAACAGCCAAAGCATTTGTCCCGTAGCTGGACCCTTCTGGCCAGACTACGGTGTGCTCGGCATCCGGCACGCACAAAATGAAGTCATGTCCCATGACATGAACAACTCGAAAACTTCCCACCTTGTAAGCCATAGCTTTCTGCCTGCCCGCGGGAACGTGATGATAGTAAGCAGCAAATTGCTCTCAGCAGGAAGTAGAAGGATCGGCCTAGCCCTCGCCCTTTTCTACAGAAAGGGACTATCTCGCTGTCTCTAGCCGAGAGCGCATTTCCTCAGAGTCATTGGAGGATCTGCCAGGAGTACTAGGCTCGGACTCAGTGTCTGAGCCATCAGACCTAGCGTCCGCCTGGGGGGGCCTATCGAATAGAGCCAGAGTCATCACCCTCAAACTCCTCCCCTGATTCTTGCAAAATAGAATCATTGGGGGTACTTGGGGTGCTAGGCGGCACATCAGAGATTTCACTAACAGGAGCCCTAAAGGAGTCATCTGGGTTCTGCTGCCTGGCTGTTTGTTTAATTCTGGCCATGGTGTCCTGCTTAGACATAGAGATAGTCGAACTCGGAGAAGTTCGCAAAGGGTGGTCCAACAAGGGGCAGTCGGCACTCCTAGTTCTAGATTCAGCCGACCCCGCTGACCAGCTGATCACTAACCTAAGCC